>NC_092345.1:78669733-79869733 GCF_963676685.1 Mytilus edulis | reverse complement strand
AAAAAAGAAGATGTGATATGATTGCAAATGAGACAACTCTCCAAATGAGACCAAATGAGACATAAAAAAATTATAGGTCCCGTACGGGCTTCAACAATGAGTAAAATTCATACTGCACAGTCTTCAATTCCCCAAATGAATAATGTAAAACAAACAAAAATTCTAACGACCTGATTAATGTACAAAATAAATAAGAAAGAAACAAATATAGTATATAGAAACACTGCATTACCGTCTCGTGACTTGAAACAGACACATACAGATACTGGCGGGGTTTAACTTTTTAAGGGCACGTCAACACTCCCCTAACCTCGGACTGGAACCGTGTGTACCAGTGCAACAAGCTTTATACCAAACCAACCATTATCTCCATCATCTTCATTTTCATCAACCGTCACAATACATGTTTTAATATTTCTACACATTTCACTCATGGCCACAGGTCTGCACATGAAAGGTTCTGCTCAAAGCAAACACTTTATTTTGAGTTTTTCTTTACAAGTACAGACAAGGTATTGTAGGAAGTCCGAACACATTTGTTTCTAAAAAAAATACCAGCTTCAAACCATCCCTATCAATTCATCCAAGATTTTAAAAGAGATCTAAAAGGGGGTTTAGGAAGGTGTGATGACATCCATATGCTTGTCTGCAAAGATGCTGGGGAAACATTATACGAGACGTACGCACTATCTTGAATTCGCTCAATTTCATGGTTGGCAACACATTAGATAGCGTCAAAGATGTTTTGAACCAAACTCATGGTACATTTGTAAAGCCAATCCTAAATGAAAAGGAGTAAAACAAAAACGATTGCCTCTACAATTGCTTAGCATTTCCACAATTTCTCTGGTGCCATTTCCTGAAAATAGTCTTGGCTGTATGCATTTTCATTGAGTAACCATAGAATGAATTGCAATAAATACGAAGGCATTGGCTGAATTAAGAACGAAGAGACAATTCATCCGAAATTGGATAGTCTTCTTTAGAGTTTCGATGTCTTTTCTAAGTAAACTTGCAGCGGAATGAAATATCTGTCCGTTATTTGTGTCTATTACAGTTGAAATTGAGATTTTAAGGTCAGTTTTCAATTGACTAGAAGCTTATATGGCATCTTAAATACTAGTTATTTTGCTATTAAATATTATGTTACATTTGCCTTGAACTTGTTGAAGTTGTTTGACAACTGAATTTCTATAGAAATAAATTAGTTTAGACTGCATTTTACATGTAGAATATTTTAAATTAGAATCAGCCGGAAGAAATGATCTATATTTATCGAGTAACGGTGTCATGAGGAATGACCAATGAGGAATCGTTGCCAATTAATAGCCAAAATAAAATTACTAAAAGCAGTATCGTGTTTTGAGATATCTGCTTCCACGGGTTTGGATTTTTTTTTACGTTTTAAGCAAATAATTTGTAATGCAACCAAAATGACAGAGTGATTGAAGTTTAAAAGATGGACGGGAAACTATCTCAACTTTAACTTTATCTGACACGGATAAAACATTTTTAATACGCTCATCTGATTCAAACTTGAGTAATTTTCTACTTTCTAAAATGTTTTGTTGCAACAAAATATATAAGCGCTCCAGTTGAACGACTGCATTCTAGAACGTGTACAAATTCCGGGTGCGGGAAGTTCTCGTTACATTTAAGACCTGTTGGTGACCCTCTGCTGTTGTTTTTTATTTGGTCGGGTTGTTGTCTCTTTGACACATTCCCCATTTCCATTCTCAATTTTACAAATACCCGAAACTGAGGGACAACAGTCAGATAATTGTATGTCGTCATTAAATATTAGACAAGAAGCTTCCTCGCTCTAAAAGGGGGAACATTTATGTTTACTTGTGTAAGTTTTGTAGCATGAACGATGAATAACTGCCTGCACGGAGTTTTTCAAATTAACAGCTATTGCATGAAACAGCTTGATGTTCACCTCATCCAATCTTTTATGCAATGCAGATACAAAAATCGACTTCCCTAAACTGGTAAATTGACTCAAAATTTCAATCGAGGTTTTTTTATTTGGCATATTATGCACTGCATAAAATGCAACGACTTTTGTTTTTTCTTTGAACTTAATGGAGCAAGTTGCAAAGGACTTGACATATCACGGAGTATTTACTGAAACTATCCGTCAATTATTTTGATTTTACAATAAGACTTTTCTGACAAAGTATATTTGATGTTTATAACGAAAAAACATAGAATATAAACATATACAAACAAAGTATGTGGCATATATCAGTGCACTGTAATTGAAAATGTGTGTATATAATAGCGAAAAAGGTAGTAATTTCATATATCATTTGAGAGCAAATTATTGACTAATACACAAAATGTGACGGAAGGCAAGTGATTGAGTTCCGTGTTGAAATTGAAGATATTTACTCCATTCTTTTTCCATTGATTTCTTAAGGTTTTTTTCATATTTTGGTTCCGAAATTTTTATCACTAATTAGTTTTATTAAATATTATATGCTTAAAATATTATGGGATAATTTTTATTACTACTATGAAGAGGAAACTAAAGTTTGAGTCTGAATTTGCAATTAAAATTACCTCAATTTCAAATAGTCCAAACTTCGCAAATTTTATAGATTAGAAGAAAATAAAATACTGAATGGAATATTTTGACATAAAAAAATAGCTTCAGGAAAAACTATTTCAATTAAATGTAAGCAAACATACACATTTTTTCATTATGAAAAAGGGGGGTTGAAACTCTCCAATATACTACCAGTCATTAAAACACCTTTTTAGAAAAAAGTGACCGTACGAAATTCTGACGACAGGGCAAAAACTAAAGAAGACATATTTGTCTTTAAGTTAAGACCATTTTCAGCCGTGTGTTATTTGGGGAGATTAAACTTTCGATCTAGACGACTTTTTACACTTCTGTCACCGCACTAAGAGAGACACGTTTAATTTTGTAAGGGTTGGCGGAACCCAGTGTCTCGCCTACTTTATGAAGTTAATAAATGATTTAGGAACTTAAACTGCTGTTAACTGGAAGAAAAACTACGTCCATATATAAGTAAAACACGGAAAAGGGAAATATATTTTTACCAAATTTCCTTTATTATACTCCCTTTTTATCATAAACAAGCTTCTGTCTAATTTTGGTAGAAATCCAGAATAGTTTAAGAAAGTTATTAAAATTTAAAAAAAACTTACCCCCCCCCCCCCCCCCCTCCTCTTCTCAGTTTCTGTGCGATGATATTGTAAATTATAATACGATCCATTTAGATTGATTGTTCCTTTAAATAAACTCAGTGTTTAAAAATACCAAAAGGTTCTTCAGCACCGTCTTTATAAAGTGTTATTTTTCTAGCCTTACTCCTTCGGTACAACTGCTGGTTGACTACAGCATTAGCTTGGTATACTGAGTCAGTACTTTCAGAAGGTAAACGGGAAAAAAAAGTCACAGGAAAAAAGTCACAAAATCCTTAGGAAAAAAAGTCACATGAAATACAGCCACAAGAAAAAAAGTCAGAGGAAAAAAGTCACAATATATATTTAATTATAATTATTTATCAGAGTATGTTGGAATGCACATGAAAAAATCACTATTTGCATGTATGCAATATATAACTAAACTTTTTGAATGCATAGAAAAGTCATTATATACTTGTATCAGATTAATTATTTTAAGTGGTAAATTTTATTTCATTATACCTGACATACTATATATCAACAAAAGAATATGTTCTTTTTATTAAAAACTGAATTTTTAATAAACAGCTAGGGAAAGCTTAGTGTTTCCTTTTCTTTAATAATGAGCACAATTTTTTTTTCATTGGCATGGCTTCCTACCAATACAGGTAGTGAAAAGTCTTTAAAAAGGGAAATGTGCCACAAGAAGCCACTAAACGATATCAACAGTCCCTATCAATAATTGTTGTAAATACCAAATTATTATTAATGGCAATCAGTTGTTTGTTTAACACTCAATCTAAGGATTCTCGTCTTAAAAAATCAAAATAACATATGGTCAAATATATAACATATATATTTAATAATTGTGACTTTTTTCTTATTTTGACTCAAATAAAAGGAAAACTATGTGACTACTTCGTACAAAATATATATTGTATATATTGTATAAATATATATCGCTACATTGAAGACCTGTTGGTGACCCTCTGCTGTTGTTTTTTATTTGGGCGGGTTGTTGTCTCTTTGACGGCGTTTTGCATTTGCGCCGATCTGCATTTCATTTGCGCCGATTTTTTCTTTCATTTGCGCCAATTTTTTTTTTTTCATTTGCGCCGATTTTTTTACAGGTAAATTACAGGTAATTACAGGTGAATAAATATAATAAGATGTGTTATGAGTGTCAATGAGATAACTCTTCATCCCAGTCGTTAAAGGCGCACTAGAAACATCTTCAGACTTTTTCCTTGGCCGTACCAGTAGTTCTTAAGCCTCGGTCTTTCGGTCAACAGCACATGAGTATGTTCTTTCTGTGTTTTGACAATAGTCTTCCCATCAGAATTAACTCATTGGCACTCCTACCACATCATCCTATATCTATTTAACATAAGTGAACAACGTTGATAACCAGATTTACCAATATACCCTCAAATTATAGTTCATGTAAAAGTATTAAAACTTACCTGTAAATCCAATTAGGAGAAATTATAAAATCGGCGCAAATGAAAAAATGAAATCGGCGCAAATGAAAGAATGAAAATTTTCAAAATCGGCGCAAATGTCATACGCCCTTCTTTGACACATTCCCCATTTCCATTCTCAATTTTATTGTGACTTTTTTTCCTGTGACTATTTGTCCTGTGACCTTTTTTCCTTTGACTTTTTTTCCGTGACTTTTTTTCCTACATTCGTAACAGACACCATCAATTGAAACTCTGTACAACCTACAGGATTTCATCCCAAGCATCATATCATACAAAATGTGTAATTCATCTGAGAGTATATATATTAAAAGGGGAATTAGACTCATCGAAATGAATATTTCTATATAGAAAAATGTCGGGAACATTTCTTCTCATCCGACTTTCGACTAAACCGAGTTCGAGGCAACGAGAGTTAACTGTATTTTGGTTATATGTTTTTTTTATCGGTTATTAGAAAATTCAATCACATGTATGAAGAAAAGCATAGTATATATTTAGTACTTTTTCGACATTTTTAAAATAAAATGTATTCTTATTTTACATTGACCATTGAGAATAGGACACATGATGGAAAAAGAAAGAAATAATGATCGCATCAATATCTTGCATTTGAAACTGTTGCAATTTAAAATTTTAATATGCATATTTAAATAGGCATACTTATTGTGCAAACTTTAAATATCATTACATGCGCGATCATGCAAAGGAAATAATCGCCAAATCAATACAGCAGAAACTATATACTAAAAAATAGAAACGACAAATAACAATTCAATTACTACGGAAGCCGATAAGGGCCATTCAAAAAAAATATTTTATGTCGTAATTACGACATAGCATGTCGTAATTTCGACATAACATGTCGTTATTACGACATCGCTATGTCGTAATTTCGACATAACATGTCGTTATTACGACATAACATGTCGTTATTACGACATCGCTATGTCGTAATTTCGACATAACATGTCGTTATAACGACATCGCTATGTCGTAATTACGACATATCATGTCGTTATAACGACATCACTATGTCGTTATAACGACATCGCTATGTCGTAAGAGGGGGGGCAAGGGGGGTCCCCATAACAGCAAAACAGTGAATTGATTTGGTGAAAAACAGATAACAAGGAATTGAAAAGGGATAATAACAGATAACAGTAAATGAAAAATGAAAATAAATCTGTCCAGGACCAATCCAGTAGATGACTCGTAGATCTTAATATATAACTTGTGGTATGGACCTAGAAAATTGTAATTTGTGTAAACAAGACGTTGAGGCAGTTCTGCCTTGGTTGATTTTTTTCCGTAACTTGTACAATAAGTTATAGTATTATGTAATATTATATAGGGATATTTTTAATCTAGGGCATTTGAGGGATCAATTTTTAATGATTCAGGTGTTTTTATTTAATTTTTGAAAATAGTGCAGCCAGCGACACTTTATTATCAATTTGATTTTTAGATTTTTTTCTTCTGAAAAGCAATATATACACTTTACAAGTAATAAATAAAAACATTGATGCACAATATATTTTTTTAATTAATGACCTCATTATAAAACTTACTTATAAAATACAAAAATACCCAGATCAGTGGAAACAGGACATGTAACTGAAACACGCATGCCAGTTAGGGTTCTTCTGATAATAGAAATTGACTCAAGTGACAATTCTGATACATGTAGTATAATAGAATTTTGACCTAGTGAAAATTTGGATGACACCAAGTGAAACACCAATCATGCATCTT
This sequence comes from Mytilus edulis, assembly GCF_963676685.1. Classification (NCBI taxonomy): domain Eukaryota; kingdom Metazoa; phylum Mollusca; class Bivalvia; order Mytilida; family Mytilidae; genus Mytilus; species Mytilus edulis. Next base: position 79,863,338 of record NC_092345.1, on the reverse strand, counting down.
ATGTGAAATTATAGGATATAGAAAATTTGGGTACAGCATTGGAGAAGCTGTAGGATCTTAAAAAGGGTATTTGTCGAAAAATTAAACTGAAGACACATCTTTATTTGCATCAATGGTTTCAGAGCTTCAATTTTCGCCATGTGAAGCGGTTAAAAAGCTTTTAAAAATATGGTGGTCAGGGTTCTCTTTCATGTAAAGAGATAGTAGCACTTATAATATAAATGCTAAAAGAAAAAGATGTTGTATAATTCCAAAAGCCATAATTCAAACCCATACCACTAAGTAATGTAAAACATTTCAAAGGAGAAAACTAACTGCCTAATTTATCCACAAAATAGTGAACGAGAAACTTAGTAACACAGTAACGAACTACAACCACTGAATCCAGGCTCCTGACTTGGAAGTAGGCACATACAGAATGTGATTGATTCAACGTTAGCATGCTAGTTGGTGTCCAATCCTTCCCTAATCAGGGACAGTGTTGTAATAGTACAACATAAAGATTATTATGTGGTCATTGAATAAAAAAAATCTATAGGGTGTACCAATGCTTTTTTATAACGAAATCCATACTATAAGTTATTGTACAAGTAATAAGTGAATTATAATTTGTACAAAATGCTACATGTTCACAGACAATGGAATATATTACAAAGTATAATAATATAATTTATACTGGAATGGCTCTGGGTCCAATTGATTTTAATATGTTTATGTGATGTATGTTACTGAAATTCTTCTGCAAATACAGGGCCACCCGATATTACCAGTAGAAAGACCCCAATAGATATACATTGTAAGAAGATGTGGTAAGCGTGCCAATGAGACTATTATCCATTCAAATCACAATTTTCAATTATCTTCAAATTCTGCGGAAGATTGGATATCAAAATGCTAACATTCCAATTTTCAATAACAGTTAACAGCAAATACATTCTCACAATAACAGATAACAAAATAGATAATAGTCCTATAACAGCTAACAAAGAATAAGACAATAACAGCTAACAGTAAATATATTTTCAGAATAACAGATAACAAAGAATTAAAATGCCCCATAACAGCATAACAGTTAAACCCCTTGCCCCCCCCTCTCGTAATAACGACATCGCTATATATAAAAGAATATGTATTATGATTGCCATGAGATATTAACTCCTATACGTCATCATAATGCCCCCAATAATTAGAAAAGCCCCCGCATAGTCAGCTATAAAAGACGGAGGAAAGATACCAGAGGGAGAGTCCCCGAAATGCTGTGTTGCAGACAGTGTTATTATTCAATTATTAGCTCCCTTGGTAAAACTCCAAATTTCATATTTAATGCATTTTATTGTTAAATAATTTACATGAAGCTTAATAAGTATATATTTGTTAATTGCATAGCTTTTGCAATTTGAATTCATTGGTTCAAGATATTTATTTATATTGTAAAGTTTAATATTTGCATCGTTGCAAAATCTTTGGATACCTTCTTTGAATACCTTCAGTGAGAAACGTATATATTTTATAAAATACAATTGAGGTTAATTAATTAACGTTATGTCAAATGGCTATAAAGGCAGATTAGGTAGATAATACTATGTGAATATGCGAGCCTAACTTGCCAGCCAAGCATCCCATCTCCCTCAAAATAAGCGCATACTACATGGCTTCTTGTAATAAGGGTGAATTAAAGTGTCAATTGCTCTAATGCTACTTTCAAACGTTGGGCACGATATTCCTACAACACGTTACACTTAAAAAAAGCGACGTCGAAGAGGGTCTTTGACTTCGATTAATTTTTGCAAGTTTTATTCGGTTTTTTATATTGTTGGTTGATTCTGGTTCTGTTCGTTTTGTAAAGTCATTTTATCAATAAATTACCTCGAGTTGTGGAAATCGATATAATAATGTTTACCCTTTAAGTTATTTCAACTTAAAATGCAGTACTGTAATTTCAAGTTGCATATCATCTGTCATTGTAAAATTTCTATATCTTAATTCATCCCCAATACAAATATATCTGACACTCTGCAAGTAAATCGAACATTTTTACCCTTGGTTAAATTTGAATAGAATTGTATATTTTCCCTGACACATAAGTTGTCGAAATACACCCCTTCAATTACTTGAACCTTGGCTTGAGAATTATTTCCCAAGTCATCTTCAGATATATACATTTTAAAATATAGTAATCTACTCCTGGGTCGTCCGCGAAAACGGCAAATTAAAATATAATCCTTTTTTTTTTTTTTAATTCGATGAAACGGTTTTCGTTGCTGTTTGGGATTCGTCTTTCAATTACCTCCATTTCATGCACAAGTTTATATTGACGAAAAGTTTCGGCTTCGCTAGAACAGGAATTACTTTCATCACGAAATAGCAGGACAAATCGCGAAGTAAAACATTCCGTGAACTGGTATTAATTGTTTTGATATTGGTGATTGCACCTAACTGAAGTGACGACTTCAAATGATCTATTTCGGAGTCCTCTCGTAACATAAATTTCAATTTATTCTATAAAATGGGATTTTCCCCCCATTTCCAAATTCTTTTAAATAAATCGTTAAAAGCTATACAATTAATAAAAATTGCAAATTTAACCTGTGTCGAACCTATTTCCCCGGGCGGAGTCTTTAGCAACATGCACTATTTTTTTTCCGGCAGCAATCATTAACATCTTTCTCCAAATTTCATAACACGATTTGTTTTAATTATCATCAACATTTAATTGAAACTTTAGCACATTTAACGTCGGAAATTAGCATCTTTAGGATTTTAGACGTTTTCAGACATTTTGAAAAAATGGCTACCGTTTTGTAATGTATGGAAGCATTTTATTCCTTTAAGACACAAATATGTAGTTAATAAGGAAAGAATCTTGGCATTTTTTACTCTTCGTATATCTAACTTTTGTTTTGATCAATTATAAAAAAAATACGCCTTAACTGCTTTGAAAAATGAAATATCTTGGACAAAAATGAAATAACTTGGACAAAATGGCTACCGTTTGAAAAACGACTGTGGAGAGAAGATTTTATTGAATCAGCAATATTTGAACTCAAATGAGACAAATATTTGTACTTTTGTTAGATATTATTATTGTCTTACTATTTTTATTCATTTTCTACTATAATATGCAGTGGAGTCAAATGAAATTTGGTAAAATAACGGCTTTAACGCCACAAAGAACCGACACATGTTGTTGTTCCTGTCAAGAATCAATAAGATCAGAGAATAAGAAATAGGATCACTATACATAAGAGTTAAAACAGTTTTTCATAAATGTAAAGTTGGATGGGGACATCCGTTTTTTTTCACATAGCTTTCTTTTTTTAATCCTCAAATATACTAGATATTACTTAGGAGATGATCAAGAGCTGTAAAACATAATTCAAAACATATATTGATTTTGTTTTAATACTGGTTCGTGTTTTTTAACATTTTTATTTTGTTTTGCGGATGAAATTTCGCAGATTCTGTTTTAAAGCCTAGGGGTTGTAGGAACATCGCGCACGCCCAACGTTTGAAAGTAGAAATAGAGCTATCAATACTTCAATACACCCTTATACCAAGAAGCCATGTAGTTTGCGCTTATTTAAAGGGAGATGGAAAGCTTGGCTTGACTTGGTTGTACAATTTCAGTCCTCTAATAATTCCACTTTTCATTCTTCCAACGTGTGTGACTGCATAGCTATTCTACGACCGGTAACTTGATAATCTAAACGACTTTGTTTGACTGTACAGTCCTACCACTATGGGCCATGTTAATCTAAATTCGTATCTATAACATATATAAGTTTCTCACTGAAGGTATCAAAAGAAGGTAACCAAAGATTTTGCGACGATGCAAATATTAAACTTTACAATATAAATAAATATCTTTAACCAATGAATTCAAATAGCAAAAGCTATGCAATTAACACATATATACTTATTAAGCTTCATGTAAATTATTTAACAATAGAATACATTAAATATGAAATTTGAAGTTTTACCAAGGGAGCTAATAATTGAATAATAACACTCGTCTGTCTGCCACACAGTATTTCGGGGACTCTCCCTCTGGTAGCTTTCTTCCCTCTTTTATAGCTGACCATGCGGGGGCATTTATAATTATCGGGGACATTATGATGACGTATAATTGTTAATTTCTTTGTCATTTAGTCTCTTGCCAATCATAATACATATTCTTTTAAATATAGCGATGTCGTTATTACGACATAGCTATGTCGTTAAAACGACATAGCTATGTCGTTAAAACGACATAGTGATGTCGTTGTTACGACATGATATGTCGAAATTACGACATAGCGATGTCGTTATAACGACATTTTATGTCGAAATTACGACATAGCGATGTCGTAATAACGACATGTTATGTCGAAATTACGACATGCAATGTCGTAATAACGACATAAAATATTTTTTTTGAATGGCCCTTATCGGCTTCCGTAAATTACCGACTTTCAATAATGTGGAAACAAATTGTTAGTTCTTGCTTTCGTAAAATGACTCTTATATTTTTTACTGGTCCAGATGGAAACATTTGCTAGTAATATAATTTCTTGTAACTTAAGTACCGATAAAAAAAAGTCGATACATTCATTGGTTAATTGTAAGGTGCATGCGATAGCATCGAAGATCCGTCAAAGCAAGAAACCGCCACAACTGGTACTGTGTTTCAACAAACCTTAAATAACAATACAAAATTAAGGACCGTGAAAACGAACATGTGACAGTTTGTTACTTTTTACAATGAAAAATTACTCTTTTGTCTAATATTTTCATTAATGCTCCTTTATCAAGTTTGATTTCTATTTAATTAATTATCAATTGAATCAAATAAACAATCCCTGTGTCTATTGATTTAGAGAAAACGTTTTCACCAAATGCTGTGTGATTTCGTTCGAACTAAGCCTGAACATATATTGATTGATTGATTGATTGTTTGTTGGTGTTAAACACCACTTTCAGCATTATTGGCTAATTCGTGGCGGTCAGTTTTTATTGGCGAAGGAAACCGAAGTGCTCAGATAGAACTACCGATTTTCGACAGGAAATTTTTGTTTTTGTTTTCATTTACCAAAAATCAAATCAAATCAGATTTGTTTGTATTACAATCATTTGATTTGATTTAATTTTTGGTGTTTTAACGCCACTTTTAAGTACCACATTTAGGCTATTTCTTGGCGGCAAGTTTTTATTGGTGGCGGAAGCCGGAGTCACTGGAGAAAACGACCGACCTTCGATAGGAAAACTGACAATCTAGTCAATGAGGATTGGAGTCGAGTGCACCGGCACGAGCGGGGTTCGAACTCATAACCTCAGTGTTAACTGACTAGGGATTACAGAAGTAACTACTTTTCTTTTTTTTTTATCTTTACAGAAGTAACTACTTAGACCACTCGGCCACTGGGGCGGGGCCCCTACAATCATTTGATCCTTATTGTTATTATTGAATAAATTTTAATAACAAAGTTTCCTCATTAATAATAGCTGAAGAAAAAAACAAAAAAAATATTTTTAAAATTAGTATTTTCTTGTTCAAAGAAAATAATCTCAAAACTGAATTGTGACTTTTTGTCTGTGTTTTTTTTTGTCCTGTGACTTTCTGTCCTTCATTATTATTGAATGATAAACATTTTTCCAATTGATAATTTTTTTTAAACAATTACATGACAATATAATGTTTTCCCCAAGCGCCTTTGTTCGAAGTTGCATAAACGGATACTGCAAAGTGTACTCCAAACGGAACTGTGAGTCGTAAACAGTAAGGAATCAGAATACGACCATGAAACAATATTCAGTGAACACTATACAAATTGAATGTAGTATAGAAAGGTCACAGGACAAAAAGTCTCAGGCGCTTGGGGAAAGATTCTATATATTGTTTATGTAACTGTTTAAAAATATCAATTGGATTTTTTCCCTTCATTAAGTGCCTGTGGTAAACGCTTTCCTTCTGTGCCGTAAGATCGCACACATAAAACTATTTTCTTTCAATGTACAGAATATTTATATTAGACAAGACACGATAATCTTTATTTCACTCTCAAAAGGTCCATAAAACATGCAACCAAAAAAAACCTGTTTTAACAGAATACAATGTTTACAGTATTTACTATAATTGAAAATTTTGATATAACTTATTGTATCATACTTTCAAAAATGTTAAAAGAATACAATATACTATTTCTGAGAATTGTATAAAACAACTGATTTTTCTTCATCTTAAATTGCATTATCGTATAGTTATATATAACAATGAAGTATTGCACGAAATAAACAACTACAATCCCTGTGAACAATAAAACAATCGTACATTTTCAAGAAATAATATTGAGAATGGAAATGGGGAATGTGCCAAAGAGCAGACAACAGGCGAAGGCCACCAATGGGTCTTCAATGCAGCGAGAAACTCCCGCACACGGAGGCGTCTTTCAGCTGGCCCCTTTAAATACATATGTGTACTAGTTCAGCGATAATGGACGTCATGCTTACACATGCAGTATAACTCCGAAATATACACAAAAAACTAAAATTAAAAATCATACAAGACTAACAAAGGCAAGAGGCTCCTGAATTTGGACAGGCGCAAAAATGCGGTGGGGTTAAACATGTTTTTTTGAGATCTCAAACCTCCCCTAATACCTCTAGCCAATGTATAGAAAACAAACGCACAACAATACGCACAGTAAACAGATGCAGATTTAGGGGGGGGCAGGGGGGCCGGGACCCCCCTTTTTGGGAAAAAATTTGGTTGCTTATATAGGGAATGACTGAAGCATGACTGGAGCGGGGCACCTCCTAGGCAGTCAGTGGGCCCCAACTTAGGAAAATTTCTAGATCCGCCAGTGGTAAAACTCAAAACTGTGTTATTATAAGTAAAGTCTCGGTCACACCTTACCGAATAGTACGAACGTCCGTTAGAATTCCGTTGGTGAATTTGTCTATCAGACCTCCAACGGATGTATAACGGACAAGTAACGGATACAAAACGGAAACTAAACGGACGAGTACCGTACAAAACGCTTTCAACGGATACTTCATCCGTTAGACGTCCGTTCAAAATTTTCCACCGTACAAAACGGACGTCGACAAATAAAACGAACGCTATACTTTTATTTAAAAATGATTGAAACAATAATATTTTATTACCAGCTCTGCAAATAAGTGCTTGTTTGTGTGTTGTTTCTTAAAATATACAATCATGACAAGGATTGTTTTAGTACTACTTTAAAAGTCCTTGGAAGTGGTAACTTATATTTCCATAGCCATAACTATTGTATGACCATAACATAGAAATTCTCAATCCAATAAAATTCCTTCACCATTTAGCAAAGCAAACAATGGCGTGCTTATATATATTTCTTTTGCTTTTGGGACAGAAAGTGTCCTGAGAAATAAGAACTCAGATTTTTGTCTTTAGATATTAACAACTGTCATTTTCTATTTAGCTTTTAATGCTGTGATTAAGGAATACTGTAGAGATACTATCAAGAGGTTTAAAGTTTCAATATCGAGTTTTAGAAATCAAAGAAAACACATAAATCTTTCTCATTGATTTTTTTTCTAAACAAAGAAATGCCAACATTGAACGACAGTCATAAAATCTGTCTGTCTATCGTATAGATGCCACAGTTATCATCATAGCATTGCCAGATTCCAAGGATGATTGTTACTTTCAATTCTTCAGTCTTTTTTTATACATTAAAATATGTAATCGACAAAGATTAGAGTGGAGATCCTAATTTTTTACCAACTAGTTTTTGTCGAGCAGCTTGCAACTTTTGTCCCAGAAAGCTTTACATATATAATAGGGATAGTGATCCGGCGGCGGAGGCGACATCGGCGTTAACTAACTTCTTTATTAAAGATTTATATTTTTTGAGGGTGGAAGACATGGACTTCATATTTTACATATAGATGCCGCGTATGTTAATAAGTTTCCGTCTGTCACATGTCCATTGTCCATGACCCCATTTTCATGGTTCAGTGACAATACTTGAAAAAAAGGTCAGATTTTGTGTAATGTTAGTTTCTCTCTTATAATAAGTAATAGGATAACTATATTTGGTATGTGCATAGGTCCCCATGCCCGTCAAACAGTTTTCATTTGACCTCGACTCATTTCATGGATCAGTGAACAAGGTTAAGTTTTGGTGGTCAAGACCATATTTTGGATACTTTAAGCAATAGGTCTGCTATATTTGGCGTATTAAAGGATTACAAGGTGTAACTGTCCAACTTGCAGGTGTCATCTGACCTTGACCTAATTTTCATGGTTCGGTGGTTATAGTTAAGTTTCTGTGTTTTGGTCTGTTTTTCTTATACTGTATGCAATAGGTCTACTATATTTGGGGTATGAAATGATTGTAAGGTGTACATGTCCAAATGGCAGGTTTCATATGACCTTGACCTCATTTTCATTTTTCCATGGTCAAAGCTAAGTTTTATATTTTTTGTCTTTTTTGTAATACTATATGCCATAAGTCAACTATATTAGTTGTATTGAAGGATTGTAAACTGTATATGTTTGTCTGGCATGTATCAACTGACTTTGACCTCATTTTGATGGTTCATTGGTCAATGTTAAAATTTCATGATTAAGTTTGTTTCTGTGATACAAAAGCAACAGGTCAACTATATTTGATGCATATATTGATTGTAAGATGTACATGTCTTTCTGATATGGTTCATATGACCTTGACCTTACTTCCATGGTTCATTGGTCAATGTTTATTTTTCTTGGTTAAATATGTTTCTAGTGAACTATAAGGAATAAGTCAACTTTTTTTTAGTGTATTGAATTATTGTAAGGTATAACACATGCATTTTCTCGTTTGGCTTATCTGACCTTGACCGCATTTTCTTGAATCATCCCTTCGTAAATGTTACGGACTCCATCACGAGTTGGTTGACCGTTATGGCATAACCGTTTCACATGCAGATGATATCGGATATATTCCTTATGTCGTAACTACAATACCCTTCCCTTTCACGAATGTTACCTACCGAATTAGACTATTTACCGGATTTGTAATATAACATAAGCAACATGACGTCTGTCTCATGTGAAGCAGGATCTGCTTACCCTTCCGGAACACCTGAGATCACCACCACTTTTTGGTGGGTTCGTGTTGCTAAGTCGTTAGTTTTGTATGTTGTGTATTGTGTACTATTATTTGTCTGTTTGTCTTTTTATTTTATTAGCCATGGCGTTGTCATTTTATTTTCAATCTATGAGTTTGACTGGTTAAGTGTCTCATGTGGAGCAGGATCTGCTTACCCTTCCGGAGTACCTGGGATCACCACCACTTTTTGGTGGGGTTCGTGTTGCTAAGTCGTTAGTTTTGTATGTTGTGTCTTATGCACTATTATTTGTCTGTTTGTCTTTTCATTTTTTAGCCATGGCGTTGTCATTTTATTTTCAATCTATGAGTTTGACTGGTATCTTTCATCCCTCTTTTAAGTTTATGTGATAGTTGTAGTGAAGCTTTATATTGAGTACTATCAATATAATATCAATCAATGGTTAGTAAAGAAGGCGAGACATTTCAGTGTGTGCACTCTTGTATAAATTATACATTGTATATCGTGAAAGAACCTACATTGGAATAGAACAAACAACGTACAGATTTTCATTAAATGTACAAAACCTTCTTTGAAATCACGTATAGTAATAAACCAAACAAAGTAACGTTACATCTAGAATGAAGAGAAATTAACAAAACAAAGTAACATTACAGAGACTACACTAAATAAACTTAACTAAACAACATAATGGAGCATACACTGAAACAATAAAAAAAGAAAGAAACATTAATTTACAGAGCTTACACTTAATTAAACTAAACTTAACATTGAACATTACTGAGCGTACACCGAAATAAACAAAGGAAAGTAACATACAAGAGACTACACTTGTACAAACCACAATAAAGTAACGTTTCAGAGCCTACAATGAAATAAACCAAACATGGTCTCGCCTACTTCTGCTTTTGTCTATGATTTTAGTGTGATAGAGGTTTAATGCACATGATAGATTTGCAGTTAATGAAATAGAATAAGTATAATATATGAAAAACTGGATTTATTTTTTTACAAAATCTACTTCTGGATACTATCTTATGATCATAAACAAGCACCATCTTATGATCATAAACAAGCTTAGACTGTCCAAGTTTGTTAAAAATCCAGGATAGTATACGAAAGTTATCAGAATGTAAACAACATTAATCTCAGAGTTTATATTTGTGGATGCCGCCGCCGCCGACGACGATTCCGACGACGGATTGCATAATCACTATGTCTCGCTTTTGCTACACAAGTCTAAGACTCACAAATTGAGTCATATATAAACTGCAGATGAATTGTGTAAGTAATTCATCATTACAATAACTAGAATCTACGTGTACCTTTATTTATAGTCTTGTATTTTAGTTCATACTAGAACACACCCGTGATATCACGGGTCCGTGACTGAATTAAAGTATACAACTATCATGACTATGCGCAAGCACATTTTAGTATTAGTATTGTCATCTGATAAAGTCATGTCGATTATAAGATACACAGTTTTTCTCTGCTTTCAAGTCTTTTTGTTTGAACCCGTTGAACTGGAACTTATCAGTTATTGGTATTATTAATTATTTTGAAAACAAAAGGTCCTGGAATGGAGTATTTTTTAATCAACAGCATTGTCCTATATAAGTTATAAATAAAGTTGAATTCTTTGCTTTGCTGTTTTACGTCATGCCCACTAACAAATTGAAAACTGTAGCTATACGCCTTATTTTTAGTCCAGATTTTTAGTATTCGTATTGTTATCTTAGAAAGTCTTACTGATTAAAATACTACAATAGGTAACAATTTGACAATTTAGTAGTGTCAACCCTGTGGTTATGACCCGTGTATATAGCATATTAGTCCTGAATACGACGTTTGGTGGTGCGCCTGTCAGATGCGGAACGTACAGATAAGGTAATAGGTTTAACTGGCCACCCGCTGATTGATACTTCGACACAAATGTGTAGATAAGATTGAAACAACAGCAGGGGTCCAGTTAAGTAATAGGTAACAGGTGAATATACTATTGGTATCGGTAACGGACTCGACCCGGAACTTCTTAATTATTGGCAATATCAATTACGTGGAAAACAAAAGGGCCTGGAGTGGTGTAATTTTTAATCTACACCTTTGTACTATATTAGTTATATATAAAGTTGAATTCTGTGATTCGTCGTTTTTACGTGATGACGGCTGACAAATTGGACCTCGTAATTTTAGTATTATAGATTTATGTTTTGGTGTTTAGTATGACGTCCATTTCACTGAACTAGTACACATTTTTATTTAGGGCCATCTGAGGACGACCTACGGGTGCCTTATTTTCTCGCTGCGTTGAACAACACCCATTGATGGCCTTCGGCTGTTATCTGCTCTTCGGTCGGGTTGATGTCTCTTTGACATATTCTCGATTAGTTACCATTCTCAATTTTACTCATTAGTTAACAATGCGAATTTAAATAAACATATTAACATTAATTATATCCCAAAACTGCAGGAAGTGAAAAAACAACATATAAACTAAAGACTGAGCATCACGAACCACATGAAAAACATGAGTTTCAAAATTATAGACACGAAAATCGCACTCGGAAAAAAATAATGGCGGCCGACAATATTTTGTGTTTAATTTGAAAAGGTCTTTTGTGCCAAAAAAACTGATCTTGTAATTTTTGTAATACCCAACTTATCCAGAAGAATCGTAGCAGTTTTACCTTTATTCATGATACCAAATATAAGCAAGTTCTATTTGGGGAATAGTTTATGTACCGTAGCATTTATAAAGTTCAGCATGACAAATACAAACAATATAACGACACTTCTTCATCATAAAAAAAGTGCTTTTAACAAGTACGTTATTTATCAAGGGAGAAATGAAAATTAATGTTCATCAAAAATTGTATAAAGCCAAACGAAACTTAAAACTCTTGAGTCTTTCCTAATTAGCAACCTTCTGTGCAAGGTAGAATGTGTATTTTATGTTACAAAATGATAACATAACTGGTATTTGTTATAACAATTGAGATGAACACTTTACAGTTAACCTTTTCCATTTCATTGGATGGAGTTATTGTGTTTTTCGTATCGATGATATCTCACCTAACAAGGAGAAATTGTCATAAGGGTATCATACAACCTGTCGTATTCTGGGCCATCTGCTAGTGTGTTCTAGCGATTTCTACATCGTAAGCTAAAACGATGAGACATGCATTGCTTTTCTATATATCTGTAGTTTCATAATTTGCTAATAATTTGCTAATGTGAAAAATTTATTCATCTTTACTTGTAATATTTGATCAGTCTTCTTTTATCATGTTTCAAAGGCATGATAAAAAATGAAGCAAATGTCTGCAAATATTGATTTTTATTTTTGTTAATGTTAAAAAATAAATTAAGTTACAAATTACTTCATAGCACTTATGAAAGATGGACTTCAGTACTGGAACGATGAGAAAATTTGGTTGATCTTTTAAAAACAACAACTGAAAAAAAATAAAGAGGCAAATGATACGGCGACAATATCGGCGGAACAGAGTTGGTATAAAGGTGAACCCCATCCTTTCCCACCCCATTATCTGTGTTGATGTTACAATCATACCATACTATCAATAAAAACAATTTTACGCTTTAAATATTTTTATCGTTATTCTAAAGCGATCAGAAATAAGAAACGAATATCATATTTTTGTTATAAATTTCATGACAGATGTCATGGACTTGCATAATTTTCTAAATTATCACCTTCTTTGATCCAGTGCTAATGAAATGCAGCGTCAAAAGTCAGTATTTAATAACCAAATGTCCAGGAGAAGTGGACAGATGACCGGGTTTGACTTTACTCTGGACATGTGTGTCCAGTAACTGACCGTTGGTCTTGTCACCTGGAGTGACCCTGTATGCTACTTTTAACAACTCGTGTCTTACACCGTCGATTAAAACTTAGTAAACTTTAATTTCAATGATACTGGACAAAGACCGTCGTTTATAATGTATCATTATTGCTATGACCCGTATGTGAAGATATTATTTATCAATCATGCGGGATAATTCATTATAGTTAAATCTTTAACCTATGAACTTTCCATAGTTAAGTCAATAACGGGGAGTTAGCCACCCGTCAAATAAGCACACCTTTACTTTGTTGAACATAACACGTCTTTGCGCATGATGGCGTGTGCCAACACCGTTAAGACACGGCGTCCGGTTTGTTTATGTAATCAGATTAGCCGGAAAAGTAGCGGGTATTTAATATAAAGTAAATAATTGTTGAGATTAAATTCTAATTTACGGAAATGACTAGAACTACCCTCATCACTTGAGCGATCAGAAATTGTGCGCTGTGTCAGAAAAATGGTCTAGATTGGATTTTAATATCGCATTATAAGTTTTGATCGTGATTCAGTCTTTCCTTATGTTCTTAGAGAATTTCCTGGTTGTTATAAAGTTATCAAAATTAAACCCATAGAAGTTCTTTTTTGTTTGATGAGAGAAGTTTAAGATACATATACAATTTCAAAAAATATAAGATCTTTCAAAGTCTCAATTCACAATCACGAATACAAATATTGAAGAAAAAAAAGTGAATTTTCTTTCGATGCTTTGATAAATACTATTATACCATGGATGATCCCATATATACCGAGAATGCCTCGTAGGCATATATTGAGAATGCCCCGTAGACGTATACTGAGAATGCCTCGTAGGCATATACCGAGAATGCCTCGTAGACATATACCGAGAATGCCTCGTAGGCATATACTGAGCGGAATGCCTTGTAGACATATACTGAGAATGCCTCGTAGACATATACTGAGAATGCCTCGTAGACATATAATGAGAATGCCTCGTAGGCATATATTGAGAATGGCTCGTAGACATATACGGAGAATGCCTCGTAGACATATACTGAGAATTCCTCGTAGGCATATACCGAGAATGCCTCGTAGGCATATACCGAGAATTCCTTGTAGACATATACCGAGAATGCCTCGTAGACATATACCGAGAATGCCTCGTAGACATATACTGAGAATGCCTCGTAGGCATATACTGAGAATGCCTCGTAGACATATACTGAGAATGCCTCTTAGGCATATACTGAGAATGCCTCGTAGGCATATACTGAGAATGCCTCGTAGGCACTCTCTCTTTCTCTCTTTTTTTTTTTTTTTTTTTTTTTTTTTTTTTAAACCTATATACCTTTTATACACACAAGGTTCTTGTACTTAACTTGTATTTGCGCGACTTGCATTGTCGAGCTAATTTTCTTTTTATTATTATTCCGTATTCAGTATATATATCCCAATAAAATTGTGCATGCCTAAAAATCAACCGTGATTAATTTATTTACACAATGATGTATAAAAACGATCCGAGGTAATGGCGTGACAGGCCTTACATGCGCAAGTAGACCAACTATAAGCCATGTCCTCTTCTCACTGAATTATTTCGATGGAATACAGTGAAATATACTGAAAAAATAGCTAAACATTGCGAGCGAGTTTCATTTCACAGAAATTAGAGATAATCAGAGGCAATAATCATTGCTATTGGAATACCTCTATGAAATTGTCAATAATACAATTTTGGTCGAAAAAAATCCTTGATCATACATAAAATAATGGCGTTAAGGGATGAACGTGAAGGGACAAAGGATCAGCACACAGTAAATAGAAAAAGGACAGAATGCAATTTACACAACAAAAAAACATATTTTCAACTGAAAAAAAACCATATATTCTTCAAATCTATAATAGAAGAACTTCCGTTTGTGTGCATAACCGAAACATTAATATGTGCACCCTTCGTGTGGAAATATTGGAAACAGTGAATTTTATTTTTGCTGAAAACACAAAAGAGGGTAATTTTTTTATTTATTTAAGGAATGAGAAAAGCTCATTTGGCCCTTTGAGACAGTTGAGCTTAAAAGGGCTGACCTTGAGTCGCTCACCTGGTAAATACATTTTTATTTTTTTAAATATTAAGTTTTTCCCATCATTGCGATCATTTATATAATAACAAATTAAACCAACTTCCAAAGACAAACACTCCTATAAGCAGACAATTGACAGTTTTGGCTGACTGTTGGCATATTTGTAGATTTTATTTTGCTGAACACTTGTGTTTAGTTATCAATTTCTTTCCATCTTTTATAGTTTTTGCCAAAAAAAATAAACAAAATAATAAAATATTTCTTTAAAGTAAATGGGCAGGTATATTTTTTTTCATATAGATTTGATTTTGTTGAAGGGGTAAATTTGATTATTTGTTAATCTTATTAACAGTTTCTCTATCTGTAAGTCTAAAAGTGCGATTTTTTTTTTATAAAATTGCAATCTAAGGACAATAACTCCTAAACGGATTATATAATTTTTTTCTAAAAATTCCGCAGGTGATGGACATGATCTGCTGATCAGTTTTCTCAAAGTCAGATTTCTTGAGTTTATACATAACATGGCAGACCACCCAATACATAAACTTTCTCTAACTATTAAAGTTTTTTTTTTAGAAACAATCCAAAAACTTTGAAACCTAATATATTGACATTCCAGGGACAATGATTTCTAAATGGATTTTCATTACTAAATATTTTACAGGTGATCATTTTTCTTTGACAGATTTGCTCTTAAAATTTTCGTTTTTGGGATATAAACCGTTAACTGCATTTTACCTCGATGTTTAATTGTTAGTAAACTATACCATGTTTGATCCGATCTCCGAATACAATTCTTATTAAAGTGGATAGATACACTAAGGCACATCCTGGTAAAGTATGGTAACATTTAGCATATTAGTTTAAGAGCAGAATATTTTTGAAAATTTTTCGACGACGGATAGACGGACACCAATGACGAACGCCTAGTGATGTCAAAACTCAAATGGCTCATGAGGCCAGAAGAATTTAAAAAGGGCGAGGCTTTGCTAACCGCTCACATACCCTAGCTTCAGATACGGGTAGGTGGTAAACTTACCAATGCACAACCCCCATTGACTTAAACCGGAGGATAGAGACAGCTTATCTGACAGATTTTAAACAAATCTTAATCGCAGTTATGACGGTATCATCCCTTCGTAAATTTTACGGACGCTATCACGAGTTGGTTGACCGTTATGGAATAACCGTTTCACAAATGATATCGGATATGTTCCTTACGTCGTAACTACAATCCCCTTCCCTTTCATGAATATGACCTACCGAATTAGACTATTTACCGGATTTGTAATCACATAAGCAACACGACGGGTGCCACATGTGGAGCAGGATCTGCTTACCCTTCCGGAGCACCTGAGATCACCCCTAGTTTTTGGTGGGGTTCGTGTTGTTTATTCTTTAGTTTTCTATGTTGTGTCGTGTGTACTATTGTTTTTCTGTTTGTCTTTTTCATTTTTAGCCATGGCGTTGTCAGTTTGTTTTAGATTTATGAGTTTGACTGTCCCTTTGGTATCTTTCGTCCCTCTTTTACAAAAATTGCTTAAATTACTTAATAAAAAAATAAGGCCGTAGAATCATGTTATTAATCAATTCAAAGCGAGACAACTCTAGCAGGAATTTTAATGTGTTGCAACGATGAGATATGGATCTGCCATCTTAAACTTCTAGAGAGGAATAGGTTCAGTAAAATCCTTTTTTTTTGCCCCAGAATAATATAGCTGTTTTACAAAATTGTTAAAATGTAAACTGTTAGCTATTTATTGGAAGGAATTAGACTTCTGTTACATACATATGGGCTGTTTTTGACGATACAATCACAGGCACGTACTTGTCTCAATTTTTTTCCCCACCTAATATATACTTTAATATAATACTAGAACACACCCGCGAAATCGCGGGCATATACAGCTTGTAAACTGTTGTAGGATGAATTTTTGTAAAAGATATTATGACTGGAGAATTTCATATAAGGTATCAAAAACCCTCTCTCTTTTTTCCAAAGTCCGTTATGTGTTTCCTTTCTGTTAAATTCAATTATTTTTTGTGTTTCTGGCCTTATACCACAATTATTCTTCCCCTTGGCTACAATGCATTTTTTGGTAAAAGTCAAACATGTCAAATTAAATTAAAGATTTGCACCGCTTCAAACATGAAATAAATGAAACTGCTTATAGACCATTATTATTCTAATAAAATGTGCTTCTAGGACAATCCATCAGTGCTTTTCCTTTCGAGAGCCCTATTAGCATGACAATGGTAGGATTTGAATCTCGTATAAATGACTAAGGCTCATTTGAGGGATTGTCTGAGGGGCCATGATCCCGAAATCCCGGGCTTAAAAACATGAAATTCCGAGGTGCGTGTTTTAACGAAAATCATATCCCGACATCCCGAAATTAAAAAAAAATTATTCACGTATCCCGTAAAGATCAATCCCGAAATCCCAAGCTTAAAAACACCCGATCCCGAATTCCCGAATAAGTCCTGCCTAGCTCCCTCTAATCTCTACCCTACTTTCAAATTGGCCAAATCACTACTTTCACTTTCAACAATAAATTTGTATGCCCCATTTATGGAAATTATGTTTTTAGTCTGTTCGTCCGTCCTTCTGTCCGGCTTCAGGTTAAAGTTTTCACTTTCAACAATTATAAATTTTTATGCCCCATTTATGGAAATTACGTTTTCTAGTCTGTTCGTCCGTTCGTGCGTTCGTCCGTCCGTCTGCCCCGCTTCAGGTTTAAAGTTTTTGTCGAGGTAGTTTTTGAGGAAGTTGAAGTCCAACTAACTCGAAACTTAGTAAATATGTTTCCTATGATATGATCTTTCTAATTTTAATGCCAAATTAGAGATTTTACCCAATTTCACAGTCCACTAAACATTGTAAATGATAGTACCGATGTGGCATCCGTATACTATGGACACATTCTTATTTCCACATGT
This sequence comes from Mytilus edulis, assembly GCF_963676685.1. NCBI lineage: Eukaryota > Metazoa > Mollusca > Bivalvia > Mytilida > Mytilidae > Mytilus > Mytilus edulis. Next base: position 79,845,412 of record NC_092345.1, on the reverse strand, counting down.
TTTACTTATTTCAATATATATGCAACTGGTATGACCCCTTAGATAGTAAATATTTCAGAAAAAAGTAGACAGAATACAGAGAGTCTCTGTTTATTATAGTAGTATAATCGTAGTTTACAGGTGGATAAACGCGAAAACATAATTGTCTCTAAGGAGGTATAATAGTTGTGGTTCTTGCGATCTAAAAACCATGATATGGAGAACGCTCTGATTGGCTTATTTATTTTTCATTTTTTAATCTATCATACGATTGGTTGTTCTTGTGCATTTTTAAAATCGGAAGTCTTATCTATCACTAAAAGTCAGTCTGATAACGGAAACAATATCCGGACACCTATTTTGTCGTTTTTCTCCCAAAATAACTCAATCTGAATAATCATAAGAATGGATGACAAATGCGACTATGCATGTTACCTAAAGAACACAGAGTCATGATGATTAATTGAGCGACCATCATTTAGTTATAGCCTAACACCAACAGCAGCTGAAGAAAGTACCAGACAATAACAAACCTGGGAGAATTAAAGATCCTCAATGTCTACCGTCTGAAAGAACCTGAAATAAAACAAAAGTTTGTCACTGAACTCAGAAACAGATTTAGAGTATTATTGGGAATTGATCAAACTGAAGGCAGTTCCACAGAGAAGAAATGGCAAAACACCAAAGAGGAATATCAAAACCTTGCCAAGTGAAAAGATCATTGGCTTCCGTATGAGCAGCAATAAACAATGGTTAACATCAGATACATGGAAATTAATCGATGAAAGAGCAAAACTAAAAAAAAGGATCTCAGCACTAGGTCATCAAGGTTAAAAGAACAAATACAGAAAATACATGCAGAGAAAGATAAGGAGGTAAAGAAAAGAGATAGGCAAGATTAAATGGACCATCTGGAAGAACGAGCTGAAGAAGCAGAAAAGGCTACCGCAAGAGGCGATTTAAGTACAGTCTACAAGATCACTAAAGAACTATGTAGTCAATTCAAACAACCACCTCCAGTAAAATACACAAGAGTGCACACACTGAAATGTCTCGCCTTCTTTACTAATCATTGATATTATGTTGATAATCCCAAATATAAAGCTTCATAACAACTGTCCAGGGCCGTAACTAGCCTCTTGTAATAGTGAGGCAAAATATATTCGCGAAAATTTTTGGCGAGGGGTCTGGGGCCGCTTAAGGCCCCTAGAAGCTCTGAGAAAAATAACGCAAAATCGTGAATTCTGAGCGTTTCCCAGACTCTTTCTTGCATTGAAACGGCTTAATTAATTTTTAGATATTTTTTTCGACAATCACTCAGGTCCCAAAGCAAAAACACTAAAGATTTATTGTAATTTAAGACTTTTAGGTATTAGAGACAACATTAAAAAACCGATATGTAGGATAAAGCAAAAATCGTAATTCTCATAATTATTAATACCGTATCTGTCTGTCTGTTCTTGTCTTGTATTATGATTAGACTTTTGTGATTTTTTATGACTAGATTTAAATATAGTGACAATGCAGTATTATACTTTAAGTACTTGTACTGCTTAAGTCCACACTAGGGACCATCTTCACCTTGTTTTATATATAATTACGATCTTTTACGGTATTAATGATTCTTCAAAAGTATTGTTGAAGACCATCCAGCAACTATCAAGATGAAGAACAGGAACACAAACTTTGACCATTGGTCATTTGTATTTTTTCTATGCATTGACTTTGTGTGCGATTATGTCCCCATACTCCTTTAAATTATCTGTTAAAGGGTCGCAACACGACTTAATGCAAGTTTAACCTTTCAATGTAAAAGGTCATATATGGCAATACCTTGTTTTTTTTCTTCAAATTATTTGATACCGGGAAATATGTGACCTTACTTTAATTCTTTAATTCAAACCATGTCAGCTATCTAGTTTTATTTACAATAAAACAAACTGTTTTGTATTCTTTGATATCAATCTCAATTATCCATGCATAAAGGACATTTTTTTTTGTGTCCACTGAGTAGCATCGCATATTCTTAAAATATATTTCTTGCACAATTCTGGACATTGGTGGACATGTAACATTGCAAAACCACGTTTACAAATGAAAATCAACACTCAGACTATGGTCATAAAGTAGGACAATAAATGAACAAAAGACAAACCCGGAACACAGAAGTACAAACAATAGACCATCAACTCTGAAAACTAAAAGGAAAATAGAAACATGGATAACGAAAAACATCCAGGGGATACACCAGAGAGTGAAGAGAACTTGTTTCTTGCAAGACACTTTGAAAACAATCTTTTGTTTCATTTTTTTTTAAAAATTTTTACATGAGGCATTTGCCTCAATGTAGTTACGGCCCTGCTGTCATATAAAATTAACATTCAACAAGAAATCTAAATATTGACCAATGAACCATGAAAATGAGGTCAAGGTCTAAACCATGCCAGGTAGACATGTACAGCTAACAATTTGTTAATACAACAAATATAGTTGACCTCTTGCTTATAGTTTAAGAAAATCGACCAAAACGAAAAAACTTAACACTGAGTAATGAACTATGAAAATGAGGTCAAGGTCAAATAAAACCTGCGTGACTGACATATAGATCATAAAATATTTCCCAAACACCAAATATAGTTGACCTTTTGCATATAGTATAAGAAAAAAAGACCACTGAACCATGATAGTGAGGTCATGGTCAGATGACACCTGCCAGCAAGACATGTACACCTTACAATCATTCCATACACCAAAAATAGTAGACCTATTGCATACAGTATAAGAAAAACAGACCAAAACACAAAAACTTAACTATAACCACTGAACCATGAAAATGAGGTCAAGGTCAGATGACACCTGCCAGTTGGACATTTACACCTTACAGTCCTTCCATACACCGAATATACTAGACCTATTGCTTATAGTATCTGAGATATGGACTTGACCACCAAAACTTAACCTTGTTCACTGATCCATGAAATGAGGTCGAGGTCAAGTGAAAACTGTCTGACGGGCATGAGGACCTTGCAAGGTACGCACATACCAATTATAGTTATCCTATTACTTATAATAAGAGAGAATTTAACATTTTAACTTTTATCTTCAAGTAGTCACTGAACCATGAAAATGAGGTCAAGGACATAGGACAAGTGACTGACAGAAACTTCATAGCATGAGGCATCTATATACAAAGTATGAGTCATCCAGGTCTTCCACCTTCTACAACATAAAGCTTTTAAGAAGTTAGCTAACGCCGCCGCCGCCGGATCACTATCCCTATGTCGAGCTTTCTGCGACAAAAGTCGCAGGCTCGACAAAAAATGGAAAAATCATTACAACTGAAGGGAACAGGCTGCACACTTCAAGGCTGTTTTGAATAAACCAGAACCATTAAACGAATTTCAATGAGCCCCACAATTTGAAGATTTAGATATTAGCACTGACCTACCATCTAAAGGAGAAATATCAAGGGCAATTAAATCTATGAAATCAGGAAAGGCAGCAGGCATAGATGGAATTCAAGCTCAACTACTGAAATCTGACACCAACAAAGCAATAGTCATACTGCATGATATCTTCAAAGACATACAAATGTATGCGAAGAAATTAAATTCTCAAAAGACTGACAAAAGGTCTTATCGTTAAAATAACGAAGAAAGGGAATCTTGGGAGTTGTGCCGCAACTGGAGAGGGATAACATTACTCTCAATCTCAAGTAAAGTGTTTTGAAGAATACTGTTAAACAGGATAGACTTCGAACTGAATGACAGGTTAAGACAGGAACAGACTGGTTTTAGAAAAGGGAAACACAACATCCAACTTAAGACTAAAAGCTGAGGGCACAGAAATCCAACAGGTAGATACATTTACATCAAGGAACTGTGGTAAGTAAAGAAGATCCAACACAAAAAGATATTAAAAGTAGGCTAGCCAAGGCAAGATCGGCATTTCAAAGACTACGATCCATTTGGGAGTCCAAACAATACAACAGGAAAACAAAGATAATGCTATATAACATTAATGTTAAATCTGTCCTTCTGTATGGAAGTAATTGTTGGAGAGTAACATTAACAGATATGAGATCGCTCTTAAGTTTTCACCACAATTGTATGAGGCGAATCTGCAAAGTCTTCTGGCCAAACCGTATTTCAAATGAACATTTCCTTGAAATGATCAAGTTCACATGTACCCTGAAAGAAATTCGACAGAGGCACGATGGCTGGGGCATGTTCTCAGGATGCCTGTATCCAATATAACCTGGATAGCTCTCAGATGGACGACCTAGAAGAAGCGACCAAGAGGAAGACGCAACACCACCTGGTGTCGAACGATTGAAGCAGAACTTAAGGAGCTCGACATGACCTGGGGAGAAGCCGAAACAAAGGCTGAAGACAGAGTTGCATGGCGAAATCTTGTGGCGACCTTATGACCTGCCAGGAGCGAAGAGGATAGGTAGTATCATGTTAAACTTTTTATAAATATTGTAGATATATGTAGTCTTGAGAGCGACAACAATACAATTTTTTCATGCAATTTATTTTTCCATGGGCATTAAACCCTTCTTAAAAATAATTGATCAGCACTGATATTCAAAACTGTTTGAGACATAGCTGTCATAAGATCTTGAAAGAAGTTTCATCAATTTCTGGCAAGAATTTTACATGTGAGAGTGCTAACAATGCATCTTTTTTAACAGGATTTATTTAAAAACTAAGAACTTACCTGAAAAAATAATATTCCTGACATTGCTGAAATAAACCTTCAATAATAGTTCATAACAATTCTTCAAGAAATGTAAGCTTGGGAGCTACTACAATGCAATTTCCACATATTAATATGTCTAAGGGGCATAAGAAGCATTACTCTTTGAAATAGTTGATTGGCACTGCATTTGGAATTTGTCTGAGATATTGCCGATATAAACCTTTATTTCAAATTTGAAAAAAAATCTAGCAAGAACTGTACAAGTAAGATTAAGTAAGAGTCCTAACAATGCAATTTTCCACAAAATAGATATTTACAAGGAGCATAACTCTTTTAAAAAAGTTGACCAGCTCTTATTTTCGAAATAATTAACACCATTGCTGATATAAACCTTTGACATTATTTTGATACAAATTTGCCAAGAACTGTACAAGAGAGATCTCGAAATGTAATTTATATTTCAAGCCCATAAATCTTTTAAAAATAGTTTTTCAGGACTGATTTTCAAACTTGTCTGGAACATCATTATATATAACCTTTGATATATTTTTGATTAAATATAGCAAGAATTGTACACACTAGAGTCCTTATACCTCATGGATAAACAGACCAGGTATTTCTCTGTCCCTTCAAACCTGTCGCATGGGGGATGTTAGTGTACAGTTCCCAATTTTTCATTCTGTTTAATAGAAAAAATCCTGTTAACATTTTGCATTCCGCAATGAGGTTTTAATAGGGAAATATACTTAAAGGCTAAATCAAAACTTGCTCTGACATGTTAAATTTTTGCTCCTAAACAAATAAAATGGAATCTTGCTCTGAATCTAAAGAGAATTATAGCTCTTGTATGACATCTTATTGGCTTCATATAGAAAAACCACAATTAAATAATAAGAGTATATTCTTCAATATTTAATAGAAAAATAAAACATACTTTAAATCAGTAAATTGAATTTGCTTGCTACTAACAAACAATTATTTCCTTCTTTTATAGACCAAAAGACTGTCATCAATTTCTTACAACCATAGTCATTTTAATAAAATAAATACATAAACTGAATGCAACATTATAAAAATAAATAATCCAAGACATATATAGTGAATCAAATAAATATAGGCACTTTTATATAATTTGACACACTCAGATTTACAATGAATAATGTTTTCAGAAAAATATTCAATATGACAGATAAAATGAATATAGTAACCCTTCATTTTTTTGTAAATTGTATAAATTAAAACATTTTGGCACTACAAGTGAAGCAGATTTATTCACTCCTCCTTGTAACATGTAAATTAAAATTATAAATAGAAATAACAACACTTAACAATATATTATACAACTAACCACTTCATCAATATAAATGTCATCTGATAATTTTGTCTCTATCTCCCCATTTTACAAAATTATTTGTTTTCAATAAGTTGTTAAAATAATGTCCATTCAAGGTCTTCAGTTTCAAAAAAACAAAACAGTTTTTTTTGTCATGGGTCAAATTTATTTATTTTTTACTTCCAGACTCATCTAAAATGCATTTTCTCAATGTCTTCCAAAATTGCATGCCTTGTCTTTCTTTTTTATTTTTCAATACCATTATTTTAAGTTTTATAAATAGGCTTTCTTATGAGTTAAAACTGTCAATTTTCATACAAGCTATCGGAAAAGTTTGCCCACATCATACAACCTAAAATGTTCTTTAACCAGAAGTATCAATCAATATATTGCATCCCAGGACACAAACATGTGTAACCAAATGAAATTATGCTAAAAATTGTGATAAACTTTGGAGAAATTGGACCTAAAACTGACTTTACAACATAAATTATGCATAATCAAGGGGTCATTACTTGGTTATTTATATGTGATGTGATAAAAAGAAGTCATTCTGTATCAATAGTAATATCACAACTATTTCAATGTGAAATTTGTAGTTTCTTGACTCAATTTAAAAATCATTTAAAACTTGGGGCTAATTTAACCCTTCATTTACCATGGATGTTTTAGGAAATAAACAATGTGTCACAATATTTGTAGTATTCTTTCCTTTATCAACTAAAATTTGGTTTGATAATATAATTTGTATGAAAAATCATGAAATGTAAACTTTCTGATTTCTTGCTTGTAGTTGTGTAGTACTGTAAATTCTGCACCCCTATTTGGTCAATTGAATTTTGAGGGGAAAATCTGTGGATTATACACTTCAAAATTTGGTGCAGAAAATCATATCTGTAAATAAGAACAAAAGTATTTCCACAGCAGTTTACTTACTGGATAATTTATTGTAATTTAAAAATACTCTAAACTTGATCTTAAAGGGGCATAGTAGTAAATATAAACATATGAAGATTTGGTTTTGACCAGATAATTTTAAGGTTTGCTACTTTGTTTAACATATTCAAATAATATTCTCAATGAACTAAGAATACAAAAATACACATAGCTAAGTAATTTTTTGACTGGATGCTTCTTATAACAATACTTCATCTGAACCAACCTGAGTATGTATCATTTAAATACAAATGTTGTAGCTAATCATACAAAGGCTACCAATCTAACTAAAATTGTTGTAAGTTCTATGTATCATTTAAATGCAATCATTGTAGCTAACGATCCAGAAGCTACTAAAGCACCACCAGGTTTGAAAGCACAATGTTGAACAGTATCTGTCTGACCCTAAAAAAGAACAAGCATGATTGTTTATATATATCTGACTGATGGAAAAAAAACCAAAAAAAACAATTGAGGCAAAAGATCAAGGGTCAAATTTACAACAAATGTTTGACTGAGTGGCAATTCCCAAATATCTGTCTGAAATGTGATGTAATTTTGAGTGAAAAGAACATTTTAAAAATCTTATTGCGTGTTGATTTGTGATATACCATGACCTGTCAAGTATAAAAAATCTAATATCTCCAAATACTATATTTCCCTTTAGACTACATGTAAACCTTGATTTATCACTGTTACACAGCCAGTCAGTCTATTGTTCTATTTGCTGTACTTTAATATAATGTTGAAAGCTAATTTTTGACATAATTTATGTGATGACTTATGTACATGTGGAGCATCAGCTTTAAAGGTTAACAAGTCTGAATTTACATTGAGTTTATTTTTAATACTTTGAGTCCAGCATGACATTAAATAGTGTTTCCTACAGGTGGTTTTGGTGTGTAATGGCGCCCTGCCGCGATTTCTCGACGCCCTGCCCTTTTTGGGAAAAAAATTTGGCGCCCTGGCCTAGTTTTGTCGAAATTCCTGACGCCATGCCTTTACGGTACTGAAAGACATATTTTATGAATACCGCTCGAGTTATTTCCCTTCAAACGTAAACAAAAGTTCACTAGGACGCCATTTTGTAATCGATTTCGTAATCAGCTGATTAGCAAACTGCAATAGATTGAATAGTGAATACAGATACTAATCACGCGTCCTGATTGTATCCCCCAAGTCCCAGAAACATCGTTTTGCCTAGAAGATTAATGATATGACATTGTTTTGACAAGAAACTAAACCGGAAAACGATTTCAAAACATCGATTGCTTAGATCAATATTTTTGACAGCTGATAGATTTCTAATTTACATAATATACATTGTTTGCATGGTTGAACAAGCCAATGAACGGCGATCATGAGACATTTGTCAAAGTGAAAAGTAAAAATTCTTTTCAAACTAAATACAAATGCTTGACTGTACCTTAAATGAAATGAATAAAAATCCAAACCAAATTATTAAAAGCAGAATAATCCAGAAAATAAATGAATTCCTTGATGAAATGTTGTCTTTTGTTTACAAACATGTCACATGATCATTTTAGGCGGGAAAAATACTTGGGAAAACACCTAAGTAACAGACTACTATTTCTGGCTATTTATAGACATTTAAAATAAACAGCTGATATGGTAGTGCCATGAAAGTAGTAAAACTTGGTGTATCTATATTAATTTAATTTGGAAAAGGGTGTAGAGGGGAAGGGGTTAATTTGAATTTTTTTTTTTTTTTTTGTAATTTACTAAATTTTGGTTACTAAAAATGACCAGACAAATTCTTTAAGTTAATCATTTTAAATAGTCCATTCATATTTAAAAAAAACCCCAACCTATCACCTGGAACTCTGGCTTTGGCAAACCAACATTTTTTTTCAATGTGGTCCCACATCAAGAATATGATAGACCCAGAAAGAAGTCTGTTACATGTATATACTTTGAACAATAACTATTAAGAGGTCATTAAACTAGTATTTTTTAAATGAATCCATTTTATAGAAATTGCCTGTTTATGTTAAGTAAGTGCCCTAAAATTGTTGTCTATCGCGCTTAATGTGCCCTCTGAGCTAACAATTACCCTGCCCTTTTTAAAAGCTGCAGGAAACACTATTAAAGTAAGCAATAATTCAGATTGTTCTAATAGTAAGGAATACAACTAAAGCATGTGTTTGATTTATACAAATAAACCATAATTTAATAATCAAATGTCTTATATTACAGCCTGTTACCTCTCAGCATATGGAAATCAATCTGAACCCCATAGATTTATTTTAGCTATTAAAAGTTCATTTTATCTACCAGATTTTTATGATCAAACTGACATTCTCTAGACCATATGCTGATTATGCTCATACCCATGAAGTCAAACCTTCAAGGTGATCTTTTCATGTTTTGATTTGGCCAACAGTGATATATGTTCCCAATGTAACTACAATTCCATCCTCTTTTCACCAATATATGGCCTACCCAATTAGACTTTACTAGGTTTGTGCTAACATGAGCAACACAACAGGTGCCAAATGTGGAGCAGGATCTACTTACCCCTCCAAGGAACTTGAGATCCCCCCCCAGTTTTTGATATTTCTTTCTTAGTCTTTAGTTTTATATGTTGTCTTTGTCTTTTTCTTTTTAGGCCATGGCGTTGTCAGTTTATTATCAATTAATGAGTTTGAATTTCCCTTTGGCATCTTAGGCCCCTCTGATGTTATATTTTGTTGGACACTTAAATTTGGAGATTAAGCCATTCACAAAATCCATGAATAAAAGAACTTTCACAGTAACAAGAATATTAAATTGAAGAATTTTTTGAATACCTCCAATTCCTTGATACATTCCCCTGTTAAAACATCCCATACTCTGACAGTCTCATCATCACTAGCACTGGCTAAGTATAGTCCATCAGTAGAGAAGGATAAAGCTTGTACCCATCCACCATGCCCCTCACATTGATGAATCTGTTTACCAGTTTTAGGGTTCCACATCCTTACAGTTTTGTCCCAAGAGCCTGATGCCTACAATATTAATATTCACCATGTCACAAATTTTAACTCATTATTTATTTACTACAAAAGATGCATAGTAATAAATCCTATAAAAATATATAATTGGTAAGTTTTGACAAGGGCTATAACTGGTACAGTTTAATACAAATAAGCATACTGACATGAAAAATTTGTGTAAGGGTTCCGCGGAACCCAGTGTCTCGCCTACTTTTGCTGTTAATCCCAGGCTCAACAAAAATGAAGAAAAAATTCAATACAAATATTCCTCTCTATACTATCTTTTGATTTGTAATAAGCTTCTGTCCAAGTTTGGTAAAAACCCAGGATAATTTACGAATCTAATAAATGTTTAAAAAAAACTTTAACTGCAGACTGTATGTAATGTTAGCTAGAAGACAAGAGTGCACACACTGAAATGTGTCGCCTTCTTTACTAATCATTGATATTGTGTTGATAGTCCTAAAAATAAAGCTTTATTACAACTGTCACATTAACTTAACATTAACCAAGAAAACTACATTGACCAATGAACCATGAAAATGAGGTCAAGGTCAGATGAACCATGCTAGGCAGGCATTTACAGCTAACAATTCTTCCATACAACAAATATAGTTAACCTATTCCTTATAGTGTAAGAAAAACAGACCAAAACACAAAAAACTTAACACTGAGCAATGAACCATGAAAATGAGGTCAAGGTCAAATAAAACTTGCGGGACTGCCATATACCGTAGATAAAAAAATATTTCCATACACCAAATATATTAAGTTGACCTATTGCATATAGTATTATAAAAAAAAAACACCTCAAAAACTTAACTTTGACCACTGAACAATTAAGTCAATTTAAGATGAGGTCAAGGTAAAATAAAACCTGCGCGACTGACTAATAGATCATAATATATTGCCATACACCAAATATAGTTGACCTATTGCATATACCGGTAGTATCAGAAAAAAAGACCAAAAACTCAAAAACTTAACTTTGACCACTGAACAATGAAAATGAGGCCAAGGTCAGATGACACCTGTCAGTTGGACATGTACACCTTACAAACCTTCCATACACCAAATATTGTTGACCTATTGCATACAGTATAAGGCAGCAACCATTTGATTTTCTGGGGGGGCTATGGTTTTTTTTGGAAAAAAAAGTTTGTTTCCAGTTTTTGGAGAAAAAATAATTTGTTTTTGATTCTAAGAAAAAAAAATTGTTTGTTTCACCCTCAGCTGCCACTATATGTAATGCTAAAATTGAAAGAAAAAAATTGTTTTCGACTTGTTTCGAAAAAAATAGATTGTTTTTCGCTGCAGGCAAACAAAAAATTTGTCCAGAAAAAAAACCCATAGCCCCCCCCAGAAAATCAAATGGTTGCTGCCTAAGAAAAACAGACCAAAACACAAAAACTTCTGGAATCATGTCTTTCACCGGAAAAGATCGTCAAATTTGCACGCCTTTATGACGTCATTTACCAGATAAAGCGTGCCTGTATCCCTGCTCTATTAAAAGTTTCCATCACTTTCATAATCGTCATTCTGTAGGATAGTATAGAAATAATTTATGTTCCGTAAGTACTTAATCTTGGTTCCCGTATGACTGAGGGAGGGTGACCATCTTATTAGATTTTAATTTCCTAAATATTGTGTACAGCATCAAATCAAACGTTTTCAACCATTTGCTCAACATTTGTTGGAAAAAACATTGCATACATTTTTGTCACGTGATGGAAGTCACATGACCGAATCGCCTTAAAACCGTATCCTGGAACTGGCCTATGTTTCCTGGCAGAAAAAAACTAAGTCCATGGCCATTTACAAGAAAAATACGGAAAACAGGAATTTTTTTTTACAAAATTTACTTCTGGATACTATCTTATGATCATAAACAAGCTTCTGTCCAAGTTTGGTAGAAATCCAGGATAGTTGGTCCGAGACTACAATTATTTCTTAGTGCATTTATTTTACAACTCCAATTATGGACAATTTTATGCTTAGAGAGTCTTGAAATCTTTTTGACAGCTTCAGAAGTGCTAATTTTTAACCTTTTTTAGCTGGACCAAATCACTACTTTCCTTTAAAATTCTGGACCCAAATTTTTTTACAGCGTAATTTCACCCCCCCCCCCCCCTACTTGGGAAATTTTTTTTTGAAGGGGTATAAAAAGAATTGGCAAGTAATCCACTGTAAACACTAGAGACTATATTCGTGGACAACGGAAATCAAGGGACGACAATTGTGGTCTCGGACCAGTTTAAGAAAGTTATTAAAATTTAAAAACTTTAACAACAGAGTTAATATTTGTGGACATTGCCAGTGACGACAACGATGATGGAATGTAGGATTGCTATGTCCCCTTTTTTCAACTAAAGTCAAAGGCTCGACAAAAATGAACACTAAGGTGAATGTCAACATAGTAATGTGCTTCTTACAGTCCTTAAAAATAGCCCTTTTTACTGTTTTTTACAGTTTGTTTTATGCTGTGCTGTTTCACCATTGTGCCAGGTTAAATGAGGGTTTCACATGTTTCATCCCTCCCAGGGGTTTCATTATCTTTCATGTTGACTGGTACTTTCCACGTTTCTAGGTGGTACTTTTCAATTTAATCCATGAATATCTTCTATAAAAATTCCTACATTTAGGCGGTACTTGTCAATAGCATAGGAGGGTAAAAGTACCGGGTACCGCCTCCTAATGAATGGCCTGCCCTCCACATTCTCTATCATCTATGTGTCTGTCATAAGTCAAGAGCCTGCAGCTGTAATTCAGAGGTTGTTTCTGGTTCCTGTTTGACACATTTTTTTCCTTTATTATATAAGGCTGTTTAATAATTGTTTTACATTTTGACATATCACTGTCTTTCCTAGCTTAATACATAGTATCTGCTTTGCTCATTGTTGAAGTCCATAGTGACCTATAGTTCCTCATATCTACTTCATTTTTTCTTTGGTTGATATCTGTGTCATTTACTGTCATACAACATATCATTTTTAAAATTTAGAAATTTAGACAGTAGTATTGGCTTACACAAATCTGTTTTTGATTAATATGACAACAACCTTTGATGAATTGTCCTCATTATATGTCACCATATAGGGTAAGGTTGCATTCCAATATGTATTTATACTTGATTACACTTCTTAAAAGAATTTTTAAGCACAAATATGGTTCTGTTATAGTTACTATGACCTTGACCTTTGACATGGTGACTTCAAAATCAAAAGGGATCTTCCAAACATTACATATGACAGTTTATGACCATATGTATTGGTATTCAAGTAAGGGTACAATCAGATATGATATTAAGTATTTGAGTTAGCATCCTGAGACAGAATGACTGACAGTTGGATGGTGGAAAAAAACCTCTATACTCTGCTAGAGGTACTATTGACATACTCATATTAAGATTTTTGAATGAAAAAAAAACACTACATAAAAATTTGATGTTTTGATTTTGCTGTTCATCAAAACTCAAGTGAAATAATTTTAGACCTGTTTTTCGAAATGGGTGGTGCCAGAATCTCTAAAACTAATGACAGTTTTGATTTGTGACACAAAACTTTAAAAAGATTGAAGCAGATACCGGTAATGAATAAAACACTTTCCCATGATATGGCTGCAATAGAAGTTTGCAATCAATGAGAGGGGTATGTCTTCTTATAATGAAAACCACTTTATCTTTCCAAATTCAATAAAAATTCAGGCTATCAGTATGGACACAATTTTGGTTATAATGAATAATTTTATTGTCCCACACGTAACCCCTTGCTGGGGACATGGAAATACCGGACATGCTTGCATCTGTCTGGTCTGTAAGCTATCCAGCAATATCTCGGACAAGTTCTAAAATGGTGGATGATCAATTTTTAAAAAAAATGAGCTATGCCCTTTGGAAATGTAAAATAAGTGCAACGCAGGGACATTCTTTTATCTAACAGGTATATGTCATTAATTGTTATATCCTTACCAGCATGCCATCTTTTGAGAAAGCAACAGCATGTATATTTCCTTTATGTCCTTCCATTGTTACAACAGAATCATCTGGATCATTCAGAGTCCAAACTCTAACAGTAAAATCCCAAGAACCTGTGGCCTAGAAAACAAAAATATGGTTAATCAAATATAAACTTGATGTGGTTTTATTTTACGATGAAATGCTCATAGAATTAATTTTCTGTTTTTATTTCATAGGCATGAATACTTTTTAACGTTAAAAAATGTATTTAAAAAATAATCTTCACTGAGGGACTGTGCAATATTTATCTGAGGGTGGGACCGGTGCAAACATGGACGGGGCACATACTTTTTTCATGCAATTAATGAGCGGGGCGCAAAGTTTTTTGTAACAAACCTTTGGCGGGGCGCACACTTTTTTAAAAACCCTTCGTGTGTGCATAAAAAAATTAAATCAGAGTATAACAGATTAAAACTATTTGTGATTTCTGTGGAAAAAAGTAACTTGATAGAAAAAGAACAATTGAATCTAAAACAAAATAACCTAATACAGTGCTTCAATATATTTTTGTGTATTTATGCTTTTAATAATCATTTATAAAAAAAAATGAAATTCTGATCAAAATTCTGGAAAACTATAAACAATGTTTTGAAAATTAAACATATGACATAACATATGGTAATAAATGCTTAAACATAAAACAACTTCAATTGTATTTTAAATAAATCTTTAACATGACAAAATTAAATTCTTAAACATTAAAAGAATTACAACTTAATCTATGAAAAAGCTGAATTATGTCCCTTGGGAGTATTAATTTCCAACAAAAGTCCTTGCAAACAGTAGAAAATGAAAAATTATGTATGCCTGATATAATTAAAGATATAAACTACAAAATCAAGCACTATTGAAATATTTTCTGCATGAATTGCCAAGAATGTGAACAAATTCTTTACACAGGAGAATATAAATTCTATCTAAATTTGGCCTCAAGTGGGCCTCTTTTTTTCTTAGATGGACAATTTTAAAGCTGAAAATGCTTCTAGTATGATTAAATATTGCCTTACTCCATAAACAGTACAAACTTAACCAGAACATTTCCAATTTTAATAGCTAGAGAAATACCCAAGTGATACATTAGGGAATTACACAGCAAAGAAGGCAAATATTTCAGTTAAAAACATTTGTCGCGTCTTGAATTCTGGTGTTTCCAATTGAACTATTTATTGCGAAAGGTGAAAAGAAATACAAAAGAACTATAGTTTGGTGCATTTTATACAATATAGTTAATATTGAACTCCCAGAATAAAGTTTTATATCAGTACCCATCAATTTGACTTATTATGATGAATCAGCACTTTTCTCAACACAGTATTGTTCTCAGTGAATAATTTTTATTCTTTGTGATAAAAATCAAATGTACTTATAAAAAGCTTCAAAATAGTATAAAATAACTGAAGTCTGATGCCCACTATCATTTTACACCAAATTTATGAAATTTTGGAAGTCTTTTCAAATAATTGTCTAGAAAATATTTCAATAGGTTATCAAATTTATTTTGTAAATTTACACACTGCAATTATTCATAGATAAATACAAAAAAATATATTGTACCCTTACATTCAATCACAGCGCTCCTAAGTTGACTTCCTTCAAAAATAAAATCTTTATAATATTGAATTAAATGCATTTGAGTTGAAATATCAACTCTGATATACATGTATTATTGAATGTTGTGCATTTTAGTTAAAAAATATCATGTTTCCATATATGTGTTTCATTTTTTTTCCAGCGGGGCAAGGACTTTTTTTTTCATTAATTGAAGCGGGGCAAGAACTTTTTTTATAATAAATATTGGCGGGGCATACATTTTTTTTTTTTTTAATATTTGCTGTACACCGGCCCCACCCTCAGATAAATATTGCACAGTCCCTGAAGAACATTTATACAACTATATGATGGATACTTTCACATATTTTTATATGAGATGTTTGTGTTTGATACTTGATGACCTCTGTAAAAATTGCTTTACAACTTGTTTAATCTTGAGGTTTAAGACCTTACATTTTGTAAAGATACACATCTATTTGTTCAGAACAACATGTTGACTCTAAGCCTTAGATATTTTTTTAGCATGTCACTGGTTGGTTGTTTCAGAAGTGTTAACCCAACATTGATTTGAATAGATTTAAATGTAGGAGCATGGTTAAAATTTAAGAAAATCATGGATTTATAAATTATTCTCATTATTTCCTATTTTACAAAGTGCAAAATAGATTTAAAATTTGTGAAGCATAAGACCTGGATTAAAAATAGATACAGAGAGTTTCTGAAACAAATGCTCAAAATATTTTCTACATAAATAAATTTATTGATTTCTTAATGAAAACTTTTTTTCTTAAAATCTGATAATACATAGAGATGTGATAGCTAACTTCAAATACAGGTAAAATTACTTACCAACCATTTACCATTTAATGAGAATGCTAATGACTGTACAACACTCTTGTGTCCTGTCAAAACTCTGATGGGGAATCCTTGCTGAATGAATACATTTAAAACTCATATATATTTTAATATACACCTAAATACCTTTGTCTTTGAGATATATACAAAGAGGCCCCTGTTACATGTACATTATTTTGTTTTAGTTTTAAATAATGTTTCTCCATACATGAATTATTAGGTACATTGTCAGTGTACTTGCAACTAAACATTAAACCAACAATAACTTCATACTATGAACATCAAAATTATTCTCCTTAAATCTGTATAGGAAGTTTTATCTAGCTCTAATTGTATAGTTTTATTGTTGATATTCACCCCATATGTATCAAGTGTTAAATTAGGTTTATTTATATTACAGAAATTTCTTGGTATTCCTTATTGGAAGATTTCATATACACAGAAGTAGTATACCTAAAATGACAAAGTTATTTTTCCTTTACCTGTTTTTTAAAAGTGATGATTTTCTAAGGTTTGTTAAATATTTCACGGTGGTGTCTTGCCATGGCTTTGTTTGGACTTGTTTGTTTGCTTTTGGTTTGAATGTTTGTCCTTAATAATTTTATTAAATATGTATTTGCATTCAGGCATCGCAGATCAAATTTATTCCTTCATAGTGTGTTAATTTACGATTTTTGATTGAGTTAAGCCTTCCAATTGATATTTTATTGTGTGTTTTTCTATGTTGTGATGTAATACTATTGTTTCAGAAAAAGGGAGAAGGTTTGGTACCATTAAAACGTTTAATCCCACTGCAAATGTTTGCACCTGTCCTAAGTCAGGAATCTGATGTACAGCAGTTGTTGTTTGTTTATGTAATTTATACGTGTTTCTCGTTTTTTTTATATAGATTAGACCGTTGGTTTTCCTATTTGAATGGTTATACCATAGTAATTTTTGGGCCCTTTATAGCTTGTTGTTTGATGTGAGCCAAGGCTCTGTGTTGAAGGCCGTACATTGACCTATAATGATTTACTTTTATAAATTGTTATTTGGATGGAGAGTTGTCTCATTGGCACTCATACCACATCTTCCTATATCTAAAAATGAGATTAAGAACTCATTGGGACAATGTGAAAATATAACACAGAATTTTTCTTTGTTATGTGGCCTTATCTTGACATATGATAAGAATGGAGTAAAGCCATGTTTAAAGCTTAAGACTGATTGATAGTGATAAATTGCCCAAAATGGCAAGTTGATAGTATGATAGCTGGCTGAATTATTGCATATCAATTTCTACTAGCCTGTTAGTATAAAATGGCTTTGATTGTGGACTGTTAAATAGCATTATTAAAACTACTTTAACATTGAGATAGTTTTCTCGATTGAATTTGTCATTTTGGGGCCTCTTATAGCTAACTTATATGATGCAGTATGGGCTTTACTCATTGCTGAAAGCTGTACAGTTACCTTTAGCTGTTAAATACTGTTTCATTTGATTTCTTGTGAAGAGTTGTCTCATTGCCAATCATACCACATGTTTTTTATATGTTTATTTGGAGACTGTTTTACAATTACTGTATATCTATTAAACATCATATATTTTTTACCTCAATATCCCTATAAATGTATTTGATGCAAAACTCATATCAATTTAACATATTTGTATTAACTACAGTAACATTGAAAATCTACTTGAAGAAGGAAAACTAACCTCAACATTCCAGATTATAGCCGTCCTGTCCCAGGAGCCTGAGGCTAATTGTTTAGAGTCTGGAGAGTAAACAACTACCTCTACACTCTTCATGTGACCTAAAATATTTATAATTAAATAATTTTAATTGAAAAAAAAAGAAATCTAGTTTTATTTTATTTCTTTTTTTAAGTAGTTTCTCTTTCAGAGATACATGTATATACAAAAACTTGAATAATAATACAATTACATATAACTGAATTTTAATGTGCGTATTGTTATGCGTTTACTTTACTACATTGGTTAGAGGTATAGGGGGAGGGTTGAGATCTCACAAACATGTTTAACCCCGCCGCATTTTTGCGCCTGTCCCAAGTCAGGAGCCTCTGGCCTTTGTTAGTCTTGTATTATTTTAATTTTAGTTTCTTGTGTACAATTTGGAAATTAGTATGGCGTTCATTATCACTGAACTAGTATATATTTGTTTAGGGGCCAGCTGAGGGACGCCTCCGGGTGCAGGAATTTCTCGCTACATTGAAGACCTGTTGGTCACCCTCTGCTGTTGTTTTTTATTTGGTCGGATTGTTGTCTCTTTGACACATTCCCCATTTCCATTCTCAATTTTATCATGGAACTTTTATGATGGCCTAGAAAAGATATAAGCATAATTGTTTTAAATAGAACTTAACACTCTGTTATTTTAGCCTTCTACGATTAAGCAGCATTTAAAATTTAAACGTTAACAAATATCTTGTATATTATAAATTCTGTCTGACAAATGATGAGCATTCTTAGTGAAAAACATTAAAAAGTAAAAATGTAGAGTAATTGCAACACACCTTCTAAGATATGAAGATTTTCCCCATCTGAAGTTCTCCAGACACGAATTGTTTTATCATAAGATCCACTAGCAAATGTTTTACAGTTAGGACCTATAGCAACACTTTTTATAGCACCTGAAAAAGAAGAAAATATACATGTTTTCTATTCAATTTTTCTTCAAAATATTATTGCAATCATCTCTTCAAAATCAAACAGCAAGGTAACACTTACTAGTAAATTTACACAAATTTATAATGGTTCAGATTTATGTTATTTAATTAGCATATTTCGCAAATTTAAAGAATAAGGTACAACCCAGAATTAGCCCTTTAATAAAACTTATTTCAAAATATTTCTGATTTTCAGAAGCACATATTGAAAATTTACTTTCATTGCAACTTAGTTTTAAAATATATTTCCTTTTCTTTTCATTGGTATCAAGTGATATCACCATTAGCAGACTGAAAATTCAGTGTAATGACAAAATTATACAATATCTGGACTATACAAATGTGCATGCCAGCTTGTATATTTAATTAGAAATCAAATAAAGCACACAACAGTTCACAATGATGTTTATTTAAACAGCAAGTATGTTTTGTTTCTCGTACAAATGTATACACTGACAAAAGTTTTGCTTGGACTCTATGTAAATTTTATTAGCTAAAATATTCGTTCATGGTTTTGTTTGGTCTTACTGCTAGTTTGAACTAATTTTCACAAAAGATAGCAATAATTTATAAAGTCAGAACTTCCAATTCTTTTATTTGACAATTAAAACTGATAACAGCAACAACTCAGATATTCTAGTTAAAAACAAAAAGTCAAATGTACACAATTATGAGAAAACTATCTCTCTCTATACATTTTTGTATATATACCAATATGTCCTTTAAGCTTGCACACCATTGAACCGTTTGTGGCATCAAACACACGAACTCTTTCATCATCAGAACCTGTTACCATTATTTGGAAATCTGGTGAGAACGCAACACAGTTGACCTATAAAAACAAATCAATCAAGAATAACTAACATTTTATTTTTCATTTTAATTGCATGAAATATTTCATATACATGTTCTTGTAAATGCATCATCACATCATAATGCTATATACAAAATATGATAGAACTGACAATTCCTTGTTAAGTTGTAATAAGTGAAGGAATGATTCAAACTTAGAATATTAATTCAAGAAGGAATATAAAAAATGGCAATACAATGTACATGTATATATTGGTTTATTAGTAATATTTTTTCATATTTGAATAAATAAGCACCTGAGTTTTTGGTTGGGTTAGAGTTTCTGTCTTTAATTTTCTAATTATATGTTGTGTTTTGTGTACTATTATTTGTCCTTTTTTTTCTTAGCCATTTCGTTGTCAGTTTATTTTCGACTCGTTAGTATAAACAGTCAGCCCTCTTCAGTCTTGTATATACAGTCTTCACGTCGAGTGGCAGCCCAGGCTGGTAAAATTGCTCTCGGCCTGTAAAAATCAGACTTACAGGCCAACAGAATCTAACTAAAAATTTTCAAAAATTGAGCTGCGGGCCTGTAGATTTAGCAGTTCAGCGTGAAGACTGTATATATATCACTGCTCTTGTAATTAAGCTTTCGAGATGGGACAGCCATATTTCTATGATGTCCATAGGATTTGTACATTTACATTGTATCATAGACAGTTCATTAATTAGTGGCATACATTTATATATACTTGACTTTGTTACCTCATCCTTGTGTCCAGTGAATTTCTTTAGGTCCAATTTGTTGTAATCTCTTGGACCTCTAAACATTTTTACCGCCGATCTTTTTAAACTGATTCAGCAGGCTCTGTATTACCCCATTTAAAACAAATTATTGATTATCCTCAACTAATTATACGTCTTATCATATGCCTAACTTATGGCATATTTCATCTTCAAAATCAGGTTTACTCGGAATTTCAAGTGTCTTGTCAACAAATACGTAGATTATTGTGTACTTTGTGTTCATCCATATATTAAATGATTTATGACCAAACAATAGCTTCATATAAAAGGATTTAAATTA
Source organism: Mytilus edulis (assembly GCF_963676685.1). Lineage (NCBI taxonomy): Eukaryota > Metazoa > Mollusca > Bivalvia > Mytilida > Mytilidae > Mytilus > Mytilus edulis. Next base: position 79,824,497 of record NC_092345.1, on the reverse strand, counting down.
AGATTGACCGATAACATCAGGTAAGATTGTTTACACTAGAAACGGAAACGTGAATCAGATTCTCGTTATAAACGAGATCGGAAATAAGAATCAATGCAATTCGCCCGACAATCAAATCGCCCTACATCAAATCGCCCCAATCTTGTGTATCAACTCGCCCCACTTATGAAAAAGGGTAAAATTCCGATAAACATAGTTCTGACAACTCGCCACAGTTATGAAAAAGGGTAAACTCCCGTTTGATATAGGTCTGACAACTAGCCTCAATAGTATGGAAAAGAAAGGATTAAAACCCGCTGAATATAGGTCTGCCTCGTTAAAAAACAAATTCTGTTATGTTCTCAAGTGATTTGTTTTACTATTCTGTAACTTATTAATTAAATGAAAACTTATGAAAACCTTAGAATTTTTTTTTCTTTACTTTAATTTTGAAACCATATATCTACATTTGTGGTCGAATATTGGTATCACGTCGTCGTCGTCGCCCTAAAACAGTTAGTTTCCGGACAATAATTTTAGTATTAGTAATTAGAAATCTATGAAATTTAAACACAAGGTTTATAACCACAATTGTAAGGATTGGCTTATGGGGGGGGGGGGGGGGGGCTCAAACCGTTTAGGAGTATGGGCCAAAAAAGTGGGAAAACAAGGGTTTTCAGGTTAAAGGACGATTTAAAAGCAGTGTAAGGGAGGTAATCCATAGTGTTGAGATTAATTTTTCCAATTTTTTTTTTTTGGGGGGGGGTCAATTCGCACAGGCACAGTGTATTTGTCTTGCTGTATATTATGTCCATTTTTGCCCTAACTGTTCAGAGCTGGACCTCTGCGGTCGAATCAAGCTGCGCCTGGCAATTTATTTTCGTTTATTTTGTATACTACAAATATTAGTATACTACAAATACACTGCGGACCAAAACAACATTTAAGAGAAGAAATCTTTAAAACAAATTAAAAAAATGACTTCTAATAAGGGCCGCTAATAAGTGTGTAATTAATATAGATACCAAAAGATGTAGAAATGTCTGAAGTTTATTGTTTATTTGGTTATAATATTATACATGCTCATTTTAATTTTCACAAATAAAAAAATATTTCTTGAAAAGTTTGCTATTATTCTAACCAAATTAAAATCGTAAAAATTGGCATTTGTGTTTAACTCATCAGATGATGAAAACGAAACTCCAGAAAATTATGACTAAATAAACAATAAAACTTTAGACATTTTTACATCTTTTGGTATCCATTTTATAAAAATCGCTCATACAGTTACTTGGTAATATTTTTTTGAAAAATATCGATTTTAATTGAAATAATAGGACATATTTTTTGTCCCATGACTGTAAGTCAAAACCACAAACAGATGTACAAATCGTCATCGAAGGGCAATAACTCTAATAAGAAATTGACCGAAGATTCAACCATCAAACAGTTTAACTAATTTGTAGAAATTGTCTTTCTAATCATTTTTGCACTTATAAGTTTCTCTCTATAGATTTAAGTTTTCAAGATAACCGGATGAAATGAAAAAAATGGTAAAATTTGTTTTTTTTAAATATAAAAACTCCTATGGGTAATCGTCTGACAGTTTTGACGTATATGATCGTATATGGACAATTTGTTGGGCTCAACATTCTTCACATTTATATACTGTCAGTCACATTTTCTCTATTTATAACAATTTTCAAAATAATAGACAAAACTTGCATTTATTTTATGATCCATTTTTAGCCACGTCAGCCATCTTGGTTGGCAGGCGGAGTCATTGGACACGTTTTTTTTTTAAAAACTAGATACACAAAATGAGGATTGTGGCCAAGTTTGTTTAAAAGTGGCCCTGTAGTTTTAGAGAAGATTTTTGTAAAAGTCAACAGACGACGACGAACGACGGACGCCAAGTTATGAGAAAAGCTCACTTGGACCTATTAACCATGTGAGGTAATAAAATCATCTTTTAAACTACAACTGTAGTAAGAAGTATGAATTAAATGTTACTGAAAGAAAATATTAATGAAACAGTAATTCTTTAATGAATATATATGTTCCAAATTACTGCATACATGTATTTTGAAATGTTTTACTTAATGTTTTTTTTACTTATATGAGAAATTATTTTAATCGATCGATCGATTATGAACAAATCATAACTTTTGTTAAATTTTTCAACCCTGTATACCATTATTCCCTATGTGAAATTGAAAAATCGTGTAAAAGAAATAATCCACAATGCTTTTCAATATAAAGATTGTTGCATCACTATAAATTTATTACTTTGGGATACCATACGGCATATTTTGTTAATAGTGAACAAAAATGTAAAATATGCTACACAGAGGAACAGGTGATCAGTTTGCCGGAGTTTCTTAACATATTTGTTAAATTTGAAGGTAAAACTTTTTCAACAAATTGTCGGCATTCCTATGGGAACGAACTGTGTGTCTCTCCTTGCCGACCTCTTCTTATTTACATATGAATCGGAGTTCCTTCAGACTGTCAAAAACAAGATCAAAGAAGCCAGGTTATTTAATTTCTCATTCAGATATATTGATGTTCTTTCCATTAACAATCCGAACTTTTCTTTTTGGGTTCCATTAATATATCCCCCAGAAATAGAAATTAAAGAAACAAGACACGGCTTTTCTCCGCCTCATTTATAGACTAACACCTCGAATTTGACATACACAGTCATCCCAGTACCAAAATATATGACAAACGGGACAATTTTTAATTCTGAAATTATCAATTCCCCCCGACCTTAGTAGCAATATACAAACTTCATTGACCTGCATTTGGGTTGTACATTTTCCAACTTGTTCGATCTTCAAGAGCTTGCAGCTCCCTCCCAGACTTTGTAAAACGTCATTAGTGTCCGAGCAGAAAGTTAATGAACCAGGGGTAAAAAGATCAACGGAAGGTACCAATACCTTGTTGATAAACATCCGTATCAACTTCAACAAATATTACACGATGGTCTTGAAGTATAGATTCTGGGTACTGACGTTGTTCATCGTCTTAATAACGTATTGTATTGTTTTTTTATTTGTCTTTATTAATATTACTTTTACTGTCAAGTCTGTTTTTGGTGATATACATTATACGTGACTCTGTACTTACTTATCCCGTCATTATGTCATTGTGCTATTGCAAATTTTTGTATTCTTGTCTTCAATTTTTGCTATGTGCTTTGTTTATAAGCCTTTTTATGCTTCTTTGTTACGTATTTGTTTGTGTTATAGTGATTAAGATTATACCACAATGTTGACTGTTGTACCCCTATTTTTTACTTTTTTTACCGATTTTGTCTGTTTGATTTGTTCACACACATCGTTGTCAATATAATGGAATTTGATGCAACAGTCATTAAAGCGAGAGGTTTAGCTAGCTATACAACCAGGTTTAATTCACTATTTTTTTTACATAAAGACATGCTTGTACCAACTCAGGAATATGACAGTTTTATCCCTTCGTTTGATGTGTTTGAGCTTACGATTTTGCCATTTCTCGATTAGATTAGAGAATGTCCGCTTTGAATTCTCCTCGGAGTTCAGTATTTTTGAATATTAAATCAAGATCTGCAATTATAACTAAATTCTCAAAAATGATAAACAGCTTGAACAAATATATGATAAAATATCTTCTGTTGATGTTTCGGACCTAGGACACAGACATGCAAATGTGGCGGGAGTTCAATTTTTAGGGACTCTCAACCCCCCACTTTTTAATTCTCAATCAGAAATAAACAAAACGCACACAGAAGAATTGTACATTAAAAACCAATAAAATAAACATATTTAACGCGAAAACAAGAACTTTTAGTTCAAAACAAAAAACGCAAAACTTATAGTACCGTAAATCAAAGAATGCTGGCAGTGACTGAAAGCAACATGTAATCACTTAACCTGCTGAGATGAGAAGAAATCATGCCGTCTTTAGTTTCAATAACACATGAATTGAAATCAATATTTTAATACAAATAGAATTAAGATACATTTGAAGATAATTTATAAATACCAATCATATAATTACAAGATAAAAAGGTCATCTTCTTACTAACCACAATCTAATTCATAGTATCACTATGGAAATTTAACAAAAAAAAAATATATTCATTACAATAATTTGTTTATTACTATTACAGAATAATATCAAGATTATAGTCGTAAACCCAAACTTTTCCTTTAAACATCATAGAAGAAAAAAAGATTTTCCCTGACAAAATATACAAATACTAATGACAATAATGTAACAAATACATCTAACCGATAAGCATACTAGTATATAAAAATATATCTTTAGGTACGAGAGATGGTCGAAGCCAAATTACTTTGGTATTTCAAACCTAAAACAGATATCGAAAGTTTTAGACTTTTACACGTAAAAACAAAATATAACCATGTATAGCAATTAAAATTGGACGGACGATCAAATTCAAAATAATACTGTACAAACAATATCACATTAACATAGGTCAGTTATTATCAACTTATTTAGTATGGTTCACAATTTAGTACCAATAACAATAATAGGTAAATCTGAAGAAAAATAAAACATGACAAAACAGGTAAATGGAATTTTGTAACAGTTAAAAAAAATATATAAATCACAAACAAGAGACAATATTTTGTTCATTGTTTTAAGCTGTACGGTAACCTATAGTTGTAAAGCATCCCCATTCTTTGATCACTGGTGGATGGTTGTAGCATTTGAAATCATACCACATATCATAATTTTTATTTTACAAAAATCTAAGCTTCTTCTTTGTTAGGCATCACCGTTAAGGTTGAAACACAAAATAGACTAGATTATCTAAATGATAATTTTTCGTTTAACATTTTGTGAATATTAAATCAAACACTGTTTCAATTAAGGTAACATTTTAACATTATCCATGATTATACGACCAGAAGCCTGTTCATTTATGGCACCTTTCAATTACAATTTTCTACTATTATTATAATTCTTGGACGAGGTAAAAAAAAAAAGGTTAAAATTATCATATATTATTTTGATCAATCTGAACACATATCATTATATAAATATATATGAACATCGAATTTAGTTGAAGGTTATTTAACAGTACCATTGAGGTTTAATATCATTTTATTTATATTGCACCGTTCTCATGATTATGAAGCATTAAGATGTTAACCATTTCAGCGACATATTCCTTTCATAAAAAGTAGTCACTTGTAGTCTGCTTTGAAATCAATAGGTTCCTAGATATTTTCATATTATAACCTGAAATATCTTGAAGGGTACACGTTATCCGTTATCCGTGTATTTCGTTTCATTTCAATGAATACTTGTATTCGTTCATCATAACAAAAGTATTGGTATTTTTATATAGAATAACAATCGCACTGGTTTTATATACCGGTAGATATAGAGAAAACAACATCTATAAAATAAGCAACTTCTACTGTAATCGTATCTAGATAGTCACTTGATTTTAAACTTAAGCAACACATACGCATCTACATAATGAAACAGAAAAAGAAATCAAATCACTAGTAATATGAAAAAGCACCATTGGATAATTTTTTGATATGTTTATAAACTATAAAATAACAATTTCAAATTTAAATTTATAGGAATAAAAACCACATCCGAAATCCCATAGGAAAAACAATTTGTTGAACAATGATCGATGCCCCTTTTTTGTAATTGTGTTGTGAAATTATTACTGTGATCAGAAAGTTTAAATCTATTTTTTTCTCAGAATGTGTTTAAGAATTTCAAATCTTTAAAGACGTAAAAAGACAGTCTCTATGTGGCTTATAATTTATAATGCCAATGCTCTTTAACTCGTCAACTTATATTGATATGATTTTTATGTATTCACTTTCGAAATGAGCAACGTATATCGATAATATCAGACTAATTAAATTATAAACACATTTTCAATTGCTACATGTTCGCATATTACATAAAAAGCATACAAAGTCATATACAAAATGTATAATCAATATTTGTCTTCAACTGTAGTCAAACTGTGAGTACTCCAAGTGAGACGTGTAGGATGGAAGACTTAAACTACCAACATTGTACAATTTATCTGCTTGAGTATGGTCCATCATATTGGTCAGTGTTCCTCCTGGAAGTCGCATGTTCATATAGTCCCATAATACCTTATAACAAAACCGGTATTGTTCCTAAAATAACAATTGAATATTAATTACAAACACATATATTTTCTAAACATGGTCAGCAGTTTCGGAATATGATGAAAGATTTAACAATAGACATCATTGAAACACTCCATAAATTTTCGGTTAATAGGACGTTGCTCAGTGATGGATGTTAAAGCGCATACCACGGTATAACATGCATGAAAGAAGCCTAGATTCTTAGTCCCTTAAATAATGTGTAAGAATAACAATAAGTTTTGGTTAATTGAATGGCGATGAATTTAAAAACGTATCTCACGATATAGACGTTACGCACGGTGTTCGGTTTAGTAATGGTAACGTTAGTTGACGTCGTTTTCCAATTATTTCATCTTTTTCCGTACCAAACGTCAAAGCTTTGCAGCTTTTTATAAAACGGCTTGCATTTTGATGTTTAACTATTTATTTAAAAAAAAACAAAAAAACATGTTAACATGACTGATTACTAGTATATATTTTTGACATCATATTCTTAACAAAATGAAAGTGTATATTTCAAATATTTGTCATTGCCCAAGCATGTCAATTGTTGCTCTATGATTCTCAGAATTCCGTCATCACAAGTATCTAGGACTAGGCATTTATATCGATTGGAAACAGCCAGTTCCAAAGCTTTTTGTGCTTCAAGAGTATAAATGTTATAAACCCACCTTCAACTAGTTTTCTAACTATACAGTTCGCGATTATAATTTCAGGGTCTTTTTATTCGTATTATCAACATCTTAAATATGTGTCTTTCAAGAAGATTATAATGGAAAATAATCCTTGTTCTGGTCAACCGCAGCAACAGCTACTATTTCTAGTTTCATCCTCAGATTTTAAAATGAAAACGGCAGTTTAGAATTGTTGATTTTATTTAAAATTAAAATGTCATCTACAGTCCTTGAAATATAATGAGTAATTTCAAATGCGTCCGTTTGTCGGATAAGTGGAAATGACTTTTTGTGTATACAACATATACAATCGTACTAGCAGACGCATCTATGTTACTAGAATCCAAAAACGAAGGCTTCGGCATGTTTAAAGCTTGTGCTACATATATATTCATCCGAAAATTTAGAATAAAATTTTGATCAATTTACATGTAAATTAACACATGAAAATCGCTGGATCATATCAAGAAAATCATGATTAAATCATGCTTTTAGAGCTGTCTATGCGGTATGGGCTTTGCTCATTGTTGAAGGCCGTACGGTGAACTACAGTTGATAATTTCTGTGTCACTTGGTTTAAAATGCAATTCTTTTGCATTAAAAATACCTAATCTTTTGCATGATACTTTTATTTATCCGACGCTTTTACGATCAGCAAATGGCTTAAAAATTTTGATGGAAGTCAAATTTTCTTGTTGATTTAAATAATTATTCAAAACAAATATCTCCCAAAATAATATCATCACACATAACGTGTCAAATGCTAAAGACACAACATGCTAACTTTCAGAAGATGGGAAATACAATTATATATTATAACGTTACATTCACGTTCCATGCAAAAATCGTTCAATTTGGACGTGGTAACATTTACGGGAGACACGGACAACTTGATGGAAATTGATGAAAAATTCGGGATGTCCTTAACCTTGAAGGCTTAACCAAATCTTAAAAAAAAACCACATTTCAGTAATAACATTTGTTTGCATAGTTCATTTGTCTGTCACAAATCTAAAATACCCTAAATTAGCATCGTACTCAAAAATCATGAACAATGGCTCTATGGTAACATTTACGGGAGACACGGAAAATACTGAAAAAAATTAAATGGGAGAAGCTATGTTAAAAATAAAAATAGTATTGTAAAATTCAATAAAATCACATTTTTATGTAGAGGTGGCGAACCTTTCCTATTATTTATATAAAAATATTATAATATTGAAGTGTTAGCTTTCATTTTTGTGTACTAGAATTTTCAAATCTTACAGCTATATGGAATTTAGAAAATGGCTGCTAGATTGCGAACCGTTTTACATAATAAATGTGAATATATCATATCCCATCTGTACAAATTTTATCGACATCCATTCAGTAGTTAGTATTTTTTCTTCGTTTATATTTATGGATGGTTGGCGCTTGTTGTTACGTCTTACACGGCAAATACGGCAAATTATGAACACAAAATCATTGTTTAATCAAATAATGAGACATAACATTAAATTTATTACAATCAGGTTTTATTTAATTTCGATTCAAATGAAAAATCAAGACAAGTTACTATTCAATAATGCGTAGATTTGATTTGTTTTTGTCATACTTATGCATTAAGAAATGGCCAAATGAAACATAGACCGAATACCGTGCGTAACGTCATAACATGCCCACATAAAGCTTGCAGTCAAATTCAAAGAAGCTCTGATTTGCAGTTCCTGAGAACAATACATTTCCATTTCCATTGAGCTGTCAAATTGATACAAGTAAACCACAAGTTTAAACCCTCTGGGGTAGAATAAACAGCCAGACAAATATATATATAACACATATTATTATTTGTAAATTTGATAAAAAAGTAAAAGAATCTGACCTAATTTTTTTTATTGTAATTTGACCATGTTTTTACCTGAACTAAAAGGATAAGGCTTTTAAAAATACGTTTTCCTCATCTTAAATGCATGGACAAAAAGTCAAGGTCAATAACTACATCTTACAAATGTCATTAATAAATATTTTGGTCGACCTCTCATGTAATAAATCTTGTAAAACTCGGTTTTGATAATGAAAACAACTGCTTTGACATACATAAACATAATAAATTATGAATAAATCAAACAGTATCGTTAACAACCACTTACCACGAGGTCTATAATTTGCGTTCTTCTCTTTTTAACTCTCTTTACAGTATGATATACATCAACATCACCATCATGCAGCATGGCCTCGCAAATATTGCTGATAGCAACGTAAAATCCACTGTGTGTAGCCCCATCCTTACAATGAACAATGACTGGACTCTCATCTTCACAGGACACATTCTGCCAGTCCTTAACCAAGTCAAAGAGATCAAGAAACATCGACTTTGATTTTGGTACGAAGTCTGTGTCGTTGCAAGCATTAAATTGAAATTGACGAATCTCACGTGCCTGCACTTTAGGATTAAGCATGCTATGAATTTTAAAATGGCGAATAGTGATATTGTCCTGCTGGTATACGGCAATACTGTCTATGAAGAAAGGCTCAAACTGTTTCATTTTCTTCTCCTCTGGCCAATATTCTGCACATGTATCATCTTCGTGTTTATAATTTTCCATCATGACGATGGTGTGGACATTAAAGTCATAAACCAGTTTCCAGAAATCTATAATAGTTGTGTGCAAAGGTGTCTGTGTAACGATGAAATGGTCTTTTTGTCGATGGCTATCAAGTAAAACTGCATTGATATAATCAGTCCGTCCGACTCCCCCAGGAGTGCTCAATACGGCTCTGTATATATTTGTTGGAATGACGTCTGGAAACCTGTTTTTCTCTATATTATTAATAGATAGAGCATCTGAACAGTTTGCAGAGTGTAATTTGCGAGTAAAGTTGCACAAGCATTCAAACTGATCTCGTAAATATGAATGTTTCGTTTTCGGATTTTTTCTTGTCAGCAGATGATATTTTTCTTTCAAATCAAGCCCTGTTCTTGTATGGCCAGCATGTTTCGCTTCAAAAATGGCATCATAAATAAAAATGTATTGTTTTATTGTCCGTACCATTTGAACCCGATCCTTCCTCAAACGCCTTACAAAAGCTGATATACTTATACGACCTTCTCTATCATACTGTTCCAGAAGGCTGTCTATGGCAATATAGGCTCCTGTTCTCCCGACTCCTGTACCACAATGTACTAACAAAGGTGATGCAGGTGTATCACTGTTGTACTCTTTAACCTTGAACCTCATTTCTAACAATGGTATAGGATCATCAGGGACACCATGATCTGGCCACGAACAAAAATCAAATATATGGACAACTCTAGTGGTGCTATACGTATTGTTCGACTTAAACTTCATGGTCCGTATTACATATGATGCAAATTCTTGAGTATCAATCAGCTCGAGAAAGAAGTTGCCGTATGTTACCTTTCCCTGATTTTGATCAGGCCAATATTTGGTACATTTAACGATATTGTCTTCTATGATATTAGTGATCATTACAATAACAGAAACATTTGTTTGATTAATCATTCTCCAAAAGTCAAGAACTGTTTCCTCGTCAAAAGGACTTTGAGCCGCAATATATGCATTCTGTTTATGATATCCATGAATAAAATTTGCGTTGATATAATCGTCTCCCGAGTTATCATCCTCCCGTAGAACAACACGCGAATGGTCATACGGTAATAAATGTGGGAATCTATTCTTCCGCTGATTTCGAGGTTTCAATGCAACATTCCAAGATGCTAAACGCCCATGAGGGAGATCATGAAACTCTTGCTGAAAGGTTATTGGTGGATTCATATTTGACTCAACAACACCATTCATATCAAAATTACTTCTATCGGGAGGTATGAGGTTCCTTCCAGCAATTATGTATCGACTTTCTCGGTGTGAATAAATAGTATTCCAATATTTATGAGGATCATAATCATCAACATGAGAGTACATACTATCATAAGTACCCTTGTCGTCGGTATGTGCTGCATAGGGTGCATAACTTCTACGTCTTCTATACCAATACAGAACACAGATAACGACAATAGCTATGATAATTAAGATAATGATAACAATAATGGCGATTATTACACCTGTGTAATCAGTAGATGCAGCTACAACAGGGTTTGGAGCCAAAGTTGAAGGAGTGGAGGTAAGTACCATTTTGCTGTAGCTTGACTTTGTTACACTGAGAAGGGTACTTCTTATCTGTAAATAAACGTCGTACCGATGACCAGAAACCAAAGGATTATTTTGAATACTATTATATATTTTTTCATCCCCTATTGTGAAAAATGTCGTCGTCAGCACTTCATTTGGTAAAAGTATCGCTGTTTCAACTCCCGGTGGATTTCCAACTGCCCGTTTCCGTTTTCCAGAACCAACGGTAAGATCATGAACATATATTACATATGCAGTAAGTGGTCCTGTTGTCAATATGACTGGATCAATTGAGATCACTATTGTTGTTGCAGTGGATCTAATCTTCTTTGGTGCCGGTGGAGAAGTCGGTGTTGATTGTTCTGTGTATTCAAACATATGATCAGGATCACCAAATCCCCTACTCGTTTTTGCAGCCACTTTGATCTGATACCGTCGGCCAGGTTGGAGCAAACACAAAAGTGTGGATCTTATTAAACCTCCTGTCGTAGTATTCAATTCTTGACTGGCTTGAGTTGTGTCCTGGTAGGAAATCTGGAAAAAATAAATATCATATAAAAAGAAAAAATGCGAGCTTATTGCTTTCACGAATAAAAAAAAATCCGTTTGAAATTGGTCATTGAATGACAGCAAAAATATCTGAAAGGCAAATATTAAGTACAGCATAAGCATGTGTAAGACATATAAACAAGACAATTTCCATATAAAACGGGTTATATATTTATTATTTGCACAGTTAGTTTTCTCTTGTGTATGATTTCTTGATATTTATAACTGTTAATCAAATTGTAAGTTATCTACTCAGCTTCAATCCGCCTGTAAGAAGTTTAAAGGCATAACCTTAAAATTGGAATACATCATATATGAGTGGAGCCGAGCTTTAGTTTTAATAGAAATGTTAATAACAAAATCGACTTGAATGCCATAATATAAATTATAAACCATATACATCTTTTGACTAATACCAAGAAGCATTGTCACTTGATCGAGAGATACTGACAGTGTTTATGATAAACACTGTCCCAACTTTTCTATATAAAAACGCTATGCAAATTCACATTCAGTTGACAAAGATACATTCCAATCGGTTTGTACATGAACAGATCACCAAAAATATGTGAACGTGAATAAATTGCAGTGTTTAGTATATCATCATCATGTTTGTGCCACAAAAGTCATTTGTATTCAACCTTCTACCATTGCTAAATGTAAGAGGAATATTAGTACATCTCAAAGTAAATAATTTCAAAACCTATCCTTTAATGAAAAATAGGAAAATTTATCTTCCTTCCTCTCGTCAGAATTTCTAAGACAGTGAATAGCTGGTTCCAATTTTGTCTACATAATTGTACGAATTAACTTTACTTCTGGAGATTACAAGTTTAAAATGTTTCAATATGATATTAAGATAACAAATGATAAAAATCTCTATTTTGAGAAAGGGTTTTTTATTGCTTGATCATCATGGCGAATAACCAACGATTATGTGATCATCTAGAAAGCCGAGGTGGATCCATATCTGCGAATTAATCTGGCAAACAAATTCAGACTAGTTTTTATTTCCATGCAGAGGAAACCACATATGAATCACATAGTATAGTTTATTTTTGTATTTATTGAAACATGTAATAGACATATCTCTTTCTCTACAATAAGAACTTCAAGTGTGATAAGCCACGCTTTCCAAAACGAAGCAAAGAAAATCTCTTTAAAAATCTGCTACCAAACAATCTTGTAAAATACTTACACTGTCATTCAGATTCAAGATAACCTATTTATGAACAGAAGTTACCTATCTATGAACAGAAGTTAATAATTTTTTCAATTTTTCACTTTTTCCTTTTTTGTTGTTGCACTGAAAGCCTGTAAAGACCTACCATGCTCATGATACATTTGACTTTTATTCGAAGTTGTCATAGGAAATCTGTAGTCTACGCTGTTACAGGGCTGATTTCACACCAGCAGGGTGTGTACCTTTTATAAACTCATCATAATTATGTGGTTGACATGTCAAATATACATTGATCTCTTTGTGAAGATTGCATTTTTATTTATCTATATTTTATGTGTTGTTTGGGTGATTTCTACCATCTTCTTTTAATTCTTCATTAACACTTAATAATTTTGTTTGGTGAATATATTTTTCTTTTGTGTACTAGCATTGTTATAAGCACTTTCATGCATTCAACTGAATGATCTTGTTTGACATTAATATTGTGAGGTACTCAAAACTCAGATTGCTGAACCATGCACATTGTTATATTCAGTAAGTACTACAACAAAACTGTTTTTATCAGGTAATAATAACCATACAGGCTATAACAAAATATCAACTTACCAGATAAGAAGATACAATTCCATTGGTTACAATTGGTGCCCTCCATGATAGTCCTAAACAACTCTCATTTCTGAAAGTAACAGCTAGAGATGTTGGTGCACCTGGGTAGTCTTCTTGTGTTACTGTACTTTGATGGGAACTATAGTTACCATACCCTGCTCCTGTTCTAGCTCGAACCTGAAGTGAAATTAATTGCATTACATCTTAAAACGAGTTGAATTTCCATTGCAGTCCATATTGCTGGAAACAGTGTCATCTAGTTGCTTTAGGCTATCATTTGACATAAAAACTCAACTATTTGTATTTGATTCCTTGTTTTGACTTCAGTTAAAATCAGTAAGTGTATATATAATGTTTTTACAATCATCTATGTGCATTATTGAACATGATGATAAACAATGTAAAAGAACTACGCTTCAAATATGAAGTGGATAACATTTTCTACTTAAGAGAGTGTTAAAAAAATACAATTCGTCACACATAAAATGTGTTTTTACACACAATTAATAGTTAAAGTTACGTTCATGCTGTTAACTACGCCATTGTTTTCTGGTGGCCTGATGTCTCATGGACAATCATACCACTTCTTCTTATGTTTAATTACCTTCACAAAGTATAGAGTTGCTGGAGAAAGATCAGCCAACATGACGTTTGTTGATGTGGATGGTTTCTGTAATCTGTCTATAAAATTTGCAGCTTCACTGTATGCTATATCATAAGCAATGATAATACCGTTTGCAGGCGAAGGAATTGAAAAACTAACAGTTATTGATCTTATTGAGGGAGTCAACATCAGGGTAGTTGGTGCAGCTGGCACTGAAAATAATCGAGCAAATAATTTTATGTAAACCAACAATACTAGCACTTTAGGTAAATCAATATTCAGTATCAGAGTATATACTCCTGAATAAGAATAAAGTGAAATATGTTCTATGTACCATATTTTGCCTTTCTACATGATTTTGCTAATTAATAAGAAATCGTTTATCAGTTAAGACAAAATTGACCTTATCTTACAATTTTTCTAATAAATGGTTGATATAGGTTTATTCAGACCAAACGATTGGTCGGATCAGCAGATATCTGACAACTCGTTAATACGGGAATATTAAATAAATACTTACAACCTTCTCCTGTTTTAAACGACTGCATTGGAGAGAGTGGCCCAGCACCAATAGTATTAACATAGGCTATCTGTACATTATAGTCAGTATACGTCTGTAAACCGGTAATTTGCTTAAACCGATCAGTGGTTGAAAAATTCTGTGAGAATCCTGACACAACAACATCATAACGAAGAAATGCTCCTCCTTTCTGTCTACAGTCAGGATCGTTCCAACTAACAGTAAAAGAACTAGATGTCTTGGCAATTTCTGATACGCTTTTTACAAATCCAGAAGGTTCTGTTAAAAAAAAATGAAGTATAAATATAAAAAAAAATGTTTGGCATAATGTAATGCACAAGGATGTTTTTTCGTTTGTAATGACGTTGCTATATATGATATTACACACATGAAATAACTGGTCAATAAGCATGTCGAGGCCTTTTTCTGAACTATAGAGTTAACCTCCCCAAAATACATTGATCACTAGACAGGGGAGTAAACAGAACGAACAGTAACAACAACGAATATAGTTCGATTGAGCCAAAATTGAAAACAAGCAATATAAGAAAGCACCAATATTCTTTAAAAAACCTTTAATATCAATACGAAAAGTCATCGACTTAGTTATTATTGCGAGTTGTAAAACCTAACTGGTACCCGATATCATCCGTTACTTTTAATGAACAGCAGGTATTTATTTATAAAAACGACATGAAATAACATTACATTTCTACGACAACTGAAGCTCCTTATATTTTAAAGACAAATAAGGATGTATGAACATTTTTTCAAGGTTGGATTATATGATACATGTCCCTCTCTGTTTTGATTAGATATATAGAAAAAAGATGTGCCCTTACATTCTTGACGGTTAAATTTAGTTTAATAGACAGAAGCCTATGATTGTCAGGCTGTGCTTCACATTACCACTGTCGTCTCTTTAGGCATTAGAAATCATACTCATAAAATTATCGAAAAAAAGGTTTTAATTCATTCGAGATGGGGCTTCTGCTAACCAAATATTATGAATAAACTAAAATTGTAAGCATTTGCGTTGTGTTTATACTCGTTACACCTAACTTTCGAAGTTAATCTTTCAAAATAGAATTGAAAATATAAAGAACATTTTCTTGACTGATATTACAGTATACGAACATAATTTATAATGAACCGGATTTAGAAGCAAAATTAATCAAAAAGTAATTCGTAAAATAAGGTATCACATTCAGTGTTAGAATGGTAAATTTTTCTAGTCAGCAACACTGCTATCGAAAGTAACACTTTTAAAAAAAAATCAGTTTTGCTTTACGTATACTTTCGTTTGGCATGTTCAAAATTTGATATTATTGATTGATTGTTGCTCGCATGTTTAACATTCGAAGACTTTCTATAATAAAACTTGACTATCGAAAACTATTAACTACTGGATAAACATTGAAAATTGTAATGGAATTTTCTTGATTTCAGTCATGCTACCATTTTCTTCAGAACAAAAAGAAAATAACGTCAAAATATATATGTTTTCATATGTTGTTTTTTTTATACAAAAGACAGATAATGTAATATTGCTGACATATTAAAAAAAGAATCGCTAGCCAATTACATTCGACGGATGGGACGGAAATTGAACTTTCAAGGAAAACGGGGAGTACATCCTTTGAATGGTATATGATATAGCCATATATAAGGTAGGTTCATTAAATTGAAACGTTTGTATAATGTCAATAAACTATATAGCACACCAGTTTTAAATAAAGGAACAAAGTAACAATTAAATAAATACCTGTCTCTGGTGTAGTAATTTCACCTTCAACTTGTTTATGAACATCAGAAATGTTTTGCTGAGATGAAGTTATAACTAGCCGAACATTATAAGTTGTCCATTTAATCAAACTGTTCAAAGTATAGCTTGTGGTATTACTCAATGGTCTAAAAATGAAAATAAAATGAAAATACATAACTAGCTTAATAGTTATCAAAGATAACAGGATTATAATTTAATACAACAGACGCGCGTTTCGTCTACATAAGACTCATCAGTGACGCTCAGAAAAGGCATCGTCTGTCTGAAAGGTAATTGCATCGTAACAGTAATTGGTCTATGTCACAGATTTTGCTAAACTTTTGCATAAGCCATCGGCTCGTTAAACTAAAACTAATAGAATGCTTCGCTGAGTGCAGCCTAATACGACCACATAGGTTGAAACCTGAACAGTTGGGCCAAATTCGGACGGACACAATATTCAGGCTTGATACTGTCTGAATTTGGATTGTTGTTATTAATTTTTTTGGACATAATTTTTCTGACACAAAATAAATGTGGTCAAAGTTCTTACAAATATATTGCGCAGTGCTGTACAATTGGAGAGTTCTATGAAAATTTTAAAATTATGAACCCCTTCTACCCCCACCCCCTTTTATGAGTTATTAGCCTAAACTCAATCCCAGCTTTTCCTTTGTAGTGGGGAACATTGTAGTACAATTTTAGAGAGATTCATACACTAGTTATTGTCTGGAAACAAGAAAAATGCTTGTTTTGGGCCCCTGTTTTGCCCTTAATTCCTGCATGTTTGTGGCAATTACCCCCAATTTCAATCCCTGCCTTCCCTTTGGAATATGGAACATTGTGGTACAATGTCAGAGAGATACATTCACTTGTACACAAGTTATTGTCTGGAAATTACACCATGCTTGAATATGAAAAGTGCACATGTTGATTTGAAAGTTATTATTTCAAATGCAGAATATTTTTAATCTTTCATTTAATATTTTAGTTATAAACTATAGACTTATAATCTACATGAAATGGTTAAATCATTCAAGCAAATATCATAGCCCACGAAATCTACATTCAAAATATTGTAAACATATCAGTCATAGATGGTGAAGAACAGATCACATCATAAAAACCAAACCTTATCACTGGCATGGAAAATTTCTTCCGTTGTAGACGAGACAAGTATTGCAGAATCAAGACATGTGAATAAACTGAACATTGAAAACAACATCTCAATTATCAACAAAGGATAGTATTATGGGAAGAAAAAACGATTACCCTTTTTATGGTTTTTACTTTGAAAAGGCACATAAACATTTTGCTTATTTCAACCAAACTTAAAAGTACTTTCACCTCTTTTTTGTTCAATTTGATATCTAGAGAAATGCACATTTGTATAATAAACATCTAATAACAGTTGACGATATTCTTGTGTCATTTTGAATTTTTCAATTAATTATATTTTGTGTGTTTTAAACGTACAATGTGCTTTTTAAAGTGTTAAAAATAACTGGAAGATTAACCACTTACAGGCTGCTATACACTGGATTGGTTTCACGATCGCATTCACCATATCTAATAATGGCAAACGATAACGCAAGACTGTCAACAACATCATCGTAGTTACTATCGATGGACCAATCAACTTGCACAGAACCGTTCACTACTGACAATCTGTATGATGTAAATAATGACCCTGAAAATGTAGTTTGATAATGATTATATAAATTAAAAAAACGTTGTAGGCTATTCGTAGAATGACTTGGGTTCAAAAGAATAAGGTAAAAATAGTAGAACAAAATAATATAAAAAAACAGCATTAAATCTATAATGTAAGACCAATTTCACATGAATTCATTCTTTTATCACATTTTCATCTAGGCAATACAACAAGGGTAAAAAAGATGTCCGGTACTTTAAAGTACACTTGTTCTAAAATATTTTGTACTTACCTACTGGTGGTTTGAATGGAGTAGTAGTTGACTGATCATTTGGAGCCGATGTAGTGGGTTCTAAAATACACAGAGAAAAAGAGTTAAAGCCTAAATAAAGGCAATAGTAGAATACCACTGTCACATGTCAGGAATTTTACTGCAGAACAATATATGACCGGAAAAAAGGAATCAAAAGTCAGATAAAAATCCGGTGATTCGTGGCTGGTAAATTGTAAACACATTTATTTTATCAAGACTACAATCAAACATTGTTTAAAAAGCGCCCCGGATATCCCGTTCTCAATCATTTTCTGATTTAATTTGCATCCTTCTTATGCATGGTGGAAGAAACGGTTCTGACACGATGAGTATCTTTGCATTGTAAAATAAACCCCGCCCGAATTAGTTCTCACAGTGAGTTGAATTTACTGAGTACAATCCAACAGAGATCAGATAGTGACTAGACAATGAACCGACAGAGGTCATTGTTAACATTTTGATTCGTCACGATTACAATCCAGTGGACAGCATGGGCTGAGTTTCCCGAATGTTACACAAAACTGTTGGGAGTGCTTGGCCTACCTCACCGGACAATTCCCGACCTTCAGGACTCTACTTCAAACTTGAACGATTGCAATCAGATAATGATCGGACATTCTAGATCATTTAGGATAGTAATTTAACATTCGTGTTGTCTATGTCTTATATCAAATGGGAGCCATTAGTTGCTATGTGTAAAAGCCACATTTTATAAGTTTAAAGCTGTTTTATAAGCTCCATGTTGGCAAGGCGTGCATTGTGACTGGAATTCCAAACTTTAATTGTAATAGACTAAAACCTTTATTAAATCACGACAATCAGATATTTCCAGGAATCGTCCAAAATTAAGCCGTTTCCAACCGAATTTGTCCCTGTTATTTCGTTCTCAATCTGATTCTTATCCAATTTGTATCTTTCGCATGGTACAAAACGACCGAATTGGTCACGCCAGCGTCCCGATTCAACTGAATGTGATTCGGCAGAGAGCAGACTGTGACCAAACAGTAAACCGACGTTGACGGAAGATATTCGTTAGAAAACTAGCCAAATTAGGGATGATTAGGTACTATCGGAACGCAACCCTATCACACTGCTGTACAGCAATTGCATACGGCTTTGTCTGGACTCAGTCGTATTATGTTCTGTAATTGTCGGGACTCTGACGTGGGTATCATAAGGGAATTTCGTATTTATGACAGGACTAATTCGGAACGGTTGCGGCTAAGACAGTTCGCATTCTGCGAGATCTGGATGCAATCTGGACTCAATCGAAAAAAAAAACGACAATGAAAAATTTCTCTAGATCATGCACGTTCCAGAGGACAACGTCCAGAAAACACAGATATAGCGCTGTCTGATCTCAAACGGAAGTCATAATCGGCACTATTTGAATGCCGTATGAAGCTCGTTCAACGAGATCACTCGTCATGAAAAATCTGATAATATACCAACTGAAATTCAAAAGCAAAAGTAAATTTAAACTGACAAACCAACTACTCGGCTATACACACTTAAGAAACCACCTGAAAACCAACTGTCATATTCTTGCCTGAGTGATAAATAAACTCATCATAGATACCAGAATTAAATTTTGTTTTTACGCTAGACGCGCGTTTCGTCTACAAAAGACTCATCAGTGACGCTCGAATCCAAAAATGTTATAAAGCCAAACAAGTACAAAGTTGAAGAGCATTGAGGACTCAAAATTCCAAAAAGTTTTGCCAAATACGGCTAAGGTAATCTATGCCTGGGATAAGAAAATCCTCAGTTTTTTTCGGAAAATTCTAGCTTTTGTAAACAGAAAATTTATAAAAATGACCATATAATTGATACTCATGTCAACACCGAAGTGCTGACTACTGGGCTGGTATTACCCTCGGGGACGAAACGTCCACCAGCAGTGGAAGAGACCCAGTGGTGTAAATAGTTATCAAAGATACCAGGCTTATAATTTAATATGCCAGGCAGCATTTTTCTGAAGTAGGAAAAAAGCTAGTTTCATAGATAGCTCAACCTCCAACTTATGTGGCAGTTATATGTAGCTCCGTTATACTGACAACATTGTGTGAACAATCTAAACAAGATAATAATTGGGATACAAATGTTATTATTGTGCAGATAGTGTACACTGTTCACATTAGGAACATGATGCTGCGTACTATTGCAGATATATATGTTCAGACAAAGAACACAACTTATAATTTTGATAAAAGTTTATTGCCAAATATACTCACTGAAACACTCAACACTATAGTAATCTGTTACAAATCCTTTAGATATCTCTTCCATCAGTTTGTCACCATCCTGTGCACGAACATCAATTCTGAACCTGTAATCTCCTTCAGGGTCAAGGCTTGTAAGATTGAAGGCATACTGAGTTGAAGCATCTTTATGAGAAATATTTCTGATTAAAGTCCAGCCAGAAGAGGAGTTCATCTTTTCCTGCCAAACACTAAAAAAGATGAAAACTTACTGAAAATATATCATTTTCCTAGGACTAAACCCAGTGTCGAACTTCAAATCTTTTGTCGATCAATTTGTCAATTTTTGTTCTTCGATTTTAGACAAAGTTGGTTGCCAAGTTCTTCCAGTCTCACTCAAAAATTGGTTGGAAAACCTTCCTGATTTCCCGAAATTTGAAATCAGATTTTTAATCTTTAGCGTCCTTGGTATAAGACAATCCAACAATTGAGTTGTTTTATGAAAGGGAGATTGCTTTTTGTTGTTGACAGTCCTCCACTTATATAAGAACGTGGGGAAATTAGAACTGCTTGAAACGTACTCATGCCATACCACTACATTCGAGCCACTTGTTAAAGTCTTCTTAGGCACAATATTTGATTAAAAACTCTAATCGTATATGTACACATATGCTTTCCAAAGTTTTCATTTGAGTGTTCCCGATGAAAGAAAATCTTTATATTGGCGTTGAACAGAGGGGGGAAAATGGTATGGTTTACTTTATCTGATCAATGTCTTCTGGGGAAATATGATGTATGTTTGATAGCTGATAATGCTACAAGTAAAATACATTTCTAACATGATCAGACATTATATAAATAACGCATAGCTGAGAGGGTGATTATTTAAAAGTTAAAAATCATTCAATATGTAATTTCAAGACCTTCGAAGGAATACACCACTAAACAAGTGCCGTGCTACACTTTACATGTAGCATAATGATATGTTTTTTTCCTAGTTTATCCTGAGATTCGTTTGTTCAATCCAGCTGTCATTTTGTGGTGATTATCTATAATTCGTTGATTCGTGACCTACGACCAAATAAATGATCATCACAAAACTTATTAAAAATAAACCTTAATATTTGCGTTTTTTTTTCTGTATTGAACATTTTGTACAGGTTTCTTCTATCCACCGAGCAAGGTCATGATTTCTTGTGATATGACGTGTGAGGTACAGCCAACTATATTAGAGTGTACTACGGCTTGAAAATATATTGGGAGCCATTATACATTTGAGCTGGCTTTCTGCTGGGAACAGTGTGTCAATGTATATATGTTGCTGCTTTCTGTAACTCCTAGCAAGTCAGGAAACTGACTTTTCATTGGTTGTCTAATGTGATACCTTCAAGTATTTTGTTATTTTTATAGCTTTGATTATAGATAGTATATATATAATTAACATTATTATGATGAAATAACATTGAACAGCAACTATTTTTAACGATTTTTCTTGTTCATTCAAATTGTAAAAACCTCTATAGCTTAAAAGGGGCAGCAGCCCCCCTGATCCCCTGCCTCGGTATAAATAGAATGCAAGCTACGCCACTGTAATAGAGCAGATTGTTACCCGAGAAAACATTGTCAACCACGGCAAAGCAAGGTTGACAATGCTATTTCGAGGGGTACCAATCTGCTTAATCACCCTCTCAGCTATGTGTTATTTAATTTTTAATACTGAATGTCCTATCATTATTGTCTCTTACAGATTAATTTTATTTTAAAAGTATTTTCTATGAGGTCACGTTCATAACAACGTTACGGGTATTAGAAAAAAAAAGTTAAGCAAGATGGGTTTTTTTTATTATTATTTTGACAGTCAAATAATAAAATCTGAGCCAAAGCATTGTTTTTAATTACTTGATGCAAAATCAATTAATTGTTCTTCAAATTACCGATTTTTGATTGGTCTGGACGAGAGGGTAACATTAAAAAATATTGTCACCCGCTCAGCCAATTAACACCCGCGTATCAAAATACAATTTAATATGAATTTATTATCTATAAATGATGAAAAATTGTCTTACGTTGTCATTGTCATTGTACAGTTTATCACTTTATTTTTCAGTTCCTGACAATTCAAATTGCAAGTATTTAAAAATCAAAGATCAACAAAACAAACAATTTTTTTTTTAAAGGGACAGGTTGTTTTATCCTGAGTATATTTTTACATTGATATTTTCAATAATTCGCAAATTTTTCTTCAAATTCACAGTACCACGGCTATATTGATCCCTTCTGTTTTAAAAAATACCAAAACATGTCTGCCATTCAAAACCACACACTTAAACTTACATGTCATCAGTACGCTTTCTTCCGTTTAAGGCTTTAAAGATATGCTTATTGTTATCAGATGTTTGGCTCTTTATCTATATAGGGATAAACTCATACTACTACATTTATTTGGCTATCCATTATCTTGAATTATGTAACAATTTATTGTTTGGTTTTTGCTTTACTTTTTATTATCAATGTTTTCGACAAACTTAACAGTTTAATGAAAATGGCAATGGGTTGTTATGTGTTTTAGTTTATTTTACCTAAATTACATTGTTTTCTTTTTTTGCCAATTTTTTTTTGTCTCTGAAGTTTGTGTTTATGATTATTTTTGCTTGCTATTATTATCAAGCATAATTTAAGAAGCTATGTATCATTTTTCCAATATAGCACATATTCCCTACAGAGCAAAAATCTTACAGATACTGAGCTATGGGTCCTTTCCCAATGTCGACATCTTCCACCCATCCAATCCAGCTCAATGTCAGATTACCGCATTTATTATTTGTAATTTTTGGTTGCTCTACAAGCTTCGGTAAATCTGTAAGGTAAAAGCAGGTAGAATTATGAAGATATTAAAGTCCAACATATGTCTTCAGGGTCATGGTATTGCTATTTTAATAGGTGCAAAATAATAGAAAAATATATCAGATTAAGGGGTAGACAAAATTCAAAATTTGGTGTTATGAGTATAATAATAAATACAAGTTTAACCTTACTACGGAGTGCCCTACAGTATCAGAAATAACGTCAAAATTAATCAATTAGACATATAATAAGTCAGCCAATCACAAACGATGTGTAATAATTAATAATTTTAAATTGACGTGAATATTAAAAAAAAATGCATAGCTTCACACAGTGATGCAAAGCAATGCACATTTATTCAATTTGGTTGACAATGATGTGAACGCGTGACTTTTTTTTATAATCATTTCTCACGTGATTAATGAAATCCAACCAACAATACTATTTAAAAACAGACTGTTCAAATGGACTTTTGAAAAAATGCAAATAATGAAAATAGTCGCCATGGTCAATGGAGATTTGAATAAGACGAGTTCAACATATTTTCATGGGTTGTTACATTTAACAGTGCGGTGCAAATCATCATTCCGCAGTATTCATACGGCAGGCACACTGGATTCATTACATCGTCAGATTGAATTCGCCTTAACATATAAAATCCTACATTAGAACTATGTACTCACGTATCTGGCAAGCTGGTCCACCATATTCAGGATGGCAATTTCCTGAATCACATCGTCCATTTATTGGACTGCACGTGTCATTGTCTGGACAATTACACTCTTTATTGCAGTTTATACCAAAGAAATTTGGTTCGCAAGCTGAAAAAGGATAAGCCGAAATGTATTGGCTTAAAATCATATAGACAGACGATTTTAGTGAAAACAAATCAGTTTCTAAACTTAAACTTACATTTCACCAAACACAAAGTACATCATTTTCAAGAAACCTTTACCATAAATGTTGGATTTCAATTATAACGTCATTTTTATGAAATGTGGATACTTACCGGAAGGTCAGTGTACCTAACCTTTACAAAGATGTGGATACCCAGGGTATGTTATTATTTTTTAAACACATTTCTGTAATATTACTGAAAATATCATCATGCAACGTTTTGATATAGATACTGATTCAAACACTGTTTCTTCGTCAGTCATTATGTAGCTAATAATATTTAAACCTCGAAACCTTTTCCTTAATTTATAAGAAAAACTTGAAGTAATTTAACAATAAGGCTATTCGTGTTGAATTAAATGAAAAATAAATATACTTTCAAAAAGGACCTTCTTTTTTCAGAGAAAATTATGTACACTTTTTAAACCCCCTCTCAACAAAGTGGGGGTATATTTTGATCAGTTGTCTATCAGTCCGCCCGTCCGTCAAGGGCATTTTCTTCTGAACCAAAGGATGAATTCTATCAAGATGTTCACTTAATCTTTATAACGTTATGCTTTTATGTATTACCATTTTAACTTTTTGATCAGAAGGTCTTCTTTATATCAAAACATAAACTTTCAATTTGATATCATTGGGGGTGAACATTTCACATCTATAGTATTTATTAAAGGTACCAGAATTATAATTTAATACTCCAGACCACTACATAAGACTCATCGGTGATGCTCAGATCAAAATAGTTATAAAGCCAAACAAGTACAAAGTTGAAGAGCAAGAAGGACCCAAAATTCCAAAAAGTAGTGCCAAATCAACTACTCCTAAACCAGTCGATAAGTTTTCATCAAACACTCACTGAGTCTCAATGGCATATGGCCATAATGTATCTTTTATTTTACTGTTGTATCTTGTGTTACCTTAACAAAACATGGACGTTGGGTTGAATATCTCCCATATGCAAACAAGTATTAACCAGTGAACGCATTTCAATTAAGCTTCACAGATTCCTTATTACAGAATGTCATGTGCGCCTCCAATCTTAATATATAATATGATAAATTCTTGGGCTTACAATACAAACACATGGATTGAACATCCCCTCCTTCCAAACCAGAGGGTGGATTTGATCAAACATGACATAATGCCAATTTAACATTTTGATCAGAATGCTTTCTGTAGTTTCCAAAACACCACCTATCATTTTTGGCTAATAATGACTCTTCCTAAACCAGTGATTTAGTTTCAATTCAATCTCACTCATTCTTCATGACAAAATTTTATTGTGTGCCTCTTTTTCTGTTCTAAACCACTTTGCAACTTTTATTTATAATTGATTCGAATCAATTTTGTGTTCCCTTACCAAAACATTGACTTTGCATTATTTGGGAGGTATCCTTTTAGTATCAATTACTGCTCCTAAATCTCCTAATATAATGTATTTTACTTTCTCACAATCGTAACTATAGAAAGCTGTTTTGCACCTTTTGTTTTGATTTATTATTCACTCACTTCTATTTAATCACTGCTCCGAATTATTTTTCAAGTTACCCTTACCAAAGCATTGATTTGCCATTGCATTATTTCGGAGATAAGCTTTTTGTATCCGCATCTCCTCCTAAACACAGCGTTACATTTTTTAAAAATGTTCATACCATCTTATAAACATTTTTCTTTTCTGCACCCTCTTTTATGACGATCTGTATCATTTACCGTCTTCATTTATTAATTTCAATTTATGTCTGACTAACGTTGTTTTTGTCCAGAGGTTTTATTCTAAAAGTGTTATATTTGCTTCATATCCGATTGGAAGAGAGTTGAATTAGTTTCCTATAAACCTTACAAATATGCCTGAAAATATATTCGACTGACACCCAAAGAGTTCTAAATACCACATTATTTTAACTTACCTGTTTGGCATTCAGGTGGACCTTTCCATCCCCATTCGCATTGCCATGAACCACATTTTCCCGTCTCTCTGTCGCAGTCGTCGGGTCCGTTCAAGCAGTGACATGTATTTTCACAGTTCTGACCAAATGTGTCGTCTGGGCAAGCTGTAAAATTGATTGAAGTACAACATATCAGATATTGGCTTACTGTTTCGTCGCAAATACTTACAATACTTGAGGTTTAACGTCTTTATTTTCATAATATTCTTTCATACTTTTTATGAGGATTTCTTACCAACAATCATTATTATATATTTTGACCACTTTCGGTGGCCGTGTGTTACGGCGAGGTAACACACGGCCAGCGAAAGCTCTTTTTTAGAGAGCCCAGGTGGTCGTGTGGTCTAGCGGGACGGCTGCAGTGCAGGCGATTTGGTGTCACGATATCACAGTAGCATGGGTTCGAATCCCGGCGAGGGAAGAACCAAAAATTTGCGAAAGCAAATTTACAGATCTAACATTGTTGGGTTGATGTTTAGACGAGTTATATACATATATATATATACATACATGTTTATATGTCTCTGTCGTGAATTATCAGGTTATGAAAATCTTGTTTCAGGAGGTTTATTTCCTGAAAACTAAGATTTGATAACTGACACAGGCTCTGTTATTTTTTAACATTACTGTTGCTGTTCTTTCCGTTGAACCCATACTTATTGCTGACTGAATATGATAGCATTGTGTACAAATACTCACGTCTACAAGTTCCTCCTACGTTATAGTATGCTATCTTGCATTTTTTACATTTCTCTGGTCCAGCTCCTGTACAACCATCACACGAATCATCACAAACTGTAAAAGTATAAACTCATTGATAATTAAAGTTTAACCAGGGATGTTTCATAACTTAAAAGAATGCATTTGTGCAAAGCTATCTTCGAAATATATGTTAGATGTTGATTAACCCCGGTATATCCCTAACCGAAGAAGAAAGTCCGTCGTAGAGAAGTTATGTAAACGGTTAGAATTAAAACAAAAATGATGTGATTATAGTAGTTATTCCACCCTTACTTACTACTGACGAAACACAGCTGTTCTTACATCCACATGTTATCATGCAGTAAGCAATACTTATGAATAAAAACTTTGAATGAAGCAGAAGAGGCAAAGAAACATTCAACTACCAAAAGCACAATTGTTTATAAAATTGAGAATGGAAATGGGGAATGTGTCAAAGAGACAACAACCCGACCAAATAAAAAACAACAGCAGAGGGTCACCAACAGGTCTTCAATGTAGCGAGAAATTCCCGCACCCGGAGGTGTCCTTCAGCTGGCCCCTAAACAAATATATACTAGTCCAGTGAGAATGAACGCCATACTAATTTCCAAATTGTACACAAGAAACTAAAATTAAAATAATACAAGACTAACAAAGGCCAGAGGCTCCTGACTTGGGACAGGCGCAAAAATGCGGCGGGGTTAAACATGTAGCCTAGATTACGGGGTGGTTTATTTAACTGGACACATTTCATGTAGTGTTGCTATATCACAGAATCATGCATTCAAATTCCGCTGATTAAGGAAAACAGTTTGCTAGCGCTTATCGCTTATCTCTTGTCTGCATAAACATACCCAAAAACAAATTTATGTTACGTGTGGATTGAAATGTGGCTCCAGTACATTTAATCTCCTCGGCTTTACTTTTTCAGTTGATCTATTTGCATGATTTATTTAAATTATAGACAAGGGTTTAATAAATGAAGGCAACAGTAGTTTACCGATGTTTAATAGTCATAACTCGATCAAGCGAAAACACATCCGTGTTTAAAACTAAAAACCAAGGGAAACATTTCAACTATAAGAGGAAAACAACGGAGTTACAGAAATACTGAACTGCAACAACAAACAAACACCGACATACACACACGAACTGTTTGATAACAACTGTCATATTCCTAACTTGGTACAGAACTTTTTAAGACAAAAATGGTGTGTTGAACTTTGATTTATGGCTAGATAACCCTCCCGCTAAAAATATATTACATTGCATGACAAGGATACACTACAAAAACAACTCTTAAAAATCATAAAGACAAAACTATGAAAAATGGCCATAACTGTATCTCACCCCTTTGAAAGATTACCATTTTGGAAATATTGGTAAAATCTAAATTAACTCATCTGATCTATCTATCCTTAGTTATGTTATGTAGATATGAGGAATTGCATAGCGGAAGACATTTTATATTCATTTTTTTTCTTGTAACTAGGCATTTTCGAATATTCAATGGAAAATGTATCTTTTAGAGATATTTTGCTGAGATTTTCTCAATTTTAAGGTAAAAATGAATACAACACTTTTAGGAGGAAAGAGAGTAATACAGCCGTTAGTTTTTGCAAATTGCTCTTTGATTAAATGCAATCAAACAAGTTTCAAACACAAATTTTTAATATAGCAATAGCTTTTTGAAATCATAGTTAAACTAGTTATTGAAACTGTGCAACAAATTCGTAAACCGGTTAAACAAATTTTACACATAACTCAAAATGTTTGTGTTTAGCAATCATAATGAATGTCGGTGACACGAAATTGATGACGTATTATCTTCATCCAATAGCCTGCTGTTCTTGTTATATGTTACATTTAAAAGAAAATGATAGCTATTTTTTTCTCAGTTTTAATTGTTACTAGATATTTCTAACGTATAACGAAATAGCTTTTCCGAGAAGAACGAAGCAAAAATTTAAGGAAAACTTTTGTCATTGAAATTTGTTATTAAATTTATGAAAAAATCAAACCATACACTCCTGCTGTCTACGGTGATAGTTGTTTTGCTGATGATTTGTTTCTTTTGTGCTCATTTTGTTTTTGTTATTTCTGTATGAAAAATTAACCAAAACAAAGTAAAGCGTGATGTGTTGTTGAACATTAATACAATAGTAAGTATAATCTGTTAATCTGACTGAAAAACACGTTCCCAGATAAATCAAGGTCAATGCTAAAAACCTGAATTTGTAATTTGTTTAAATCTTTAACCATATAAACTTGTTTCTGAGTAGTTAATAAAACAAATCTCTCTAATCAATATATGATGCAATAGTTTAATTACCAATTCCTGAATTCACCCTATTTATATTACATACCTTTTGGACGACTTCATCTTAAAATTTTGGCAAATCTTTTGATAAATTTTAACCATTTGTTAGGGTAAAAAATCATTGTTATTTTTCATTCCAATTGGGTAAAAACGCCTGTATATCATTATCCAGTTATAGTGCTTTGTCTGGGCAGAATTTTGCTGCATCAAATGAGCATTTTGACAAACAATGGCTCTTTTGTGATGTTCGAGGCCTAAATATTTGAAAAACCCAAAAGGAAAAGGAAAAAGAGCTATAATTCAAAAAGGATAAAGCCGGGCAAGGAATCATACAAGTGAGTAATCACAGAAACAAATCAGTAATTGGATAGTAGACTTTTGATTTTACTTATAAGTGAAAACCATAAAGTAGACAAAACCAACAGAAATTTAAAATATGACATAATCAATATGACATACTCCTTTTAGTAAATGTC
Organism: Mytilus edulis; assembly: GCF_963676685.1. Taxonomy (NCBI): domain Eukaryota; kingdom Metazoa; phylum Mollusca; class Bivalvia; order Mytilida; family Mytilidae; genus Mytilus; species Mytilus edulis. The sequence continues at coordinate 79,794,946 of NC_092345.1, read as the reverse complement.
TCAAATGTTAAACATATCCTGTAGTACGTGACCCGATATCAGTTAACCAACCTTCAATATGTATTTTAAGACCTATCATTTCATGAATTATCCTGCGTTTTAGTCTGAATTACAAAGACATATTCAGTCAAGCAAATTCTGCTTTTTTGTGTGTGCATAATATCGGGTATCAAAATTACTTAATAATGAAAGCTTGCATAAACAATTCAGGCCTATACTTACTTCGGCAAATTTTGTTGAACATATAATAATTGGATGCACAGATAATGCACCTTTCTGGACCAGATCCGGTACAGTTGTAACAGGCAGCATTACAACCTGGAAAGATATATATATCAACACAATAAACTTAACCTTTTTTTTTATAGCTGTACTAAAACAATATGGTAACAATTATAATTTCTCTGTCTGACTTTTTCAGGAGTTCAAAATAGGCGAAATTTCAAAATTATGGTTTCAATACATAATGGTATCATAGTTTTACTTAAGAGTTACACGTACTGTCATCGGCACAGATCTTTGGAAATCCGGCCGCTTTTAAATATACAGGAAATGTGGTATCTAAAAAAAGCCGGTAACTTTCAAGGAAGATAGGTCTCTCAGTAAAACGCGGGAATCACTTCATCAATGCCTTCAACATTTAATTTTAAAGACGTTGGTTCTTATAGCACAATCATTTTCATGACAGTTTTGCTCATCATAATTTTCAGTTTCATCAGTAGTCCGTTTTCCGTTTCAAGGCGGCCCCTACCAACCAGCACATGCATTATCAAGATGGTTTTGTATTAATGCAGTACACAATGTTTTTTTACTATATTATGGCAGCAAACATCCACTATATCTATATTAAAATATGATCCGCTGATTAGCCTTCTTTGATATATTATCAACAACCTGTTCACCAGATAAACAATTGTCCAATATGATAACTAAATATTTCATATTTGATTTAGTCTGAATTTTGATATTGTTACATTCGATAGAAAATCATATTCATTAACATTTTGAAGTTTTCTCTTTGGTAGCAATCTGTTTTTGTTTAGCACAGAATTTTCGAAACAAACAAAAAGAAAAATAGTTGACAATATGTACTAAAAATAAGACCAAACTAGAAATTCACACACTTTTTATTCCCCGAGGGTATCACCAGCCCAGTAGTCAGCACTTCTGTGTTGACATGAGTTATCATTATATGGTCATTATTATAAATTAACTGTTTATAAAACTTTCTTATTTTAAATACTAATGCCTCGTTCACACGATCATTTAATTCGAAGTGAATTCGAATCGAATTCGCTAATCGCTTTCACACACTCTTCTTTTTTAATTCGAATTGATTCGAATTGGCTAATTCGAATTAACCACTAATTCGAATTAGTTTTAAATGCGTATCGAATTCAAATTGCGAGTGAACTCAGCATAAGGCTTTTCTAACTCAGGAACATAGTACGTTAGCTGTATTTGGCAAAACTTTTAGGAATAATTGGTCCTCAATGCTCAACTTCGACTGTATTTGGCCATTTAATTAAAGTTTTTTTTTTTATTTGAGCGTCTTGTGTGGACGAAACGCGCGTCTGATGCAAATACAAAATTTCAACCCTGGTTTCTATGATGAGTTTATTTACATGTTGCTTTTTTTTTTAAACAAGTCTGGTTTAATTGTATTTTAAAAAAAAAGTATCCATTTAAAAACAAATGAGGACTGTCCTTATGTAAACAGCCCTATAACACTTAATATGCATGATGTTCAATTAAATCCTTTCTAATGCTATTCAAATATTTTAATTCTATACCTAAAAATAAAATGTAGACTTTAATTGGCCTTTTCAATTTTATTTTAACTGGCGTCAGTGATGAGTCTTTTGTAGACGAAACTTCAAAGTGCGTCTTGCGTATACATGATTTTGGTCCTGGTATCTATGATGATTTTATTCGACAATTGCTGCTGGTACAATGAACAAAACACAACATTCCTGTCGGATTTTCCTGAATACTATTACATTGGAAATAATTATTAGTGGAAAACGAACAAAAACCATTGAGTCAGATGATCTGGAATAAGAGCGGCAATAACTGATCGTTATAAATTGCAACGAGGAGAGAGACACCAGTTGCAAAAATGTTCCCTTCAACACTGAATCTGCGAGATTCAGTTCTGTTATCTATCAGCACAACATCCACCTCAGAGTATCGGCAACGACTCATTGCAATGGTTTTTAAGTTTGTTAGCTACTGTTGTTATAAAGTTATATCGCCACATTATTGTTTACATCGTCACCAAATACAACTACTGGCATAATCTGTTGTGAAGTATTTATATTCAAAAAGGAATGGAATATCATTTCATCATATTATCAGACTCCCATTTGGATTAAAATTTGTATTTACGCCAAACACGCGTTTCGTCTACAAAAGACTCATCAGTGACGCTCGAATCCAAAAAAGTTAAATAGGCCAAATCAAGTACGAAGTTGAAGAGCATTGGTGACCAAATTTCCTAAAAATTTTGGCAATTATGGCTAAGGTAATCTATTCCCGAGGTAGAAAAGCCTTAGTATTTCAAAAATTCAAAGTGTTATTAACAGATAATTCATATATATATTATGACCATATCAATGATAATTCATGTCAGCACAGAAGTGCTGACTACTGGGCTGGTAATACCCTCGGGGAATTAAAACTCCACCAGCAGTGTCATCGACCCAGTGGTTGTAAATAAACTATTCATAGATACCAGGATTTGATTTGGTATATACGCCAGACGCGCGTTTCTTCTACAAAAGACTCATCAGTGACGCTCGAATCCAAAAACGTTAAAAAGGCAAAATAAAGTACGAAGTTGAAGAGCATTGGTGACCAAATTACTAAAAGTTTTAAGTGCATATGATACAGTGTAAATACAAGTGTTTTACTAAAATTTGTAAACAACCCATATTTTACCTTATCAATTTAAATATGTTTATAACTTATAAAAAATATATCTTCATGTGCTATATTATCCTACATATAGAGATAAATTAGATCTGAACGACAACAAATTTTGAACAATACTGACTAGTAACAACTGAACAAATTGAAGTTACTTTGTATAAAGTAATATAATATACATTGTATAACTTCTATGTACAATTAGTAGTATCATGGCCTGATACGAAATAACATCCAATTTTAACCCTTTGCAAACTTACCACTTAGGATATTTAACCTAAAATTCGTTTTTCCGAAACATATTTATCTTTTGGCCAGAAATACATTACTTTTGTGTTCAAAAAGAGAAATACATGTGCTTTCTTGTAAAAAAAACAAACAAACAAAAACATTTGAAATATAAATTTTACAGAAGTTTGTTTTTAATTTGGGAAACTCTTATTTTGAAATAATTCATATTTATAGATTTTCTATTGTTTTAGAAATATCAGGTTCCTTTTTTGCTGTATATATATATTTATATAATTTAATATAAAAAAATGGTATAAATTATTTTCCTACATTATTAACTCAAGTGACATTTTTTTAAAAACAGAGGTCAGTGTTCTCGTTTTCAAGTAAGTAAAATCACTAAAGAAACACACTTTTCCTGATATATATGTGTGACCTCGCAAAAAATTACAATCAAGGAACAATTTTTTGTACAAGTATCGAACTGTCAAATTAATGTTCCACATTAGGGGACACTGTATGTTCGATGTCACAGTGTGTACGTTCGAAATGACCGACAGCATGCGTAGTAACCTGTCGTCGACTTCCATACATACTGCTATGTAAGTTACCATTCAGTAAATTTGGATTAATGTTATCATCATACATCTGAAACGTCTCTTGACAAAATTTATACTTATTACTCTATACAAGTATAATCAAATCTTTGAATAGGAACAGAAGAACTTTAACTTGTATTAAAACTTCTTATTTGGACAGAAAAGAAGGAAACATAACCAGCAGATTTTCAAATCTATAATGGACCCAAATAAAACATTAGGATTTTTGTTTGTATAATGATGATGATGATTGTGATTTTGACGACGAGGTTAATTCCGATGGTTAAGTAATGATTTTTGACAAAATACCCGGGCAATATACTTGACTGAATATATATTACTCGAGTCTTAGACTTACCCACACAGACTGGTTGGAATGTTGATGTGTTCCCACAAAACTGTCTCTCTGTGCATTGCTGATTACCACAATTCTGGGAAACTAAAGAAGAAACAAATTAAAATATTGACGATAATTTTTAACGAATTACCAAAGAACATCAAGTTTATTCAAGAATGGCCGTTGCATATTGAACTATTAGCGTTGTTCGATCACTCGTTTACAATATTTTTCATGTTTGGGAATGTTGGGATTAGTTATTCTAAAAAAAACCCAAGGTATTTCCTTCCAAATAATATAATTAAACTTTTTGTCCCTAAATACTGATATTCGGCTGCATGAAGATTTTCCTCACAGGTATGTTTACTGTTCTGTTATTGTTTAGGTTGGTTTTTTTCTAAATGTTATGTTATTTTGGTGTGAAGCTTGTATTTCCCTTTTGGGCACTTACGTTAAGCCAACGGTTTAATTTGGTGTTGTTCATAGTCCTCTATTTTAACTTGTCTGTGTAGCGTCTCTTTGTTAATATATTTTTAATGTTACACTTCTTTCTTTGACTAAGGAAGTTTATTGGCCACTTTGTATCTAATCCCATTTTTTTACTTTCGTTTTCGTATATATTCTAGTTATTCTGTAAACTCAGTGAGTGTTCCCTTCGTGTATTTTCAGTTACCTCAATCTATCTTTCTTTCTTTCTTTTAATTTACGCTTAATATTTGGGCATCTTCTTCAGTTTGGCAATTTATATTTACATTTAATTTTGTATAGGAACAAGTAAATATCAACTCATAATGTCAAAATGAAGAATAGTTCTATTTTCAGGAGGATATTATAGGCCTGTTGAATCAAAGATTTTGTAGCAAGAAAATAACAAAAAAATCAGCAAAATAGTGAACTCGGTGAGAAATTCAAAATAGAAAGTCCATTGTCAAATGTCAAAATCAAAAGCTCAAACACATTAAACGAATGGATAACAACTGCATGTTCCTGGCTTGGTACGGGTGTTTTCTTATGTAGAAAATGGTGGATTGAAACTGGTTTTGTTTAGCTAGCTAAATCTCTCACTTGTATGACAGTCGCATCAAATTCCATTAAATTGACAAAAGATAATATGCCCTGCGAAATCTTGGTGAAAACACATTTGATTTCAGTTTGAGAGTTGTGTTGTCCAAGCTTTTTTCATCTTCATTTGTGTTTTTTTTCCCTCGTGCACATCAAATTCCCGCTACGTTATGTGTATTTAAAAGATGGCTTAATCTGAGATGACACAATGGTATTCATTGATACTGACCCTAAGCTCATCGTCGGCAGACAAGTAAAAGCGTTTAACAGAGAATAAACAAAGAAGTCAACTACTGTGGATTCATTAATATTCGTTGGATACCAATTTTCGTGGAATTCGTGGGTACAGGAGAACCACGAATTCAAATGTTCAACGAATAACAAATTTTCTAAAGGAATGAGTGAAGACTATGCCAAAACCACGAAATTAAATATCCACGAATATGTAAATTTTCCTCAAACCACGAAAATTGGCATCCACGAAAATAAATGAATCCACAGTATTCAAAACTTTACTAAGGTCAATTTAGAAAAGGCGTATGTTCGGGAGGCCCACTTTTTGTTGGAAGATGTAAAACTTATTTTAGAATATATTTTATTTTGGTCGAAAGCTTGTATGGTGCGAACGTAAAATGATCTGATTAAAGAATATCCAGAGTGAGTACTTTTAAACAGCTGAATTAGGGAATACAGCTGCTTGAAACTAGTTAAATCCTGACATGCAGGTCGGTGACTTTTCTATATATTTGTATTTTTCTAAACTCTCTAGAAATGCAACAAAAGGTTGATAGCTATTTAATATCAAAGTTATATATGAAGTAAAGTTAAAAATCAGAAATAAAACAACTCTGTAGGTCAAGGTAATGGTTTTGTGGAGCTGTTTTACAATTAATGATACTTCCCAAAATGCTTAACACTGCATGGTGTTTAATACTAACATTGACAGACTATAAAGGTGCATCTGCACATCAAATAACGACATTTACTTTTACGGTTATACTCAATCTTTCTCGATCAATTTTGATTAAAATGAACAAAATACTTTTTTTTTTACATTTTCAAGTCTTCACTTGCAAGACCGATTTCAGTTTCCACTTTAATACTACTCTGTGTGTGAATGTATGCAAGTAAAGTCGCAATTTGAAAGACATAATTAAATTGATAGAAATATATACAAAAATATTTGCAGGTAAAAAACAGAAAGTGTCAAAATATATGTAGCAATTTTTATTACCAGATTTTTCATAGATCATCTCCATGTTTCCGTTAAACACACAGAGTGGGTTTGCGTCTTTAGTGTGTTACATGTATGCTAGTATAGCTATCATTGCCATTCTATCCAGTTCTAAAAACCGGTTTTTTTTTATATTTGTTAAGCTGTTATTGCATATATTTTATTTTTGTGTAAACTTCATAGTCATTTGTCTCTGAAAAATACTCTACATACCAAAATACAAGTTGAGAAACGAAAAATGCATATTTGTAAAGAGACAAGTGAGTGTGCATGGTAAGACTATCGCAGCCGTCAAATTTAGGGATTTAAAAAATATATGACAACTATGCTCCGAACAAAAGACATCGCATATCTATTTTCAAGATAAAACTTGTTCTTTCCTATGTAACATACTAGCTCCGTACAGTCAAAACGATTACGTATTATGTCAATTCTACAAAATACTGAAATGTGTAAAAAACTGCCATGAAGACTACGTAATACATTGGCATAAATTAATGTGCATTGATCAACAAAGGTGAGAATTTTTTCTCTATGGTATATTTATGCTAATTCCGTACGTATTGATTTTCAGCGTGTAAGGTAATAATGTGAGCAATCCATAGAATTGAATTATTGATGATAGAATGATGAGAAAGATGAATATGATGTTAGCATGGTGTGAAAGATTTATTTTCTGTCATCTGTTATTTTCTTAAACTGTTAAAGGGCACTACATGTCAAATTCATGTTCACCGATATGACTCAAATTCTCATATTTGATTAATATAAACCATGAAAAACATTTATACAAATTATTAAAAGTCTGAAATAAACAATTTACGAGGCATGAGCTCGATAAAATGTAGCTTCATTGTGTGTGTATTATAGTCTTCACCCGATCTAATTAACTTTTGAGTTGACCTATGAAGACCTCTGAGATAGTATTAGAAGAGATATACATATAGATATAAATAGAAAGAGAACTCGTGCTAATGGATTTTTCTAGATCTGTTTGATTAAAAAAAAATAATCTTATACTGGTGAAATTGATGTTCAACATATTTTTTTAAACCTAAAATGTGAATTAAACAAACGTAGAAAAATCCAATTGCACGAGTCCGATGTCGATTTATATATATATCTATATATATTTAAGTAAATGTTTACATCGGGTTATCCAATCGTCGGCAGTTACGGAAGGTCACTTTGATGGTTTACAGACAACTTTCGAGTTCGATGCATTTCCGTTAAAAACTTCGGTTTTAATTAACACCATTCAGGCGTTAAGGTGCGTCGTCACTTCCGTTCCCATGTTGAGCGAGTGGTTGTAAAACTATGATGACCTATGATGCTGTATATATATTACAAGAATTAATCGGCAAATTGAATTCTCATAATTGACAATCAGCACATCAGTCATTAGGAATTGTGGTTAAGTATCCACAGAACAAATATTATTCTAGTTTATCCTACACAATGACGATCACTAAGACGCCTGATGAACGTTAATAATGCAGGGATACCGACGATCCATCCCTTCTATCTGGTAAATGACGTCATAAAGGTACGCATAATTGAGTTTTTCATCCGGTTGTCCTACTGGAAGAGCAAACTCGAAAGTGGTCTATTAGATGACGTCTATACTAAAATACACACGAAATGCTGATAAATAATTTCGATGTGTATGCAATGTAAATTGTTTATTTAAGACTTTTCTTATTTGGATAAACGTTATAATTAAGTCGAATATGAAAATTAGAGTCAAATCAGTGAACATGAATGTGTCAGCCAATGCTCCGATAAGGAAGTATTTCGAAGAGCAGCGGAATACAACGACTGAATAATTCGGGTTAGATTTAAATGTATCTTTGCTTGAAAAAAAGGGAGATAAATTGCAACTTCCGGGTTAAGAATTTTCACTTCCAGTACCATCTGACAGATTTCTTGACATTGATTGATAAAATATGATTCTAGGTACTTTTAAATGAAATAGGTTCAGGAAATAGCTGTTTCCGGTTTAAAAATTATAACTTCCTGCTGACCTTTTCAAGCTCATATGTCTACCAACTTTTAAAATGCACTTCTTTCGCTGAAGGTTTGGTAGTTACAAATTTTTACGTTGTATCAAATTCTGAAGGGGAAATAACTTTCATATGGAATCCCTTTAGCGCTTCGGTTAAAATTAAACAACACAACCAGAGGATAGAGCAAGCAATTTAGAGTTGATTTCTTCTTTTGTAATAACAAGAAAAACAGTCTTACAAGAATAAACATTCAGTTTCAAAAGCGTATAAACTGTTCGATTTCAAATATCAAATATCTTACCGACATCTTGAGAAAAATAATCAGAACAAAATCAACAGGTTTTTCAACGAAAAAATGGAAAGACCTATTAATGTGATCACTTGGCGAAGTCAAGAGTATTTATCAGATTACGAGATAGATAATTATAACAAATCGGGATGACGTTGACCTATAACGTATTGTAAAAATTTCTGAACATTAATTTGTGACTTGGATGGAGTCTGAAATGTCTCATTGGCACTTATACTACATCTTCATATCTATATTAACTGCGGTTTTCTTAAAGGTTTATAATAGCAACTAAACAATTATTGCATGTATAAAGTTTATAATCATAATCTTCCATAATCATAAAGGTGTCTTGAAAAATGTACAATATTTTTTTTCGAAATTACGGTGTTTTCTTAGGGCGTTTATTACCGGCATCAATAAAATATTTATGAAGTTGCTTTTGTATTTGTTCTCCAACTGATTGCCATTTAAACTTTTTGTTTTAAGTGTGACTGTATAGCCAGGGTTGTATAAAGATCTATAAAATGTAAGTTTAAAACCAGATCAGTTTTAACTCCCAAGTTCATGAACATTTGTAAAGAGTTGGATTATCTTATAATACTGATATATTATTCTTAATGTATTTAATTGACGAAAGTAATGTGATTCTGGCCTTTCTTTGTTCGTGTTTGCTATTCGCCGTTGGTTCTTTCAGGCTTTATTAATGTAAATAAAATCTATCTACTATCTAATTATATTTTTGAAGATGATCAGACGTGTGTTTGTGGTCATTATTTAACACCTTTCGACCGTTGACCAGTTCCAAACCCGCTTACTTGTCTAATTGTCATAATGAAAATAACTCCATACTATCAAATAATTAGATATTGAAGTCTTCAGGTATGTTATCGTTCTTAATCGGCAGTACGATTGATATAAAAAAGAAAAACATATTCGAATGTTGATAGGGCGCTTTGAAATTCTCATGGTTGAAGGGAAACTAACAAACGCCATTCAACAAATCCAAAAACGACAAAAAGACATACAAGACCACAACCGATACATAAAAAACAAAAACCAACACAAACTCCACCAACAACTGGGACTGATGTCGGGTGCTCCAGAAGAGTTGGCAGATCCTGATCCCCTTGTGATATCAGTTATGTTGCTTGTGGTAAATACAAATGTGGTGTTAAGTGAAAGTCTCATCTGTTGTAATCTGTGATACATATATATCTCATAGTTGCCTACCAACTCGTGATCGCGTCCGTTAAACTTTCGAAGGCATGATATCAACTTTAATACATGACATGGGTAAAATCTCTTTGTTCTTACTGTGCTATAATCTGAATAATGCACAGCTGAGGTGTGTATTAACTACCTCAGATATACTGCACAGTTCAAATCTATTTTTACCTTTAGGGGCGTTTCCTGGATTCTGAAAGGGGTGTTACATGCATTCTATAGAATTAGAAAATGTCAACAAGTGTAACGAGACTAAATAAGTTACGTTGTCCAATTCAAGGGTGAAAAACCTATCCCCCCCCCCCCCCAAAAAAAAAAAAAACATCCCCGGAATCCGCCATCTGACTTGAAGTTACAAAAAAGTTGATTAATTAAACACTTTGTACAAACATCGCAGTTTCAAAATAAAAAAAAATATAGGATTGATTGGATTGTTGGTGTTTAACGTCACTTTTAAGCGCCACATTTCGGCTATTTCGTGGAGCCCAGTTTTTATTGGTAGAGGGAGCCGGAGTGCCCGCAGAAAACCACACACCTTTGATAGGAAGTGTTAAAGTCCGAACAGATAATAACGATTTTTGTAGTTTCTGCCAAAAAAGAAATCATGTATTTAAGAATATTCAAATAAATGAAATCTGATTTGAATAAGTTTTAGACTCAATAAAATTCATTACATGAATTAAGATGTCTTGATGTGGTGTTGGAATTTTTTGACGAAACTGTTAAAAATGTTGTAATCAGCAGATATGTGATTTACTGAAAATAATAGTTCAAATTCAACAAATCTTGGCTCAATTTGGATTTAGTGATAGAAAATATCGATATGGACAATAGATATACTAGTAGTAAGCACTGCAATATTAATATGTAGGATGGCCATAGCCGTTTATATGTTTTACGCTCCATATGAAAAGAACGAGGTAGCATATTGAATGTAAAAAATACCCAATAAATGTTCAAAGTACATACATATATCTTGATATTTAGAAATACCTCAGTGTCATATCTATAATTATGTGTTTTGAAATAAGAATGCAATTTCATTCCAGTGACCAGGGATGCATATTACATCATCGTAAAATGTCAGTGCTTTCATCTTTACAACGTTACCATTCTTTTAGCGTATATACAATTACAAATATAAAAAAGAAGATGTGGTATGATTGCCAATGAGACAACTCTCCACAAGAGACCAAACTGACACAGAAATTAACAACTATAGGTCACCGTACGGCCTTCAACAATAAGCAAAGCCCATACCGCATAGTCAGCTATAAAAGGCCCCGAAATGACAATGTAAAAAAATTCAAACTAGAAAACTAACGGCCTTATTTATTTTAAAAAATGAACGAAAAACAAATATGTAACACATCAGTAAACAAACGACAACCACTGAATTACAGGCTCCTGACTTTGTTCATTTAGAAATAAGGGCGGTGCTTTACATTCGTCGGTACAGATTTAAAAGAGGTGCAATATAAATGAGTGTATAAACACTTATGGTAAACATCTTCCCAGGTTATATACATATTTATGGTGATCATTAAACTTTGAAGATCATTATTCATGTATTGTATATTCATAGGTTGTAAAATGATTTTGCGTAATAGAAAGATGTTTACCAAAAAACTTCATTGTTGTAACGAAAATAAGATTTGTTCAACTTTAAAAAGCCGTAAAGAATAAATTAAACGTTTTTTTTTTTTTTATAATGAATCATTATCCATTGTTCATACAAACTACAAACACAGACATATGAATGTGCACTTTAATTTGTTTAAAAAATGTGTTTCAAGTTCACACGTAGATTTGTGATATAGGAAAGTGTGAAGCCGAATGAAACAGTGGACACATAAAGAAGAAAATGACAGAAATGCTGAAATGTTGAGTCAGTTGGACTGCTCATTGTACTAACTAAGAGTTGATATTAGAGCTGTCGTTACATCATGATATATATACTGGCGATTCATTCCGACCGAGTTTTCTTGAGATAGGACGGAATCAATTTCCCATTTGATCGTGTCTAAACTTTGGTCTTATAAAAGATTTTTTTGTTATTTATTTTAACCAATTTTTTTCGGACAAATAGTTATTCATCTCTATTGTGTATAAGCAACAGTTAAATTTTGAAAGTAACAGAAGAAAGAAAAACAACACAAAACACGCTCAGTATTATCAAACTTACCAACAACTCCCAGGTTAAGAACGATGGTTACGACAAGAAGATAACCATATGTATTTATCATCATAATCTATCAGGGTCACCTGAAATGAATGGCATTTAATGTACATGGTTTTCATTATCATTTACAAGGACGGAGGAGAAAAAAAAAGAATAAGTGTAAAATCCCCAAAATTGGTTTGTTACTAGTATATATGTTTTAAATCCCAAAAATCGGACTTTTTTTTAGAAAAGAAAAGCCTACATGTATGGATAAACAATAAAGTGAATTGTGTCACAATTATCATATGTTATTTAAAAAAAACCTCATCAAAGATTTTTACAAAGCTTATCATTGTGTATGCCAGACGCGCGATTTGTCTAGAAAAGATTCATCAGGCCTAAAAAAAATAATACACGTGTTTACGCTAACCCTACCTACCTTAAATTTTAGTGCCTACCCTAACACTTTTCATGCCATTTTAGAACTAGCACTGTTAAAGTCAGACAGATTCCCTAGTAGTATATATAACCAGCTAAAAATTGTTTGTAAAATAAAAGATATTACCTACCTACACTATTTTTTTCCAGGACGTAAGCGGAAACACACGTATTGGGTGTTTTTTTGGCCTGACACCGACGCTTGAACCAAAAAGTTAAAAAAACGAAAATGCGAAATATATTACAAATTGAAGGCCCAAGAGTTACCAGGGCCAAGTACACCAAAAGGTTTAACCGTTTTGCCATATAAAGCTATGGCGATATATATTTGTGTTGTAGAAAAAATCCTTGAGTTAGGATTTTGAAGAATTAAAATAGTTTACACCATTCCTGCTTAAAGTCTTAAACCATTTTCTTTCGGACTGAAATTTCGTTACAATTATACAGATATGCTCCTTTTACGTACTATATAGAGTAAAATTTGTGATCTTTATGTATTACGGGTTAAACTTGCTTAATTAAAATATTCAAATTCAAAATAGTTAAAAATGTGTTTGTATTTTTTATAGTTCTATTTGTGACTTTTATGAAACAATTTTACATTAGATGTATTTCATTATAATACTTTATTCTGACTTGCTAACTGCACATCACGTGTTATTCCTTAAGCAATTGCATCACTCAATAAAACTTATCATTCATCATAACACGTGGTCCCACAATAAAGTGCACAGGTGAATTAAATAAAAAAAATATAAAACTCGTGTTTTCATGATCATAGCTAAAAAATGTAATTATATAATACGTATCAGTATTGAATGCTTCTTTTTGTAACTTCATAGGGTTGTAAAAGCGTTGACCGTGCGCTAATACAAAATGTACTTCAGTCAATGCTTTAGTTTTACACCCCAATGAAGTTACAAAAAGAAGCATTCAATTTTTAATCAAAAATTGAAAAGTAACGATCTTATGAACATTTACCTTATAATATGATTCACTTTTTAGACAATAATCCTGTGAAATATGCATAAATATAAACCACTGCCAGAATATTATATAAGAGGTTGCAAGAAGGGATGAAAATTTTGCAGTGTGATTATAAATGCTAGTACTCATTTCTGTAAACTTCGGTTATATTTGAACTTTTTCGCAAATGTCTAATATTGCAACAGAAACTATAACGATTTTAAATATAACAATCTGCTATAAATCTTAATAGAATGTTTCCCTATTTTACACCAACATTGTGCATTTATAAAACGGGATTAATGCATTTAACTTTTTCATGGGTAAGTGGATTTAAATACCATAATTTGAAATGCTACGTTTCAAATTTACTGCTGTTTTCTAAATTAAGAATTATTATTGATTTTCTAACATTTAAATCAATACATAATATTTACCTATGAAGATAGTTTTCCTGCATCAACAAGTTGTCATTACGGCGCACAATGTTACATAAATCCTATCTAAATATATACGCTCAAATTTTACTCTCAGTTTTGCAGCTAAGTATATATTTGTGCGACTAAATTTTAAAAAGCGACAATAATATACGTTTATAACAAATGATAAATATTTTTTCAGATTTCAGTCACCTGTCATCTCTGGGCGCCGCCATGTTGTATTATCCCCGCCCTTTTGTTTACATCCGACGTCATAGCAACTTCACGTCTTCCGGAACTTCACGTGCCTTTTCCCAAATAGTTCGAGGATTACTCAAGAAACGCCACTCAAAAACAAAAACAATGGAATAGTAATTGATCCAAGAATCGGTCTAATGTGCACATGTATTTAACTAATCGTATTGAACATCTCTAAAACGATCGAACATGTTTAAACACAATGGTTTGAATAAGATTTTCCATTTGATTTTAATTTACGGAGCGTTTTCTCAGGTTAAAGGTAAGTTTTTTTCTTAGACTAATTCTGATTATTTAAAAGATAGTTTGTATTATCCTATATATATAACCAGTTTATATTAATTATAAAAGGTCGATGACAGATTAATTCCTATCAACATCTAAATCGTTTTTAAACAATGCATGTTATTGCGTATATTAATATGTTTTTGATACCTGGCAATCATGTGTACATACGATGTGTTAATACATGAATTAAATATTAATATTTATATAAAATATTTACTAATGTACCCGTAATTACTTTATTTTACATGGTTTAAAATAAAATATTTGAATAGAAAAATATTTTTTGTGGCAAAAATGATTACCGTACATACGTTTGTGAATAACAAGTTAATAATGTGTTCTTCATTTATCATGTAGAATAAAGGGATTAAAGGTGTGTAATTTAGTCCCCTAGTGACCCCCATATATACAACATTTGTTTGAATGATAGCAACTATTCTACAAATAGATCTGCATCGTAATTTTACACAATTTTTATAAACAAAACTTAAAAAACTGCACAAGTCGTTGCAAAAACTATAATAGATAAAGGAACAGTAACATTTTTTTATTAAATTTTGTGCATCATGTTTCGAAAGGTATGAATTGTAGACAATAGTATCACAAAATAAGATTTATTGATAATCAAACATAACTGAATGCAGTAGGTTAATATAAATACCAAATGGCTTGTTTAACCAAGAGAGCGAATCATTCTTTTGTGAACCTCTTGTTAAGACTTGTTCTTCAACGGTTTAGCTAACCTCATATGAAACGTTGTTTCCACTGGTCTTGTGTATACTATTTTATCATTCCATGAAAGTAAATGAAATAGTTGGCTATTATATATATTTTAAATGCTGGACTACTGTGATTCTTTTTGCTAAGGTCAGGTTGTGTTAAAATTTGATACCAATGCAGTAATGTATTGGTTGTGTAGGGAAACAACAACATATGCACGCATATGTATATTATATATATAAGAATGTATTTTCCTATTTATACGGAGAACATAAACTTGTATAATATACTTCATATAAAATTTACTTTGTCAAATTGTGTGTATATATACAATGCGAATTCTGGATTCGATGCGTTACGTTTGTGCGGATTGGTCCTACATTTGCGCGAAAAAAAATCTACGTTTGCGCTACAAAACGCATTACGTTTGCACGAAATTTATTTGTTGAAAAGTTACTACATTTGCGCGGATTTATACAAAAAAAACATGAAAATTAAACCCATAACTTTTTATAAAAAAAACCAAATAATTAATTTAATTTGAACAAACTTACTTAATAAAAAAAAATCGATTTGAACTAACAGTATTTTATCAGTCATCTTACATACACATGTAAATGAAAATTGCAACAAATTCGCGGAGTACTTAATAGCGAGTCAAAAATTACACCTGCAATGTGGATGGCTACATGTCCAATGAAGAAACAACACGTACCAACAATTTGCCAGAGTTTTTTCATAGCCATAACAATGACCAGATTGATTTAACTCATCCAGCCATCAAAACTTTCGTTTAGATTATTCTTCAAGTTCAGGCGACTTCTTACATTAAAATTCGCGGTAGCGATAACCGTACGATGTTTTAATGCACAAAGAGATATTTCAGTTAATCGTTCAAAAAATTTCAGAAAATTTCAAATTAAACTTTTCCCTGTCAATGCTATCTCAAATCGCTAGGATACAAGTACCTAACAAGGACTGATCTAATGGCTATAGATGATTCCCGTATAGATATCATCCGCATGTATACAGCGTTTTATTCATGACTATGTACTTTTGATGTATTTTTCCTTGATAGTCCATGTATTTTATTCAAAAAGTTGTTCTTTGTTTGTTTCGCAAATAAAGAATTGGCCTATAATAGCACAGACACGTGAAGAAGTTGTCAAGCTTATTATTTTCCAGGATTAGGACATGCATGTACCAAAATCAGTTTCAGAGTATCTCCCCACTTTTTAAAATGACATCAGGAAACAGTTTAACCTTAAATAATATTTGCAGGTCAAACTACTTCCATCAATTTAGCTGGTACTGGGTCTTCTGCGTCCCAGGGTAGAGTAGAAATCACGAGGAATGGCGTTACTGGAACAGTGTGTGACGATCGCTTTGATGATCTTGCTGCTGCAGTTGTCTGTCGACAATTGACATTTCAGTGTGTATTTATTTGTAGATATGATTGTTTAGTACAATTCAGATATGAAATGTTAAAAACCGTTAATAAGAGTACAAAATGTTCATTACCTCAAATGGAAAAATGTTTGTGTTTTACGATTTTTTAATAGATAATTTATTGGATTGGGATGGAATTTATGTATAAGGTATGCTGCTGACTTACAGGCTCATATCGAATATTTTTAGGTAAAACATGTCTGTGAACGCTCAACTCTGTCCAAAACCGTAGACAGTGGCGAATCATTATTCCAATCCCTACTGGTATCTCTGTAAACTATCTAATTAACTCTTCGTTGTAAAGTATAAGCAAATAAACTTTGTTGGATTGAACCAAATGTAGCCATACCTCTTTTCTTTTCGAAAATAAGAAGACGGGATCGGGGTTACGGCAAGCGGAACAAGTGGTCATAACCATCTATCTCTATTATTGTAGGAATGGTGGAGTAGCTGTATTTGATGGAAGGTTTGGAGCAGGTACTGGTCCTATTTGGCTTGACGACGTTACTTGTCAGGGAAACGAACTCAATATAGAACAATGTACAGCCCGACCTTGGAACCAGACAAACTGTCAACACAAAGAAGATGTTGGTGTGATTTGTAATGTCTCGCCTGTTGTTTCACCGTCCGTTTTACCAGCTACAACAAGGGCACCAGCTATACAACCATCAAACTGTAGGTTTTCTTTGTAAATATATTAACTGTAAACATTCTTTAACTCTCACACTATAAGCATTCTTTAACCCAATAACTTAATCATTCTTGAACCCCCACACAACGCCGATATATATATATTATTGTAAAATGGGCTTTGATATGTCAGAAAATCAAGTAAAAGTATATATATATTGATAATATGAAAACTTGATATATGTTTTGAACACAAATAACTGCAACATTATAAATTTGATGAGGTTATTGGTAGGTAAAATTTGCACTCGTGAACGTTTCGAAAGGAAGAGTCGTTTTAACCAACAACTGAGTTGAAGATGGGGTAAATCAGTCTAATTGCAGTAAAATACCGCGTATAATAGTAATCGATACACCTATGCAGGAGAAAACTCATTGCTTTATGGTTCCTACACACAAAAAAATCATAAAAAAGGTTACAATTTATTGTTTTTCCAAATATGTACCATTGCTAGCTTGATTTCACTTCTTTTAGTTGCCCCTATTTGGTCGAATAACAGAATGTATTATAACCTACTTAACAAAAATGTATACTCTGAAGTCAAAAGTGGGTAGGCCTTATATGGAAAATGATGTAAATTTGTTTATGCCAATTATGAAGTTTCGAAAAGACCGTTGATGCCTAAATTTTGAAAAAAAAAAACCAACATGTTTCCCATATGGTCATCGTTTTAACTATGAAACATTCTGATAATGTAAGCTGATCATATTTCGGACTAATAAATATCGAACATACTCACCAAAAGACTGATGTTGACGTATTCTGACCCAAAAATTGGCTTGAATAAGACAAAGTACCGGGAAACTTGTAAAGCACTTAAGAATCTATATGTTTCGGATGGCTTATTGGATTTTATTCATTTTCGTCAATCGACAGTTCAAATACTACCGAGAAAAATCAAATGTTTTGTGTGGACGGACAACATGATAATGGTTTTCTTCGAGTTTTTCCTCATTTTTTAATGGGGGAGGGGTACTTACAAGTATATGGAATATAACAATGCTGTACAATTTGGAGGAGAAGCGTTATTACTTATTACTGGGACGGAGTGTATGTAAGGCGTTACGATAAGTAACGCGATTTTCGGACCCAGAATCAGCTCCTCACGAACCATAATGCATCTATAGGCCCAAGACCACAATTTATGACCGCACTTTTCGTTGTTCAATATAGTTTCCTGTAATTAAAGTGTATTTCTTCTTTATTTTTTTTCTTTTATTTTCTCAATCATTTCTTAGTTTTTATAAGGTGGAAATGATAGAAGAGAGCTGAAATAAATCTCTTGACTTGTTTCTAGGGGTGTGGATGTGTATTGGCTAAATTTGTAAGATGTAAACATGCAATTTTTCTATAACCTGGATATATAGTTTTAGACTTGTACTGTACATTACACACACAAAAGATCTGCCAAAAAGAATAGAACATTTTTTTTAAATGAGACAAAACGTTATAAAGAACTTATAGAGGAATTAATTGTGGTCTCGGGCCTATAGCGAGATCATATATGTTAATCCGTATGTAGATCAAGTTCATTTTTTAAGACTAACTAAGACCTGTCAGCTTTTCCTAATTCGCAAAGTGACAGAAACCTTTTAGACATAAAAGAAAAGAAAATCTTTGATGATATTCCGCGTATTCATTACAGGCATTGAACTGATCATGTAGTAGGGGTTATGGTATATTTTGTTTAGATTTTCTGCAAGTATGTATGCAAAATATGAATATTGATTTCTTTTGCCATTATGATAATAAAAACATATTGCGTGTATAAAGATATCCATATATGGAGGTTGCCACATTTGTTACTGGTTCTGATTACAATTTCAGGCACCTCCCCGAGTCCTAATATCCGATTGATTGGACTAACGAATTTGAATGGTATAGGGTTTGTAGAGGTCCGGAGAAATGGTGTTTGGGGATCAATATGTGACGACCAATGGGGCAAAGAAGATGCCCAAGTGGTTTGTCGAATGCTTTGTTATGAGTAAGTTTGCTGAGTTATATTTACTAGATAGTCATATAGCAATTGCTTGTTTGCTGAATGAGATATGTTTTAATTAAGGTATTAAAATAAAACTATAGTTATTATTTATAAGGAACGTGTGTTAAACGTTATTGGAAAGTTTTTCATACTTTTTACTTACAACCTCATTATTTTTATTTCAATTTAGTCCTACAATGCATAAAAGAATTGCATTTTTTTCTCGTTTTAATTCATATCGTTCCTTCAGGATTCAAAGCTGAGCAAACGAAACCATTCGTTTCCTCCTATAAGAAACTTTTTGACAAAGTAGTCAATAACACATAGCAGACAGTGTTGCTGATGGATAATTAAAATTCCTTATGCAGTAACTTACAAACTGAATATAGGTCCATGAACATAAGTTATGTTTGAATGCAGCTGACATAGGTAATTGGGGAAAGGACAATTTTTGCATGGTATTATATACTAGTAATCGCTGTGGATAGTAAATTATATCTATGTTCATATAATACAGTAAAAAGCAAAAACAATTCAAATTAAGGAAAATTTGGAAAAAAGGCAACGGCAAACAAAAAATTATCCTGTCCCCAAGTACCTATGGCACCGCTCTCAACAATCTCAGGCTATATTTACAAAGTATTTATTTGAAAGACTTTTGCGAGAGAAAAAATACCACAGATATAAGTCTTTTTTTATATGTCATACAGTGTATTTTGGATGTTCTCTTATGATTTATTTACGAGCTACCCGCACAGTCGGTTTTAATGGTCTTTGCGAAAATAAGTTGATAGCCGTTTTATTCATATTTTATAATTGCCCCGTCAAATTCAAATATTTCTCATGTATGCCACTCTATATTTTTTTTGCAAGAATATTTTTATTATCATTTTGTATTTATAGCTAGCACTCAGTGGTCCATGATTTTCTTTCATTGTTTATCATCGTTTATGTGTTTATGTCACGTGAATAAAAACATGATATTTATATTTTTGTAGCTAGGATATAATTTTTGCTCCCTAGGTATACATTTATTATTCTATGTTCTAACATATGTTCACTGATATGTAATTAAGTTTAACTTAGCATTTAATGTTACTAAGCTTTATGTCATGTGTTGTCTATATATATAGGATTTTATATATTTTTAAATACAAATTAACAATTTCTGATTAGAAAGTTTTGCTTAAACTTTAAAACAAAAATACTGCAATAAATCTTCTCCTTATTTGTTAAAATTTTATAACGGGTTTGGGCTTTTTATGTCGTTTCCATGCAGTTACTTACCAACCGTCAGCTAATGCTCTAAGAATTTATTATTCAGTTACAGATGATAAAATATAGGTCAAGTCCAACATTGGTCGACGATTCTCACTTTTGCCGACGAGGAGTTATGGTCCTTGCTAGATTGAAATATGACACGTTATGGCGTTTCCGTGCAATATATATATATATATCGTTCAGCTTATTTTAAAATTCATTATGCTATTACTGACGACGAAATGGTTGTCAAGTTTAATATTGACGATTTGATTTTCGACGATCAGGAGTTATGGTCCTTGATAGATTGAGAAATTCCACAGAATTATGTAGGTAATGAAAACCTGAAAGTAATTTCTAAATACTACCAAAAAATACATAGTTTGCTGTCAATTTGGTAGCTGATTGAGTGCTATTTTGAATATAATCTTCGTAAAATGTGAGGAAACGCTCCTAAAATTTACCTTTTACTCATCATTTCTTAAAGTTCACGCCATAAATCTCCCTTTCAAATCAAAATGTTGTAGGTACCATAAAAATATCCGTATACGTGATACAGAATTATTGTTAATTCACGGATATTTTTTTTTAATTTAAACTACTTTACCTGAACCGTTTCCTTCATCTATCGGTCTAGTTAATCATGTTGCGCATTTAATATATCACTTGCGAATTACTTTTCAACAAAGAACGTTTTATTAAGATTTGTCATACCGCTTATAATTTTGTTTTGTTATGAAGGTGTGTATATATATAAATCACTCTGTAAACCCGTCTGTAAATTTACAGGTACCTTGTAGTGCAACTTGTCATAAACGTCTAAACGAATTTTGAATATTGCATGTGGGGTACCCTTCCGGCACACATCAGATCATCACTGGCTTTTTATGTCATTGCATTATCAGTTTGTTTTCATCATGAGTTTGAATATCCCTTTAGTATCTTTCGACTCTATGTTTTGAAGAAATATTTCAATACCTGATGATGTAAACAAAAGAATATTATCCCTTTCTACGATAAAACATTTTTTATAAACATCTTCCATCTTTCATCTGATCTAACTTTATATATATATTTACACATATAACATCCAATTCTAATCTTTATTTAGTTTATTGTATTCATTACATGTATTTTTTCACTTATATTCGTCTGCCTATCATTATGTACATATAGTTTGTTATTTCATTTTTCAACTTAAGGGAATGATTTTATAACTTTGAAACTTTTTATTTCTCAAAGACCCCATCAGGGGTATGTGAATATAAACAGTAATAACAAACAATAACATATATACAAAATAATGAGATAATAGAATGACATGGTTACATATTCAATGGTATACATAAAGTACATGATTTAAGGAATTTGCAGTGGAAGGCAAATCTAATTTATAACAGACAGGACAATTTTACAAAATTTGGCAAGTTTGACAATTAAATTGTAGTCATCAGAACAAAAAAGTTCACAATACTTTATAGCATTTGGCTTTTTGTACACATTACAGGGCAAAAACCTTTTTCTTTCATTCGAAAAAAAAGTACATTTAAATAGATAATGAAATTCATCACCAATTTCACATAAATTGCATAAATCGCAAATGCGATCATCACGTTCAACACCCCAAAAACGACCTTGTTCTATTGGCAATTTATGGTTCATACATCTAAAAATACAATATGCCTTTCGAAGATCATATGGTAGATCAACAATATATCTTTCAAAATTATGAATTGTTTTGAAAATTCTATAATTTAAACATTTAGCTGAATCATAAACAGTAGTAACCCATGTTTGTTTGAACTGATCACAAAGACATTGTTTGACTAGATTTGATATGACTACATTTTTTGGTACACTCTGTGACAGCCAGTACTCTGAGAGACCACAATTATTAAGGGTTTTTTCAATACAAACAATCCATTTAGAATGGAAAAATTTCTTGATATGCATGTTATATAATAACTTGTACAAAGTAGCAGCAATTTTATCTTGCTTATTACAAATAATTCTTTTCCAGAATGCAACCATTCTACTTTTGATAAAACTATCAATAGGAAATCTTCCAAGTTCACCATACATGATACAATTTGATGTACATTTCTTCAGACTCAGTATATATTTATAAAATTGCAGACAAAATGATTCTAGTATACTGTTATTAGTAAAACCCCAAATCTCAGAACCATACATTAATATAGGTAAAACCATTACATCAAACATCTCAAGCTGTATATCAATAGGTAAATTTAGTTTTCTACTTTTTTTCATTATACTAAACATAGCCTTTCTAGCTTGGCAAACTAATCTTTCTTTATTTTTACAAAATGAACCATTTGAAGCAAAAATTATTCCAAGATATGTAAAATCACCAACAATATCTATAATTTGACCGTCATAAGTGAATGCACCGTTTTTTGGCAGTTGAGGCATTTTGACACTTCAAGTCCACAGAAACCACTTTTGACGATTGTTTTCTCACTGAAAGAAGTTTTTCATTAGTCTGTTAATATCCATATCGTCCGATTTTGACAGAGCATTAATCTAATAATGTCGATGTCGTCGATTTTGGCAGATAATTTCCAGATAAATTTATTTTCACTCCATGCTCTCATTGCCGGAAGTCTCACATATAAGAGCACTGTTGTTTTCTGGTCCCATATTTAAATTACTTGTTCATGTATTCATTATAATGAGTAATTTTAATTAAAAAAGAAGTTTATAACTAAACCTTTTGAACGATGGTATACTAAGGGGCTGGTTTTTTTTTACTTACGATTTATATATACTTGAATTGATTCGGAAACAATTCTTTCTAAACTAGTGATATATTTGACTTCAAAATGCAATTATGCAATTTTTAATTGATCATACACAAGTCATGCATTTTTGTACTTGAGTATAAATAGGTTATTTTTGTTTAGCATAAATAGATCCTGCATAATGATTCATAATACAAGACGCTTTTTGGAGGTAATGCGTTTGTAATTATTTATACCCCAAATGTTTGTCTGTTTTTACCTTGAATTGTGATATTTACTCTGAACTCATAATACATGTTCATATCTATAACTGTTAACATGAAATTAGAAACCAACTAGGGGCGGGATGTTGATATAAGCATATAAAGGTCACCCTAAGACTTTACGAATATTAAAACCCATCATTAAGTAATTTAGAAATAGCCCTGGCATGACAAAATGTACAACAAATCTAGACCGGTCAAATCAAACGAGAAAACAAAAACGGTCTGATTTATGGGAAATGATTTAACAAAAAAAAAATGATTTCTAACATCATTGCCGAAAAAATTAAAACCAAAAACTCAAATATATAAAACGAATGGAAGCAACTTTCATACTCCTGACTTGATACAACTTACTTAATGAATGGCTATTATTTATTTTGATTTTATTGAACCATAAAATTAATTTTTGACTCTTCACATTGAATAATCCGCGAAGCGGATTATGTAAAATTTGTAGAGTCAAAAAATAATTTATGGGTCAATAAATTCAAAATAAATTATTGCCATTCATTATAAATAAATTTCTATCAAAAATAAGGCTCAAAGAACTTTTTATATTATTTATATTAACAAAAACAACGTACACACATGTTGGCGTATGAATACACAACGTCAGAGTGGGCGTGTCGCCATAAAAATTGACAACATTGAAAATAAAACTTATACTTTTAACCAATCAGAAGACAGTAAATACATCAAATTTATTTATTTGTGTATAAAAAAAGTGGATTAAACCTGATTTTGTAGTTTTATAGCTAGGTTAACGTCTTTTAATTGTATGACAGTCGCATAAAATTCCATTATATTGAAAACAATGTGTGAACAAAACAAAAAGAAAAAATAATTAGGTAAAAATGTCAAAAATGTTATTATTCACTATTAGAACAAACAAATATGTCAACAAAGAAAAACAAAATGGCATATTGACAAAGCACACAAGCAAAAACGAAAGACAAGAATATAAAAAATGACCATAGCACATCAAACATATTGGTGGGATGCAGAAGTACCGAGCCATGCGAGAAAAATATTACCATTAATGGACTACACAGTAAAGTCTGAACCACATTTAATATAATTGAAATCCACCAAAGTATTTGATCTTTTTTTTGTATTAAATAACAATCTTATTTATCCAATGTCATAAAATTTGATAACTAAAATGTATAAGTTATAACGTTTAATGTGGATTAATAAACGAATCGAGTTGATGTGAAATACCCAGTATAGTAGTAATGACCTGTCGATACTTTCAGAGAACCAGGGAGTTCAGGTTATATATTATAAGTTATTTTCAAGACTGTCATCTTGTAGGTCTGTTGATATTAAAGGACAAGGTAACAATACAATGTATCTGGTAAATGGATAGTATACATGATTTCTTTTTTCTTCAGTCCAAATGTTGCCCAGGCAGGTGCACCACAAGATATATATACTCAGGTCGTCTTAAATAATGTCAGTTCCAATTATCTTCTTGATGACGTAGAATGTATTGGTACAGAAACTGACATCGATCAATGTCCGAAATCTACAGTCCACAACTGTAATGTCAACCAAAAAGAGTTTGCCAGCGTTACATGTGTAAAACTTGTTAATGCACAACCACTCGGTGAGCGAATTAAACAGTTAAATATATTGAAGTTATTTTATTTTTGTATAAAGAGAGTGTTGACCCTATCAATAGTATATATATGTAATTTATAAATCGTCAGATTAAAAACTATCTAGGGTTGCACGATTAGCAAACCATACTTTTGATGATTTCTAGATATTCCGAGAGAAACATGACTTTTTCAAAGATAAAAAAAAAATCTGCCTATCTCTTCAAGCCAATAAAAATGATTGTATTATTCCACTGAAATTGTCAACACTATCGCTATGCAGAATCAAATGCAATGTTACAAAACCACGGGTTACATCGCATCATATAGGTCATCGGAAAGTAATATTGTTTTGGGAGAGGACTACTGACTTGTGAAACTTTGTTCGATGTCACGTGGGAAAGTCTCAACCAATCGTGTATTGATTTCGATACCATTTTCTTTACATACCGTGGAATAATAACTGACATTTCATATTACAAAAAGAGCGATGGTAATGTACCAGGGGTGGATGCAGCCATTTTTAAAAGGGGGTTCCAACCATATATCCCCATTTAAAACCATATAGCATTCCGCGGAAAAAAATCCAAATATATATTTTAAAAAGTACAGATTTACATTGCTGCCCACGGCGACAGTTTTTTTTGTTGTTGTTGTTTTTGAGGCGTCCTACAAATGGGCAATTATCGCATTAGTTTTTAAGTTGACTGTTTTATCTTAAAAACATATAAAGCAAAAGTATTTGACACATCCTCTCGCTTCATATTCCGTTATTTTTACAAGTTTAGACTTCAAATTGGTATAACACTAAAAATTCACAGTACCCAGGAACAAAGTATATGGGTCAAGAGAAATACCTTTCTGATGAATCATAACACCTGAGTATAAATAAGAAAATAAGAAAAAAAGCTTTGTGTTACCACAAATGTTAAAATTTGAGGTGTAATTCTAACTTGTAATATATTTTAATTTAAGTGCAATAACACCCCAGTGAATTACTGAAACTCTTGGCAGACTTTACAAGTGGATCTTAAAAATGAATAACTTATAAAAAAAAAGATTTGGGGTATCATTTAGGGTAATTCGCCTTCAACCTCTTACAATATTTAGCCTGCCCTTCCTTGAAATTTAATTAGATTTTTAATGTTTTTGTAACCTCCTAAAATTTGCCATTAGTAACAACCGATCAGACAAAGTTTCAAGTTCACAAACAATACATTAAGATGCTGTATAGCTAGTAGATACAGTTGCTTTTTGATATACAGCTGTCATGTAAGAATGGTAATATTGTTGGATACATTGTTAGTTTTCTAGAGCTATATTGACATACAGTGCGTGCGTCTTCCCTACAATGGCTTTCATTTTCGCTATTGAAAAAATAGGTGGCGTTATGGAAGGTAATTTTGACTGAGTAGAAGCCTGACTTGATATGGTAAAATCCAAAGTTGTACCACCAGGAATACTATTATACACATGTACTAGCCTATATAAAAGCCTGACATCACAACAAAACCGTCCATGTCAGTGATGATGGAACCCCTTTTAAACAAATTAAGCATTCTGAAGAAATTACGATTAGTCATGCTAAGTTGTATGTTTAAAAAAAATATAGTGTTGATAGATTTGTTGAAATATTACACTGTGTACGTCTCTAGCTTATATAATAACAAAATCTTAACTATAATTTGAATGCATAAGTGTTTTTACAAGCGAAGTTAACAAACTGGACAAAGTATTTCTTTTATTACCAACAGCTCAAATTTAATTGCAAATTAACTGACCATGTCATGTAATGGAAACCAACGTATGTATCGTTTACTATACTTGCGGAAAGTAATGGTTTGGTGATAGTTACACATGTAGATTATGGTGATAGTTACTGATTTAGGATATGGTGGTTTTTTGGAGGTTATTTTATAAAGAAAAAAAAGTAGATTGCAACAAAATACTTATGTATAGACCACTGATAAATGTTTTCAATTTTGTGGTTTTTATAAAGCACGTCCTATAGCTTAGCACACATCAATCTTTTATATCTATCACATTTTGTTTAATTCCATGATTGTACGTGTACAATTCAGTGTTGCTATAGTTATTATATGCACACTATCAATATTTGGGGACAACACATAGGATAAGTTTCAAAAACAATAAAAAAAAAAATCCATCATACACATATTTGTTTTTATTACAAATATCCATATTTGTGATTGATGTGTACTCGAAGTTTACATTGTTGTTTGTTATTTAAAAACTTCAAGTACGAATAATAACGTTTATCAGATACGATACTACATGTGTAAACGTTTATCAGATAAGATACGACATGTGTACACTTTTATCAGATACGGTACGACATGTGTAAACGTTTATCAGATAAGATACGACATGTGTAAACGTTTATCAGATAAGATACGACATGTGTACACTTTTATCAGATACGGTACGACATGTGTAAACGTTTATCAGATAAGATACGACATGTGTAAACGTTTATCAGATAAGATACGACATGTGTACACGTTTATCAGATACGGTACGACATGTGAAAACGTTTATCAGATAAGATGCTACATGTGTAAACGTTTATCAGATACGGTACGACATGCGTAAACGTTTATCAGATACGGTACGACATGTGTAAACGTTTATCAGATACGATACTACATGTGTAAACGTTTATCAGATAAGATACGACATGTGTACACGTTTATCAGATACGGTACGACATGTGAAAACGTTTATCAGATAAGATGCTACATGTGTAAACGTTTATCAGATACGGTACGACATGTGTAAACGTTTATCAGATACGGTACGACATGTGTAAACGTTTATCAGATACGATACTACATGTGTAAACGTTTATCAGATAAGATACGACATGTGTACACGTTTATCAGATACGGTACGACATGTGAAAACGTTTATCAGATAAGATACGACATGTGTAAATGTTTATCAGATAAGATACGACATGTGTACACGTTTATCAGATACGGTACGACATGTGTAAACGTTTATCAGATACGATACGACATGTGTAAACATTTATCAGATACGATACGACATGTGTACACGTTTATCAGATACGATACGACATGTGAAAACGTTTATCAGATACGATTCTACATGTGTAAACGTTTATCAGATACGATACGACATGTATAAACGTTTATCAGATACGATACGACATGTGTAAACGTTTATCAGGTACGATACGACATATGTAAACGTTTATCAGATACGTTACGCCATGTGTAAACGTTTATCAGATACGATACGACATGTGTAAACGTTTATCAGATACGATACGACATGTGTAAACGTTTATCAGATACCATACGACATGTGTAAACGTTTATCAGATACCATACGACATGTGTACACGGTTATCAGATACGAAACGACATGTGTAAACGTTTATCAGATACGATACGACATGTGTAAATATTTATTAGATACGATGCTATATGTGTTAACGTTTATCAGATACTATACTGCAAGGGTAAACGTTTATTTTAAAAGTTAGTGTGGGGGTTGGTCTGTTAATAGATGTGACAAAATGGTCCTTCAAAATCTCGACAGCCGATAGTCTTATATTTATCTCTTCATTGAAGACAATTTTGTATATCTCAGATCAGTATCCACAACTTTGTATTTCTCACTTCAGTATCCAGAATCGACGATCTTATATTTCTCACTTTAGTATCGACACTCTAGTATTATTAACTTCAGTATTGACAATCGACACTCTAGTATTATTAACTTCAGTATAGACAATCGACAATCTAGTATAGCTCACTCCAGTATCGTCAAATTAGTATTTCTCACTTTAGTATCTAGACTCGACAATCTAGTATCACTCAACTTTATATCAATGCTCACTTCAGTATAGACAATCGACAATCTAGTATTTATCTCTTCAATATCTACAATCGAGTATAGCTCACTCCAGTATCGATACATTAGTGTTTCTCACTTCAGTATCGTGAATCGACAGTCTAGTATTTCTCACTTCAATATTGATACCCTAGTATTACTAACTTTAGTATAGGCAGTCGACTGTCAACTATTTATCACTTCAATGTCGAAAAAGATCTAGTTTAACTCACTCCAGTATAGACAAATTAGTATTTCTCACTCAATCCAATTCTTTATCAACCAAATGTTTTACAACATATATAGGTACATTTTACAACATATAGGTACACTCCAATATCGACGCTCTGGTATGGCTCACTCCAGTTTATACAAATCAGTATTTCTCACTTCAATATAGAAAAAATCTTGTTAAACTCACTCCAGTATAGACAACTTGCTTAGTATTTCTCACGTCATTATCGGCACTCTGGTATTGCTCACTTCAGTATAGGTAATCTACAGCAGTTTTTATCACTTCAATATCTACGATTTTGTATAGCTCAGTCCAGTAGAGACAAAGTAGTATTTCTGACTTCAGTAACGACAATCGATTATCTAGCTGATATTATTTCAGTATCGACAATCTATTATTTCTCACTCTGTTTGATTTCAGCACCGGTACCAGAACTAGAATGTTCCGGTGGGAAATTTTACGCACGGTTCAGTAGAATACAAGATAAATATTTGGAGGAAAAACATTTATCTATATTTTACCCATATACTGGAGCATGCAGTGTCGATACACTGAAAACGACTGATACTGTTACAATTATCATACCGTACAGTGAATGTGGAACAGTTACAACGGTACGTATTATTATCAAATGACGAAATCGATGAGGAGTCCTTTATTTGGTCTATTAGATAAGATTTAGTTATTACTTTGAGATTGTATTATCCCAAATCAAATATTCACCTTGGGTTAAAGGTCAAAAGTTTCATAAATGAAATGCATATACTTTTAGCCAATGTAAAATAAACAATCACACAGCAATACACACAATAAAACCCAGTTTGAAAGAAGACCCAGTCTGAAGACCATGTTAAAATAGGTAACAGAATAAATTAAAAAAAATACAATGCTCAGCATAAAGTAACAAAGGACTTCTAGCAGTTACTGCAATGCCAGTTCCAGACCTTAATGAAACTGATAGTATATGTCTTCATCAAATGAAAATCAAGCAAATCCCTCCTGTTAGGGGTTAAGTATCATGTCATCATGAAATATACGAGAAACAAATGCCCGTATCATGACAACAACTGGCTTCAGAATAAATGTGTTTATTTCCGATGTAAAGACCCTTTAAGTAAATCAGTATATATTCTAAAAAATGCAATCTTTAACGACCTGACAACAGTATCGTAACTTTATCACGTCTGATGACCTGACAACAGTATCGTAACTATATCACGTATGAATAAGTTGATATCAATATAAATAAAAAAAATAATAAACAGCACACATTTCTTTTTCTTTGAGAGATCAAACGAAAAGGGGCACTTGTAGACTTTTGTTTTCGGCTAAATGATGAGCAGACAGATTTTTCTTCATGTTTCTGCATCAAATTAATTCTTGAAGACCCCCGCAGTCAATAAACACCGAATGTGTTTTTCCTTATCGTTTATATTGGTTCTCTTGCTGCAGGACTCCATTTTTGCAGCATAAAAAAGTAACAAAAATAATACTTGATAGATATAGGAAGATGAGACTGTTTAACTCAAAAATCAAATTTCATTTGGTTGTACTTAAAAGGGTGTTGATAATGTTTTAGAAAATATATTTGTTATTGTGATGATAAATGATAAAGATCTGGCCTCACGGTAATAAAACTTTCGAGCAGGATTTTTGTACTCAGACTCGAAAATCAACTAATCAAATTGCTGGATTTCATGTTTCGAGCATGATTTTTGTGCTCTGAGCACTGAGCAAAGTTTTATGCCTTCAAGGCCTAATGTTAACCATTGTTGTTAAAATGGAATATACTAGTTTGGGTGCACATTTGTAAATAGGACATAGGGTTAGTGCAAAATTATACCTCTAATAAGTTACAGAATAAATGTTTTGACATTTTAAATGATATGAAAGAAAGTACTGTACTTTTCTCCTAGTTATTTCCTTTTTCATATTGATTTTATGTATGAAAAAGATGCTTAGGAACTTTTGCGAACATTGTGAAAGGCTTTTCTCCAAAATACATCTGCACCATAAGTGATACAAAAAAATAAGATGTATGATTCATAACAATCATTGGTTGCTTAGATTCATGATGCTCTGTATGCCTATATATTCTAAGAAATGTGTCATTAAGTTTTATCTCTTTGAACAGGTGAATACATCTCATATTATTTATACAAATTCAATAAAATATGACTACACTATTATCGACAATGAGATTGTGCGTGTCAACACATACAGAATTGAGGTTAGTTGCGAGTTCCCCCGTGATCTCGATACAGACAAGGGAGTTACTCCTCTTACAGAGACTGTTACACAGAAGGCACCTGGTACATTCACTATAACAATGTCATTCTACAATGACTCTTTCATTACTGCATTGAATGGGTCTGTTCAAATGACTCTTGGAGAATGGTTGAATGTTGCGCTAACTCTGGAATCCATAGACCCCAACTTAAAGCTTGTAGTACCCGACTGTAAAGCAACACCTACCAACGATCCAAATGATCCGACATTTTTCAACTTATTTAGCCAAAAGTAAGTGTAATTTAACGCCAAAATTAGAATATAGCAAGGAAAGAAAATAGACGCAATACTGACTAAACTAGGCGTTATCAAAAATACATATTAAAAAAAATAAAACGACAAAAAATGATTACTAGTATGTTAATGATAAAAAATAAACTTCTACGGGCCATGTCAAAATAGAAAACATATGCTTGTCTGAAAACTGCTTATTCATATGTGTATGGTAAATATTTTAATACTTTCAAGAGATAGAAGAAACAATGAGAGGGCAAGTCATGAGGGAAATTTATATATAGGTGGAGCAAAATGTCAATCTTTTTGTTACAATTAATGGTGACAAACTGAAGGGTTACGAGTAACGCTCATTTAAGCGGATGCCTAAATCGGCAACGCGTGTGAGTATATTTTATCAACAATACAAATAATACCTTGAATATATGAAGGCAGATAGGATTAAACATTATGTTATTTGCAGATGTCAAAAAGATCCAACTCTAGGTTTCTTCCCTCTGAACTCCACTTCATTTGGATTCCGCTATCAAACGTTTAAGTTTGTTGCCTTTAGTAACGTTGTGATCCAGTGTGACGCCATTGTATGTCTTGTATCTGAGAAAAATGCTGAATGTGATCGAAGTTGTAATAGTACAAGTACAGGAAAAAGGCGGAAACGAGACGTTAGTTCTAGAGAAATCTATCGTGTGGTTAGTTCGCCGTTGAACTTTATTCAAAATGGAGATGGTGTTGTGATTGATAGGGGTGATGGATGGGAAGTCAATTTAGGTGAGATAAATAAAGGTTTCAAGAGTATTCACACATTTAACGATAATTTGCAACGATTTAATACATACAATTTCTTTTAAAAGATTTCCGTTTTGTGAAAGGTTGCCGCAGAAGTTTTAGATTATATTTATATAAACGTTCATAAAAAAGGCACTGGCTACGGTTGCATGGAAATGTAACAATAATGGCTAATTGTTACCTTGATTCAAGGATTTGTATAGTCACACTATCCCTATACAAATCCTTGCTTGATTTATGTCTTCCCAGTGAATTTTCTAGATTTGAACATTGGTAAACCATTGTCACCTTAATTTCAACAAAGTTTTCGTGTTTACTCTGCAAGTTAAGATGATACAAGGGAAATCATCTTGCACTTTATTGACGATTTTAACTGTACAAAGATGTTTTTACTTCATACAAACTTTCAAACAGTACATGGCAAATTGTGCAGTAGACGTATCATGTTAGAAGTTGTATCTTGTTGTACTATTATTACTTTATTTAAAACAGAATCAATGGTAAATAATTCTAGTTACAAAACTAGATGAAAAGTAATAATGATTTCTGTGTCTTCTAAATTTCAGTTACAACAAAGTCTCCAGCAACTTCAAGTATGGTCACTTCAAAGGTTCCTGATTGGTCGACTGGAACCGTCAAAACATCAACTAAAGTGTTTCCTATTACTCTACCAACAATAGAACAAACTAAATCACAGAAAACGTCCCAGATGTCAACATCTAGACCAATACCTTCCGATTTACCATCTCCGCAGAAAACTACATCTAAACCAATATCTTCAAAATCACCGACTCTTCCTCAGAAAACAACATCTAAACCTACACCTTCCGATTCACCTACGCAAAAGACAACAACTCAACCAAAACCTTCGGATTCACCTCCTCAGAAAACAACAGTTAAGAAGCAAAACTCCTCTATCGTATCCTCTACGACACCGAAAACCATCTTTCAGCATACTGTAGGGATGAAAACGGTATCTACTCCAAATGAACTCATAAAAATGACGAGCTCAAATTCACAAACGTCATCACCAGAAAATCAAAAACATATTCCTGATCCAAATAAATTGTATGTTGGTGGTCTAAATGGAAAACTGACCATTTTATCACATGCGTCTTGCCGAATGTTTTCTTTTTATACTTTATTGCCTTTTGCATTATTTGCTTTATTTATGATCTTGTGATATTATGATAACATTTTTAAGAAAAGATTATTTACCTTTAAATTCTACATTTAAGGGATGTTTGAGATTTTACTCTTCTATGTATTATTTGTTGAATTTCAATGATTTTATAAACAGTAAATGTATGACTCTTTTAAACATTTGTCGTTTGAGTTGTATAATTCAGCTGCCAGATGTAAACACTACATAAATAAGGAAGGATTTTATCGCCATTTTACAAAATTTTCCTTTGATCTTGCTGACTGATTATTTTCTTTCTCAGCGGAGTTGAATGATATGAAAAATTATCGCTAGAAACTAAGGGAGCACGTGCTCGTTGTCAATGAAATTAACAACGTCATCATAGGTAAAATAGCGATAAACAGATTATCATTGGTCATCGATTGCTTTTCTCACTTTCGCAGTACCAGCTTAAATGAGAAAATCAATCTCGTTGAGATGATCAATGGTAATATATAGCTATCTCCTGATTTATGTTCTACATAAGCTTGATGAAATTGACCATTTATGGAAATGTTACATTTAAAACACGTGGTTGATAAAATTAAACAAAACAAATGGGTAGAAAAAAGCGTCTCATGAAAACGCAATGGAGAACGATAATAAGCAGAACACTGAAACATTAGTTGAAAAAAACCGCATGCTGACAATAAATATTCTTTGTAAAATAAAGAAATGTGGTATGATTGCCAATGAAACAAGTTTTATCCTTGATTTCACTACAAATACATACAGAAAAAAATCTACTGTTGATTTTTCCTTTCAATTTTGAAACAACTTACTTGAATGTGTACAAAATTGTTTGTAAAAGAAAGAAAAAAATGAGGTCCATGCTGTGCTATTATTTTTAGCGAAAAATAAAAACTCACTTTTCGCATATGGTGCTAAAGTATGTTTCTGTATTATCTTAATGTGACATCATCGTGCGGCGAATCCATTCGTATGTCAAAGCGTTTTATGATCATAAATTTGATTTATTTTAAAATGAAGAAACACTCGCGATAAAATATAAACTGCCATCAGTATAAATCGCGTGGATGTAAGAATTACCAAAACGTTATTTAGGAATTATTTGTGTTTTGTTAAAGATACAATACCACTTTTATATTCCAAAGGAATCAATATTTGGACCATGCAAGCACATGTTAAACTAGGTTTTCATAGGAGCTTAGTTTCTTGTAAAAAGAAAATAATAAAATATACAGACTTCTAATTTTTCTGTTAGTAGTTAGACCTGTTATAAAGTTTTTAATTATTTTTTTTTCTTTCAAATCATAGAAATATAAGTGAAATCAGTAAGTTTACAGAAACTTGTTTTCTCTTTATATTTAAATGATTGTTAGTTGCTTATCGTTCAGTGGCAAACATTCATGCATGTTTAGGACGAGATACATTACTGTGGATTCATTATTATTCGTTGGATACATATTTTAGTTGATTTCGTGGATACAGGTGATTCACTGATTTAGATGTTCAACGAATTAAAAGTATGCTATTTGAAAATATGCAGACTTGGGGAAAACCTTGAAATCAAATATTCACGAAAATGCAAGGTCTCTTTAATCCACGAAAAGAAATGAATTCACAGAAGTCATAAACGGTCAAATAAGGAACGAAGCCTTGAAGGATTAAATGTAAAATAGATCCGAGTTCTTTTTGGAATTTAGAATATATACAGACATTTTAATTTACATAACGCCACTGTAATCATGCAATGCAAATTTTTTAAGAATTATATTTTGAACCCTGGTTATTCGCTCGAGAATTATTATACTCAGATACCATAAAAGGTAAAAATGTAAAAGCCATATCACGCTGTATTAGCTAATTTATTATTGGGCTTCATGATGAGATGCTTTTTGTCTGTCTTGACCAACCAGTCCACACTCCGAGTTCTCTTACTGCGGCTAAAAATGAACGAGGCAACATAATAATGCTGATAATAGAATTTAGCATAAGCAACAACATAAGAATATAGGACCGGCTCAGAGCTGAGTGAAATGAAGGAGAAAATAAAGATCCTTGCAGCTCTTTTTT
Organism: Mytilus edulis; assembly: GCF_963676685.1. Lineage (NCBI taxonomy): Eukaryota > Metazoa > Mollusca > Bivalvia > Mytilida > Mytilidae > Mytilus > Mytilus edulis. Next base: position 79,759,124 of record NC_092345.1, on the reverse strand, counting down.
CTAAATTGAATACTTGTCCATAATCAAATTAACAATTTGAAATGACTTAAAAGAATGTCATTCTAAGTCAGTTCATGCTTTAAAAGGCAGAATACTAAATCGTGTGTATTATCGCTACAGTACCAGTCAATACAGTAACGGGGAAACCAATTGAACCCCGCTTACAGGCACAGACGTGGAGAAGACGTTGCTAAGTTGTAAAACTTGTGTCTAATCCATTTGTCATTTTGAACAATAAAATATGTTTAAACTTAAACTTAAACAGACGTATCAGCCGACAAGCATGCTAACAATTTTTGAATATGACAGTTTTTTTTCGCAAGTCAAATGTAACTGCACTAAGAGATACAGGCAGCTACATCAATGTTATTTGGAAAAAAAAACAGTTTCTTACAAACTGGATATTTCATTTGAACAATTATCGGATCCTGAAACTCATATATAGTACCGAAAAGATTAGTGTTCTTAACTACACGATCAAATGCTGTAATTAATGACCAGCAGCAAATTATTGATATTTACATTCTCCAAACTGTTTCACATGCACTTTGCTTAAGGACTGAATGTTAACGGTCTCACAAAGGGACGTCAGTGATTTTTCCTATGTGTAAAGAACATACTTGTCCAGACTTCATCGCGCAAAACACTTGAGTTTTTGACATGACAAAGTGCCAAATTTGTTGATGGTAGGTTTACAGAGAGAGTGCTCCAATATTCAATTTGCGTCACACCAGGGACTTGTGATAGCAAAATCGCTGATTGTTGTACAACCTAATCTGAAGATTTTTTATAAAAATGTTGAATGTAAGAAACGTTTGCATTGCAATACAAGTACCTAATGGCTAAAAATATTGCAGAATTTACTGTGTTATCAAATAACAATTATTATGCTAAACGAAGGGAGTGACAATAGAGAAAGTCTTCACGTACAAATAATAACTTGAACCTAAAAACCCGGAAATATTATACTAACATATAACAAACTCCGTGAACACATTTAGATTGAGAAGAACTGGATGTAACTTTCAACTTAATGCCTAGGTCACACGTTCACAGATTTGACGCCGGATTAGCTACAAATACGATCCTGCATCATCCGTATAAGAACGTATTAATTCGTTTTATTCCCTATCAAAACCGTATTAAAGGCATACGATACAGTTTTGATCCTATATTCGAATTTTGCTGACAATTTGCATATAGGCTATTTTTTTGCCTGATTAATTCAAATAAGTAATAAAAATTATACCTTCATGTGCTTCTTTTTGAGTAAAATGTGGTCCAAATTTTATATATTTGCTTAAAATTCGGATTTGTGGGCGCATTTTTCCTTTCGAAAGAAATGCATAACTTTTTTGTTTTAAAAGATAAACACAAGCAGTATTTTGTTTAATTATTTGTAAATTCTGTTTTATATAAATGTCCTTCAAATTAGTGCATTTTGTTTTTCAAATAACTCATATTTATCAAATGTTCACGAATGTAGTAAAAAAAACGTCATTTTTTGCTGCATATTTATCAAATTAAAAAAAAAATGCACTATTGAGGCAACAACCATTTTCTTATCTGGAGGGGGGGGGATTTTTTTGAAAAAAATATTTTGATGGCCTAGCTGACCGAAAAAAAAATTATGTTTTGCACTGTAGCTGGAAAAAAATTTATGCTGTCACCTGCTTGAAAAAAAATTTTGCACTGAAAATAACAACAGTTGAGACAGTTAGTTTAGTTTAAACATATTTTATTTGCTGAATTAAAGCAAAATGGATTAGACACAAGTAAATCATACTTATGAAGTCTTCTCCATAATACAATATAAAGTTACAATAATAGTATAATATAATGGACATGCATATAAAACAAACAATTTATGCAATATAATACTAGCTTTGATAGGTGAACAAAGAGGATAGAAAGTAAAAAGAGAAAAAGAAAGTTTGAAAAGTCGTATAATTCTGTGACGATGACTTGTGAATTGATGACAATGATGACGTTCCGTGTCAGTAATAATAACGCTCTATCAAGGCATAAGAATCTGTTTGACCTTTTTATAAAATTTTGAACATGTTTGAAAATTTGAATATTTTGTTCGTTCGAAAGTTCCAAGTGTCCGCAAATTAATAGTTTTGTATCTAAAACAAAGTTTTCAGATAGCCAGTTAAGGTTATGGAATAAGGTTTTTCTACATAATGTGTATTTTGGGCAAACGAAGAAGTAATGGTAGACATCCTCAATATCGGACCCACAATGGCAAGAAGGATCATCTATAATATTAGCTCTAAATAGGTCATTGTTTAAGAATGAAGCGGAACATCGCAATTGCGTTAAGATTATATTTAATTTCCTTGGGCCGTACAAATAAAACGTTTCAATTTTACATAATAGACTATCGTTTTTTAATTCTTTCTTAAATTTAGAAATAGAGTCGACAGTGCGAATTTTTGGATCAAGTTTATTCCATTCTCGTATAGTAGAGGGAATAAACGATTCAGTAGTAAGGGAGAGTCTACAAAATGGAACAATAATATCATGACCATTTCGCAATGGGTAGTTGGTTGTACTTTGTACACAAGGAGGTACAAGATTACATAAATATTCTGGTGCATGCTTTTGGTTCATGTTATAAAACATCTGTAATTTTCTTCTCCTTCTTCTTTCAAAAAGAGATTCCCAGCCAACCTCAGAATATAAAGTTTCAGTTTTTGTAAATATTGGTAGACCTGTTACTATTCTTGCGGCCTCTGATTGCAAATTTTCTAATTTATGTGAGTAGCCTATTCCACAATTATCCCACACTTCCGTGGCATATTCAAAAATGGGTCGAATAAAAACTAAGTATAGTTTTTCTAAATTATTTCGAGATAATCGGTATTTAAGTTTACGTAGAACATTTAAGTGTTTCTTTACACTTGTAATTATACTTTCAATATGATTATTCCATTTTGCGTCACTACTGAAATTAACTCCCAGGTGCTTATGAGATGTACTTAAAGGTATATTTTTACCATTTAAGGAAAAGCTAAGGTCTGGAGTCTCAATATTTGAAAATATCATAATTTCGGTTTTATCTGGGTTAAATGACATAAGCCATTTAGAAGACCAAACATCCAGCTCTTTCAAGTCGCGATCGATAACAGATTTAATCTGTTCTCCGTCGTTACCAGAATAATTGAATGATGTGTCGTCAGCAAATAGCCGACACAGTGAAGTAAGCTTATCAGCAATATCATTAATATATAAGACAAAGAGAAGAGGGCCCAGAACTGATACCTGGGGAACACCAGCTGAGACATTACAGAAGGAAGAAGACGAGTTATTTAATACTACTCTCTGTTTTCTGTCGTGTAGTTAATCCTGAAACCAATTCAATACGTTTCCGTCAACACCATACGCTTTCATTTTACATATAAGACCCCTATGCCAAACTTTGTCGAAAGCTTTAGAGAAGTCACAGAATACAAAACAGTTTATATCTTTTTTTTCCAAGGAGTTTAATATGCAGTTATATATTTCTAGGAGTTGATGAACAGTTGAATTTTTAGGGAGAAATCCTGATTGATACTCATAAATTAATTTATTAGCTTTTAAATGATTGTATAAGTGCTTAATCACAACTCTTTGCATAACTTTTCCTACACAACTAATTAAGGATATCGGTCTATAATTTGATGGCAGAGATGAGTCTCCCTTTTTGAAAATGGGTATTAGATTTGCTATCTTCCAGCTAGTTGGGTATATCCCTCTCTTAAGGACTTATTAAATATAATATGGAGCGGAACTGCTACCTTTTCTGGACACAGCTTTAGCATCTTATGACTGATCACATCAGGACCAGATGCTTTGTTTGGATCTAATATCTGAATAATATCTATTATTTCTTTTATATTTACTTGGATGTCTGAAAACTTACTATTAGTTTTTGTATCAAATTCGGGCAAATCAACATGATCTTCATCTAGCTTTGAAATCATACTAAAATATTTGTTTAACAAATTACATTTCTCCTCATCTTCATATACAGTATCATTCAGTTCATTATCATTTATAATATTTTGGAGAGGGGGTATGGTTTCTGAACCTTTTTTGGATTTAATTAACGTTTTCATTAATTTCCAATACGTTTTTGAGTTTGAGGGTTGTTTCGATATTAGACAGTCCAAATTTGTTTCAAAATTTTCTTTGGCGATTTTTTTCATATTATTTACTTTATTTCTCTGTTTTTTGTACTTCATAATATTATTTAATCGCTTTTTTTCTTAATCTATCTCGAATTCGAATTTCACGTCTTATGTCATTATTGAACCAGTGTTTGTCATTATGTCGTACAGTTACTATTTTAGTAGGAATGCATTTTTTAGCTATTTTCAAAAATTCTATTGTAAAACATTCACACATCTCATTAGTGGTTTTACTTTCGGGAAGCATAGTATTCCAGTCTATTTCGTCTAATTTCTCAGCAAATTTGGATTTATCAGCCCGATCGTATAGCCATATTTCTCTTTTAAAAGATTTAAAGTCGGACATTGGACATTCGAGAAATGCAATAGGTGCATCATGATCACTAATTGCAGATGGAGTTTTTAGAACATTTGAAAAGGAGCATGACATAGAGTCACTAATAATAATCGGATCTAGCAGAGTGCTACTATGGTCCGTTACTCTAGTAGGTAATCCAATAACATTGGTTAAATTGAACAAATTTAATGTGTCAATCAGTTTGTTATTATGCGTAGTAAGTAAGTCAGAGTTCAAATCGCCCGTTATTACCATCCTCTCATTGACCTGCAAACCCATCCCAATTGCATGATTTAATCGTGTCCAGTAGTTATTATCTGAATTAGGCGATCGATAAGTGTGACACAATAAGAAGCTTTGACCTTTAACATGGATATTGACAAAAAGGGATTCGTCTTCTTTCGTTTCGAGTGCATTTATTCGATTGAGTCCGATACCATCTTTGACATAAATGAGTAAACCACCACCAAAGCTGTTTCTATCTTTTCGGACTATATTTGAAGAGAAGGAATCGAGTTTTATATCGTCATCTGCAATGTTGGGATCTAAGTGTGTTTCCGATAACGTAATAATATCAAATTCATCACAAAAATTATTTAGAAATTTTAGTTTATTTCTCACGGATCTTATGTTGAGACTACAAATGGATATAAAATTTTCTTGTGGTTGTGTTTCATTCACCGACGGTGCGTTCGATTCATTACGAAAACTTGGGCCTGGGTGTGTTTCAACATTTCCGATAATAAGGAGAAAATGAAGTACGTACAACAGAAAAATAATGTTTGATCTTGGATTAATTGTTTGTAAAACAGAGAGATTGAAGATGAGGAGACTGCAACGTAAGTTGGTTATAAATATGTCTAGATAGGAAGCTATGTGTAAATTAGATGAAGGTCCACATTGTTTTTTTCTGTTATTAAATATACCTATAGCAGCCCTATAATCCTGCACGCAGCTATCCATTACATGAATAAACTGTTACAGGAATTAGGAGAGGACTGCTGTAGGAGAACATTACAAAACTGACACACATATCATCATCATCATCATCATCACCCTCATCATCACAGAGAAATACAAAAAAGTAAGAACAAGAAAAGTTGAAAAATGTAAAAGGCCACAAAATAAGCCTCGCAAATATGGAAGTCATGAAAATAATTGGAGAATGAAAATGGGATATTGTAATACTGAAGAAGTTATGTATTATATTTAGAAAAAAAAAACAATTTGTAAATAAAGAAATAAAGAAAAAAGTAAATGGAACTGTATTTGATAGTTACGTAAGAAACTAAAGTATCATGATTGCCAATGAGTCAACCATTAGCCAGTGACCAATAAACATGGCTGTAAGTATGTTGGTAGCTTTAAGTTTTTTTTTTATCCTGGTTAAACAAACAAAAAAAATTGTTATTATTGTTATTTGTGTTATAACTATTATCACAAACTTCCAAAAATGCTATTTGCGAATAAAAACTTACATAGACAGGCAACAAACATTTGATAACAAATAATGATATAATACACAATAGATTAGAACATCAACATACAATTTACAGACAGGCAAAAATCCCGTTCAATTTATAGTTTATTCAAAAGGCTTATCTAACTATAGAACAATGAATTGTAATGCTTGAAAGACTAATAAGTGAAATATTGGATTACCCCATTTCTCGACATATTTGACTTTAAAGTTCTTGGTTTTTTTGTTTGTTTTTTTTGTTTGTTTTTTTTAAATTTATTAAATATTCACAAGCAATGTAACAAATATATACTTATTCTTATCAAATAATTAATATTTTTATATTATGGTATTACGTTAGCTTAAAGAGGTCAACTGTATGGAGTTCGGTTATATTTTGTTTGTGAGTGAACTACATGTAATTCGTGAATCTCAAGGCAATGTATAACGGTTTCAAAATGGGAAATTACTCGAGCTTAACCACAATTATCTATTGTTGACACCTGTGGTCAGCAGACTGGTTAGAGTATGTACTCATAGATAAACAAAAAATGTACGGCAAACGGAAATGTTCAATCGATGTGGTTCTTGAACGAACGCTGTATTTTTTTAATTTTTTTTTAATGAGATGGGCTATAATTTTTTTTTTTTAAAAGAATCACAGTAAGTCTCTGTCAGGTTAACGCATGCAATACAATTAACAAAATTGTTCAATATTTAGATGCACCTAATAAACATAATATATACATACACACAAACATAACATACAATTGTAAATATGAAATACCGTGGTGAAGGTCAAAATAAGTGTAATAAAAGGTAACAAATAGGGCTATGTTTTTAGAGACACTTTTGGTTTTGTTTTTTTGTTCTTTCTACCCAAAGAAAAAAAATAAAAAAAAAATTTAAAAAAACAAAAAACAAACCCAGATTGGAACAAGGTTTACGAGAAAAACAGACAACAAATATGTATCGAGAATATACACATGTGTGTTATTAAACTAACAGATCTAGCTACTGTTTTCTTTGTTTTTTTTCAAGTTTAAAAATAAGAATGACTGAACCTTAAAAAAAAACCCAAAAAAACGAGGCTTTAATTTACTCTATCAATAAGATTTGTTGTTGAATTAATATAGAATTTTTTAATATGATCACTGACTTTAATTGCTTTTAGTTTGATACGAGTTTTCTTACAGTTTCACGTTTGGGAAAGAAACAATATGTAAATATTATATGTTATTATTATCTGTTCAGCACATATGAAACACTCTCAAAAAGTTAAACAATTGTAATAGAATTAAAGATAAGTCTTTATTACATATATATCAATATGAAATATGGTGAAACCTTGTACTCTACATTCCCTCAGAGTTATTTATGTTCGTGCGTTCTTCAATTTGTTGGATATCCGACTCCAGATCACTAATATCATTGAGGTTATTAATAATGCGCTTTTGACTGTTAGCATTCACTTTGATAAAGATCCGACCATCTGTGGTCCAGCAGGCATTGATTTTGTTGTTGTACTTTAGTAGCGTTGCTAACTGTTTGACGAGGTTTGTCCTAAAATGTGTTAGGTTTTCTGTAATAAACGTACCATTGGGATCATCTTTCAGAGCTTTTTTGTTGGAGTATACCAGTTGTCTAGTTCTGTATGAAATAAATCGGACAATTACTTGAGACCTTCCTTGTTTGAGCTTGCCGATGACATGGGATCGTCCAATGTCTCGAATACCAATGTCGAGTCCGAGTTTGTTGTTACAGATATCTATGATGATGCTGTCAGTATCGACTGGATGAACGATTTTAGCTCCTTGAATTTTGTCTGCGGGAATAGGAACATTGTTGAATCGCAGGCTTGTCCTTCTAGAGTACTGTTCCTGAATTTCAAGCCTGTTTTCAAGTAGAGCAACCCTATCATAGAGAAAGTTGATTTCTTTTTCACGTTCATTGTTTGATGTGATTTGGTCTTGGGTGGTGCGTTGCAATGACGAAAGTTGTATGAATTGTTTAATTAATTGTTGCTTTTGTGTTTCAACTATACTTGACTGACAATCTAGTTTCTGTAATAGTGGTTGGATTTCTTCGGCAACACATTTTTTAACTTCAGCTTCTATAATTGGCTCTAATGTATCGCTTATTTGTTTGGACAAAATAGGTATAATAGTGTTTAATACCTCTGGACTGCTGAGGGCTTCAAGGACTCTGTCAGCTACAGACTTTCGTATTGAAGCAGCCTTTTTTGGATTGTCTATCTCGGTAAGGTCACCCATCGAGTTACCTCGCCTCCTAAGTTGTCTTGTTTTCTGTTTAAGTGTCGCTGGGAGGTTATCGGGACTATCTGGGTGTAATCGCTTGTTGCTAATAGATTGTTGTGAAATGGTTGTGGAAGCTGGTTGGGAGCAAGTAACTAAAGTGTCATTTTGGAGTTCACCTTGAGAGTCATTGTTTACTTTCATGGGGGAAGCCATATTGTTTTCACTCATTATGAATCTACACTGAACTATAAATCTCACTTGGAGTTCAAAGTCTACAGCAAATTTTGTCCAAATACTTTCAATTCTGATAAACTTAAGTATTCAAGTATTCAAATTTTAACAATTTTATGATTAAAAAATACGTTATCCATCAATTATATCCCATTTTCTAGGACTGTTCGTTTACCCTACCATATCGTTTGACGCATGCCCACACGACATGAGACAGTGAAACAGCAGATTATAAACTTCTACAGATTATGCTAAGATTTCTATTTATACCTTATTACTTTTTGTATTTTCCTGTAATAGTGTTTGATCCAGAAATATTTAAAAGCATTCCAAATCTCCCGCATGTATGCCACTACATTAAGACATACTTAAAACTGCAACTATTATAAACATGAAATGGTCATTTTATAACAGGGATAGATAAGGTATCATAAGCAGTCTTTTTAAGTAGCCCTGATTGTGTATGACACAGACTTGTATACGGGTAGTATTTTCCTTTGTATAATTCTGTATCATTCCGCATACCTCTTTTTTCAATGGCAGAGGTGGATTTAGAGGGGGGCAGGCCCCGAGGGGGGCAGGGGGCCTGCCCCCCCCCCCCCGTTTTGGGAAACAATTTGGTTGCTTATATAGGGAATCAATGAAGCGTGACTGGAGCCACTGAATGGAATGTCAATTATCATAGTTGGAAACAGTGGATGTTTATAATTTGGAGCTACTCACTCTTTGTCATTACATATGGCAATGGTGGCCACTTCAATTGTAGTATTAAAATTCAAGGACTGTGGTACCTGTATGACGGACTCAGACAATATCATAATGTACATAATGTAGAAAGTGGGCTAAAAAAACCCAGAGACAACAGCCAATGCCAGGATATAGACAGAGCCATGCACTTTACATTTTCCATCAATTAAAAAATTAAAATGAATTTTATGTAAATTTTATGGTTTTGAGAAAAAAAAATGTATTTCTGTTCCACATTGTAGGGAAAAAAAAATTGCTTTCCTTATCATAAGAAAAAAAAAAATTATCAGAGGAAGGTTCTGAAGAAAAAAATTATGAACACAATAAAAATCCCAGCTCATTTTCATCATCAGTGCTTCGAATTATCCACTTAATATACCTTTTTTATTTTCTTTTTTTTTCAATTTGAAGAAAAAAATACATTGTTAAAGGAAAGCTGAGAAAAGAATGACATCAAATGATTGAAGTAGTCTTAAGTCTTATGATGATAGTACTAGAATGTGTCTATTATTTTACCAGTGATTAACACTTTGCTGAATTATTTCAACATCAGAAATCTACGTCTAATGTTATGTCCGACAACAACAAAGTGTATACTGAAAGCATGATACCCCTCGTTAAATCATATTTGGCGACAAAAATGAGGATCCATATGACGCCGACATTGATGAACACATGGCCACGGAAAATCAAAATAAATGATATCAAACCTTAGACCACAAATGGGAGTGTTCAAGTGCACTTTCTATGGAGTCAACAAATTTTATGTTAAGGTCACATCAATATGATTTCTTGTTTTTCGGATAATTGCTCCCAAATATGTGTTAGCGTTTCCAAAAATATGTTAGCGATATTAGTTAAGTGTGTTTTACCTCTTTACAAACAGAACCAAATAAAGTGAGAATTTCAACTATGTACTGGCTTTCGAAGCTGCATAAAAACCTTACAAATATAGATTTATTTCGTCCTCCAGTCATTGTTCTGTTAATAAACTGTCTATTCATTTTATCAGTGCACTTGTTATAATCAAAAACCCGGTAACAAATTGTTCTAATAAAGCCTTTGGGGAATCTGACGTTCAGTAGTTGTCGTTTGTTGATGTGTTTCATAAGTGTTTCTCGTTTCTCGTTTTTAATGTAGATTAGACCGTTGGTTCTCCCGTTTGAATGTTTTTACTCAAGTAATTTCTGGGGCCTTTGATAGCTTGTTGTTCGGTGTGAGCCAAGGCTCCGTGTTGAAGACCGTACTTTGACCTATAATGGTTTACTTTTATAAATTATGACTTGGATGGAAGGTTGTCTCATTGACCCCATACAAGATCTTCTTATATCTATTTGAAAATAGTGAAATTGATTACATTTGGAGTGTCAAAAATTCATTTAAAGTATTTGATGAATTGCTTGCTAATATTGTTGATTTCGGAATCTGTTCAAAGTTTTGATTTTCTACCCTATATACACTATATCACACATTGCCTCATAATCGCCTATGACATTTTGTCATTGAATGGGCATTTAAAAAGTCAAAATGAGAATATAAATGTCCAAACACTTTTTGATCATTTTAATAAAAACACACAAAGGAACTATGTCAATTGGACCTGCTTTGATACAACAACTGGACATTTTACTAGATAACATATTTGTTCGCTGTTTCTATATTGTAATGAGTTAATACAATGTATGACTGAAATCAGCAAAGACCTATCGTAACAACATCTGTTACAACAATTTATTAACACTGATAGATATTTGGATGATACATTGACTCTCAAAAATAACGACTTTAGTATATGTACATTACAGATATTTATCTGACTGAACTGACTTTAGATAAAGCTAATACTAATCATGAATACTGCCCTTTCCGGGATATTGGTATCTATATATTTAACAGAAAACTTACTACCAAATGTTTCGGAAAAAGAGATGATTTTTCATTTCCTTTTTTTAATTATTCATTTTAAGATGGTTACGTTGATTCGCTCGTGTGTGTAATAACGTTTTTGATTTTAACGACAGAAATCTCAGTACTTTTGAAAGGTTTTCGATATCATAAACTATTCAACACATTTACTAAATCGTGTCATCGGTATAAGGACATCATTCGTAGATTTAATCAACATGCAGACACCTTTGTGCTTCGTATAGTTAATAAACTCATCATAGATACCAGAATAGAGCATTACCATTAAACATAAGATGTTACTATAGTGTAACATCACAACATAGAAAGACACGAATACGTTTGATCTATGACACAATGTTAATACAAAATCAATAAAATATGGGGTCAGATGTTACACTATTGTTTCAGATAAGGGTGAATGTTGATACCTATTAAAACGTTTAAACCGGCTGCATTTGTTTACACTTTTCCTAAGTCAGGACCGTTTATTTTCCTGTTTGAATGGTTTTACACTTGTCATTTTGGGGTTCTTTAAAGCTTGCGATACGGTATTAGCCAAGGCTTCGTGTGAAAGCCCATATTTTGACCTATAATGGTTTACTTTTACAAATTGTGACTTGGGTGGGGAGTTCTCATTGGCACTCACATACCACAACATCTTATGTAAGAAAATAATCTGCGACAAGTGGCTATTAATTCAAATCTCTAATTATGTGTTTGTGGTCATCTAATATTTTTATTTTTGCATAATTTTTACTGAGAAACTAATTTTGGAGCAGCATGCAGACCACAAATTTGCGAGAGTGGTATTTTTTTTAAATTGAAAAGTCAATTTCTCCAATAGAGGAACTCGCAAATCCAGAGAACTGGGAATCAAATTGGTGTGGCCTAAAGTAATGTTAAGATGAGTTGAGCCTTTTTCAACTGATTTTTAGGCAGTTAAGCTGCCTTATGCGAGCACCCTGGATTTGTTTTCTACCCCATAAATGCTGAAATACGTACCATTGTTATCACCTAGCTGGCTACTACGTTATTTATAACTTATTGGACAGTTTTTTCATACTTTTCATTCTGGATTACAAAAAATATGACCAGAAAAACCTTAAATGATCGTCGATTTTCCCAAAAGTTTTGAAGTTGCACATAGGAAGTAGAGCACATTAGGAATCCTTATGTAGTTTATTATCCCCTGAGCTTTTGGCTGAGATGTCAAAGAACAAATGTATGAAATATTTAATCGCCGTAAATGTCTAAAGACAAGTATTTCCCAAATTGCAAAAGTCGTAGGAATACTGTTTGTCGTCAATACGTAGTCAACTACGTCAGTAGTCTATTAATTTAAGTTCAACTGATCACGCTGTTGGCGGCAATTTTGAATTAGAAGACGAAATTTTCGTATCTTTTCAATTTTGAAGCAGGAGTTAAAATTAGCGGTTGTCCGAGGTCTTCGACATTCCACTTTTGCAGTCGTACTTTCTACTTGGTTACTAGCTACGCCCGACATGCCCGACGGACCTTGAAAGAAAATAAATAATAACTTTGCAAACGTTTTTAGTTTACCAAAGTGTCGATCTAATAAACGATCTCAAACTTATTTTCATTATTACTATTTATGACAGCGATGTTCAATTTGTTCAACCGCTAGCTTTATACAGAAAATCGCCGACATATAATGTGTAAATCTGAGTAAAATCGTATCTCACTATCTGTCAAAAACAACATTGAAAACAAAATGGCTGTCGCGAGAAGACAATTACAATATCGGATCCGATTCCGGAAGCGGATAAGGGTAATCCCGGGTTTTGCCTATTAACTAAAAAAATCCAGACAGGTGACAAAATACATCTTTGCATTGTAAAGAAATATAAACACTAGAATTGAAAACCAAAACATACATGTAAAAGAAAGAAAAAGCAGAAAATATTTTGTACACCAATTTTAATGTCAAAATCCAATACAATGTGACAGCTGGGAACAGTTTATCTGACAATATATATGTTCCTGGTAACAGTATAAATTTTCTTTATCAGTGATAAATGTTGGTAATGCATGTTAGATGCTTTTAAAGTTAAATATATTACTGCAATTTCAAGGGGTATTTTTTTCTTCTCAATTTTGATAGGTCATTTAAAATAGCTGGAAGTTTCTTATATAAAAAAAAAGATGTGGTATGATTGCCAATGAGACAACTATCCACAAGAGACCAAAATGACACAGACATTAACAACTATAGGTCATCGTACAGCCTTCAACAAGGAGCAAAGCCCATACACTATAGTCAGCTATAAAAGGCCCCGATAAGACAATGTAAAACAATTCAAACGAGAAAACTAACGGCCCTATTTATATAAAAAAAATAACAAAAAACAAATATGTAACACATAAACAAACGACAACCACTGAATTACAGGGTCCTGACTTGGGACAGGCACAAATAGTGCAACTATATTATATGATACCTGAATGTAAGCAAATCATATGGTATATAGGTGGAGTCCATTGGGCCACTCTACCTCCTCCTGTTTGATAACTTTGAAACAGATGAGATCCCCACCCCTCAACCATATACATTCATGTATGTCAGAGACTAAATAACTAATCAAATGAAATATAGGGGAAGTCCATAGGATCACCCACCCCTCCATGTTTTAGAACTTGGAAACAGTCGATATCCCCACCCCTAAACCATATTTATTCATATATGGAACAATATATATATCATCAAATGAAATATAGGTGGAGTCCCTTGGGGTCACCCCACCCTTCCTGTTTGAGAACTTGGTAACGGTCGAGATCCCCACCCCTAAACCATATATATATCTTCATGTAGGGGACAATTTAACTAATCAAATGAAATATAGGGGGATTCCCTGCGGGTCACCCCACCCCTCCTATTTGAGAACTTGGAAACGGTCGAGATCCCCACCCCTAAACCATATATATTAATGTATGGGACAATATAACAAATCATATGAAATATAGGTTGAGTTCGTGGGGCCACTCTACCCCTTTCTATTTGAGAATTTATAACGGTCGAGATCAACAATCTTAAACAATATGTTTTTATGTATGGGACAATATTACAAATCAAATGAATTATAAGGGGGTCCCTATGGTCACTGTACACCCTCCTGTTTGAGAACTTGGAAAAATTTGAGATCCTCACCCCTTAACCATATATACTCGTGTATGGGACTATATAACAAATCAAATGAAATATAGGGAAGTCCCTGTGGTCACCCTACCCCTCATGTTTAAGAACTTGGAAACATTTGGGATCCCCACCTCTAAATTAAATGAAATATAGGAGGAGTCCCTACAGTCAGCCCACCCCCCCTGATTGAGAAATTGGAAACATCGAGATCCCCACCTTTAAATTAAACCATATATATTCATGTATGAGAACTAATCAAATGAAATATAGGGAGAGTCCTTAGGGTCACCCTACCCACTCCTGTTTGATAACTTAGAAACAGATGAGATTCCCACCCCTCAACCATATGTATTCATGTATTGGACAATATAACAAATCAAATGAAATATAGGGGAAGTCACTAGGATCACCCCACCCCCACTTGTTTGAAAACTTGATAACGGTTAAGATCCCACCCCAAACCATATATATTCATGTATGGGACAAGATAACACATTAAATGAAATATAAGGGTAGTCCCTAGGGTCACCCCACCCCCTCTTGTGTGTGTTTTGAGAACTTGTATAAGATTGAAATACCAACTCCTAAACTAAACCATATTTATTCTTGTTTGTCATTTCAAAAAGATTGAATGACATACAATGTCAATCTCATGGGCGTCACATGCATGTCACTTTGCTAGACCTAAACAATGTGTACTAGACCTTGTCCAATTTCAGGCGACCATGGGAATGAATAATTATGGGAGCTTTGTTTGGAAGACTTCGTAACAGCATTATAATGTTACAATCATTTTTTTGATAATTAAAAACCTCACCCCACCTTTGATCCCTGTAGTAGTAAACATTTGTCTGATTTGTGTCTCATAACTTTTGTACTGTTGAACACAAACTCAGTTTTCTTTCCAGGGAAGCAAGTCCATTCATACTTTTCCAAGCTCGTACTAAAGTCAACTTGAACTACTAACAGTCAACTAATACCAACGTTAGCTATCAACTAGAAGAACTGCAATCATTGCAAACTTGTATCACTGCAGACTCATGACCATGATAAAAATATACATGATACATGCGTTGCTTTTTAAAACTTTGACAAAATATGAATTATTTGCCTTAATGATTAATTCACTAAATGAACATATATGTACAATATATGAATGTTTAATGTTTGTTCTTTTTAAAAATCTTTAAAAAAAAAAATTGAAGCAACATTGCAACAGTTTTTATAATTATGTTTGGCTTGGTTTTTGGTTAACTGCCTACAGCGCTTACAGTGCTTTGATTATAGATCGTTCTTATGTTGTACTGTTATATCACTGTCCCAGGTTAGGGGGAGGGTTGGGATCCCGCTAACATATTTAACCCCGTCACATTATGTATGTAGGTCCCTGTCCCAAGTCATGAGCCTGTAATTCAGTGGTTGTCGTTTGTGTATGTGTTACATATATGTTTTTCGTTCATTTTGTACATAAATAAGGCCGTTAGTTTTCTCGTTTGAATTGCTTTGCATTGTCATTTCGAAACCTTTTATAGCTGACTATGCGGTATGTGCTTTTCTCATTGTCGAGAGTTGTCTCATTTGCAATCATACCACATCTTCTTTTTTTATATTAATTTGTGTAAGAGGGGTAAAACACACGACACAAGTTAAAAGGACCAACGAAATGATTACAAATATACACATGATATCCCTCATTCGGAAAACAGCATATTCTCCCTATCTCAAAAATATGCTATGGGTTATTACTCCCGGTTGGGTGATCATATCGTAATTAAAAATACGTTAGAACATTTGAGAAAAAAAAACAATTCTTAAAACGGGGAAAATTGTTACTGTTAATGTTGTGTCATTTCATGATTGTCTATTCAGAAAACAAAGATCAAAACTGCTCCATAGCGTACACCTAGTGAGCCATTTCAGAGATGGCAAGCAGGTTTAATTTGGGCACTGAAACATCTCCAAACCGAAACCAGTATTTATTTACTTCAAACGTTATGTTCTCAAAATATCTATTAGTAAGAAGATGCATATTCGATATAAGGATAAGCTTACTATTTGAATGCAGTATTTGATTTAATCTTCCCTTTTTGAAGTTTGATAGGGCAAGAGACCTGTTTTTTCCGCATTCCCTTCATCAGATTTAAACAATATACCCGCCTATACAAAATCATAGATTATGCCAATTTATGGTTCAACAGAGTGAATGAAAATAACAGCACCACATACACAAGTAAATGAATTGGAAATGTCAGTTATTCATCACGTATATTTATAAATTGGTCAACATGGACAAGGCAGAATAAAATTATTGTGCGAAGACGGGTGGCGAGGGCCAATTGATGAGAAAAGCTCACTTGGCCCTTTGAGTCAGGTGATCTTATGATGAATAAAGAACTCAAATTATTGTAACATAGAATAAAAATGTCAAAGTACCTGAAAGTATATATTAATGATTCATCGGTACAGTGACTGCAGTGAATACTTATATAAAGAAAAAGATACACTGAATTTTGTGATTGTTTATTCTTAAAATTTATCTTCTGTTTACTCTTCATGGAATGTCTTTTTTTCTTGGTTCTTCATCTACAAAATAAATCGAAAAGGTTTGAGTTGATACTTTATTATTTTATAACATTCATTGGTGCATTTGAAAACTTTATGTTTTAGATTTAAACATATAAAATATATTCATCAATGTATGATGCAAAAGAGGGACGAAAGATACCAGAGGGACAGTCAAACTCTCAGATAATGCTTACAAGAAAATTTCATTTCCTTTGAATTGAAATTTATTTCAGTACTATTCCTATTTCTTTGTCTTTTATATTAGATGACGCAATGGCCTTTGAGTGTTTATCGTTTCTATGACATGGTATAGAATGTGACGTCCCCGGCATAGGGTTTATGTCCCTTATAGTATCCCTGATATTTGAATACTTCGCTTATTAAGGAAATACATACATATACATGTATGTATATCATTTCATTCGGTTTTGTTCACTTTTTGTTTATAAAATTTGCTCGTTTCAACCTTTCTGGAAAGTGAATCTTATTTAAAGATAATTTGAATATACTCACCATCTTATATAAATTTAATACCTATGAAGCATCTTTCATCATTTATCCCCATGAGAAATCCTTATCATTCATATGTTTGTTATGTTCTTTTGGAAATTCATACTTATATGTGAATTATTTAGCTCTAACATAATATCGAGACCATATATTTGTGTATATGTTATATATCTAGTAATTGAAAATGGTCATATCTACAACTTTGGACCACTCTGGATCCCCATAACCTGTTAAAATCTCAAATTTTGCTGCTAAATATGTTCATTTATGGGCGCAGTCATTACAGGGGAGATATAAATATTGATCCAATTTAGATTAAAAAAGAGAACAGCATAGTTTGATATACATGTCTTGTTTTCGAGAGGGATAAATCATACTTTAAAAAAATCTCTGATTTAAACAAAATTTATCTGAAACTGACATTGCCAAGATTCATAAAAGCTCTGTTAAAACATATTTTATTTGCTTACATGCAACCTGAATAAAATACAAGTGAATGCGTATGTTAGCTGCTCATTCATACTGTTCTAAATTATATATAAGAAGTACTGATTCAACCCGAGTATCTTTATTTGTGAAATTTTGCAACATTTTATTCTTGTACAATGAACAAACAGATGAAAGAGCACTTTATTTTAGAAGACATTATTTGTTGGTATTTTTTAAATATAGTTTTACCTATTGGCAGTGGATTATTTTTCCACGCAACATTGATTGTTCTTACAACATGAGTTTTGGCCAATAACTGTTCCAGTACACTGATTTTGCGGCATGCACGTTCCGTCACAGTCACGTCCACCTGTAAATATAGTAATAATATTCACTCAAATTTCCACAAGAGGTATTAACTCTCCAGAGTTGACATATTATATATTACTTCATTTTTTAATCATGAAATGGAAAATGATTTTTGCCATCAATATTTGACGCATTATCACTCATACAACTTCTTTGGATAATTTTCATCGTACCTAAGTATCAATTTCGATTTTTTTCAAAGAAATGCAAGATTTCGAAGATAACTATGTGAAAAAAAATGTGATCTAAGCTAACATGTCATGCTAAATAAATTTGAAATTTTATTATGCAACTATAAGCACAAGACTGAGAGCAATAACCTCAATATGCACTGCAATGGGTTTTGATTGCACTATGATTATACCTTTTCTCTTTAAAATTGAAAATATAAATCACTTTAGCTTACTACTTTCATATTTAATTTAATGTAAGTGCAGCTTTAATTTTAATTGAATAATGAATCCCATCTATTTAGTAACATCTAAAGGGTCCTAGCCTATATTTAACAAAAAACACTATGATGAGTTATGTTTCAAATGTAGGACAATTTTCTAATGCCTTCTATGATTCATAAATAGAAACTTGTTTTCAATATGAGGCTGCCTTTTTTCAAACACGCATATTTCTTTTATATTGCATTGAAAGTGAAAAAATCCACATGATACGCCAGTTTTGTTAACACTGTTGCGAGAATGGTATATTTAAAAAGCATCTGTCAGATCCGAAGTTATTAATTTGTCTCCATAGGTTGCACTTTGTAAATACAGCTGTTGCTCAAAACACGCCTCTTTTGGGGAGAAATTGAATATTCATAGAAAATAAATTTTGTTTACATACTGGTTCCCAGTTATGCTCTCTGTGTTCCATATCGCAGAGACAGAACTTGGGAATGTTACCAGTAAATAAACACGTGCATATTGTTTACATTGAAATCTGTGGTAATCTTTCATTCGAGGTAGGGGTAGTTAAAGAAAATTAGCGTAAGTTTAAACTCTGAGAATTTCAGGGCATATAAACGTTGAAAATATGCCGCACAGCCCTATATTTTGACCTTTGAAAATAATTGTGGTGAACTTTCAATTCTAGGATAAGATTTATTTTCAAAACTTCATAGTAAAAGTGGTACAGTTTTAGCCGTAAAAGGAGTTCCTATGGGAAATTGCATTGTCAATATTTACAGAAATGCAACCTATAGAAAGACTTGAATGAGTATATCCTTAGGCAATATGAATGTTGCGGCAAATGTAGTGTTAAAAGACCAGTAACTGGAATTAAAATCCAGATAATTTTCTAAATCAAAATAGTCTACATTCATTCATTTTGAATGTCAATTCCAATAAGAGTAATGTTGTTCGTTTTAGAATACCTTCTCACATGTTGTATCTAACTATGGAAATAATACCGTTGAATACTTTACTAGTTATACTTCATGAAAATGACAAATCAAAAGATTATACAAATCGAAGGGTGCTTCTTTTTGCCAATCATTATCTTAACACTAATGTACAGTTATGAAGATCGAAATTCAAGCATACTGGAGAAAGTTTATGATAAATAAAAATTGCCTTACAAATACGAAATATGGTAAAAACGATATGAATTATTCAAAATGATAAACGCCAATTATATTAGATGTAGGCCCTGACAAATTAATGAATACTATTGTTATTTGTATAAGTAACTGGAGTATCAAAAAAGAAGATTGATTTGCTTACCGTTAAAATATTAAAGCATCCACCTACCCATTGAATTAAGGTGTCAATCTTAATTACAATGCATGAGCAAACAACCAAACAATGTTGGCAAGCAAGACATTTAAACTCATGGATTGCACGCTTTAATATTTTAACTGTAACATGTTTAAGTCATTTCTATTATCTACTCATTCATATCAAACTAAAAAATCTAAATGTGCCTTATCTGAATATCATAATTTTTAATTTTATTTATAAAAGTATATAATTCAAAGTAATACAAGACATAACTCAATCAAAAAGACATACATATTAATATTCAGAATATTATTTACGATACTTACAGGGTTTACAGCATTTGTAACTTGGTGTTGCACAAAATCCATTTAAAAATCCACCATTACAATCGTCTGCACTTGCAAATTGGCAAGTTCCTTCAAGTAGCTCACATGGTTTATCCTCTATAACATATATATATAGTCAATGCATTTGAAGTGAATACTAACTCTGTCATGATGCTAATGTTTAAAGTCATAAGAAACCTCAAATTAAAAAAAATAATGCATATGTTATTCTATAACTCAATGGATAGTTTACATTATAAAACTTATGTACATATACTTCTTTCTAAAGAAAATTCTTTAATCTATTCATATTTAGAAGAAGTTTACTTTATTTTAATTGTTTCCTTTCCAGGAAGCAATCCCCCCCCCCCCCCCCCCCGACATATTTTCCGTATGCAAAGTGACCTCAGTGTGACCCATCTCGTAAAAATCCGGTGATCGCAATACGCATGGATGTCCTTAAAATAAACTATTATCTGAATAAACACGTGCTCAATTTCCATGTTTTTTTGTTGATTTATTGATGATTGTTGACAAACAGGTGACAATCGTTAAACGTCGGCTTCAAAACACGAACTTTAATTACCTGCCATATTTTCACAACAACACTGACCGATTGAAAAAAAAATTGACGATTATACGAAATTTATGCGAAAAAAATGAAAAATTCTTGAACAGAAGACTAAGTTTATGATGGTTGTATGAATTGGTTCAAGAATTGGAAGAACATTATTTTTCACCGGTCACTCGTTTCTTATGACTTTAAAGAACCTATACTTTTTAAGTAGCTACAACTGAATAGCCTTCGTATGTAGCCTGTCAGTACACTAAATCGTTTAAAATCTACCATCTCATTTTCATTATCAAAATCACACTAAAATTGCTTTCTTTACATTTATATATTCTTTTCAGGTGGGAGCGCAGATATAAAGATACAGCCATTTTTTTCGTCAATAGCATAATGAAAGTATACAGAAGTTTTTATCTTCCTATATTTCATTGTTTCAATTTTGTTCGCGCTATCCCTCTCTCTCTCTCTTTTCTTATCATGTATAGTATAGCTTACTGTTACAGCACTTATTTCCGCCACAACATTCGCCTACTTCGTGAGGGGTTTGTCCTTCACATACGCTGGCACATACTCCTCCTCCATCTGCACACCAATCATCTGCAATTTGAATATATAGCTTTACTTAGACTATTGTACATAAAAAACAAAAACTAAAGCATTGGTCAGGAAGTCAAGGAAATATTATTGTAAGAGAGCTTCTTGTTAGCATTTTTAGTCGTACGAAATGCGTCCTTCAACAATGAGCATAACCTTGTCAGCGCTTCAGGTCTTACTTTACATGCATGCATATGTGTACCAAATTTACCCTGACGACGAAGTCGGTAAAATTCAAGTTGACAACATGCATACATAGCTAGAGATATATCCTGTTAAAACACCTAACCACACTTCAATAGAATGTATAGAGGCAGAGCTCTATCATACTGATACGTCACACATGACTTGAGAGTTCATTTAATTCCGACTGTTATTCCTGTTGCTATCTGCATGTCTTTCTGACATTTACACATGTATCCACATTAGTTATAAACAATATAAAGACGTGCGTATGTGTGTGTGTATAAATATTTCAAAAAGATTTTGCTTTGTTTCAGTTTAGTGAAGGATATTAAAATTAACGTACCATCACATGCTTCTCTACAACATTTTTGACCATCGCAACAGGTTCCACTTTCAAATCTACCCTCGGTACATTCACCCTCACACGTGCAAGCGACATCATCTGTTAATTAAAATAAAAACAACTCTGTTAAAACCTTCCATAGTATAGTAATCATATTAATATTTTCTAAAAGTTTACTCCAGAACTAAAATGTTAGAAAAAGAAAATTGAAACACAAAACGTAATTTACTGGTCTACTCGAGCATGGTTTTGTTATCAAATCTAGTGTCAATTGACTATTAATCCGAATTGTTTATCAAATATAAAGTCAATGGATTATTATTCCAATTAATCTATCAAATCTAGTTTCATTGGACTATTAATCCAAATTGTTTATCAAACCTAGTGTCAATTGACTAATTATCCGCATTATTTATCAAATCTAATGTCAATTGACTATTAATCCTAATTTTTTGTCAAATCCAGTGTCAATGGACTACTAATCCGAATTGTTTATCAAATCTAGTGTCAATGGACTATTAATCCGAATTGTTTATCAAATTTAGTGTAAATGGACTTTTATTCCGAATTGTTTAATCTAGTGTCATTGAACTATAATTAATCTGAATTGTTTATAAAAACTAGTGTCAATGGACTATTATTCCGATTTGTTTATCAAATCTAGTGACATTGGACTATTAATCCGAATTATTTATCAAATCTAATGTCAATGGACTATTAATCAAAATTGTTTAATTTAGTCTTATTGGACTATTAATCCGAATTCTTTATCAAATCTAGTGTCAATGGACTATTAAAGGAATTGTTTATCAAATCCCGAGCATTGACATGGTATCAAATCTAGTTCTTCTACAATAACTACGCCCATAGACTACCCAACTCTAAGCACATAAGACTAATAAAAACCAAACTAAAGTTCAAATTGAATACCCACACGACAGTGCCATGTGCTGATTTTAATTGCACATTATGATACATAATATCACGTCGACAAAATATAGTCAAGTAATTCATAATTACTACTGAAATCAAAACATTTCATATAACATCAAATAAATTCACATAAGCAAGATAAAAAAAAATTAACTGAGAAACACGTCTAGTCGAGTCGGCCCTGTCGTGCTGAATGGCTATATCCCATGAAGCGCGGGAAAACAACTAACGGTCTATGGGAGACAACTAGAAGAAATTAATTTCAATCTAATTCAGTTCCTTCAAACGGTTGAAATTACATTGTCATTGGACTATAATTCCGCATTGTTAATCAAATCTAGTGTCATTGGACTATAATTCCAATTTGTTAATCAAATCTAGTGTCAATGGACTATTTATCAAATCTAGTTACATTGGAATACTATTCTGATTTTTTTTAATCAAATCTAGATATATTAGAATATACACCTTATCGCTATTTGTCCGCCATTGCTGGAAATCACACAGGTTCCCGTAAAATTTTGACGTCATAAAACAAAATGTCTGACGCCACAATGGAAAAGTGATTGTTGTTGACGTCAAAAGTTCAAGCGGACGGGTCAGCCGGGAATAGTGATAAGGTGTATTGTTCCTATTTGTTTTATCAGATCTAGGTAAGTTGGACTATTTACTATGGAATAGGTTTCTAAAGCAGCAATTACATGTAGAACAGTTGTTGCCAATCAGAGAGATTTATTTAAGAATTCGAAAAATTATATACAATTCTTTATGCATGTATGCACATGATATAAGCTTATTACTAGTATTACACTTGCATATATGAAGAACAGTTCACAAGAGGGTTTCATCTGAAATAAAATTTAAAAAAACAAAATTCCTCAAACCCGCCCCATTTAAAAAAAAATCTGGATGAAAATCTACTAATAATACGTATAAGTTGACCTTATCTATTTGTTTATCAAATATAGATACATTAGGCTATCATTCAGATTGCTTTATCAAATATAGATACATTAGGCTATTATTCAGATTGCTTTATCAAATATAGATACATTAGGCTATTATTCAGATTGCTTGATCAAATATAGATACATTGGGCTATTATTCAGATTGCTTGATCAAATATAGATACATTAGGCTATTATTCAGATTGCTTGATCAAATATAGATACATTGGGCTAT
This sequence comes from Mytilus edulis, assembly GCF_963676685.1. Lineage (NCBI taxonomy): Eukaryota > Metazoa > Mollusca > Bivalvia > Mytilida > Mytilidae > Mytilus > Mytilus edulis. The sequence continues at coordinate 79,735,135 of NC_092345.1, read as the reverse complement.
TATTCAGATTGCTTGAACAAATATAGATACATTAGGCTATTATTCAGATTGCTTTATAAAATCTAGATACCTTGGGCTATTATTCAGATTGCTTTATCAGATAAAATCTAGATACATTGGGTTATTATTCAGATTGCTTTATCAAATTTAGATACATTAGGCTATTATTCAGATTGCTTGATCAAATATAGATACATTGGGATACAATTCAGATTGCTTTATCAAATATAGTTACGTTGGACTATTATTTCGGTGTGTTAAGAAAATTATATAGTACTTATAGGTCTCAATTCGTATCCTCGAAATGAAATCAATTCATGCTTTTATTTAGTTCAGTGAAGCTAATCAAAATCTTTAATCGATTAACTTAATGTGGTTTCCTGTATTGCACGAACATCTTATTGTTTGAAACTTTCTTACATAAAATAAGGAGGTGTTGTATATGATTGCTAATAACTCAAAGATCTGTTAACACCAACATTTTGCACCTTAAAAAATTGTAGACATTCACTCGTATTTCGGTCGAATAATCTGGCAGCAGAGATATTGCCTCGATCATAACTTCCGATCGTGAATATTGATGTACGTCAAGCGAATTTAAGTTCGTATTGCATAATTAAGGATGCAGTCGGGGTCAGGTTGTGGAATTTTGTCAGATGCTTGGGCTCATTGGATTTATTCCTACGATACACGGTCAAATATGTTGCTCCATATCACTCTCTTTTCTTTTTTTAGAATGAGACTTAAATAGCTCTTAAAAATTTTATTACAAAAATTAAAGCCGATTCTAAATTTTTTTTCATACGATTTGAGACCCAAATAATGCTACTGTTTATTATAAGGTAAAAGTCCGAGTCAGCCTTTCTAGCAATTTAAAAACAATCAAATGTCTAAAAAATAAATAGTTTTCTTTAGGTGCGAGGTATATGGATCGAGAGTTACATACTTTTATCCAGGAGCGCGGTATACTGATACTGATACTAAGGCTAACTCCGACGAAAATTCAAAACGGAAAGTCCCTAATCAAATGGCAAAATCAAAAGCACAAACACATCAAACGAATTGATAACAACTGTCATATTCCTGAATTGGTACATGCATTTTCTTAAGTAGAAAATGGTGGATTGAATCTGATTTTATGGCTAGCTAAACCTCTAACTTGTATGACAGTCGCATCAAATTCCATTATATAAAAACGACGATTGAACAAATTAAACACACATAATAGGTAAAAATATCAAAAATAGTGTTACAGCGCGGTATACGGATCGAGGGATATACTAGTACTAGTATATCTGTTTATTTAGAAGCGCGGTATAAGGATTAAGGGTTCTGCATACGTTTATTTAGAAACGCGACATAAGGATCAAGGGTTCTGCATACGTTTATTTAAAGGCGCTGTATAAGGATCAAGGGTGATGCATATGTTTATTTAGAAGCGCGACATAAGGATTAAGGGTTCTGCATACGTTTATTTAAAGGCGCTGTATAATGATGAAGGGTGATGCATATGTATATTTAGAAGCGCGACATAAGGATCAAGGGTTCTGCATACGTTTATTTAAAGGCGCTGTATAATGACCAAGGATGATGCATACGTTTATTTAAAGGCGCTGTATAAGGATCAAGGGTTATGCATACGTTTTTTTTAGAAGCGATGTATAATGATCAAAGGTTATAAACTTTTCTTGTTTTGTATTTGGTAATTTGATCTCTGATGATAGGCAATACAAGATGAATAAACATATTTTGGCCATTTTACCTTTACAGTCGTCTATACAGCAAGATCGATGTGCCCCACAACACAGACCTGAAACTGCAGTTTGGCTGCTGCAAGTCTCTGTATGTGTGTCAAAGCAGAAACCATTGGCTGATGTGCATCTCGTGTCTCCACCATTTCCTAAAAAGGGTCAGAAGTCAGTCAATCAACACGTTATGTTCATATCTCAGTTACTTACAAATAAAAACTCTTTATAATTGATAGGTTTTGTAAACTTTTGCCTCTAAATTATCAAAACAAAACCAAAAAGAATTCTTAGAATGGTCCACGTTAGGTTGTTTCAAATCCAATAATTAATGACAACACATAAGCCTTAACTCTAATGAAAACACACAATATCTAATGACAAATAAAATCGCCGTTGTAAATACTGGAAATGAAACTCTGTTTACGATTGACAGTATCTTCGCAAAAGCACTTTTGATTTTACTGTCCCAAGACAATATTCTGGTCAATACCGACAAAACAACATCATGGTCAATATCGAAAAGACAATATCCTGGTCAATAACGACAAGACCACATCCTGGTCAATATTGAAAAGACAACATCCTGGTCAATATCGACAAGACAACATCCTGGTCAATATCGACAAGACAACATCCTGGTCAATATCGACAAGACATCATCCTGGTCAATATCGACAAGACAACATCCTGGTCAATATCGACAAAACAATATCCTGGTCAATATTGACAAGACAACAACCAGGTCAATATCGACAAGACAACATCCTGGTCAATATCGACAAGATTTGAAAGAGAGTTGCCAATGTTATTATTTCTTATAATATTAAATAAAACTGTTATGCTTTTGTTTACTAATATGTGTATGATTCTAATCTGGCTGTGGTTTAACATCTTAGAATTGAGATGATTATAATCATATTTATATATGATGTATATCAACATTAATATGTCAATTATCAAAATCATTGTATTAAATTACTTTGCTCTTCAAAGGGTCCTTTAATTGGAATAGAAATATCTAATCTTATCTTAACGTATACATGTACATACGATGAACATGACAGTCCTCATTTTTTTAATATAATAATTTAAATACTTTACTTGTCTAGCGCAGTAAACAATTTAATATAAAAACAAGTATCTAATTGCGACTAACGCAAAATGTCACTAATATATATTAAAAGAAAACAGATTATAATATATCTGAATTAATTCGTTGAAAATGCTATTTTTGCTCGTATATGTAAATGAATGAAACTAGACCAGTGAAGCCCAGAAAAGATAAAGTATCTAAGTTTTTTAAGTCTTTAGTTTGATTCAAACAATCCTATTTTCACAACTATTTTCTATGCAAATACAGCAATTAGTTTGATTCAAACAGTCTATCGACATACATGTTCAATACAAATACAGCAAGAGAATACCGTACAATTCAACCAAAGCAGAACTGGATCCCATTCACATCTCACATCAATAAAAAGAAAATGTAAGTGACAATAACAAATAAGTTTTAAAGAAAAATCACAGAATATAGAAAACGAACAGAATTATTTAAAGGAAAAATTACTATAAATAACTTGCAAGTAAATAATTCGACCCCATTGAATCCGAATTTATTTGAACTTCAATTAAAGCCCTTAGCTAGAGATGCATAACGCATACATTTTGCGTGTTTTGGATTATTTAAAGCAAATGAATGTCAACATTGGAAATGAAACAAGGTAAAGAAAACACAATTTTTTCTTATACAGGTAAAAACGATGATAAGCACATATTTTCAATCTATGATATGAAATTAAACAGACCTAGAAAAATCCAATTGCACAATTTTACTTTCTATTCATATCTATATTTATATGTATATCGCTTATATGACCATCAGAGGTGTTTGGAGGTCGCCTCTTTAGTTAATTCAAAGCGTCAAGACTAAAATGCACTCGAAACAAAGCTACATATTATCGAGCCCATGCCCTGTTAATTGTGTATTTTAGCCTTTGTTTAATATAGATAAATGTTTTACCTGGCTATAAATCTGATATAAGAATTTGAGTCAATTTGGTGAACATGAGTTTTACAGTTAGTGCCCGTTTAAATGTCAGCTGTATTTGTACGAGGTTAAGAAACAGAGGTAATACGAGCTTCAGTGAGCTATTACTCGTTTCGATCCGAGTACAAAAGAACTGATATTTAAGATACTAAACAGTTATTGTCTTTATCCTGCAATTATTTTTTTTGACATTTTTTTCCATCTCAATGGTTCAATTTATTTTTGAAAAGAGAACCCCAAATTAAACTGTGACTTAAACAAAGATTTGACATAACCGTCCGCTCGCAACAGCATACGGATACCAGGAGACAAAACACATCTAGTATAAGTATATCGATTTGTGTTATCTGTACACCTGTATTAATATAGTAGAAAAGTCGATTGCAGGATAAAAAGATCTAAAATAGTAGATTGACATGATTGTGTTGCTTATCTTAATACAATTTATTCCAGCAGAAATGTGTGTAGTGAATGCATCCGTCATGCTTCAACGTACAAGGGCGATAAACGTTCAGATAAGCTGGCTATTATAGAAAGAACAGATGTGGTATGATTGCCAATGAGACAAGTAGTTTCATTAATTTCTGGAAATCTCAAATAAAACAAAAACCAAATTGGTCACACAAAATTTAGATTTATTGAAACTTATCTTTTCAAATATCAATTTAAAAACCTATATGAGTAAAAATGTGTAAGTTTAAGAGCAGTAGCATAATTCGTATATCTATTTTGAAGAAAAGGAAATAGAAAAGAGATTTCTTACCTGAACAACTAGCAACCAGCATCAACACAAGTAGAAATGTTGTATACATTTTTCAGAGATAATCTGCGGAACTTTTGTGTGTTTCAAGTGAAGGCCTGTAAATGATAACTTGTACGTAGAGTGTAATGATTAAATAGTATGAAGCAACAGATGCCAAAAAGGCTGACTAGCAGTATACAACAGATGCAAAAAAAACCGCTGACTTGTTTAAAAAGCTGAATATTAAATTTTACGAATAAATTTGAAAACAACATATGCCAAAAACGCTGACTAGATTGAAAAGCATACATACAAATGTGGCAACATATGATACTGCGAGATGACAACTTAAAGAAACCTGTGCGTGTTTATCTTTCCGTTAAATATGATGACGACTGGAAAAATATGTTGCCCTCGCTAAAACTTTTCTTAAGCAAAGTCATTCTCAAATTTTTAAAACGCCGGCGTACAAAATGTACAAACGTTCGTTTTCGACCTGAAGTAGATATGTTATTGAGCATCAAACGTTTGTAAAGGAGGAACGTTTCCTGTTGGTCAATCACGATGTTCCAACGTTCGTATTCTATCCAAAGTAGATAGGTTATTAAGCTTCATTGTAAATAGAAAACGTTCATGGCAATCAAGAGGGGTGAATATTGATGATGTGCAAACGTAAGAAAAGGGGTGTATATTGATGATGTACATACGTTTGTAAAGTGATGATGTTGATGATGTACGATCGTTTGTAGAGAAGTGCTATTGATGTTGTACAAACGTGTGTAGAGGGGGATGTTCATGATGTGCAAACGTTTGTAAAGGGAGATGTTGGTGATTTATATTCGTTTTAGAGGGGGTGTTGATGATGTACAAACGTGTGTAGAGGGGGATGTTGATAATGTACAAACGTTTGTAAAGGGGGATGTTGGTGATTTATATTCGTTTTTAGAGGGGATGTTTATGATGTATATATCTTTGTAGTGGGGGTTGTTGATGAAGTATAATCGTTTGTAGAGAAGTGATATTGATGATATACAAACGTGTGTAGAGGGGGATGTTGATGATGTTCAAACGTGTGTAGAAGGGGGATATTGGTGATTTACAAACGTTTGTAGAGAGGTATATATGTTAAAGATGTATAAACGTTTAAGGAGGGACGATTTTGAGGATGTATAAACGTTTGTAAAGGGGGATGTTGATGATGAACAATCGTTTGTAGAGGGGGATGTTGATGATGTCTAAACGTTTTTAGAGAGGTATATATGTTCATGATGTATAAACGTTTGAAGAGGGACGATTTTCAAGATGTATAAATGTTTTTAGAGGGGGGATGTTGGTAATGTATAATCGTTTGTAGAGGGGGATGTTGATGATGTACATATGTTTGTAGAGGGAGGATGTTGATGTACACAATCGTTTTCGTGAGGAGATGTCAATGATGTACAAACGTTTGTAGAGAGGGGTGTATATGATGTACAAACGTTTGTAGAGGGGAATGTTGGTGATTTATAATCGTTTGTAGAGGGGGATGTTGATGATGTACAAACGTTTGTAGAGGGTGATGTTGATGATGTATAATCGTTTGTAGAGGGGCGATGTTGATGATGTAAAAAACGTTTGTAGAGGGGGTATGTTGATGATATTCAAACGTGTGTAGATCGGTGTGTTGGTGATGTATAATCGTTTTAAGAGGGGGGGATGTTGATGATGTTCAAACGTGTGTAGACGGGAATGTTGATGATGTAAATAACGTTTTTAGAGGGAGGATGTTGATGATGCACAAGCGTTTGTAGAGGAAGAATGTCAAAGATATACAATCGTTTTAGAGAGGAAATGTCACTGATAATGATGTACACACGTTTTTCTTAAGGGGTATGTTGATATAGATACACGTTTGTAGAGGGGTTGATGATTATTATTATGTACAAACGTTTGTATAGGGGCGATGTTTATCATGTACACACGTTTGTAGAGGGGGAATTTTGATGATGTATAAACGTTTGTATAGGGGAATTATGATAATGGACACACGTTTTTAGAGGGGTATGATGATGATGTATAAACGTTTGTAGATTGATGATGTTGATGATGTACTAACGTTTGTATATGAGTATGTTGTAGATATACAAACTTTTGTAATGGGAGATGTTTATGATGTCTTCTAAACGTTTATTCAGCTGCGAGGTTGATTATGTACAAACGTTTGTAGAGGGGCGATGTTTATTATGTACAAACGTGTGTAGAGGGGAATGTGAATGATGTACAAGCGTTTGTAAAGGGGGATGTTGATAATGGATACACGCTTGTAGAGGGTTTGTTGATTATGTACAAACGTTTGTAGAGGGACGATGTTTAGTATGTAAAAACGGTTGTAGAGGAGCAATGTTAATGATGTACAAACGTTTGTAGAGGGGTTTGTTGATAATGGATACACGTTTGTAGAGGGGTTTATTGATAATGGATACACGTTTGTAGAGGGGTTTGTTGATGATGTACACACGTCTGTAGAGGGGAATTTTAATGATGTACAAACGTTTGTAAAGGGGTATGATGATGATGGATACACGTTTGTAGAGAGTTTTGTTGATTATGTACAAACGTTTGAAGAGGGGCGATGTGTATTACGTACAAACGTTTGTAGAGGGGTATGTCAATGATGTACACATGTTTGTAGAGGGGAATGTTGATGATGTACAAACGTTTTTAAAGAGGAAAGGTCAATGATGTGCACACGTTGGCAGAGGGGTATGTACACACGATTTTGATGATGTATAATAGATTGTATAGGGGTTTGTTCCGTGTTAGTCCATCATTAGTGTAGTAAAGTTCGTTTTCGATTCAAAAGCAGATACGATATGAGCTTCAAACGTTTTTAAAAAGTAAAATCACTAAAACTGAACTCTGAGCAAAATTCAAGACGGAAATGTTTTTCTTCCCTGGCCGGGATTCGAACGCATGATACTCGTCTTACTCCCTTTCCTCGTCAGTTTTAATCTAGCGTCGAAACACACTACATGATATATAAGGCATGCAGATCGGAATATATATATGTGTATATCCTCAAACTTAAAATGATAAACATGCATGTAAGTCACTATAGGGGTATTTGTTTTCGATTAGGTTAATGTCATGCTACTTTATTTTTTACATTATTTTGTATTCTAATGTCTGGACTTGTTTCAAACATAAACGAATTTTAGAATCTCCATATTAATGTAGCGACAATAGTTATAAGTAGCCTACTCTTTGCAGACTGGGAAAACCGAAGGAGAATTACATAACATGTTGAATGTTGCCAGTGAATTTGTTTCAAAATCAAACATAAAATGCCAAAAAATCGAAAGTTCTAGGGGTAGGAAAGCACAAATGATAACTGTTTTCCAAATAGGGGATGTTTTAATCGATGACGTAAACAAATATAAATACTTGGGAGTTTATTTTTCATGAACGGTAAAATTAAATCAATATTTCGAGAAATTCCTAAAGGAAAAATTTGAAAAGAAATCGCGTTTTAGAAGAACAACGACCATTCATTACTCATGCTGTTGTAATCTGTTTAGTTTTGGCTGTGCTTTCATGATTTCGATCAAACGTCCATCCGTTACTCATGCTGTTGTAATCTGTTTAATTTTGGCTGTGCTTTCAGGATTTCGAGCATACGTCCATCCATTACTCATGCTGTTGTAATCTGTTTCGTTTTGGCTGTGCTTTCAGGATTTCGGTCAAACGTCCACCCATTACTCATGCTGTTGTAATTATTAAATATGTATGAAGGTATAAAAGTGTGCAAAATTGTGAAAATGTGTATTTTAAGAAAAAGTAAAAAATCTATTAGTACTCTACTAACTATAATCAAGATATTGCATTGCACCTTTACGGCTTCTTTTAAGTTTATGGTTAAATGTTGGATTTTTATGATGGCCGGATGCGGCCATTTACCCTTATCGTGTTTTCGCGTTTTCTCCTCTCACTTTTCCAACGCGAAATCGGGAAATCGAGAAATTGAGAAATTGTGAAATCGGGAAATCGGGAAATAGAGTAATCGAGAAATCGAGAAATTGGGGAATCGGGAAATCGGGATATCGAGAAGGCAAAAACGCGAAATCGAGAAATTCATTTCGCTTTTGTGTTTCGCGTTTTTGCTTTCTTGATTTCTCGATTTCCCGATTTCTCGATTTCCCGATTTCTCGATTTTCCTATTTCCCTATTTCCAATTTCTCGATTTCACTTTCTCGATTTCTCGATTTCCCGATTTCCCGATATCGCGTTTGCAAAGTGAAGGAAGAAAACACGAAAACGCGAAAAGGCGAAATGGCCGCACCTGGCCACCATAGATTTTATTAAAACACTCTTACTATTATATTGACACTTTTAATTCTATAATGATGTGTGATAATTATATTTGATTAAAAAAAAGTGGTACAGTTTATAATTTGTATTTTGGCTGTTTACAGAAAGTGCTTAAAACTTTGTTCAAATTACAATTTGTGAACAGTTACCCCATTTTTCGCTTAAATTCTTCTATTCGTTGGCAATAAGTGGTCAATGGTCAATATTCTCTCTAAAACTAAAATACACAGATGGTCTCATTCTTAATGGTTGCAACGCTTAGGTCAAACAAAGCAGAAATAATATGGTACGAGGGGTATGATCGTAACCACAGAATAAGTAGCATAGCTCCATCTCATATTGTTATCAGAAGAGATAGAAAACGTCGATGCAGTGGCACAACCATTACCCAAACAAACAAAACGAAAGTTTAATTCTTTGATGGATGCAGTAAAACAAAAAGAACCAGATGGAATAACAGAAATGCATCCCTTAAAAGATTAAAAAAAATAATGAAATAACTTTCAGTTTCTAACGCTGATTCAAAAGTTAACTTTAAACCATATAGAGAATTTATATTCTTTACCTCTCCAACCCAGTTTTTTGTCAGTAAGTGTAGGCATCTATATCGGTGTCGGTATAAGTGTCTGTGAAGAGTACCGATCTAAGAGTCCTTGTGGTTATTGTTTATTACTGGTTTTTTATATTTAGTATGAACACTGATTAATTGAGAATGAAAATAGAGAATGTGTCAAAGAGACAACAACCCGACCAAAGAGCAAAAAACATCCGAAGGCCACCAGTGGGTCTTCAATACAGCGTAAAAATCCTGCACACGGAGGCGTGCTTTAGCTGGCCCAAAACAAAAAATGTGTACCACACTAAACTCCGAAACAGTATATATAATAAAGAAATGAACTAAAATTAAACATCATAAAATACTAACAAAACCAGAGGCTCCTGACTTCTGACAGCAGAAAAAATGCGGCGGGGTTTATCATGTTTTGTGAGATCTCAACCCTTCCTCATATCTCTAACCATTGTAGAAAAACAACCACACAGCAACTCAGTTTGAAAAAGTCTTGAGGTTGATGTCAGAATAGGTAACAAAAGAAACTTCTAGTAAGCAAAATAACACTGATACATAAATCAACAAAGGACTACCGTAGCAGTTTCTGACATGTCAGCTACAGACCTCAATTAAACTGATTGAAAGATTATGTCTTCATCATATATGAATATCAAGCACAATCCTACACGTTAGAAGTTTTAAGTGTCATACAGTCATAAAATATTTGAGAAGAACATAATCTGCATCATTCAAACAACTGGTTTTAGAATAAATGTGTTTGTTTGCGATGCAAAAACCCTAATAATATATTAAAGTGAATCAATATTAAAGCCATAATATGCCATCTTTAATGACCTGACCACAGTATCGTAACTATATCCCTTCGTAATAAGTCTGTTAAAGGTTTTGTTAGCTTTTAAGATGAATGCCGACTGTTAGTGCTTTGTAAAGAATATTACCATAAAAGATTAGATGCGAAATAAATTTATTGACTAGTTTGTGATATCAAACACCCTGGTGTAATATTTTTTCAGTAATGCATAGAGAGGTTTCGTTAAAATCCAATACGTTGTTACATATACGAGCGAATCGTACAAGTTGAGATATATAAACACCATCAAATAGTGACTTAGGAACGTCACCATTTCAAAATAGATAATGAACAATAGGAAACAAAAAATCATCTCTTAATCGTAAGTTTTGGTATTAAGCTTCCCGCTTATGATTTAAATATCAAGATCCAGGAAAGGGCAGTGCTTATTATTAGTACTACCTTTATTTAAAGTTTAATAGTTCAACAGGATTTATCTCTTTATGTGTACATACTGAGACTACTTATTATATAATATATCGTAAATTCACTAGTCATTTATGTCAGAGCCCCTATAGGTGTTGTATTTCGGTAACCGATTGGATAATCCAAACAATCGTACTAGTTTTATTGACAGACCTATAAAGGGTATGTATTCTAACGCTGATTCCTGCATTTTATGTTGCAGAATATTTATTTACATTCTGTCTTGTGCAAAATAATCTATGGTTAGTTCTTACCAGGTCATGTATAACGTTTCGATTATTCCCTCAACCTCACCTCCAAAGAAAATCAACTGGTGTTTCGCTAAACTAGAAATTGTTTTGTGATTCTGGATATTGAACATAGTATTTGATTCATGGACATGTTAAAACACAGTTAATAAATAACCAAAAAAGTAAATACAAATTATAAATGAAAAGAATTCATGACAATAATTTCTGTTTTTGTTGATCTTGTATTAATGATCATTGAGTTGGTTTAGTTCTGGCTATTTTCTTTAGTTTTTGCTCAAAAAATAAAAGAGGGTAAACAAATCCACGTTAATTAGAGATCTATAGTTAATTAGATTGGTCCACATTTAAAAAAGCAATCACTCCTATAAAGAGTGACAGTCAACAAACAATATTGGCAACATTTGACTTGTTAGTTGATCTTGCCTTGCTGATCATTTTTGTGATTTGAAGTGTCTATTTATCTATTATATTTTTTATCATATAATGCAAAACGCAAAAGAAATGGTAAAAATTGTCATAAAAGGCCAGTCCTAATAATAAGGAGTCGTCAGACGATTTCCTTCATATTGTCTTCATGCAGATCTTGTCTTGTTGATCAGTTTTGTTTGTAAAGTTTCTATTCTTTTTTTATAAAGATATAAGGCAAAAACGAAAGAAAAAAATGGCAAAAAAGATTGAAATAATGGCAAAATCATCATCAAAGGGCAATAACTCTTATAAGGAATCGACTGACGATACCGACCATGTAGACTTACTTGTTAAACCTGACTGTCTTGCTGATCTTCTTTTCATTGAAGGTGTCTTTCTACCTATCATAGTTTTCAAGACAATAGGCAACGATGTAAAAGTGGTAAAATTTGTCAATTAAGGGTAGAAACTCCTATAAAAAGTTGTCCAGACTGTTTTGACATCAACAATTAGTAGAGCTTTACATTCTGAACACGAGTCCGCCAAATTTTCTCTATTCGTAACGGTTTTCAAAACAATATACAAAACTTGCATTTTTATCCCCCATCGTCTATTTTCAGCCATCTTGCTTGGCAGTTAGGGTAATTGAACACATTTTTAAACTAGTTACCCCAATGATGATAGTGACCAAGTTTGCCCTGTTATTTCAAAGAGGGGATATTTGTAAACGTAACCGACCGAAAATAGATGATGTGACGTATTTTCATGTACTATAATTAGCATCTATGATCATCTATCAGGCTATTTAGAAACATGATTTACCTACATAATCAAATGAAAAAAATCAGAGGAAAATGGCTCTTCCTCTCTGTGATCACACAAAACATCAAGAGAATTCTTGTACCTTATCGACTTGATTCATAAGACTATTTTCCAGGAATCAAATTGTGTTAGCATGATATTTGAATGTACAAGCAAATTTCATTTCTATTGTGTACAAACAACTATCAAATCCACAATTTAGTTTCAATAAAAAATATTTGATTTGACTAAAATGTATTTATAAAGATATGAATAAAAATCACGTAACAACAACATATATTATATGTACACATAACTTGTAAGATCATTAACAACAGATGACTGGCAGTTATGGAAAAAGCTTTACAAAAAATACAAAATAAACGGTTCTACAGCATTTGTTCATTTTAACAGTTTCTTAATAGGTGTTACTAACAGTTATACTTATTCACTAATGATAATAAGAATATTTCAGTTCTCAATTGTTCTTTCTACATTCAACTCGTCTTTCACAATAACCCTTTCTTGCTGAAGGTTCCATGCGGCATTCGTATTCTTCCGGACAAGTACACCTGTATTCCGTAGTTTCGTCCTTTTTTATTTTCTTACACACTCTTCTATTGGATGTGTTCATGTTGCAGGTTCTCTAAAATTATTCAAAAAGATATTAACAAAATTAAGAATGGAAATGGGGAATGTGTCAAAGAGATAACAACCCGACTAAAGAGCAGATAACAGACGAAGCATATTTCAGAAATGTGTGTGCTTTCATTTTTAGGTTACCACTAGTAACTACAATTTGAATAATTAAACATAAAATATAGCTTTTAGAATTAAAATAAAAAGATACGATTAAATAAAAGTACAGTTAATTCGGTCCGGTAGACCTTGTTTCCTAGTTTATATTAAACTTCCCTTTAAATAAAAAAAAGGATGGTTCGTCACTCGAAGATCAAAAGATAAAAAGAAATATAACTTGTTATGTATGTTATCTATTCGGTTTTTATCTAACTTTTTTTTTACATTCAACATAATATTTACCATACTGCAGACAAATTCATGGGTGATTTCGAAAGTGGACACATAGTATGCTCTCTTCAATTGTAAATTGTAATCATTATTTGGGCAAGCACAGTTCACGCTCTCAATTACATCAGGGTACATAACCCCAGTCATTACAACTGCCATTTCCCCTGCTTCCACATTACAAATTGTATCTGGAGTTGGTTCTGTGCAATAGTTCGACTTGTATTCAATACGTTTTCCTACAAGTAAAAAATAAGTACTGTAAAATCAAATATCTGTATAAAAAAAACATTCGACAATTTAAATATGTTCAATACTTGATTGATGCTACAAAAAGGGAAAAAAGGCTTACGACACCTTCTGTAGCCATGTGAATTACGAAATTTTCAATCTGCAATGGTATCAAAACAGAAAAAAATAAATAATAAAAGAGGTGGTAAATTTTGTTCATATACCAATGGGATGCTTCGTGCAAAGCATTGTTTTTTTTTATTATTTCATTGAATTTAATAGATAAAGGGGATTTTAAAGCAAATAAAACCTAGATTTTTGTAGAAAATCCACAGACTTTAATACAGAGATTTTTGTTATAAAATTTGAAACATAGATAACTCACTTGTTTTTCTATGATTTGTTAGTCTTTATGGTTTACAAAAAGTTATGAACAATCTTTAAATTCCAAAATGAAATCGTGCAGAGTCACATAAGTCGAGCACTCTAGAAGGTGTACCACATTTAAATTAATATCTAAGGAAAATCATTGCTAGCATTGCATGCAATAGTCTACTATCTACCAACCACCGATTTGCCAAATACGAGAGTACAAGGGGAAAGGCTGTGAATTTTCTATAAAATGTCAATATGTTTAGCATTGAATCAACACAAGGGTGGATCTAGCCATTTTAAAAAGGGGCCCAACCCAGGAAAAAAGGGGAGGGGTTCCAACTATTTGTCCCCATTTAAATGCATTGATCGGCCAAAAAAGGGGGATCCAACCCGCGGAACCCCCCTTTTCTGGATCCACCACTGGTACATAATCTTTCATGCTAATAATTTATGAGGGGGAAAACATTAGATAGTCTAAGTGAGACTATAGTCTAACTATGCAAATTGGATTATCTTCCCTTCACCAGAGTCTGAAATAAATTAGTTCATTATATTCCGCTTTTGACCACAGGTTCACGGTGGGTATGGTTGTCCTGCGAGAGAACGTTCTGTGCTGGTTATGTGGTCCTGTCAGGTGCTGGTGGGTCCTGATTCTGTGCTGGGGGTTTGTTTACATTGTATCAGAACGGCAATAAAACGACTGTTTTGTTGCTTAATTTTTCTCTGATGCGTCATAAGTACCATGCAAAGTATATTACAACAATATTATATTACAAAAGTCGTGAAAGTTCGTTAAACGGAATTGTCCTGACGCTGTGCTGGTGATAAGAAAAACGGTCCTGGTTCTGTGCTCCTATGTCCTGGTTCTGTGCCTTTATATTTTAGTTAAAAGTGGCATATATTCAAGATTATTGATGCTGTACTGTTATTAGCTAATTAACTGTTGTCTGCTTTCTTGAAATTGACATTGTTGTGAATCTGTTTACTGTTATTATGAGAGAAAAAATACACCTATATTTTTATTTTTTTGTTAAATTAACTGTAATCTTATTTATTGGCCTGTTAATGGAACCCTTCTTGCACCCTTTTAAGATAAGAAAATATGTTTACGATTTTCGGGATTACGATCATTTTGCAAGATCACCAAAATACGTTGTAAATTATACAATACTTATATAAAGTACATGATGTGGTATGTTTGTTGTCAATGGACAAATTTCCATAAGAAACCAAAGGAAGTACAATGTATGTGTTAACAACCATACGTCATCGTACGACCTTCAACAATAACCCATAGAATAAAAATGTAAAAGGTTTTGCATAAAAATGGAGAGCAAAAATATAGAACAAAGGACTTTCTGAGCGTTTGAATCATATGTCTTTAGCAGCTTAAAACACATTTGTTTGTGAACAATTTAGTGCTGACTATAAGAATGACAATAGTATTGCGGGTTTGTTTGTTTGTTTGGTTTGTTTTTTTTTTGTTGGGGGGGGGGGGGGGATAAGTTAGAGCGAGATTACAGTGAAAGTTTTAAGCTTGGCATAGTTTCTCGTAAGATTTAAAAGTTATATTTTAAAATAAAAATGTATCTTATAGCTATTAAGAATCACTTGCTGTATCTGTAAGATTTTTTCAACATAATTTTTTTGTCTGAACGGTTATCAGGTATATTTTTTCGAAAGTTCGATAGAACACTAAAAAAAATTCACTATTTTATGAAAGGGCAAACTAGAATATGTCAGAGAATGAAGACGAGATAACCTTTCTACAGAGATTTTTGTTATGTTTAGCATGGGATCAACACAAGGGTACATTATCCTTAAAGATCTATTTAAAAGTATTTGAAACTACCGTTTGCTTTGTTAATTGTGCCTTCAATTTCAAAAATTAAAATATCTCCTAGCTTCATACTACCAATTGAGTATAAAACAAGTATATAAGTTTAAAAAAGAAATTCTTAGATTAAACACCTACATTTAACTTTAAAAGGTCATAACAGTTTAAAACAATACAAATCTACACACACAAAAAACTGGCTTAATTTCAACTGGTTATCAACCCGAATCGCTATAAGATCATATATAAGCTCACCTATGTTGAGTGGTCGAGTGAGGTTCGTGTATTGTCTTGGCGTCCGCAATTACAAAAAGATTTTTTCTGAAATTACTTGACCAAATGTTACCAAATGATTTTTCAAGAGTGAATCTAGGAAAAACAATATTCATCAACAAACATGACCACTGTCTGTTAAAATGTATTAGATCAAATTGCTTGCTATGATTGTTTTGATGTTTGTAAACGACAGGTAAGTAGTCTGTTTACTATAAGTATACTAGAATTTGTTTGGACAATAAACATTAACTATAATAATTCCTGTCAGTTTGTATTTGTCCAATTAAATCCCAGTATGCATTGAAACTCCGCCTACCTCAAAACATCCAAGCAAACATAGCAAGCAAGTCAATCAAAGTGCTTTTTGCATGCTTTTATAGAAGAGCTGTACTATATAATGCAAAAAGTAAAATCACAAAAATACTGAACTTAGAGGAAGATCAATTGGGAAAGTCCATAATCACATGGCAAAATCAAATAACAAAACGCATCAAAAACGAATGGACAAGAACTGTCATATTCCTGACTTGGTACAGGCATTTTCAAATGTAGAAAATGGTGGATTAAACCTGGTTCTATAGCGCTAACCCTCTCACTTTAATGACAATCTCATCAATTTCCGATATTTTTACATTGATGCGTTAAATAAACAGACACAATAAATATAATAGTCAAAATATGGGTACATCAGTCATCATCGTTTAACAATTTTAAAAGGAACAATTTAACAGAACACAAAAACATCTACTATCTACGAACACATTTATTGATTTGAGTGTCTGACGTCAGAAAATTTTATACGTCACATAAATTTGTCGTTCAATGTGCGTACAAACAATTTTAAAATTTTCCTGGGAATGTTAGCATACAGGGTTAAAAAATCAAAAGTATGTAAGAATAAATTTAAGAAATAGACCGAGATTTAAACTAGTCCAAAATTTATATATAGAATTTATAAGAATCCAAAAATAGTTAATTTCACTACGCGATAAGAAGCGTTTAAGTCTTTCGCCAAAAAATTACCATCAATTTCTTTTTGTCCTATGTAAACTTCCGTACCATTTCCTTACATTCATGATCATTAAATTGAACTGTAAAATATTTCTTGGTACCTTCTTAATTCCTTTATAAGTCTTATGTATACATATATATGACAATAACTGTTGTGAGCACAAGATTTACTGCACACTTTTAAAGTTCTGCTTCATCAAACATTAAAACGTGAACTTAAGTTTTGAGACTTTTTTAATCGACACGATTGGAATTTTTGTAAATGAGAACATGGTTTATCTATTAGTTGAAAATGCGGCTTTGAACTAGCTTTCAGTACCTGCGAGCATTCGTTGTTCAATAATGTGTGTCTTTGTGTTATTATTTTACGTGATAAATTGTTGTGTTGGTACACCACTGTAACAATGAAGGATGAAATGAGGAGGGTTGGTTGGGTGGAAGTGGGGAGGGGTATGCGGAGCGCTAACAAACATGTCTATGCGGCATGGGCTTTGATCATTGTTGGAGCATCAATGTAAGGGGCATTTAATATCTTAATAAAACTATTCTTATTTTAGATACTATATATTGTTATCTGATATTGGACGAAAGATGTTGCCCTTTTATGTAATTATGTAATACAAGTTACGATCATTTGAAAACACATATTAAACAGCCAAATGGATGCACAAGAGCTAAAATAGGAGTCATAGATCCTATTGACAACAATTTTCTGCCCAATTTTATTGATTTTGTAACATTTGTTACAAATATGACCAGCTTCTTATCCAAAATCACCAGCACCGTATCAGGACCTACCAGCACAATGACAGGACCCACCAGCACAGTATCAGGACATGAATAAATTGAGAAAATACTAAATTTTAATAAATTGCAATGTTTTTTCACAAAAAAGTTTTGCCGTGTGGATTGCGGTATGGAAAGCGAACTCTATGAACATTTTTGTTTTATTTTTTCAGTTCTAGATTTTCTGAAAATGAGCACTTTTGTGTTACGCTTACTAAGGGTCAACTTTTTAATGGTTTACATATGAACCCATAAGAAAGAAAATTGAAAAATCTCAACTGTTTTCTTCCATTTTTTTATGAGTGAAAACGTCAAAAATCATCATTTTCGTCTTTGTTTACATTTTTTCATTGATCACCAGCACCCGTCAGGACCAGCACAGAACGTTCTCTCGCAGGACAACCATACCCACCGTGAGGTTATTGGGTTAGAAATAACTAAAATCACAAATGCATTAAACTGTTAAATGTATGGGAGATAAGTTAGGGATGTTGCCCTCTGATAAAATTGACATGCCAGGTAATTAAGAGGAAAAGAAGGGACACCCGGCCAATCATTTAAACAAGGATCGTTTATAGATCATTGATTCTATGAAGTTTCAAAAACATCCGATCTGTAGATTCAGAGAACCTTTTTTGAAACTTGCAAATCAGAACTGGCTATTGTCTCTGGTGGCCATGTTTTAGTCCGATCAGAACGAAAACCTAGTAATTTAAAATTGTAATAAGATCATCTGTTCAAACAAACCTGGTGGTTTTAAAGAGATGATGATGGACTACTGAGAAGCAAAGTGATGAATAAATTGACCAGAAACTATCATCTTTAGTGCAGACATTTAATACTTTTTTGTGTGATTAAATTTTAATCAATTCCATTCATCCTAAACGTAAAATTTCATTTTCCTCTTTATCTTACCTGATGATAAAAGATTTCGTGTAATTGTTCTTCCTGGTGCATTGTCCCATCCTCGCGGGCAGGTAATACCATCTGGGCAAGTGCATATCTCTGTTATTGTTTTAAATAGTGTTTCTTCTCGTTCAACATCTCCGTTAGGTGAACGTCTTTGTGAGATTGTCTTCAATGCATAATCACAAGGTTCATTGTGCCTGCTGCATTGGGGCAAACTCTGCAAAATTTCAAAATCATTTACTTTTATAATTCTGCCAACAGGAATCATACAAACGATGTCTTACAGTTTTAATATGTGGGCCTTTGTGGTATGGTTTTTGCCCATTGCTGTAGGACTATAACTTTTTAACTTCTTCACATTTGATTTCTGGTAGAGTGTTGTCTCATAGCAACCATACCTTTTTATCGACAAATTGTTTACATTAGAAATGGAAATATTTGTAAAGAAGAAGAAGATAAGAGTCTTAATTCTGAATTTTCTGAAATTAGCAGTTTTATAGTGGACCGTTGGATAACGTTAATCAGAAAGTAACCCCTTGTATCTAGAGCAGCGGAAAAGAACCGAATGAGTTCTTGGGGTGACATATGCATCCTTTTTATTCTATTCTATTCTATAATTCTATGAAAACATGAACCATCAACTTCGACATAAATATTGATGATGTACAAACGTGTGTAGAGGGGTGATGTTGGTGATGTATAATCGTTTGTAGAGGAGCGATATTGATGATGTACAAACGTGTGTAGGTGGATGTTGGTGATGTTTAATCCTTTGTAGAGGGGGGACGTTGATGATGTATAATCGTTCGTAGAGGGGGATGTTGATGATGTACAAACGTTTGTAGAAGGAGATTGTTGATTATGTACAATCGTGTGTAGAGAGGTATATGTGTTAATGATGTATAAACGTTTGAAGAGGGACGATGTTGAGGATGAATAAACGTTTGCAAAGGGGGATGTTGATGATGTACAATCAATTGTAGAGGGGGTGTTGATGATGTATAATCGTTTGTAGATAGGGGTGTTGATGATGTACATATGTTTGTAAATGTAGGATGTTGATATACACAATCGTTTGTAGAGGGGGAATGTCAAAGATGTACAAACGTTTGTAGAGAGGGGTGTTGATGATGTACAAACGTTTGTAGAGAGGAGTGATGATGATTTACAAACGTTTGTAGAGGGGGATGTTGATGATGTACAAACGTTTGTAGAGGGGGAATGTTGATGAAGTATAAACGTTTGTAGAGGGAGGATGTTGATGATGTACAAATGTTTATAGAGAGGAATCTTGGTGATGTATAATCGTTTGTAGAGGGGGATGTTGATGATGTATAAATGTTTCTAGAGAGGGATCTTGGTGATGTATAATCGTTTGTAGAGGGGGATGTTGATGATGTACAAACGTTTGTAGAGAGGGGTGTTGATGATGTACAAACGTTTGTAGAGAGGAGTGATGATGATTTACAAACGTTTGTAGAGGCGGATGTTGATGATGTACACACGTTTGTAGAGGGGGAATGTTGATGATACACAATCGTTTGTAGAGGGGGATGTTGATGATGTATAAATGTTTGTAGAGAGGGATGTTGGTAATGTATAATCGTTTGTAGAGGTAGATGTTGATGATGTATCAACGTTTGTAGAGGTAGATGTTGATGATGTATCAACGTTTGTAGAGGGGGATGTTGATGATGTACAAACGTGTGTAGAGAGGGATGTTGGTGATGTATAATCGTTTGTAGAGGGGGATGTTGATGATGTATAAACGTTTGTAGAGGGAGGATGTTGATGATGTACAAATGTTTATAGAGAGGGATCTTGGTGATGTATAATCGTTTGTAGAGGGGGATGTTGGTGATGTATAAACGTTTGTAGAGGGAGGATGTTGATGATGTACAAACGTGTGTAGAGGGGTGATGTTGGTGATGTATAATCGTTTGTAGAGGAGCGATATTGATGATGTACAAACGTGTGTAGGTGAATGTTGGTGATGTATAATCCTTTGTAGAGGGGGGACGTTGATGATATATAATCGTTCGTAGAGGGGGATGTTGATGATGTACAAACGTTTGTAGAAAGAGATTGTTGATTATGTACAATCGTGTGTAGAGAGGTATATGTGTTAATGATGTATAAACGTTTGAAGAGGGACGATGTTGAGGATGAATAAACGTTTGTAAAGGGGGATGTTGATGATGTACACTCAATTGTAGAGGGGGTGTTGATGATGTATAATCGTTTGTAGAGAGGGTGTTGATGATGCACATATGTTTGTAGATGTAGGATGTTGATATACACAATCGTTTGTAGAGGGGGAATGTCAAAGATGTACAAACGTTTGTAGAGAGGGGTGTTGATGATGTACAAACGTTTGTAGAGAGGAGTGATGATGATTTACAAACGTTCGTAGAGGGGGATGTTGATGATGTGCAAACGTTTGTAGAGGGGGAATGTTGATGATACACAATCGTTTGTAGAGGGGGGTGTTGATGATGTATAAATGTTTGTAGAGAGGGATGTTGGTGATGTATAATCGTTTGTAGAGGTAGATGTTGATGATGTATCAACGTTTGTAGAGACGGATGTTGGTGATCTATAATCGTTTGTAAAGGGGGATGTTGATGATGTATAAACGTTTGTAGAGGGAGGATGTTGGTGATCTATAATCGTTTGTAAAGGGGGATGTTGATGATGTATAAACGTTTGTAGAGGGAGGATGTTGATGATGTACAAACGTTTATAGAGAGGGATCTTGGTGATGTATAATCGTTTGTAGAGGGGTATGTTGATGATATATAAACGTTTGTAGAGGGAGAATGTTGGTGATGTATAATCGTTTGTAGAGAGGGATGTTGGTGATGTATAATCGTTTGTAGAGGGGGATGTTGATGATGTATAAACGTTTGTAGAGGGAGGATGTTGATGATGTACAAATGTTTATAGAGAGGGATCTTGGTGATGTATAATCGTTTGTAGAGGGGGATGTTGGTGATGTATAAACGTTTGTAGAGGGAGGATGTTGATGATGTACAAACGTGTGTAGAGGGGTGATGTTGGTGATGTATAATCGTTTGTAGAGGAGCGATATTGATGATGTACAAACGTGTGTAGGTGAATGTTGGTGATGTATAATCCTTTGTAGAGGGGGGACGTTGATGATATATAATCGTTCGTAGAGGGGGATGTTGATGATGTACAAACGTTTGTAGAAGGAGATTGTTGATTATGTACAATCGTGTGTAGAGAGGTATATGTGTTAATGATGTATAAACGTTTGAAGAGGGACGATGTTGAGGATGAATAAACGTTTGTAAAGGGGGATGTTGATGATGTACACTCAATTGTAGAGGGGGTGTTGATGATGTATAATCGTTTGTAGAGAGGGTGTTGATGATGCACATATGTTTGTAGATGTAGGATGTTGATATACACAATCGTTTGTAGAGGGGGAATGTCAAAGATGTACAAACGTTTGTAGAGAGGGGTGTTGATGATGTACAAACGTTTGTAGAGAGGAGTGATGATGATTTACAAACGTTCGTAGAGGGGGATGTTGATGATGTGCAAACGTTTGTAGAGGGGGAATGTTGATGATACACAATCGTTTGTAGAGGGGGGTGTTGATGATGTATAAATGTTTGTAGAGAGGGATGTTGGTGATGTATAATCGTTTGTAGAGGTAGATGTTGATGATGTATCAACGTTTGTAGAGACGGATGTTGGTGATCTATAATCGTTTGTAAAGGGGGATGTTGATGATGTATAAACGTTTGTAGAGGGAGGATGTTGGTGATCTATAATCGTTTGTAAAGGGGGATGTTGATGATGTATAAACGTTTGTAGAGGGAGGATGTTGATGATGTACAAACGTTTATAGAGAGGGATCTTGGTGATGTATAATCGTTTGTAGAGGGGTATGTTGATGATATATAAACGTTTGTAGAGGGAGAATGTTGGTGATGTATAATCGTTTGTAGAGAGGGATGTTGGTGATGTATAATCGTTTGTAGAGGGAGGATGTTGATGATGTACAAACGTTTGTAGAGAAGGATGTTGGTGATTTATAATCGTTTGTAGAGGGGGATGTTGATGATGTATAAACGTTTGTAGAGGGAGGATGTTGATGATGTACAAACGTTTATAGAGAGGGATCTTTGTGATGTATAATCGTTTGTAGAGGGGTATGTTGATGATATATAAACGTTTGTAGAGGGAGAATGTTGGTGATGTATAATCGTTTGTAGAGAGGGATGTTGGTGATGTATAATCGTTTGTAGAGGGAGGATGTTGATGATGTACAAACGTTTGTAGAGAAGGATGTTGGTGATTTATAATCGTTTGTAGAGGGGGATGTTGATGATGTATAAACGTTTGTAGAGGGAGGATATTGATGATGTACAAACGTTTATAGAGAGGGATCTTGGTGATGTATAATCGTTTGTAGAGGGGTATGTTGATGATATATAAACGTTTGTAGAGGGAGAATGTTGGTGATGTATAATCGTTTGTAATGGGGTGATGTTGGTGATTTACAAACGTTTATAGAGAGGGATCTTGGTGATGTTCAAACGTGTGTAGAGGGGGATGTTGGTGATGTACAAACGTTTGTAGAGGGGGGATGTTGATGATGTAAAAAAACGTTTGTAGAGGGGCATGATGTTGATATACAAACGTTTGTAATGGGAGATGTTTATGATGTATAAACGTGTGTACAGGTGCGAGGTTGATTATGTAGAAACGTTTGTAGAGGGACGATGTTTATCATGGATACACGTTTGTAGAGGAGTTTGCTGATTGTGTACAAACGTTTGTAGAGGGGCGATGTTCATCATGTAAACACGTTTGTAGAGAGGAATGTTGATGATGTACAAACGTTTGTAAAGGTACAGTGGAGATCACTTCTAACCTCTCATTAGAACTGTCAGAATATTCTGTCATAGAACTGTTCTAACCTGTCCTAGAACAGTTCTACCTAGAACAGTTCTACCCTAGAACTGTTCTGAGTAGAACTGTCAGAATCAGTTCTAGGTAGAAATGACTGAATCAGTTCTAGGTAGAACTGTCAGGATCAGTTCTAGGTAGAACTGTCAGGATCAGTTCTAGGGTAGAACTATCAGGATCAGTTCTAGGTAGAACTGTCCAAATCACTTCTAACCGTAGAACTGTCAGCAGAACTGACTTAATCAGTCAGGACTGTAGAACAGTTCTAAATGACGTCACTGCAGTAAGGGCACTTTAGAATTTAGAAGAAATAAATCACTTCCAATTACTTTGCTATATATTAAATAGCAGATTTTCTATATTTTTTACTGATCAAATGACTTTTATTACGTTACATGTACAAATATCGAAGTGAATAGAAGGTTATCCAACTCATCGGAGATATTTTTATAAGATTGCATACGGAAACATCATTGTTTAGGTGTCAGACCACCAATTACTCCCTCCAATTTAGAACGTATGTAAAAGTAGCCCTACTCTGACACAAAATAGTGCTTTTGATGTCCTTATTTACTTAAACTAACCAACAAATTTGCAGAAATGAAACTTTTGGTGAAAGAGAAATATATCTAGATCATTTTGAGCAAAAATTTACTTGTCTATGAGTTTGCATTAAAAATTGAGGATTAATGCGCTCCCGAGTATACTAATTTTAGATTTCCAGAAAACCAGGTTTTTGTTTTGGAGTACCTCTGTTTGATGGTCAGTTATTTTGTTAGAAGGCTTTAAAGGTATGGTGAAAATTGGCATGTAGAAAGCTGATACATGTACAAATAAGGATATACCTGGTTTCTATGAAGTTAAACTTAAGGTAAAATATTTAGAAAGCTGTGAAAATTGCAAAATTTGGTTGAACAGATAGGGATTTTTAATTGGTGGTCTGACACCTTTACGTTTCTTCGTTCCCCGTTTTTAACAGTCTCCTAAATAAAACTCTAAAATTTAATTCATGGAATTTTAATCGTAATTTACCTTGTTTGCCTTGGATTTACATTCATTTATAATTCGGTTTTGACAAATGTTCAAACGAAAATTGTACAGTGGATGAATTATGGGATATTAATGAAAAAAGTGTTGTGTAACGTAAACAAACTATACATTTGCACCATCTCGTCTTAGCCAAACTTATCCATATCGATTATATAAATAAATGATATCTGGGAGTCTGGAACTCAGAAAAATATACTGGATCTGAACATGAATGAAACATTTGCCCCTGGACGTTCGGCTACAAACAAAATCATGCATTTTTCTTTGCCTTCTTCAAATTATATTAACAGTATACTATTCCAAGAAGAGAACTTCCCATACATGTACTTTTTATTTTATTTTTAAAATAAAGTATATGAATCAGTCATGTGAGTGTTGGATGATGCCTTTAAATAGTTTTGTTAAAAAAAAAACCATCACAAACTACTGACTTAAACATGTTAAAAAATCACTTTAGCATGTTTAATGACGGTTCATTATTATGGATACAGAGAGGAAATAACGGCGC
The DNA here is from genome assembly GCF_963676685.1 of Mytilus edulis. Classification (NCBI taxonomy): domain Eukaryota; kingdom Metazoa; phylum Mollusca; class Bivalvia; order Mytilida; family Mytilidae; genus Mytilus; species Mytilus edulis. Next base: position 79,709,991 of record NC_092345.1, on the reverse strand, counting down.
GCTAAATTCTTAGATATGGTATAAATACACCTTGTCGCAATTTGTCTGCCATTACTGTATATCATACAGGTTCCCGTAAAATTTTGACGTCATAAAACAAAATATCTGACGCCGCAATGGAAAAGTGATTGTTGTATGCTTCAAAAGTTCAAGAGGACGGGTCAGCCAGGATTAGCAATAAGGTGTATTGTGTTTCAAAGTTGGTGTCATTTTTATCATACGATCCGTCCTCACATAGAAATAACATTGGTTTACCATGTTTACAATGAGGCCATATACATGTATATTTACATGATAAAGTGTAAATAAGTTCAGTTTTGGTTGAAATAATTTTGTTAAAACAACTTTCACTCAGTCTGATATATCGAAACCACTGAAATTTGTTTACAATTCAATATTTTGAATAAAAAGAGGACTTGCTGATATTCTAAATTGATGTGGAAATTTTTTTGTAGCCAATGTGTTCCAATATTCATTGATATTGCTGTCATTTGAATTATACAATCCATCGTTACCGGTATATGTATTACTATAAGTGATTTAGTATGCGGCTATATATATATATTAAGATTTTCATAACAAAGTATAATTATGGTCAGTTTTGGTTGATGCTGTCACATATGGTCAGTTATGGTTGATGCTGTCAAATATGATCAGTTTTGGTTGATGCGACAAATAATTTTGTTATATTCATGAGTCAGTCTGAGATATTATACGATTCAAAATTTTGATGAAAAAGAGGACATGCTGGCACTATAAACTGATGTGAGCATAATTTTATTTTCCAATATTGCTTTCATTTTTATTAAACAATCCATCCTGATATAAAAATATACATGATTTACTTTGCGGCTATTAAGATTCACATCATGTTCATAATAAAGTGCAAATATGGTCAGTTTTGGTTGATGCGGACAAATTATTTTGTTATACCAGTCAGTCTGAGGTATGAAAACTACTGATATTTGTTTATGATGCAATATTTTGAATAAAAAGAGGACATGGTGGCATTCTAAATTGATGCAAATGAAATTAGGTTGCATTGTGTTCCCATATTTCTATCATTTGTATTTTCATGATTTTACAATCCATCCTTACATAAAAATATTACAGATTTACTATGCGACTATAAGAGTTACATAAAAAAGAGCAAATATGGTCAGTTTTGGTTGATGCGGTCAAATATAGTCAGTTTTGGTTGATGCTGTCAAATATGGTCAGTTTTGGTTGATGCGACAAATAATTTTGTTATATTCATGAGTCAGTCTGAGATATTAAAACTACTGAAATTAGTTTACGATTCAAAATTTTGATGAAAAAGAGGACATGCTGGCACTATAAACTGATGTGAGCATAATTTTATTTTCCAATATTGCTTTCATTTTTATTAAACAATCCATCCTGATATAAGAATATACATGATTTACTTTGCGGCTATTAAGATTCACATCATGTTCATAATAAAGTGCAAATATGGTCAGGCCAAATAAAAATATATGTGTGGTTCCAGTAACCCTACCGTCCCTACTTTTTAGGCTTAAAAATAGCCTACCCTAAAGATTTTATTGTCATTTTTCATTAAGCACTGTTAAAGTCTGAATGTTGCTCCCATAGACTCAATGTAAAAAAAAAACCAATAAAATAAACAAAAATCCCTACCTACCTACCCTCACTTTTTTTCAGATGTAACTGGAACCACACATACTTTTTTATTTGGCCTCAGTTTTGGTTGATGCGGACAAATTATTTTGTTATACCAGTCAGTCTGATGTATGAAAACTACTGATATTTGTTTATGATGCAATATTTTGAATAAAAAGAGGACATGCTGGCATTCTAAATTGATGCAAATGAAATTAGGTAGCATTGTGTTCCCAAAGTTCTATCATTTGTATTTTCATGATTTTACAATCCATCCTTACATAAAAATATTACAGATTTACTATGCGACTATAAGAGCTACATAAAAAAGAGCAAATATGGTCAGTTTTGGTTGATGCGGTCAAATATAGTCAGTTTTAGTTGATGCTGTCAAATAATTTTGTTATATTCATGAGTCAGTCTGAGATATTAAAACTACTGAAATTAGTTTACGATTCAAAATGTTGATGAAAAAGAGGACATGCTGGCACTATAAACTGATGTGAGCATAATTTTATTTTCCAATATTGCTTTCATTTTTATCAAACAATCCATCCTGATATAAAAATATACATGATTTACTTTGCGGCTATTAAGATACACATCATGTTCATAATAAAGTGCAAATATGGTCAGGCCAAATAAAAATATATGTGTGGTTCCAGTAACCCTACCGTCCCTACTTTTTAGGCTTAAAAATAGCCTACCCTAAAGATTTTATTGTCATTTTTCATTAAGCACTGTTAAAGTCTGAATGTTGCTCCCATAGACTCAATGTAAAAAAAAAACCAATAAAATAAACAAAAATCCCTACCTACCTACCCTCACTTTTTTTCAGATGTAACTGGAACCACACATACTTTTTTATTTGGCCTCAGTTTTGGTTGATGCGGACAAATTATTTTGTTATACCAGTCAGTCTGAGGTATGAAAACTACTGATATTTGTTTATGATGCAATATTATGAATAAAAAGAGGACATGCTGGCATTCTAAATTGATGCAAATGAAATTAGGTAGCATTGTGTTCCCATATTTCTATCATTTGTATTTTCATGATTTTATAATCCATCCTTACATAAAAATATTACAGATTTACTATGCGACTATAAGAGCTACATAAAAAAGAGCAAATATGGTCAGTTTTGGTTGATGCGGTCAAATATAGTCAGTTTTGGTTGATGCTGTCAAATATGGTCAGTTTTGGTTGATGCGACAAATAATTTTGTTATATTCATGAGTCAGTCTGAGATATTAAAACTACTGAAATTAGTTTACGATTCAAACTTTTGATGAAAAAGAGGACATGCTGGCACTATAAACTGATGTGAGCATAATTTTATTTCCCAATATTGCTTTCATTTTTATCAAACAATCCATCCTGATATAAAAATATACATGATTTACTTTGCGGCTATTAAGATTCACATCATGTTCATAATAAAGTGCAAATATGGTCAGTTTTGGTTGATGCGGACAAATTATTTTGTTATTACCAGTCAGTCTGAGGTATGAAAACTACTGATATTTGTTTATGATGCAATATTTTGAATAAAAAGAGGACATGCTGGCATTCTAAATTGATGCAAATGAAATAAGGTAGCATTGTGTTCCCATATTTCTATCATTTGTATTTTCATGATTTTACAATCCATCCTTACATAAAAAATATTACAGATTTACTATGCGACTATAAGAGTTACATAAAAAAGAGCAAATATGGTCAGTTTTGGTTGATGCGACAAATAATTTTGTTATATTCATGAGTCAGTCTGAGATATTAAAACTACTGAAATTAGTTTACGATTCAAAATTTTGATGAAAAAGAGGACATGCTGGCACTATAAACTGATGTGAGCATAATTTTATTTTCCAATATTGCTTTCATTTTTATCAAACAATCCATCCTGATATAAAAATATACATGATTTATTTTGCGGCTATTAAGATTCACATCATGTTCATAATAAAGTGCAAATATGGTCAGTTTTGGTTGATGCGGACAAATTATTTTGTTATACCAGTCAGTCTGAGGTATGAAAACTACTGATATTTGTTTATGATGCAATATTTTGAATAAAAAGAGGACATGCTGGCATTCTAAATTGATGCAAATGAAATAAGGTAGCATTGTGTTCCCATATTTCTATCATTTGTATTTTCATGATTTTACAATCCATCCTTACATAAAAAATATTACAGATTTACTATGCGACTATAAGAGTTACATAAAAAAGAGCAAATATGGTCAGTTTTGGTTGATGCGGTCAAATATGGTCAGTTTTGGTTGATGAGGTCAAATATTGCCAGTTTTGATTGACGCAGACAAATAATTTTATCACATGATTACATGTTACTGTCAGTCTGAGGTATGAAAACTACTGACATGACTGATATTTGTTTCTGATGCGATATTTTGAATAAAAATAGGAAATGCTGACACTCTAAATTCCAATATTGTAGTTATTTATATACTACAGTCCCTCTTGACCTAAAATTATAACTGAATTACTGTGCAGCTATTTAGATTTACATACAAAAAAGCAAATATGGAAAGATTCGGTTGATGCGGTCAAAAGATTTTATTATACGACTCAGTCTGAAGTATGAAAACTACTGATATTTGTTTATGATTCAATATTTTGAATAAAAAGAGGACATGGTCATTGGCTGATCAAGGGGGGGGGGGGGGGATTCAGGAGTTGGAACCCCCTTTTTTTTGACGATCAATGCTTTTGAATTTGAACATATAGTTGGAACCCCCCTCCTTTTTTTAAATGGCTGGATCTGCCCCTGCATGCTGGTACTATAAATTGATGCGAACAAAATTGTTTTCCAATATTTCTGTAACTTGTATAGTACAGTCCCTCTTGACCTAAAATTAAAACTTAAGTACTGTGCAGCTATATAGATTTGCAGAAAGACTGAAGAGCAAATAAAGTCAGTTTAGATTGATGTGGTCATAAGATTTTTGTTAAACAGGTCCGTCTGAGGTATGAAAACTACTCGTAAACAGATATTACATTTGGTTAATGTGGATAATTTTGTTATGTGATAACGAGCCATCCTGAACGCTCAATGTAAAATATATGTAAACAGTTTGTACACAACCCAGACTCTTTCTTTTCGCTTAACACAAGTTGCAGAGAACAAATTGAACCCGCCTACAGGAGAAGACGTAACTAAGTTGTAAAACTTGTGTCTAATCCATTTGTCATTTTGAACAATAAAATATGTCTAAACTTAAACTTAAACAGACGTCCTGGTTTTCATCCGTATCAGCCGACAAGCATGCTAACAATTTTTGTATATGCAAGTATTTGATGAATTGCTTGCTAATATTGTTGATTTCGAATCTGTTCAAAGTTTTGATTTCCTAAACGAAGGAAGTGACAATAGAGAAAGTCTTCACGTACAAATAATAAGAACTTTAACATAAAACTATTATACTGACATATAACAAACCCCGTGAAAACATTTAGATTGAGAAGGACTGGATTTTACTTTCATCTTAATGGTGGCACGGTAGTATTTGCATTCCAGAATTTAGGTTGCTCTTTTGTGTACCCTACTTAGGTAAATGTATCTAAACAGTGTGATTGGACAAAAAATACAGTATCAACTGAACATACTTTCCCAAACTAAGGGATGAATCAGGTGTAGAAAAATATGAAATAATTTTACATACAGATGAAAATGAATTTTTGAGAATTTTTTTAAATTTTGTATTCACTGCACCATAAAAGACCTAAAATTACTAGTGGCCTTAGGTTTCTAAAAATAGCAAAAAAAGTAAACGGTCATGATACATATTCAAATTCATTTCTGAATAGTAAAATGAAAGTACTTCAGTTAAGTGTGAATGTAGATTTTTTTTGCAGTGTTAGAAAGTGGTGAAAATTCTAAAAAGGCTATCATTATCCCTATGGGCCAGGAAATACTACCGTGCCACCTTAAACCTAGGTCACACATTTACGGATATGACGCTGGATAAGCTACGAATACGATCCGGCATCATCCGTATTAATCCGTTTTAGTCCCTATCAAACCCGTATTCACGGGTAGTAAGGTCGTCATATCGAGGAGCGTTTAGTACAGTGATTTTGTCATAGTTTGGATAAGTTTGACATGACGGTGTTAAGTCTTTTTGATGACAATCAATGCCAAAATGTAAACATTGGGATATTTTGTAAACGGAACTTCTGATCACTAATTCAAGCTGGTAAGTACCTTTGTATAAAGTAAATATCTTAGTACATCACAAGTGGTATCTAATGGTTAATGATTTAACGCAGAACAAAGCTTGCGTATGTCAAAATTTAAAACTTGCTAATTGGTTTATCGTGCATAAAAAAAGTTATTTTCTTACAGTCTGTTACATCACATATATCTTCGTGATATAACACTGCGGTCAATTATTCTGAAAAATACCTACTTTTGCAATCAATTCAAAAATACTGAAATATCTGTGTCATGGTTTGGTTCATTAGTGTCATGGTTAAGTTCATGTTCGACATGGTTCAGTTATGTAATTCTTCTCGTGTATAATGAAGAGTTACTATCAAAATTAACAGAAATCGTTCCATTTGAAACATAGAAGGACATAAAAACGCACAAACAATGTAGTAATATGTTATAAGTAGATGCAGTATGATTGCCAATGAGATAACTATCCACCTGAGATCAAATGACGTAGATATTAGCAGCTATTTGTCATCAAGAGGCCTTCAACATTCAACAATGAGCAAAACCATATTTCTTAGCATGATATAAAAGGCTGCGACAAAATTCAATGTATAGGAATTCCAATTAGAAAATCATCAGCCTAATTTCTGTCCAAAATAAATAGCAAAATATGATACACAGCTACATACGATATTCACGGAATTACAGACACTTAACTTGAGACAGTATATACAAAATATTGCGGAGTAAAACATGTTTGCGGGTTCCCCAACCTCTTCTTCGCCTTAACCATGCCACACATGTAAACTCACCAGATCGGGTTTAAACAAGAAAATCAAGTAACAGAAACACTAAAGACACAAATAAATAACGACATATATTTAACACTGTAGTTTCATTGAATAGCATAATATTATATGAAACAATATTGAGAGGATCCTATTTTTCAATATTTGTTTTTTAATCTTTAAATCTTTTATTTCCTAAATCATATTATAAACTTGAATCCAAAAGAACTAATTTAACAATACTACGTTTATTTATTTCAGAAGCCATGCAAAGTTTGACCAACCCCGAAGATCTACTGCTAAACGTAAATATTGCAATCGTGAACCCATATGATGGATTTGCACATGGTGCTCAAGGAATTCGTCAGTACTATAGGAAAGATGAAGAAAAAATCCATCCCCATAAAAGAGCATGTTAGGATATCTAAAAATGTCCTTATCTTGAAAATGAGACAAAATTTATATCATTTAAACTTTATGAATGCTAGAAATGAATCAAAAATCAAATTTTAAATTTATTAAATACTATTTTGTTTAACATATTTTACTGTGTCTGGTGAATGATCGAACCAAACGGAAGGACTTTCCACACATACATTTATGCTCTTTCTGCTCGTGTATCCCACTATGGTGCTGGTTTAGTGAACGCTTGCTGTTAAACACAGCATTACATTCCATACAGATGTAGGACTTATTCCCTTGACATTCTTTGACATGTCTTGCCATTGATTGTCTATAAGCGAAAGCCTTGCTGCATACGGTACATTTAAACTGTTTGTAATTTAAATGTTTACTGTTGCGATGACCTTCAAAATGTGCGTTATCGTTAAACCGTTGATGGCAAATATCACACTCTATTGGGCGTGAACTAGCAGGGTCTCTTAAATGACGACTTAGGCCGATTCTTGAAGTATATTTTTTGCCGCAAACATCGAATGTGTGCGAATTTCAAACGCGCAATTTTACACCAGTACTCAAAACCCTCCTTCCTTGATTGGATGCATTTTACATAGACAAATAAAATCGTATGATATAATCAAAATGAGGATGTTAATTTGATGTATGCCTTTTTGTGCTTCTTCGTTACATTTGTTGTTTTTATAGTGATTGAGATGATAACACAATGTTGACTGCTGTACCCCTATTTTTGACATTTTTACCTATTGTGTCTGTTTGTTTTGTTCACTCATCGGTGACAATATAATGGAATTTGATGCAACTGTCATTCAAGTGAGAGGTTTAGCTAGCTATAAAACCAGGTTCAATCAACTATTTTCTACATTTGAAAATGACTGTACCAAGTCTGACAGGCATATGACAGTTCTTGTCCATTCGTTTTTGATGCGTTTTGTTATTTGATTTTGCCATGTGATTATGGACTTCCCGAATTGATTTTCCTCTGAGTTCAGAATTTTTGTGATTTTAATTTTTATCGAACATTAAAGGGTTTGAATGTCGTGCTTCATGTTCCGTCAAGGCCCATCTATCTGATAATTTCGCTGGACAATGCGAACAAATCAGTTGATCACCGTGTGTTCTCATGTGGCGTGTTAGACATCTTCTTTGAACAATTTTAGAACAGATGTCGCACTGAACTTTCGTTGTTTTTTGGCAAACCCTGTTGATTTTCATTATTATTTTCATCTAATTTGTCATCATCTTTATTGAGTGAAACCACTGTTTCTTCAATAAAATCAGTATCACCAACAGCTTCAAATGACCCGTAAGGACCAATAGATGCAATTGCCTCTGAAAAATTGTACGAGTCCAATTCAATGCATTTGTGTAAAATTTGGAGCCTTATCGTGTAAATAAAAACAACAAAAAAACAATTATGAATTTGGCTGCGTTTTTTTTATGCTAAACATATTTAGTTACACAAATTGAAAAGAAGTTATAAACTACGAAATCATGAAAATATAACTTTTCAACACAGACACCAAACAAGCATTCATAAGTGCTAACTATTGTGAAAGGAAGGGTTTTACACATTTAATTTCAAAAACATATTTATTGAATTCCGAAGTTGCGACTCACCAAAAAAATCCAGAACCTAGTGACGCGACAAGTTGTCCTATGTCATACCTTACTGTTTTACGCTATACTAAGAATAGTTTGATGGTTTCAGATCTCTGGTTGTCTCTGTTCAATTTATTTACCCATTTTATAGAAACAGGCAGATATAGAGTTTGGCCTATTTATTTCATCCTATTGTTGAAGAATTCATGTTTGTGTTGTTGATTTGCTGTCTCATTTATGTATTTCCCACGTCATCTTACATTTGATATTACCTAGTAAATTGAAAATCAAATAAGCAAAAAATGATAAACGGCAAATATAGATAGCATAAAATATCATTGAATGTTCTAAGAAGTTCAAATGAAGTGTACTTGTGATATATATCAACAAACTTACCATCTGTTTCATCTTCGTCCATCTTGTAATGCGTTTTATCCTATTACAAACGATGATTTCTTGTCTAGCCAGGTCAATTAAGGTCGTACACAGTTTAAATGTACATGTAGCAGACAATATAACACGTGTTTCTTTGCATTTCAATCCTTTTTTCAATCACATTTAATAATATACCACCTCATACTTTAAACTAGATAGCAGGAGGGTTTTTTTCAGATATTAGTATAGAAACTGTATTACATAAAAAGTAAAATATTTGAAATAATTCAATGATACTATACACGATGCATTTATATACAATATTACAAAGATGTTTATTGATTCCAAATAATAATTGATAAACTTGAACATTATACCGGCTTAAATCCAAAATTGGAGTTGTGATCTTTCATATATTTAAATTTGAACTTTGAAAGTACTTTTTATTGTAATTTCACCTATTATAGTTTTAAAACCAATAAGTTTTAAAACTGTTGTCCATGTCACGCGTAACTATTCGGTTTCGTAAATGGTTGAAGACTTATGATGTCCTCTTAATATACTTTGGTTAGTTTTGTAGTTGGGTTACTGTATCATGGACCTATAACCCCACATCTCCTTTTATTCATCATAAACTAGTTCAAAATTTGCAATAAAGAAAAACCAACAAATGAATAGTTTTCTAGAAAAGAAAATGAAAAACAGGAGTTACTTTTTGACTGGCTGCCACTTTTGAATAGAAGTCTTTAGCTATTTGGCTAGTGATGCCGCTCATGATATCCCCGGCAGAGTCAAGCATGACTTTGGACATATAGACAAAAGATTATATGTGAAACAGAAGCAACGCTTTGTCTTTTTTTTTTGTAAAATTATATCGAAAGCTAGTTTAAAAGAGCAGTGACTTTTAAATTTATATTGTAGAAAACTTACGAAAAGTAACATGACATGTTTAACATACGCTTTGACGATTGCACCCACTAAATTTGGTTAAACAGGCTTTTTTTCTTCTCCGGCAGTTAATATATAGTGTGACTTAGTTCAATAACAGGCGCTATCAATCAACTTTTCAGTATTAAAGTGAAACACATATATATTTATTTCGATCTAAACCATGACAATCTTGACCAAAACCATGACGAATTTCTAGACTCTGAACCGAACCATGTCAATCGCTTAACCAAACCATAGCAATTCCGATATCTTGCTTATTCTGCGTTAATTTCGTGAAACAACAATTCCAATATAGATCGTTTGACCTCCAATACAGATTCAAGCATCTTATTTGCTTTTTATGTACTCGTGTGAATAGAACTGAGGCAATAGTTTAGGGAAGCAACATAAATTAACCATGTCAAACTTATCCAAACTATGACAAAATCACTGTACTAAACGCTCCTCGATATGACGACCTTACTACCCGTGGTATTAAGGGCATACGATACAGTTTTGATCGTATATTCAAATTTTGCTAACAATTTGTATATAGGCTATTTTTTGCCTGATTAATTTTAATATGTAATAAAAATTATACCTTCATGTGCTACTTTTTGAGTAAAATGTGGTCCAAATTTTATATATTTGCTCAAAATTCGGATTTGTGGGCGCATTTTTCCTTTCGACAGAAATGCTTAACTTTTTTGTTTTAAAAGATAAACACAAACAGTGTTTTGTTTAATTATTTGTAAATTCTGTTTTATATAAATGTTCTTCAAATTAGTGCAATTTGTTTTTCAAATAACTCATATTTATCAAATGTTCACGAATGTAGTAAAACAAACGTCATTTTTTGCTGCATATTTATCAAATTTAAAAAAAAAATGCACTATTTACATTTTCATGAAAATTGGCACACATAATCTTCTTACGTAATCAAACCAAATGGCATTTTAAAACAGAGGGGTCCATGAACTGGTTTTTAAGTTAGATAAGTTTGAATGATCAAAATCAGTCGAAAACTGAATCTTTTCCTCATAAGTTATAGTTTGTCGTCGCAAAAATAACCATTTATGTTAGGAACGTCAGTTACACAAAACGAAAATCTACGATTTAATTACTGCTTTTAAAAAAATTGGCGGTTCGTACTATTCCGTAAATTTATTTTCTTCGTCGTGAATAACAGCTCAGTCGTCTTATGGCATGTTTAACTGGGTTAGAAAACTCATTTTCATCATCAGTGCTTCGAATTATCCACTTAAATTAATACCTTTTTTATTTTCTTGTTTTTCATTTTGAAGAAAAAAATACATTGTTAAAGGAAAGCTGAGAAAAGAATGACATCAAATGATTGAAGTAGTCTGTCTTATGATGATAGTACTAGAATGTGTCTATTATTTTACCAGTGATTAACACTTTTCTGAATTATTTCAACATCAGAAATCTACGTCTAATGTTATGTCCGACAACAACAAAGTGCATACTGAAAGCATGATACCCCTCGTTAAATCATATTTGGCGACAAAAATCAGGAACCATATGACGCCGACATTGATGAACATATGGCCACGGAAAATCAAAATGATATCAAACCTTAGGCCACAAATGGTAGTGTTCAAGTGCACTTTTTATGGAGTCAACAAATTTTATGTTAAGGTCACATCAATATGATTTCTTGTTTTTCGGATAATTGCTCCAAATATGTGTTAGCGTTCCCAAAAATATGTTAGCGATATTAGTTAAGTGTGTTTTACCTCTTTAAAAACAGAACCAAATAAAGTGAGAATTTCAACTATGTACTGGCTTCCGAAGCTGCATAAAAACGTTACAAATATAGATTTATTTCGTCCTCCAGTCATTGTTCTGTTAATAAACTGTCTATTCATTTTATCAGTGCACTTGTTATAATCAAAAACCCGGTAACAAATTGTTCTAATAAAGCCTTTGGGGAATCTGACGTTCAGTAGTTGTCGTTTGTTGATGTGTTTCATAAGTGTTTCTCGTTTCTCGTTTTTAATGTAGATTAGACCGTTGGTTCTCCCGTTTGAATGTTTTTACTCAAGTAATTTCTGGGGCCTTTTATAATGGTTTACTTTTATAAATTATGACTTGGATGGAAGGTTGTCTCATTGACCCCATACAAGATCTTCTTATATCTATTTGAAAATAGTGAAATTGATTACATTTGGAGTGTCAAAAATTCATTTAAAGTATTTGATGAATTGCTTGCTAATATTGTTGATTTCGAATCTGTTCAAAGTTTTGATTTTCTACCCTATATACACTATATCACACATTTCGTCATAATCGCCTATGACATTTTGTCATTAAATGGGCATTTTAAAAGTCAAAATGAGAATATAAATGTCCAAACACTTTTTGATCATTTTAATAAAAACACACAAAGGAACTATGTCAATTGGACCTGCTTTGATACAACAACTGGACATTTTACTAGATAACATATTTGTTCGCTGTTTCTATATTGTAATGAGTTAATACAATGTATGACTGAAATCAGCAAAGACCCATCGTAACAACATCTGTTACAACAATTTATTAACACTGTTAGATATTTGGATGATACATTGACTCTCAAAAATAACGACTTTAGTATATGTACATTACAGATATTTATCTGACTGAACTAACTTTAGATAAAGCTAATACTAATCATGAATACTGCCCTTTCCGGGATATTGGTACCTATATATTTAACAGAAAACTTACTACCAAATGTTTCGGAAAAAGAGATGATTTTTCATTTCCTTTTTTTAATTTAAATTCATTTTTAGATGGTTACGTTGATTCGCTCGTGTGTGTAATAACGTTTTTGATTTTAACGACAGAAAACTCAGTACTTTTGAAAGGTTTTCGATATCATAAACTATTCAACACATTTACTAAATCGTGTCATCGGTATAAGGACATCATTCGTAGATTTAATCAACATGCAGACACCTTTGTGCTTCGTATAGTTAAAAAAAACTCATCATAGATACCAGAATAGAGCATTGCCATTAAAAATAAGATGTTACAATAGTGTAACATCACAACATAGAAAGACACGAATACGTTTGATCTATGACACAATGTTAATACAAAATCAATAAAATATAGGGTCAGATGTTACACTATTGTTTCAGATAAGGGTGAATGTTGGTACCTATTAAAACGTTTAAACCCGCTGCATTTGTTTGCACTTGTCCTAATAGTACTGCAACTGACATCGAAAAAGACGCTTAGTTAACGAGTTTAATGGTCCGGAATAACACACGGCTGCAAATTGTTTTAAATGATAGAATTATATCTATATTTTAATTTCCGTCGGGTCGTAAAAAGTTTCTATGGTCACATTTCTGTATGTTACCCCTTTAATGGGGTACCCCTCAATTTACGGTTTTGGGTAGTTACCTTAAAATCCAAAAATATATTTTTTGGTGAAATTTCCCGCTATTTTCGTAAATATTTTCTATGCACATATCATCAAGGATCATCGGAATGATGAAGACATAAATATGATACCATCTCCAAGTAAAACTTTCAAACTTAAAGTTGGCTGTTTTTTAGATAGAAATTTAACGCCTTTTTCTTTGAAAACGAGAAAACATATGATTAAAAAAAAAGTATTTGACATTTGAGAGGACAAAACATATTATTGCGATACTGCATGCAAATTTTGTTGGGCAAATTCCAAAATTTTTTGTCAAAAAATCAAAAATAAAAACATCATTTGTACCTTTTTTAATTACGGAAATTTCCTATCCGTCAATCAGCTCCACCATTTATTTTTTCCTTCACAATCAATTTGATAGTTTCGATGTGATTATGTAGATTTTGTAGGAGAAATTAATTTATTTTTGAGTGATTTGAAAATATATAGTAGTTCTTTCGTGTATTTTCTGTAAATAAGTTATATTTTTGTTAATAAAATTTTGATTTTATATAAAAGTTAACCAAATCCTTCGGATAAGACGTTTTTCCGGATAATGACTACAGTTGACATTGTGTGAAAAAACATTGTATGTCAATGCTTAACCTCAGAGCAATTAATATGCATGCAAGTGGTCGGGGGAAAAGCACTATTGAAGTTTCACAGAGATTTAGTGTGTGACAAGGGGATTCTTAAACCAACTTCTCTTGATATTCTGCTTTCCGTGGGCGAATCATCAGTGATGTTATGAGACTTGCACCAGAAGGCAAAATTGGTGCGTCTTTAAATTAGATTGATTGATTGATTGTTGGTTGCTTAACGTCCAGTGGCAAATATTTCATGCATGTTCAGGACAAGAACAAGTTAACAATAAAAACAATAGGTAGGTTTTTTCATAATAGAGGCCATTCGGGATGATGATCGGGAAAATTTAGACTGCCACTGGAAAATGATGGTATATTGGATTGGGACAGAAATTTTCCATTGCAACATGCCACCTACGGACCCCTCAAAGAGTTGATGCAAGGGTTTTTAACGTGCAAAGAACGTGACACTCCCTTTACACGAGGCATCGGATTAAGCGTCCTCATTCTGACCGGACGAGACTGCGAACTTGATACATCCCGCACAGCCAAACGGACGCCCCACTTCGTTTTACTGCCGGTCGGGAGAAGACCAAGTGACCATATGTCGTTTCCCCAGTCAGCTTTGGGGAATTTTAAATTAGAAACAACAGAAATCCATATATGTGATCAAACTGATCGACATGTATCCTCACAACCTGACACTTTTATACGGTCTCGCGCTCAGTTTCTTCTTTGTAGTTTGGATATGAAAACATGGTTTTTGTGTAAAAGAAAAACCTTTAAAAAAAAACCCAGAAAACTGAGTCCTCTAAACGTGTTGACAGTCTTTTAAGTTGTGTTATTAATGTGAGTAATCATTTATCCATGCATAACCAAGTACTTATTGAAGTCAACACCTGTGCAATTAAGTAAAACAGTTACTAAAAAACTAGAATTTGAACTTGCTGTCAGATCATTAATAACGATTGTTAGTGATGTGATTTGTTCTTCCATAAGAAAAAGCCTTTCTCATGTAGCACATCCTTTATATATACCGATCAATTTTACCCAAGATTGTCTCTGATGCTTACCAAACTGCCAAACTCCAGAACTAACTAGATATTGTGACACCTTACAATTCAGACACAGTGGGGCCAAGGGATATAAAATATAGAGTTTAGCTTTGAACTCAATTTAGGGGATGCCATATCTGCTGCAGGAAAATTGAAGTCTATGTTAAGACTTTCAGAATTACACCAAGGTGTGTCTGAAAATAACAAGGATACATTAAAAGAAGAACAATTACTTCACCCTGTTACCAGTGCTCTTATGAGCTATATCCTCGTTTTGGTATTTCTATGGAAATGATGCCCGCATAGCTTGTTAATAGATATAGGAAGATGTGGTATGAGTGAAAATGATACAACACACCATCCAAGTCACAATTTATAAAAGTAAACCATTATAGGTCACAGTCCCGTCTTCAACACGGAGCCTAGGCTAAAAAGTTCATTTGTTAGTTAATTGATGAAAACTAACACAAAGGCGTTTCTGAACCGTATATTGTCCCTAAAGATAACAAAAATTCGTAAATGTATGGCTATTACAAAATCAATCGTTTCTGTAGCAACATTCGCCCCATTACATTTGGGATTGGCAGTGCAGATACATCATGCATATGCATATGGAAATATGGGTCACGAACATTGATCGAAACTTTGTACTCGCATTTCTTTTGTGTTTCCTATGCAAAGGTAAGACTATATCTGACGAGTTTGACCGAATCATGACGGTATTTACGCTCCAGATAGCATTTGTACTCAAAAACTGTGTTTGCTTTGAACAAACTCTGTCCTGCTCCGAACTTGTTCTTATAAAAAAGGGAAGTGTCTTGTAATGCTAATACGCGTACTGAATCCGCATTTGATGACTAAGAGATTGATTCATGTCGCTATTTTATGAATACTTGAGCTATTGTGTGTCGCTTTTAAAAGTTATATAAGGATCATGACTGATTTTGAATTACAACATTAGAAAATTGGCATTGCATTGTATAATTTTTCATCCTTCCCTTAAAAAATTAATGAGTTAACTTTTTTCCCAGGATTATCCCACTACAAAAATGTTCATGCACCAAACTGACTTTATTTTTAACTCATTTTTTTTAAACCTCGCATTCGCCTCGGGTGTTTATAGTATATTTTGTGTTATAACTGCTCCGTCCAGACTTTGCAAATACACAATACATGTATGTATTTATCTATAACTAGATACTAATTTTCACAAAATACACAACCTTTAAGATGCAAAATTAAAAACACTGTTTCAGCGCTTGAATTTTGTTTTTTTCAAAGATAGAAAAAATATTGAAATAATTTAACAAAACTGGTGTTTTATACTTTAGAAAATAATTCTGTAATATACTATAGTGAAATACTATACACAATATGAAAGTTTATGGATGTGAAAAGGTCAAGGTCACTTCTTCTTTTGCTATGTCTTAAAAGGAAAAAAAATTAGAAGGTTCCAAATCAACGCCATTTTGTAATAGCAGCTCTTCATATAAGTAGTCAAAGGAGTATGTTCGATAAGGTCCTAAAATGGCCCCCTTTTTTACCGTTAATTTCAAATTCGGATTTATTAACCAATATCACGATTAATTATAGCCAATGCATTGACTAGACAGGATATAAGCCATTTTGTTGAAAATTTTACGTTTCTGCGTTTCATTATGACGTCACAAGTTGTACTCATATTGATTTTTCACGAAAAAATCAATGAAAATGGGTAAATTTCCCAAGATTATTTGACAGGAAATATAGAGCGCATACGTCGACAACAAAGATCTTTTAAAATAATTTTTGTTGAGACATTTAACATGTTAAGCTTGTCGACGCCTGCGCTTTATGTTTCCTGGTCCTTTATTTGGTTGAAATCCAGCTGATTTTGTCAAATTTCACCAAAATCCATTATCTTGACCTTTTTGGGATGTAAAAATCAACGTGTTAGAATTAAAGCTCTGTTCAACTTTCTCACATGTCTTTAAGGCAACTTAAAATAATTATTGTCTTGTTACCATGAACTTTATAATTGGGGCCAAATATGGCACTTGCCGAACTTACCCCTTTGTCGTTTTAACATCGTTTATAGCATATGCTTATGATTGAATCGTTTTTGTAGCATTCTATTGAATAAATATCATTATATTTCTCCTTTTTGTCCTTGTGGTTGAAATATTGATATTTTTAGGTCTGACCTTTGACCTCAATTTCACAAAATTGTGACCACTCTGGATTTTTACGACCCAACTTTTCTTATTGTACACGTTTTCCTCTTTCCATCGATATATAATTTAGGTGTTTGTTCTTCCGGACCATTAAAGTTTTAAAAAATGAACTCTGGTTGCAGTACTATAAGTCAGGACCGTTTATTTTCCTGTTTGAATGGTTTTACACTTGTCATTTTGGGGTTCTTTAAAGCTTGCGGTACGGTATTAGCCAAGGCTTCGTGTGAAAGCCCATATTTTGACCTATAATGGTTTACTTTTACAAATTGTGACTTGGGTGGGGAGTTCTCATTGGCACTCACATACCACATCTTCTTATATAAGAAAAATATCTGCGACAAGTGGCTGTTAATTCACATCTCTAATTATGTGTTTGTGGTCATCTAATATTTTCATTTTTGCATAATTTTTACTGAGAAACTAATTTTGGAGCAGCATGCAGACCACAAATTTGCGAGAGTGGTATTTTTTTAAATTGAAAAGTCAATTTCTCCAATAGAGGAACTCGCAAATCCAGAGAACTGGGAATCAAATTGGTGTGGCCTAAAGTAATGTTAAGATGAGTTGAGCCTTTTTCAACTGATTTTTATAGATCTTTCTTATGTTGTACTGTTATATCACTGTCCCAGGTTAGGGGGAGGGTTGGGATCCCGCTAACATATTTAACCCCGTCACATTATGTATGTAGGTCCCTGTACCAAGTCATGAGCCTGTAATTCAGTGGTTGTCGTTTGTGTATGTGTTACATATATGTTTTTCGTTCATTTTGTACATAAATAAGGCCGTTAGTTTTCTCGTTTGAATTGCTTTGCATTGTCATTTCGGAGCCTTTTATAGCTGACTATGCGGTATGTGCTTTTCTCATTGTCGAAGGCCCTACGGTGACCTGTAGTTGTTAATTTCTGTGTCATTTTATCTCTTGTGGAGAGTTGTCTCATTTGCAATCATACCACATCTTCTTTTTTTATATTAATTTGTGTAAGAGGGGTAAAACACACGACACAAGTTAAAAGGACCAACGAAATGATTACAAATATACACATGATATCCCTCATTTGGAAGACAGCATATTCTCCCTATCTCAAAAATATGCTATATGGGTTATTACTCCCGGTTGGGTGATCATAGCGTAATTAAAAATACGTTAGAACATTTGAGAAAAAAAACAATTCTTAAAACGGGGAAAATTGTTACTGTTAATGTTGTGTCATTTCATGATTGTCTATTCAGAAAACAAAGATCAAAACTGCTCCATAGCGTACACCTAGTGAGCCATTTCAGAGATGGCAAGCAGATTTAATTTGGGCACTGAAACATCTCCAAACCGAAACCAGCTGGCTGCCGTTTCATAAAACGATCGCTAGCGTACGTTTGAACGTTAACCAAACGTAACGCTAAAATTCCGTTTCATAAAACAAACGTACTTTGCGATGGTCGTACATTGCGTGCAAATCGCGAACGTTATTAGCGTGAACTTGAACCTATCGCAGATTAATCGCAGCGTCCGCAAAGATGGCCGTCGCGTTACATATTATTATCAGACACAATGAACGCAGGGCAATGCGGAGGGAAAGAGTCTTTAGAGATAGGACCAATATTATGGACAGTTTGAATGATATTGAACTCATATCAAGATACCGCTTAGATAGGCGGAGTATTTTCGACTTGGTAGATGTGCTTGCCCCTCATTTAGAGAGGCCAACCCTTAGAAACTTCGCCATTCCCCCTTTGCATCAAGTTTTGACAACTTTAAGATACTATGCAAAGGGGGGATTCCTGTCCGAGATAGGGGACATCCATGGTATAAGCCGGTCTTCTGTAAGCAGGATAATATCATCAGTTACCACTTCTTTGGTTTCTTCTCTCCTGTACAAAATAAAATTCCCACTTGACCAGCCTTCTTTAAGAGAAATTAAGCAGGATTTTCATAATATGTATGGTATGCCAAATGTTGTTGGGGCAGTTGATGGAACTTTAATTCCAATAATAAGACCAAGTGAGGATGAACAGATATTTGTGTGCAGAAAAAATTACCACAGCTTAAATGTGCAAGCCATTTGTGATGCCAAGATGAAGTAAGTATACGAAAATCAACTCTTCCACAAATATCTCCTTTTAAAAAAGCTTCTAAATTAACGTGCATCTTCCATCAGATAACCATTATATGATAAGACGAAAGATTATGTCTTTCAGCAATAATATACTGTCTTTCTTATAGACTGAGAGTGCTATGGACTTAAAAGGTGAATTATCTAGTATAAAAAAACATATATATCTAGACTTAAATCATGTTTTTAAATCAAGTTATGTTAAAAAAATCGTTTACCAAATATTTCGATCCATTATTTACTGTTGACGCTACATAGTGGTGTCTTCTGTCACGTCCGCGTGTTTTAACAGGGAATGTTTGATTGTCAAAACAAATTTACTCCGGTCTTAATACAAACATTCATGTGTATGAGGACCATATGGGTATTTTGACCATACGCGTATAGTCATGACCGTTTGAGTATATAATTAACACGTTGACTTATAATAAAATAATTAATTTTTCATTAGGTATGACACTATCAATTTTTCTTTTTTTTTTTGATAATAATAATTAAACAAATATTAAGATTTTCTCACTACCTAGGTCTTATAAATTTAAAAAAAAAATGTTTGACTGATTGTGTCGAAAAACCAATCTAATTAAAATATTGATCTCTGATTACGTTATACTACTCATATGTAGTATAACGTAATCAGAGATCAATATTTTAATTAGATTGTCGAAAAACTAAACTGATACTATGATTGCACATTGTCCTGGAAAAAAAATCGACTAAAAAAATATATATATATATACCGGAATGTAAAATGTTACCATCACTACAAAAGAGAGACGAACGATATCAGAGGAACAGTCAAACTCATATATCGAAAATACATTTTCGGCCTTCATATCCCCAACTGATCCCGTCGTAGCGTAAAAATACATTACAGTTATCTCTTACTTTAAAGGTAAATAAGTTTACTCAGATATTAATATGGTATCAGTTTTCTAAATTAGTAAAAATAATATATATGTACTAAATAGTATAAAGTAAATTGCTTGTTTTGGAGCACTGAATTTTTGGCCCCTAATTCCAGAATTTCAGAATGATCCATACATTACACTTAAGTTATTTGAAACTAGGAAAAAAGCTTATTTGGACCCCTTTATAAACTGTTGGGAACACAACCCACAAAATCAATCCCAACTTACTTCTTCGGTTTACTTAAACTAAAGTGATACCAATAAACAGACAAATACAGCTTCCATGCAACAAATAAAGTTGACCTATTGCTATTATTTTAAGAAAAAAAAGAAAAAAACACGACACACGCAAAAATGTCTCACCTTCTTTCTCTAAAGAAATATAGGGGTGCCAAATTATGATAATGATCAGACTGTAGAGAACAGTTTTCAACATAAAATACTGAATAGAGAATAATGGAAAAAATATTTAAACGGAAAAGAACAACCTTAGAAATATAAGAATTCAGAATTTTAAGAGACCCTCATGTGGACTATCATGAAGGAATAGAAGGGAAATATTTATTGTTATATTCTGTATTTTTTGCGGTGGGAAATAATTATGTAAACAAATAACTATTTCATTTAGTTTCACAAGGATGGCACATTACTGCACATGGTATATAACATCATATGATGCTACAACGAAATAAATAAAATCGCAAACTGGTTTATTTTTGGTTGCTTAACGTCAAGTGGCAAATTTTTCATACATGTTCAAGACGAATATCGTATGAACATAAATTCTACCGCGAAAAGAATATACAATCTTATTCCTCCCAATTACGAGTCGTACTATATAACATTTGTATTGACCATTGGCCAACATATTCATGGTTGAAGAAAGTGACATGACACATGCGGCGGGTGAAATAAAATAACATCGGAGCACATGCTTTGGACACGTTTCGGACAGGCATATGGTCCAGTTACAATGTCATATCCGCTTGCGAATATAGGGGTGGGGGTGGCCTGTCCAGTCTTTTGTGTCTTGTGAGCATACCAACAATGTTCGGTGTTAACTTAACTCTTCCAAAATGTACAAACGCATGCTTCAAATCAACCTTCAGTATTTCTCTCAACATGAGTGATTCTTGCATTATGTTTTTATGTCCCATTTATGGGCATTAGGTTTTCTGGTCTGTCCGTCCGTCCCTTCGTCCCGCTTCAGGTTGAAGTTTTTGGTCGAGGTAGTATTTGATGAAGTGGAAATCCAATCAACTTGAAACTTAGTATACATGTTCCCTATGATATAATCTTTTTAATTTTAATTCCTAATTAGAGATTTTCCCCATTTTCACAGTCCACTTAACTAAAACGATAGTGCGGATGGGGCATCCGTGTACTGGGTGCACATTCTTGTTTTTTCTCATTTCCCATGATTGTCTTTACAAAATGACAAAGTATCATTATATCATGTCAAAGTACCATCATATAATGTCACAGTACCATGGTATAATGTCAACGTACCATCGTATAATGTCAAAGTACCATCATATAATTCTAAAGTACCATCGTATAATGTCAAAGTACCATCGTATAAGGTCAAAGTACCATCATATAATTCTAAAGTACCATTATATAATGTCAAAGTACCATCGTATAAGGTCAAAGTACAATCGTATAATGTCAAAATACCACCGTATAATGAAAGTTTTACCATAATATAAAAAAGAAGATGTAATATGATTTCCAATGAGAAAACTATCCGCAAAAGACCAACATGACACAGACATTAACAACTATAGGTCACCGTACGGCCTTCATAATGAGCAAAGCCCATACCGCATAGTCAGCTATGAAAGGCCCCGATAAGACAATGTAAAACAATTAAAAGGAGAAAACTACGGCAGTTCCGGCGTTCCATACGAAAATGTTTGTTTATTCACACAGGGAACATACTGATAGATTTGAGAACAATAATTTATTTAAATTAATTATGTATTTTATTTATTACTATTTGCAAACAAGAGTGCACACACTGAAATGTCTCGCCTTCTTTACTTATCATTGATATTAGGTTGATAGTCCTAAATATAAAGCTTAAAAACTGTCACATAAACTTAACATTAACAAAGATAACAAAACAAAGACCAATGAACCATGAAAATGCTTCCATACAACAAATATAGTTGACCCATTACTTATAGTTTCAGAAAAATAGACCAAAACACAAAACCTTAACACTGAGCAATGAACCGTGAAAAATAGATCAAGGTCAAAATAAAACCTGCGCGACTGACATATAGATCATAATATAGTAGATCTATTGCATAAAGTATGAGAAAAACACACCACAACACAAAAGACTAAACTATAACCACTGAACCATGAAAATGAGGTCAAGGTCATATGACATCTGCCAGTTGGACATGTACACCTTATAGTCCTTCCATACACCGAATATACTAGTCCTATTGCTTATAGTATCTGAGATATGGACTTGACCACCCAAACTTTACCTTGTTCACTGATCCATGAAATGAGGTCGAGGTCAAGTGAAAACTGTCTGACAGGCATGAGGACCTTGCAAGGTACGCACATACCAATTATAATTATCCTATTACTTATAATAAGAGAGAATTCAACAATAAAAAAAATCTGAACTTTTTTTTCAAGTGGTCGGTGAACTATGAAAATGAGGTCAAGGACATTTGACATGTGACTGACAGAAGCTTCGTAACATAAGGCATCTATATACAAAGTATGAAGCATCCAGGTCTTCCACCTTTTAAATATAAAGCTTTTAGCTAACGCCTATGTAAAGCTTTCTGCTACCAAAGTTGCAGGCTCGACAAAAAAATTACAAAGCGGATAGAAAGTAAAAACACAAAAATACTGATCCCGAGGAAAATTAAAAAAGGAAAATCAAAAATCAAAAGGGAAAATCAACAGTCCAAACACATAATAGTGTGTTAAGGTTGTTCTTGTAAACAATATACACACCAATTATTCTACTCAATTTGACCTGGTATCGGCATTGGCAAATCCCGGGGGGGAGGGGTCCGGGTATGGACCTCCCCTTTTTTTGGCCGATCAATGCATTTGAAGGGGGACATATAATTGGAACACACACCCCTTTTTGTCCTGGGTTGGGACCCCCTTTTAAAATGGCTGGATCCGCCCCTGTATCGAAACCCCCCTATTTTTTAAATGGCTGGATCTGCCCCTGAATCGGTATTTTGAAGCAAATAAGGACACTGGTTATGAACATCAAAAATATTTTTCACATTAAATAAAAGTAAGATATAGATTTTCCACAGCTCCAAAAATTTGAAAACAATTACTTTGAATATTGGGCTAAATACATAGCCCATTATATTGGTGATTAAATGACTTTTACTTTTTCAGATATTCTGCAACATAACGTGACCCATTATCAGATTTGTGCACTAATATTTTTATTATTGTTACATTACCAAATAACTGCAGCTAGTGCCTTTTAATAATCAAAGCAAACATGACACATGATTGCTATTTATCAGCTGATTTTTGTTGATTTACAGCTAATATTCTAATGAATGTATATCAAGACTTTGATTAGCTTGTTTTTAAGTATGACATATGGCCTTCTTATTTCAGATTTACCAATGTAGT
Source organism: Mytilus edulis (assembly GCF_963676685.1). Lineage (NCBI taxonomy): Eukaryota > Metazoa > Mollusca > Bivalvia > Mytilida > Mytilidae > Mytilus > Mytilus edulis. The sequence goes on along the minus strand of NC_092345.1, from coordinate 79,686,111 downwards.
TGCAAAATGGCCTGGAAACACACATGACAGCTTCATAATGCAGAATTGCTCTTTAAGTGAAAAATTCGAGAACAAGCAGATAGACGGCTGGCTTTTGGGTGATTCAGGGTATCCCCTGAAACCATGGCTGTTGACACCCTTCTTAAATCCATCATCAAATGGAGAAGAAAAATACAACAGATGTCATAAAAGTACCAGGAATGTAATTGAGAGAGCCTTTGGACTTCTGAAATCCAGGTTCAGGTATACAAATTGTTCAAATGCACAGCCTGTGGTACTACTTGTACAATTAATAAAAAGATATGATGACTTATTTCTTTATATAAGTATACAAAATCATAACCAAGTCCAAAATGATTCACCTACATCCAGTATTTATTTACTTCAAACGTTATGTTCTCAAAATATCTATTAGTAAGAAGATGCATATTCGATATAAGGATAAGCTTACTATTTGAATGCAGTATTTGATTTAATCTTCCCTTTTTGAAGTTTGATAGGGCTGTTTTTTCCGCATTCCCTTCATCAGATTTAAACAATATACCCGCCGATACAAAATCATAGATTATGCCAATTAATGGTTCAACAGAGTGAATGAAAATAACAGCACCACATACACAAGTAAATGAATTGGAAATGTCAATTATTCATCACGTATATTTATAAATTGGTCAACATGGACAAGGCAGAATAAAATTATTGTGCGAAGACGGGTGGCGAGGGCCAATTGATGAGAAAAGCTCACTTGGCCCTTTGAGTCAGGTGATCTTATGATGAATAAAGAACTCAAATTATTGTAACATAGAATAAAAATGTCAAAGTACCTGAAAGTATATATTAATGATTCATCGGTACAGTGACTGCAGTGAATACTTATATAAAGAAAAAGATACACTGAATTTTGTGATTGTTTATTCTTAAAATTTATCTTCTGTTTACTCTTCATGGAATGTCTTTTTTTCTTGGTTCTTCATCTACAAAATAAATCGAAAAGGTTTGAGTTGATACTTTATTATTTTATAACATTCATTGGTGCATTTGAAAACTTTATGTTTTAGATTTAAACATATAAAATATATTCATCAATGTATGATGCAAAAGAGGGACGAAAGATACCAGAGGGACAGTCAAACTCTCAGATAATGCTTACAAGAAAATTTCATTTCCTTTGAATTGAAATTTATTTCAGTACTATTCCTATTTCTTTGTCTTTTATATTAGATGACGCAATGGCCTTTGAGTGTTTATCGTTTCGATGACATGGTATAGAATGTGACGTCCCCGGCATAGGGTTTATGTCCCTTATAGTATCCCTGATATTTGAATACTTCGCTTATTAAGGAAATACATGTATGTATATCATTTCATTCGGTTTTGTTCACTTTTTGTTTATAAAATTTGCTCGTTTCAACCTTTCTGGAAAGTGAATCTTATTTAAAGATAATTTGAATATACTCACCATCTTATATGGAGTAGGTTCACTAAGACCCCTTTTTGGCCCCAAAATATAGCAGTTTTAGAAAATTGTGAAAATGTAATCTTTAAGCTATATTTTGGAAAGTAAAATGCTTCTGCTACATAAAATATGAGCTGTTTTTGACGATAAAATGCACAAATATCGCGTTCTAGCATCATTAAGTCATGCTAAATTACTGAAATCTTCAAAATTTTAGCATTTTGGTCAATTTTTAGACGGTTTCCGTCTAAAATGAAAGTGGCCGCATTCGTGTTCATTCATAATATTGAAATGTAAGTTGTATTTGATGATAATACAAAACATATATAAAGGTTGAGGATTAAAATCTTTCACATAAACTAATCGAATCAATTGAAATAGACACTTAAGTGTTTAAAAGTGTCCAAAAACGTTCGTTAGATGAACCTGAAATTTGAGGCCAAAATCGGCCCTTACCGGACCTACTCCTTTAATACCTATGAAGCATCTTTCTTATTTATCCCCATGACGCTTGCCAAAGTAATATCGAGACCTTATATTTGTGTATATGTTATATATCTAGTAATTGAAAATGGTCATATCTACAACTTTGGACCACTCTGCATCCCCATAAACTGTTAAAATCTCAAATTTTGCTGCTAAATATGTTCATTCATGGGCGCAGTCATTACAGGGGAGATATAAATATTGATCCAATTTAGATTAAAAAAAAGAACAGCATAGTTTGATATACATGTCTTGTTTTCGAGAGGGATAAATCATACTTAAAAAAAAACTCTCTGATTTAAACAAAATTTATCTGAAACTGACATTGCCAAGATTCATAAAAGCTCTGTTAAAACATATTTTATTTGCTCACATGCAACCTGAATAAAATACAAGTGAATGCATATGTTAGCTGCTCATTCATACTGTTCTAAATTATATATAAGAAGTACTGATTCAACCCGAGTATCTTTATTTGTGAAATTTTGCAACATTTTATTCTTGTACAATGAACAAACAGATGAAAGAGCACTTTATTTTAGAAGACATAATTTGTTGGTATTTTTCAAACATGGTTTTACCTATTGGCAGTGGATTATATTAACGATTTTCCACGCAACATTTATTGTTTTTACAACATGAGTTTTGGCCATTAACTGTTCCAGTACACTGATTTTGCGGCATGCACGTTCCGTCACAGTCACGTCCACCTGTTAATATAGTAATATTATACACTTAAATTTCCACAAGAGGTATTAACTCTCCAGAGTTGACATAATATATATTACTTTATTTTTTAATCATGAAATGGAAAATGATTTTTGCCATCAATATTTGACTGATACAACTTCTTTGGATAATTTTCATCGTACCTAAGTATCAATTTCGATTTTTTTCAAAGAAATGCAAGATTTCGAAGATAACTTTGTGAAAAAAATGTTATCTAAGCTAACATGTCATGCTAAATAAATTTGAAATGTTATTATTCAACTATAAGAACAAGACTGAGAGCAATAACCTCAATATGCACTGCAATGAGTATTGATTGCACTATGATTATACCTTTTCTCTTCAGAAGTGAAAATATAACTCACTTTAGCTTACTACTTTCATATTTAATTTAATGTAAGTACAGCATAAATTTTAATTGAATAACGAATCCCATCTATTTAGTAACATCTAAAGGGTCCTAGCCTATATTTAACAAAAATCAATATGATGAGTTATGTTTCAAATGTAGGACAATTTTCTAATGCCTTTTTTCAAACACGCATATTTCTTTTATATTGCATTGAAAGTGAAAGAGTCCACATGATACGCCAGTTTTGTTGACACTGTTGCGATAATACAATGGTATATTTAAAAAGCATCTTATCCGAAGTTATTAATTTGTCTCTATAGAAAGACTTGAATGAGTATATCCTTAGGCAATATGAATGTTGCGGCAAATGTAGTGTTAAAAGACCAATAACTGGAATTAAAATCCAGATAATTTTCTAAATCAAAATAGTCTACATTCATTCATTTTGAATGTCAATTCCAATAAGAGTAATGTTGTTCGTTTTAGAATACCTTCTCACATGTTGTATCTAACTATGGAAATAATACCGTTGAATACTTTACTAGTTATACTTCATGAAAATGACAAATCAAAAGATTATACAAATCGAAGGGTGCTTCTTTTTGCCAATCATTATCTTAACACTAATGTACAGTTATGAAGATCGAAATTCAAGCATACTGGAGAAAGTTTATGATAAATAAAAATTGCCTTACAAATACGAAATATGGTAAAAACGATATGAATTATTCAAAATGATAAACGCCAATTATATTAGATGTAGGCCCTGACAAATTAATGAATACTATTGTTATTTGTATAAGTAACTGGAGTATCAAAAAAGAAGATTGATTTGCTTACCGTTAAAATATTAAAGCATCCACCTACCTATTGAATTAAGGTGTCAATCTTAATTACAATGCATGAGCAAACAACCAAACAATGTTGGCAAGCAAGACATTTAAACTCATGGATTGCACGCTTTAATATTTTAACTGTAACATGTTTAAGTCATTTCTATTATCTACTCATTCATATCAAACTAAAAAAGCTAAATGTGCCTTATCTGAATATCATAATTTTTAATTTTATTTATAAAAGTATATAATTCAAAGTATACAAGACATAAGTCAATCAAAAAGACATATATATTAATATTCAGAATATTATTTACGATACTTACAGGGTTTACAGCATTTGTAACTTGGTGTTGCACAAAATCCATTTAAAAATCCACCATTACAATCGTCTGCACTTGCAAATTGGCAAGTTCCTTCAAGTAGCTCACATGGTTTATCCTCTATAACATATATATATAGTCAATGCATTTAAAGTGAATACTAACTCTGTCATGATGCTAATGTTTAAAGTCATAAGAAACCTCAAATTAAAAAAAATAATGCATATGTTATTCTATAACTCAATGGATAGTTTACATATATATAGTTCTTTCTAAAGAAAATTCTTTAATCTATTCATATTTAGAAGAAGTTTACTTTATTTTAATTGTTTCCTTTCCAGGAAGCAATTCCCCCCCCCCCCCCGACATATTTTCCGTATGCAAAGTGACCTCAGTGTGACCCATCTCGTAAAAATCCGGTGATCGCAATACGCATGGATGTCCTTAAAATAAACTATTATCTGAATAAACACGTGCTCAATTTCCATGTTTTTTTGTTGATTTATTGATGATTGTTGACAAACAGGTGACAATCGTTAAACTTCGGCTTCAAAACACGAACTTTAATTACCTGCCATATTTTCACAACAACACTGACCGATTGAAAAAAAAATTGACGATTATACGAAATTTATGCGAAAAAAATGAAAAATTCTTGAACAGAAGACTAAGTTTATGATGGTTGTATGAATTGGTTCAAGAATTGGAAGAACATTATTTTTCACCGGTCACTCGTTTCTTATGACTTTAAAGAACCTATACTTTTTAAGTAGCTACAACTGAATAGCCTTCGTATGTAGCCTGTCAGTACACTAAATCGTTTAAAATCTACCATCTCATTTTCATTATCAAAATCACACTAAAATTGCTTTCTTTACATTTATATATTCTTTTCAGGTGGGAGCGCAGATATAAAGATACAGCCATTTTTTTCGTCAATAGCATAATGAAAGTATACAGAAGTTTTTATCTTCCTATATTTCATTGTCTCAATTTTGTTCGCGCTATCCCTCTCTCTCTCTCTGTTTTCTTATCATGTATAGTATAGCTTACTGTTACAGCACTTATTTCCGCCACAACATTCGCCTACTTCGTGAGGGGTTTGTCCTTCACATACGCTGGCACATACTCCTCCTCCATCTGCACACCAATCATCTGCAATTTGAATATATAGCTTTACTTAGACTATCGTACATAAAAAACAAAAACTAAAGCATTGGTCAGGAAGTCAAGGAAATATTATTGTAAGAGAGCTTCTTGTTAGCATTTTTAGTCGTACGAAATGCGTCCTTCAACAATGAGCATAACCTTGTCAGCGCTTCAGGTCTTACTTTACATGCATGCATATGTGTACCAAATTTACCCTGACGACGAAGTCGGTATAATTCAAGTTGACAACATGCATACATAGCTAGAGATATATCCTGTTAAAACACCTAACCACACTTCAATAGAATGTATAGAGGCAGAGCTCTATCATACTGATACGTCACACATGACTTGAGAGTTCATTTAATTCCGACTGTTATTCCTGTTGCTATCTGCATGTCTTTCTGACATTTACACATGTATCCACATTAGTTATAAACAATATAAAGACGTGCGTATGTGTGTGTGTATAAATATTTCAAAAAGATTTTGCTTTGTTTCAGTTTAGTGAAGGATATTAAAATTAACGTACCATCACATGCTTCTCTACAACATTTTTGACCATCGCAACAGGTTCCACTTTCAAATCTACCCTCGGTACATTCACCCTCACACGTGCAAGCGACATCATCTGTTAATTAAAATAAAAACAACTCTGTTAAAACCTTCCATAGTATAGTAATCATATTAATATTTTCTAAAAGTTTACTCCAGAACTAAAATGTTAGAAAAAGAAAATTGAAACACAAAACGTAATTTACTGGTCTACTCGAGCATGGTTTTGTATCAAATCTAGTGTCAATTGACTATTAATCCGAATTGTTTATCAAATATAAAGTCAATGGATTATTATTCCGATTAATCTATCAAATCTAGTTTCATTGGACTATTAATCCAAATTGTTTATCAAACCTAGTGTCAATTGACTAATTATCCGCATTATTTATCAAATCTAATGTCAATTGACTATTAATCCTATTTTTTTGTCAAATCCAGTGTCAATGGACTACTAATCCGAATTGTTTATCAAATCTAGTGTCAATGGACTATTAATCCGAATTGTTTATCAAATCTAGTGTCAATGGACTATTAATCCGAATTGTTTATCAAATTTAGTGTAAATGGACTTTTATTCCGAATTGTTTAATCTAGTGCCATTGAACTATAATTAATCTGAGTTGTTCATAAAAACTAGTGTCAATGGACTATTATTCCGATTTGTTTATCAAATCTAGTGACATTGGACTATTAATCCGAATTATTTATCAAATCTAATGTCAATGGACTATTAATCAAAATTGTTTAATTTAGTCTTATTGGACTATTAATCCGAATTCTTTATCAAATCTAGTGTCAATGGACTATTAAAGGAATTGTTTATCAAATCTAGTGTCAATGGGCTATCAATCCGAATTGTTTATCAAATCTAGTGTCAATGGGCTATTAATCCGAATTGTTTATCAAATCTAGTGTCAATGCGCTATTATTCCGAATTGTTTATCAAATCTAGTGTTAATGCGCTATTATTCCGAATTGTTTATCAAATCTAGTGTCAATGGGCTATTTTTCTGATTTATTTATCAAATCTAGTGTCAATGGACTATTATTTCGATTTATTTATCAAATCTAGTGTCAATGGGCTATAATTCCGAATTGTTTATCAAATCTAGTGTCAATGGGCTAATAATCCGAATTGTTTATCAAATCTAGTGTCAATGGGCTAATAATCCGAATTGTTTATCAAATCTAGTGTCAATGGGCTATTATTCCGATTCATTTATCAAATCTAGTGTCAATGGATTTATTCCGATTTATTTATCAAATCTAGTGTCAATGGACTTATTCCGATTTATTTATCAAATCTAGTGTCAATGGACTATTAATCCGAAATATTTATCAAATCTAGTGTCAATGGACTTTTATTCCGAATTGTTTATCAAATCTAGTGTCAATGAACTATTAATCCAAATTGTTTATCAAATTTAGTGTCAATGGACTATTAATCCGAATTGTTTAATCTATGGTCAATGGACTATTAATTCTAATTGTTTATCCAATCTAGTTTATTCGTTGGATAATTATTCAGATTTGATTCTTTTTTTAATTCATGCTTTTATTTAGTTCAGTGAAGTTTATCAAAGATCTTTAATCGATTAACTTAATGTGGTTTCCTGTATTGCACGAACATCTTATTGTTTGAAACTTTCTTATATAAAATAAGAAGATGTTGTATATGATTGCTAATAACTCAAAGATCCGTTGACACCAAGATTTTGCACTTGAAAAAATTGAACACTTTCACTCGAATCGGTTCGAATAATCTGGCGGCATAGTTGTTGGTTCGATCATACGACTTCCGAATTTAAGTTTGTATTGCATAATTAAGGATGAAGTCGGGCCAGGTATAATGTTCAAAGGTTGTACATACTTTTATTTAGAAGGATGCAGTCGGGCCAGATATAATGTTCAAAGGTTGTATATACTTTTATTTAGAAGGATGCAGTCGGGCCAGATATAATGTTCAAAGGTTGTACATACTTTTATTTAGAAGGATGCAGTCGGGCAAGATATAATGTTCAAATGTTGTACATACTTTTGTAAAATGCAAAATAAATAACATTTATAACAATTTTACCTTTACAGTCGTCTATACAGCAAGATCGATGTGCTCCACAACACAGACCTGGAACTTTAGTTTGACTGCTGCAAGTTTCTGCTGTACGTGTGTCGAAACAAAAACCGTTGGCTGCAGTGCATCTTGTGTCTCCACCATTTCCTAAAAAAGAACAGAAAATAGTTCAAACAACACGTTATGTTGATGTCACAGTCACTTGAAAATAAAAATTCTTTATAGTTTTGTAAACTATTGCCTCTAGATAAACAAAACTAAACCAAAAAAGGATAGAATATTAAATTGTTCGCGTTAGCTTGTTTCAAATCCAATTATTTATGACGACACGTTAGCCTTAACTCAAATGACTAATGATATCTCCGTGGTAAATACAGGCAAATTGAACTCTGTATATGACTGACAATATCTTCACAAAATCACTATTGATTCTACTGTCCGAAACCCCATACTGGTCAATATCGACAGGACAACACCATAGTCAATATTGACGACAACATCGTCATCATCATTTTCGACCGACAAGACAACATCCTAGTCAATATCGACAAGACAACATCATGGTCAATATCGACAAGACAAAATCATAGTCAATATCGACAAGACAACATCCTGGTCAAAATAGATGAGACACCATCATAGTCAATATCGACAAGACAAAATCGTAGTCAATATCGACAAGACAACATCCTGGTCAATATCGACAAGACAACATCCTGGTCAATATAGATGAGACAACATCATGGTTAATATCGACAAGACAAAATCATAGTCAATATCGACAAGACAACATCCTGGTCAATATAGATGAGACAACATCCTGGTCAATATAGATGAGACAACATCATGGTTAATATCGACAAGACAAAATCATAGTCAATATCGACAAGACAACATCCTGGTCAATATAGATGAGACAACATCATGGTCAATATCGACAAGACAAAATCATAGTCAATATCGACAAGACAACATCCTGGTCAATATCGACAAGACAACATCCTGGTCAATATAGATGAGACAACATCATGGTCAATATCGACAAGACAACATCCTGATTAATACCAACAAGGCAACATCATCGCTAGAGCACTATTGATTCCACTGTCCCAAGATAACAACCTGTTCATTATCGACAAGACATTATCATAGTCAATATCGACAAGACAACATCCTGGTCAACACCGACAAGACAACACCCTGGTCAATATCGACAAGCGACATCCTGGTCAATATTGACAAGACAACATCCTGGTCAACGGATTATGCAATTATTTTTAATGATATAAGATAGAATTGTTATGCTTTTTTTTACTAATATATATATTTGTATGATTCTTAGAATGAAATTCAAAACAGTGTGGCTGTGCCTATTGATTGACACATTAAATTCATCCATTGGCTGGGACAATTTAGGTGAACGTTTGTATGTAACGACCACTGCACACTATGTACTTTTTAAAGACACTTAAACTATGGGGTCACCAAAGGTTCACAACACCTTAATAAAGTAATTCGAAAAATTAATCAGAAATAACACGATGTGTTAATTTATACTAATTATATAAATCAAACATAAAGGTTATTCATGATTAATTTTTCGAATTATTTTATAATTAAGAAACCTTTGGTGACCCAACAGTTTAAATGTCTATCGTAGGTACGTCGGGAACAGTGGTCGTTACAGACAAACGTTCACGTAAATTGTCCCAGTCAATGGATGAATTTAATGTGTCAATCAATGGCCACAGCCACACTTTTGAATTTCATTCTATTTGGCTGTCGTTATAGGTTACAATACACCATTAGATTTTATGGGCGCAGCCATTTTATGAGCATAACATGGTATTCAGAATTAAGAATATGACTAATCCTGATTGGTCGAAATGTGCGCCCGTCTTTTTTTTTTATTAGAGACTTCGTGCACTCTGCTTTATACAAAAGGCAAAATAAAAATTATTCCGTAGCCCCAAAGGCACTGAGATGACTTTTCAACGCTAGGACAAGACACGTTTTTTTAAGGGCAAAATTGATAGGCATGGGAGATAAGTACAAAATACGCTAAGAAAAGCAACGCGAACCTATATTTTTTGGACCAAAAAATACTGTCATAATAACTTTTCTTTGATTCTAGCAAGGTTTCGTTAAGAAAATCAACTTTCTAAAGTCTGTATCTCGAAAAAGGCTACCATTGTCGCCTATGGGAAAATTAATTGTTTATTTCAATCTATACATCTTAGATTTGAGATGATTACATTAATATTTATATATGATGTTTATCAATATTATTATGTCAATTATCAAAATCATTGTGTTAAATTACTTTGCTCTTCATTGGCCCTTTATTTGGAATAGACATTTTTGTATCTTATCTTATCTTATGCATGTACAGACGATGAAAACGACAATCCTCATTTGTTTGAATTTAATAATTAAAATACTTTACTAGTCTAGCACAGTTAACAATAAATATAAGAAAAGTATATATTTACGACAAATGCAAAATGTCACTTATATATTTTATAAGATAACAGATTATAATACATCTGAATAAATTCTTTGAAAATGCTATTTTTAACTCGTATATATAAATGAAGGAAACTAGACCAGTGAAGCCCAGAAAAGATAGACTGATATGCAGCAAGATAAACAATCTTAATTTTAAGTCATTAGTTTGATTCAAATAGTCCTATTTCGACATACACGTTAAATACAAATACAGCAATTACATAAATTATGTAGTTTGATTCAAACAGTCCTATTTCGACATACACGTTAAATACAAATACAGCAAGAGAAAACCGTACAATTCAACCAAAGAAGAACTGGATCCCATTCAAATCTCATATTAATAAAACAAAAACGTAAATGACAATAACAAGTTTTAAAGAAAAATCACAGAATATAGAAAACGAATAAGAATTGTTTTAAGGCAAAATTACTATAGATAAATTGCAAGTGAATAATTCGACCTCATTGAATCCGAATGTATGTGAACTTCAATTAAAGCCCCGGCTCAGCTAGAGATGGATAACGCATGATATGTGCGTGTGTTGGTTATAGAAAACAAACGAATGTCAACATTGGAAGTGAAACAAGGTAAACATAACAGATATCATTCTTATGCTGGTAAAAACGTTGATTTAATCTATGATATAAAATTAAATAGACCTAAAAAATCCAATTGCACGATTTCACTTTCTATTCATATCTATATCTAAATTTATGTTCATATCGCTTATCATATATGACCATCAGAGGTGTTCGGAGGTCACCTCTATAGTTAATTCAAAGGCTACGAAACAGGTGTTATGCAAGTTTCAGCGAGCTATAATTACTCATGTCGATCCGAGTACAAATAGAGCTGATATTTAAAGACACTTAACAGCTATTGTCCTTATCCTGATATTATATTTTTGACATGTTTATCCATCTCAATCGCTGATTTCATTTTTGAAAAGAGGATCCCAAATTGAACTGTGACGTAAATAGTTATCAAAGGTACCAGGATTATAATTTAGCACGCGTTTCGTCTACATAAGACCAATTAGTGACGCTCATATCAAAATATTTATAAAGCCAAACAAGTACAAAGTTGAAGAGCATTGATGATCCAAAATTCCAAAAAGTTGTGCCGAATACGGCTAAGGTAATCTATGCCGGGGATGAGAAAATCCTTAGTATTTCGAAAAATTCAAAGTTTTGTAAACAGTAAATTTATAAAAATGACCACATTATTGATATTCATGTCAACACCGAAGTGTTGACTACTGGGCTGGTGATACAATTATTTCACATAACCGTTAACTCGCAACAGAAGAAGGATACCAGGAGACAATATCTAGTATACGTATATCGCTTCGTGTTATCTATACACCGGTATAAGAATAGTAGAAAAGTCGATTGCAGGATGAAAAGATCTAAAATAGCAGATTTACATGATTGTGTTGATTATCTTAATACAATTTATTCCAGCAAAAATGTGTGTACTGAAAGCAGTCATTATGCCTCAACACAAAAGGGCGATACACGTTCAAATAGGCTGGCTATTATAGAAAGAACAGATGTGGTGTGATTGCCAATGAGACATGTAGTGTCATTATCATCTGGAAATCTCAAATAAAACAAAAATCAAATTGATCACAAAACTTATCAATTAAAAAAAGAGCAATAGCATAATTCGTATAACTTTTTTGAAGATAGCGAATTAGAGATTTCTTACCTGAACAACTAGCAACCAGCATCAACACAAGTAAAAATGTTGTATACATCTTTCAGAGATAAGCTGCAGAACTTTTGTGTGTTTCAATTGAAGGCGTGTAAATGATAACCTAAACTTGGGGTGTAATGTTTAAATAGTATGAAGCAACAGATGCCAAAAAGGCTGACTAGTTTAAAAATCTGAAGCGTAACGTAGCAGTATACAACAGATGCCAAAAACGCTGACTTGTTTAAAAAGCTGAATATTAAATTTTACGAATAAATTTGAAAACAACATATGCCGAAAACGCTGACTAGATTGAAAAGCAACATACATACAAATGTGGCAACATATGATACTGCGAGATGACAAATTATTAGAGATGTAAAAGAAACCTGTTCGTGTTTATCTTTCCGTTAAATATGATGACGACTGGAAAAATATGTTGCCCTCGCGAAAACTTTTCTTAAGCAAAATCATTCTCAAATTTAAAACGCCGGCGTACAAAATGTACAAACGTTCGTTTTTTACCTAAAGCAGATATATTATTGAGCTTCAAACGTTTGTAAAGGACGAAAGTTTCTTGTTGGTCAATCACGATGTTCCAACTTTCGTATACTATCCAAAGTAGATAGGATATTGAGCTTCATTGTAAATAGAAAATGTTCATGTTGTTCACTCGTGGGTAAAGAGGGATGTTGACGATGAACAAAACTTTGTAGAGGGAGGCGTTGAAGATGAACAACAATTTGTTAAGTGAATATTGATAATGTACAAACGTTAGAAAAGGGATGTGTATTGATGATGTACGTACGTTTGTAAAGTGATGATGTTAATGATGTACGTTTGTAGGGGGGGTGTTGATGATGTATAACCGTTTTAGAGGGGTATGTTGATAATGTATAAACGCGTTTGTAGGGGGAGGGGGTGTTGATGATGTATAATCGTTTTAGAGGGGTATGTTGATAATGTACAAACGTTTGTAGGGGGGTGTTGATGATGTATAATCGTTTTAGAGGGGTATGTTGATAATGTATAAACGCGTTTGTAAGGGGGGGGGTGTTAATGGTGTATAATCGTTTTAGAGGGGTATGTTGATAATGTATAAACGTTTGTAGAGGGGTATGTTGTTGATTTATAAACGTTTGTAGAGGGGTATGTTGTTGATAATGTATAATCGTTTTAGAGGGGTATGTTGTTGATTTATGAACGTTTGTAGAGGGGTATGTTGATGATGTAAAATCGTTTATAAAGGGGTATGTGGATGATGTAAAATCGTTTTAGAGGGGCGATGTTGATGATGTATAAACGTTTGTAGAGGGGCGATGTTGATAATGTATAAACGTTTGTAGATGGGGATGTTGTTGATTTATAAACGTTTGTAGAGGGGTTGTTCATGGTGTATAAACATTTGTAGGGGGTTGTTCATGGTGTATAAACGTTTGTAGAGGGGGATGTTGATGATGGATACACGTTTATAGAGGGGAATGGAAATGATGTACAAACGTTTGTAAAGGGGAATGTTGATGATGTATAAACGTTTGTATGAGGATGATGTTAAAGATGAAAAAACATTTGCAGAGGAAGGATGTTGGTGGTGTACAAACGTTTGTAGAGGGGTATATATGTTGATAATGTATAATCGTTTGAAGAAGGACGATGTTGATGTTGTACAAACGTTTGTAGAGGGTATTTAAATGATGTACAAACGTTTTCAGAGGGGGATGTTAATGATGTATAATCATTTGTAGAGAGGAAATGTCAATGATGTACAAACGTTTGTAGAGGGGAATGTTGATGGTGTAAAAACGTTTGTATAGGGAAGATGTTGATTTGAATTTCATTGATGTACAAACGTCTGTAGAGGTAAATTGCAATGATGTACAAACTTTTGTAGAGGAGAGTGATTTTGATGATGTACAATCGTTTGTATAAGGGTTTGTTCCGTGTATGTCCATCATTAGTGTATTAAAGTTCGTTTTCGATTCAAAAGCAAATACGATATGAGCTTCAAACGTTTTTAAAAAGTAAATCACAAAAATACTGAATTCTGAGGAAAATTCAAAACGGAAAGTTGTTTGTTCTTCCCTGACCGGGATTTGAACTCATGCTACTCGTCCTACTCCCTTTCCTCGTCAGTTTTAATCTAGCGTCGAGACTAGTACATGATATATAAGGCACATTGAAATATATACATGTTTATATCCTCAAACTTAAAATGATAAACATGCATGTAAGTCACTATAGGGGTATTGGTTTTCGATTAGGTTAAGGTTATGCTACTTTATTTCTTACCTTATTTTCTATTCTAGTGTCTGGTCTTGTTTCAATTATAAACGAATTGAAGAATCTCCATATTAATGTAGCGACAATAGTTATCAGTAGCCTACTCTTTGCAGACTATGAAAATCGAAGGAGAATCACATTACATGTTGAATGTTGCCAGTGAATTTGTTTCAAAATCAAACATAAAATGCCAAAAAAATCGAAAGTTCTAGTGGTAGGAAAAACACAAATAATAACTGTTTTCCAAATGGGGGATGTTTTAATCGATGACGTAAACGAATATAAATACTTGGGAGTTTATTTCTCTTGAACGGTAAAATTTAATCAATATTTCGAAAAATTCCTAAAGGAAAAATTTGAAAAGGAATCGCGTTTTAGAAGAACACGACCATTCATTACTCATGCTGTTGTAATCTGTTTAGTTTTGGCTGTGCTTTCTGGACTTCGGTCAAACGTCCATCCATTACTCATGATGTTTTAATCTTTTAAGTTTAGGCTGTGCTTTCAGGATTTCGGTCAAACGTCCATCCGTTACTCATGCTGTTGTAATCGGTTTAATTTTGGCTGTGCTTTCTGGATTTCGGTCAAACCTCCATCCATTAATCATGCTGTTGTAATCGGTTTAATTTTGGTTGTGCTTTCTGAATTTCGGTCAAACGTCCATCCATTCCTCATGCTGGTGTAATCGGTTTAGTTTTGGCTGTGCTTGCTGGATTTCGGTCAAACGACCATTCAT
The DNA here is from genome assembly GCF_963676685.1 of Mytilus edulis. NCBI lineage: Eukaryota > Metazoa > Mollusca > Bivalvia > Mytilida > Mytilidae > Mytilus > Mytilus edulis. The sequence goes on along the minus strand of NC_092345.1, from coordinate 79,670,928 downwards.
TACTCATGCTGTTGTAATCTGTTTAGTTTTGGCTGTGCTTTCTGGACTTCGGTCAAACGTCCATCCATTACTCATGATGTTGTTATCTGTTTAGTTTTAACTGTTCGTTCTGGATTTCGGTCAAACGTCCATCTAAACTCATGATGTTGTAATCGGTTTAGTTTTGGTTGTGCTTTCTGGATTTCGTCAAACGTCCATGCATTACTCATGATGTTGTAATCTGTTAATTTTGTTTGTGATTTCTAGATTTTGGTCAAACGTCCATCCATTATTCATGCTGTTGTAATCTGTCAATTTTGGTTGTAATTTCTAGATTTAGGTCAAACGTCCATCCATTACTCATGCTGTTGTAATCTGTTTAATTTTGGCTGTGATTTCTATATTTCGGTCAAACGTCCATCCATTACTCATGATGTTGCAATCGGTTTAGTTTTAGTTGTGCTTTTTGGATTTCGGCTAAACGTCCATCAATTACTCATGATATTGTAATCGGTTTAATTTTGGCTGTGCTTTCTGGATTTCGGTCAAACCTCCATCCATTAATCATGCTGTTGTAATCGGTTTAATTTTGGTTGTGCTTTCTGAATTTCGGTCAAACGTCCATCCATTCCTCATGCTGTTGTAATCGGTTAAGTTTTGGCTGTGCTTGCTGGATTTCGGTCAAACGACCATTCATTACTCATGCTGTTGTAATCTGTTTAGTTTTGGCTGTGCTTTCTGGACTTCGGTCAAACGTCCATCCATTACTCATGATGTTGTTATCTGTTTAGTTTTGACTGTTCGTTCTGGATTTCGGTCAAACGTCCATCTAAACTCATGATGTTGTAATCGGTTTAGTTTTGGTTGTGCTTTCTGGATTTCGTCAAACGTCCATGCATTACTCATGATGTTGTAATCTGTTAATTTTGTTTGTGATTTCTAGATTTTGGTCAAAAGTCCATCCATTACTCATGCTGTTGTAATCTGTCAATTTTGGTTGTAATTTCTAGATTAAGGTCAAACGTCCATCCATTACTCATGCTGTTGTAATCTGTTTAATTTTGGCTGTGATTTCTATATTTCGGTCAAACGTCCACCCATTACTCATGATGTTGCAATCGGTTTAGTTTTAGTTGTGCTTTTTGGATTTCGGCTAAACGTCCATCAATTACTCATGATGTTGTAATCGGTTTGTTTTTTATTGTGCTTTCTGTATATAGGTCAAACGTCCATCCATTACTAATGATGTTGCAATCAATTAAGTTTTGGTAGTGCTTTCTGGATTTCGTCAAACGTCCATCCATTACTCATGCTGTTGTAATCGGTTTAGTTTTGGTTGTACTTTCTGGATTTCGGTCAAACGTCCATCCATTACTCATGATGTTGTAATCTGTTAAGTTTAGGCTGTGCTTTCAGGATTTCGGTCAAACGTCCATCCGTTACTCATGCTATTGTAATCGGTTTAATTTTGGCTGTGCTTTCTGGATTTCGGTCAAACGTCTATCCATTACTCATGCTGTTGTAATCTGTTTAATTGTGGCTGTACTTTCTTGATTTTGGTCAAACGTCCATCCGTTACTCATGCTGTTGCAATCGGTTTAATTTTGGTTGTGCTTTCTGGATTTCGGTCAAATGTCCATCCATTCCTCATGCTGTTGTAATCTGTTTAGTTTTGGGTGTGCTTTCTGGATTGAGGTCAAACGTCCATTCATTACTCTTGCTGTTGTAATCGGTTTAGTTTTGGTTGTGCTTTCTGGATTTCGGTTAAACGTCCATCAATTCCTCATACTGTTGTAATCTGTTTAGTTTTGGATGTGCTTTCTGGATTTCGGTCAAACGTCCATCCATTACTCATGATGTTGTTATCTGTTAAGTTTAGGCTGTCGGTCAAACGTCCATCTATACTCATGATGTTGTAATCGGTTTAGTTTTGGTTGTGCTTTCTGGATTTCGTCAAACGTCCATCCATTACTCATGCTGTTGTAATCTGGTTAGTTTAGGCTGTGCTTTCTGGATTTCGGTCAAACGTCCATGCATTACTCATGATGTTGTAATCTGTTAATTTTGGTTGTGATTTCTAGATTTTGGTCAAACGTCCATCCATTACTCATGCTGTTGTAATCTGTCAATTTTGGTTGTAATTTCTAGATTTAGGTCAAACGTCCATCCATTACTCATGCTGTTGTAATCTGTTTAATTTTGGCTGTGATTTCTAGATTTCGGTCAAAAGTCCATCCATTACTCATGATGTTGCAATCGGTTTAGTTTAAGTTGTGCTTTTTGGATTTCGGCTAAACGTCCATCAATTACTCATGATGTTGTAATCGGTTTGTTTTTTATTGTGCTTTCTGTATATAGGTCAAACGTCCATCCATTACTAATGATGTTGCAATCGATTTAGTTTGGTAGTGCTTTCTGGATTTCGTCAAACGTCCATCCATTACTCATGCTGTTGTAATCGGTTTAGTTTTGGTTGTACTTTCTGGATTTCGGTCAAACGTCCATCCATTACTCATGATGTTGTAATCTGTTAAGTTTAGGCTGTGCTTTCAGGATTTCGGTCAAACGTCCATCCGTTACTCATGCTGTTGTAATCGGTTTAATTTTGGCTGTGCTTTCTGGATTGAGGTCAAACGTCCATCCATTACTCATGCTGTTGTAATCTGTTTAGTTTTGGCTGTACTTTCTTGATTTCGGTCAAACGTCCATCCGTTACTCATGCTGTTGCAATCGGTTTAATTTTGGTTGTGCTTTCTGGATTTCGGTCAAACGTCCATCCTTTCCTCATGCTGTTGTAATCTGTTTAGTTTTGGCTGTGCTTTCTGGATTGAGGTCAAACGTCCATTCATTACTCTTGCTGTTGTAATCAGTTTAGTTTTGGTTGTGCTTTCTGGATTTCGGTTAAACGTCCATCCATTCCTCATACTGTTGTAATCTGTTTAGTTTTGGATGTGCTTTCTGGATTTCGGTCAAACGTCCATCCATTCCTCATGATGTTGTAATCTGTTTAGTTTTGACTGTGCTTTTTGGATTTCGGTCAAACGTCCATCCATTCCTCATGCTGTTGTAATCTGTTTAGTTTTGGCTGTGCTTTCTGGATTTAGGTCAAACGTCCATTCATTACTCTTGCTGTTGTAATCAGTTTAGTTTTGGTTGTGCTTTCTGGATTTCGGTTAAACGTCCATCCATTCCTCATACTGTTGTAATCTGTTTAGTTTTGGATGTGCTTTCTGGATTTCGGTCAAACGTCCATCCATTCCTCATGATGTTGTAATCTGTTTAGTTTTGGCTGTGCTTTTTGGATTTCGGTCAAACGTCCATCCATTCCTCATGCTGTTGTAATCTGTTTAGTTTTGGCTGTGCTTTCTGGATTTAGGTCAAACGTCCATTCATTACTCCTGCTATTGTAATCGGTTTAGTTTTGGTTGTGCTTTCTGGATTTCGGTTAAACGTCTATCCATTCCTCATGCTGTTGTAATCTGTTTAGTTTTGACTGTGCTTTCTGGATTTCGGTCAAACGTCCATCCATTACTCATGATGTTGTAATCGGTTTAGTTTTGATTGTACTTTCTTGATTTCGGTCAAACGTCCATCCATTACTCATGCTCTTTGATTTTTTTAGTTTTGGCTGTGCTTTCTGGATTTAGGTCAAACGTCCATTCATTACTCTTGCTGTTGTAATCGGTTTAGTTTTGGTTGTGCTTTCTGGATTTCGGTTAAACGTCAATCCATTCCTCATGCTGTTGTAATCTGTTTAGTTTTGGCTGTGCTTTCTGGATTTCGGTCAAACGTCTATCCATTACTCATGCTGTTGTAATTATCAAATATGTATGAAGGTATGAAAGTGTGCAAAATTTTGGAAATGTGTATTTTAAGAAAAAATAAAATCTATTAGTAATCTATCAATTGGTCCGAGACCATCATTGTCGTACAAATAAAGTCCCTAGTGTTGACAGTGGGTTACTTGCCATTAATTTTTATACCCCTTCCAAATTTATTTCTCCATGTTTAATGCCTCAAATTGCAAGTAGGGGGTGAAATTACGCTGTAAAAAAAATTGGGTCGAGAAATTTAAAGGAAAGTAGTGATTTGGTCAAGCTGAAAAAGGTTTAAAATTAGCACTTCGGAAGCTGTCAAAAGATTTCAAGACGCCCTAAACATACAATTGTCCATATTTTGAGTTAGACACGATGAAGTTTTCTATAATTTTGATTTAATTTGTCCCAAAAGTAGTACAACACACTGTAAAAGTTTCTTTGAGAAAGCGCAGGTGGGATTTTTTTTATTTTCATTTATGTTCTAAAAGAAATGCACTACGAAATAATTGTGGTATCGGACCAATTATATTCAAGATATTGCATTGCACTTTCACGGCTTCTTTTAAGTTTATGATTAAATGTAGGATTTGAAAGAAATACTCTTACTATTATGTTGACACTTTTAATTCTATAATGATGTGATTTTGTTACGTACACTGTATACGTGTGTACAAATCATAATTTATTAAAAAAAAAAGTTGTACAAATTATTATTTGTATTTTGACTTTGTACAGAAAGTGCTTAAAAATTTGTTCAAATTACAATTTGCACTAATAACAATTTGTGAAAAAATACCCCCATTTTTCGCTTAAATACTTCCATGCATTCGCATTAAGCCATGTAATAAGTGGTCAGTGGTCAATATTCTCTCTAAAAACTCAAATACACACATGGTCTCATCCTTAATGGTTGCAACGCTTATGCCAAACAAAGCAGAAAGAATATGGAACGTGGGGCATGATCATAACCACATAATAAGTAGCATAGCTCTTTCTCATATTGCTAGCAGAAGAGATAGAAAACGTCGATGCAGTGGCCCAACCATTACACAAACAAACAAAATGAAAGTTTAATTATTTGATGGAGGCAGTAAAAAAAGAACAGATGGAATATCACAAATGCATCCCTTAAAAGATTAAAAAAAATAATGAAATAACTTTCAGTTTCTAATTCTGATTCTAAGTAAATATTAAACCTTATAGAGAATTTATATTCTTTACCTCTACAATCCATTTTTGTCAGTAAGTGTAGGCATCTGTATCGGTGTCGGTATAAGTGTCTGTGAAGAGGAACTATCTAAGAGTCTTTAATGTATTACTGGGTTTATATATTTAGTGTGAACACTGATAAAATTGAGAATGAAAATAGAGAACGTGTCAAAGAGAACACAACCCGACCAAAGAGCAGAAAACAGCCACCAGTGGGTCTTCAATACAGCGAGAAAATTCTACACCCGGATACCACGGCCGACACTCGGCTAACCGAGAGATTGGTCGGTTAATCTTTATTGAGTATATGGCTATATCGGAGGTGGGTCTGTTAATCGGGTTGGCTAAAGTCTGTTAATCAGGTGTTATCGAGGAAATCATTGGAAATTCTACATGTTTCATTGTATAACTTTTTAAATATATGTTTATCATAAAAATAATTCATGTCTAACAAAACAATTCAATGTACTGAATCCAGTGGTGTAATTATCATTTTTCTAGCTTCGATGTACGATCTATAAAATGAAAAGGCGTGTTACTCATCAATAAATTTATACACATTTTACACACACAAAATGTACACAAAGAGACACGTTGGTTGAATTTACTTATATACGATATTTTGAACATCGAACAAAGACAGGCATTATGTTTGTCAACCAAATTGATATCATTGTGTGAAAAATCTACACAAAAATCTGTACTTAGATGACATAAATCAATCTTTATTTAAAACCTGGTCTGTTAATGGGTCGGATGTATAAAACCCGGTCTGTTAATTGGTCTGTTAAGAGTTATGAATGGCAATACACGTATAATTTTATTACTGTATGAGGTGTTATCGGATCAAATGGGTAGGCTCAAGACGAGTGGCTAAAATATACGGAAACAACACATGAGCAATGAAACATAATATATACGGAAACACTGACATGAACAATGAATTTAGGCCATGAATATTGAAAACTGATATAAAAAAGTGTAATATTAAAGTATTATTATACATCATGTTAAAATGCCATATTTTGATTGCCTAATACGAAGGTGTTAATTTACTCTATCACATGGCTGAGCGGGTGACAATTTTTTGGAATGTCACCCTCTTGGCTAGATCAATCAAAAATCGGCAGTTTAAACGACAATGAATTGAATCTACATCAAGTTATTTTATAGACAATGCTTAAAGTTCTAATTTACTATACAACGAAGCGTGGAACGACTCAAACTTATTTCTTTTACAATTGTTGGAAAAACGTATTTCACTTGTTAATATTTTTACTTTAATTCCTATAAATCATTGTGTGTTATGCTTATTGTTGATATTAAACGCATTCGTTCACCATCGATGGGTTTCAACTGGTGATGCACATTTCATCATGTTCATTGTGATGTATATTCCTCAGCCAGATATGAGGCCTTTTGAAAGGGGTATTTACCCAAAATTTAAATAAAATAAATAACAATAACAAAATAACAACAATTGAAAATATTTTTTTTCTTGATAGCAGAGCTTTTTTCCCGTTTCGGGCCTAATCCTTGTATCGTTTATATGTCAAGTCAATGCACTACTATTGTCTATTTACTTCACTTCTGATGATTTTTCAAATACCCGTTAGGCTGTCAAGTACGTGACTACATAGAAAATACTTTATAATAAAACTCATCTGTTAAAGAAAATGATGATACGACATTCATTATAATAAATCAACTATCACATAGCTGAGAGGGTGATGGAGCAGATCGGTATCCCTCGAAAAAACATTGTCAACCTTGGCATCGCCGCGGATGACAATGTTTTCTCGGGACCCAATCTGCTCTATCACCCTCTCAGCTATGTGTTAATATTTATATCTTATCACATATGTGTTACGGATACGGATAAATTTTTAAGATTTACCTGTTATGTTTCATTAAATTGTTATAATTGACCTTTTTTCCCCTCTTTTCTGCAACACTTAAATATGTGATAAATAGCTTAAAGATTATAACATGTTTTTCCATATTTGCCCTGGTATTATCCCTCGACCCATATCGGCCCTCGGCTAAAGCCTCGAGGCCGATATGGGAGTCTCGGGATGATACCAGCGCTAATATAGAAAAGGGCATGTTATAATCTATACATATTGATTTCATCCAAGAATGGTCGCATACATGTATATCATGTGGATTCTTTTTAGGTGGTCATGAATGACACTAATTTGTATCTAAATTGGTATTAACCAGTATATAAATCAGAGATAAACGTCGTAATGTAACTAAACATCAGTAAGTAAAATATATTGGGATGCTAGCATATATAAAGAATAAAGAAATAATAATGAGTAAGATAAAATAAAATGTAGAGAAAAGTAACAGACAATTTAAAGAATATAGAAATAAACAACACCCCCAATCCAGACCCTCATTGTATACACGAGAATCTGGATGGAAACACAGAATATATAGAATAATAGATAAGGACAGTAGGAAGTGATGCATTAATAAACAAGAATGTGTCCTCAGTACACGAATGCCCCACTCGCATGCACTATCATTTTCTATGTTCATTGGACCGTGAAATTGGAGTAATATCTCTAATTTGGCATTAAAATTAGAAAGATCATATCATAGGGAACATGTGTAACAAGTTTGAAGTCGATTGGACTTCAACTTCATCAAAAACTACCTTAACCAAAAACTTTAACCTGAAGCGGGACAGACGGACGAACGGACGGACGGACAGACGGACGGACGGACGGACGGTACGATGGACGGACGATACGACGGACGGACGGACGGACGAACGGACGCACAGACCAGAAAACATAATGCCCCTCTACTAGCGTAGGTGGGGCATAAAAAAGATAGAAAAAAATAATAACTGTTTGAGAATAAAGACATAAAAAACACCCCTGGGTGTTGAAACAGTAACGGATTGCTATGTACTCATATTGGTAATAAATGCTAAAAGTTTACATGCGGACAACTGCAGTTCTCCTCTGCACTTATGTAGAAAGGAACTAAACGGAATAAAATGAATTAAAACTTAAGATAACCAAATGTAGCTGTATTCGCTCCTTTCCATTTACTTCTTTAGACTGATTTGTAAACAACAGATGATTCAGTAATAGAAGAAAAGAACCAATCGGATGATGTTGACGATTTAGAGTTTAACGTCCAGTGACAAATATCATGTGCATATGAGAACGACAACATGTTATATGTACCCTGTGTTGTATTAGAAAGATACTTTCGGACGGATTTGAGAACGTGCTACTTTGAACAGACACAAAAATTAAGGCTGAAGAAAACGTTAATAATAGATTCATGCATATTCCAGCAGGCAATCCATATACATATATTGAAGTGACACACCCCTTAATAAAATGCAAAGGAAGTCAAAATAAAAATGTTCTTACTAGAAGGATACTGTTGCAGCGTATAATCATTTTTTTTTACTCAAGAGCATCTCATTCTTAACTTTTTCAAAGGGAAAATATAAAGGTAGCACAACTATTGTCGTGGCTAAATAACTCTTAACTGACACAATTTCAATTTTCCAACCCATTAACAGACTTTATTCCCATAATGTTCACTAAAACGTGGTATTACTCACGTTATATTACAATTATGAAATATTTACTAATTTCAATTTATATTTTAGAACCAAAGTACGATTTTGTGTCCTTTAAATGATATCTAAAATTGTTTTTTTCGCCTTTCATTACAAAAATTGCTATGCGTATAAGCATAAATACTACATACTTGCGCGACGCCTTTTAGTTTTACTGAAAACTGCGCAGACTATGAAATGTTTTTACAGTTGGAAAATGTTCTATGATATATATCATTTTGTCAGACACTTTTCTTTTTTTGATTTGATTCTTATAATGTACCTAAAATCTGTATATTAAATAGATTTTAATAGTAAAATTGTGCGTTTTACTCTTAACAGACGTATAACCAACCCGATTAACAGACCAACCGCCGATATAGCCGCATACTCAATATAGATTAACCGACCTATCTCTCGTTTAGCCGAGTGTCGGCCGTGGATACGTGCTTCCTTAATGGATATGTAATGATTAAGTATACATACTCTGACGGAGAGCTTGTTCCAAATGTGGTTAAATGTTGCTCTGTTATTTCAGAGAAGATTTTTGCAAACGTAAACGACGACGGACGACAGACGCCAAGTGATGGGAAAAGCTCACTTTAGCCCAATTGAGGTAAAAATTATAAAATCCTTCGGCCATTCTGTTTGACAAATACCTGACGAAAGACATTGTGATTTTATGTTACGTAAAAAAAGTTTCAATTATTAACTATTTTTTCATTTACCATTTTCTGTATTGTTTTTGGTCAGTGAATACTTATCAGTAGTCTTTTGTTTATTTGTGTCTATGGGGTGTGTCTTTTTAACATTATTTTAATATATACACAATATATCTTTTGTTAATATATCCTTAAATATAGTTACTTTCCACAAACTATTAAGTTATTTCATTAACGAAACTCATTGAAAGTATATACGGAGTCTTCAGAAGAAGGGCCAATTTTCCCTGATTTTTGGAATATTTACGAGTTGATAATTCACCTTTTAATGCTCCTTAGGGGCGTTAACACACAAAATCAATATTGGTTTTGAAAAACAAAAAAATCAATAGTCTTGGTCTTATTTATCGTAGGAATACCTGGTCAAGGTATGAAAATAGATGATGTGACGTGTTTTAATGCGCATCTATGATCATCTATCAGGCTATTTAGAAACATGATTTACCTACATAATCAAATGAAAAAAATCAATGGAAAATTGGTCTTCCTCTTTGTGATCACACAAAACATCAAGAGGATTCTTGTACCTTATCGACTCGATTCATAAGATTCTTTTCCAGGAATCAAATTGTGTTAGCATGATATTTGAATGTACAAGCAAATTTCATTTCTATTATGTACAAACAACTATCAAATCCATAATTTAGTTTCAATAAAAAATATTTGATTTGACTAAAATGTATTTAAGATATGAATAAAAATCATGTAACAACAACATATATTATATATTATATGTACACATAACTTTGTAAGAACATTAACAACAGATGACTGGCAGTTATGGAAAAAGCTTTACAAAAAATACAAAAAAACCGGTTCTACAGCATTTGTTCATTTTAACAGTTTCATAATAGGTGTAACTAACAGTTATACTTATTAACTAATGATAATAAGTATATTTCACTTCTCAATTGTTCTTTCTACATTTCAACTCGTCTTTCACAATAACCCTTTCTTGCTGAAGGTTCCATGCGGCATTCGTATTCTTCCGGACAAGTACACCTGTATTCCGTGGTTGCGTTCTTTTTTATTTTCTTACACACTCTTCTATTGGATGTGTTCATGTTGCAGGTTCTCTAAAAGTATTCAAAAAGATATTAACAAAATTGAGAATGGAAATGGGGAATGTGTCAAAGAGACAACAACCCGACTAAAGAGCAGATAACAGACGAAGCATATTTCAGAAATGTGTGTGAGCTTTCATTTTTATGTTGCCACTAGTTACTACAATTTTGAATAATCAAACATAAACTAAAGCTTTTGAAATTAAAATAAAAAGATACGATAAAATAAAGTAAAAGTACAGTTAATTCGGTCCGGTAGACCTTGTTTCCTAGTTATTAAACTTCTCTTTAAATAAAAAAGGATGGTTCGTCACTCAAAGATCAAAAGAAATATAAGAGGGGGGGGGGGGCAATACCTTTTTGTGTTAACCTGTTTTGGTGTTGTTAACTGTTATCTGATATCAATTAAAGCTGTTAACTGTTTTCAACCCACTTTGTTAACTGTTATCAGCATTTTTGCATTTTTGTTAAATGTTTTTGCCAAAATCAAGTTGTTGTTAACATGTTAACGGACCCCCTATTGCCCCCTCATTTAACCATTTGTGAATGTTATCTATTCGGTTTTTATCTAACTTTTTTTTTACATTCAACATAATATTTACCATACTGCAGACAAATTCATGGGTGATTTGGAAAGTGGACACATAGTACGCTCTCTTCAATTGTAAATTGTAATCATTATTTGGGCAAGCACAGTTCACGCTCTCAATTACATCAGGGTACATAACCCCAGTCATTACAACTGCCACTTCCCCTTCTTCCACATTACAAATTGTATCTGGAGTCGGTTCTGTGCAATAGTTCGACTTGTATTCAACACGTTTTCCTACAAGTATAAAATAAATACTGTAAAATCAAATATCTGTATAAAAAAAAAACAGTCGACAATTTAAATATGTTCAATACTTGATTGATGCTACAAAAAAGGGTGTATTTATAAGGTTTATGACACCTTCTGTAGCCATGTGAATTACGAAATTTTCAATCTGCAATAGTATCAAAACAGCAAAAATAATGAATAACAGAGGTAGGCTATTTTGTTCATATACCAAGGGGATACTTCGTGCAAAGCATTATTATTTATTATTTCATTACATTTAATAGATAAAGGAGATTTTAAAGCAAATAAAACCAAGATTTTTGTAGAAAATCCTGACTTTAATACAGAGATTTCTGAAGAAAAAAAATTAAACATAGATTACTCATCTGTTTTTCTAGGATGTGATAGTCTTTATGGTTTTGAAAAAAAAGAAGTTCTAAACAATCTTTAAAATTCCAAAATAAACTCGTGCAGAGTCACACAAGTCGATCACACTCTAGAAGGTGTACTTGAATTGGTCCATATTTAAATGGTTTTAACCAATATCTAAGGAAATCATTGTTAGCATTGCATGCAATAGTCTAATATCTACCAACCACCGAATTGCCAAATACGAGAGTTCAAGGTGAAAGGCTACATGGATTTTCTATAAAACGTCAATACGTTTAGCATTGAATCAACACAAGGATACACAGGGGCGGATCCAGCCATTTAAAAAAAGGGGGGCTTAACCCAGGAAAAAAGGGAGGGGGTCCAACTATATCTCCCCATTCAAATGCATTGATCGGCCAAAAAAAGTGGTACAACCCCGGACCCCCTGGATCCGCCACTGGTACATGATCTTTAATGCTAATAATGTATGAGGGGGAAACATACAAATTGGATTATCTTCCCTTCACCAGAGTTTGAAATAAATTAAGTCATTATATTCCGCTTTTGACCACAGGTTATTGGGTTAGAAATAACTGAAAAATCACAAATGCATTAAAAAATGTATGCGAGATAAGTTGGGGAAGTTGCCTTTTGATAAAATTGACATGCCAGATGGTAATTAAGAGGAAAAGAAGACAGGACAATCATTTAAACAAGGATCGTTTATCGATCATTGATCCTATGAAGTTTTAAAAATATCCGATCTGTAGATTAAGAGAATCTTTTTTCAAATTGGCTAGTCAGACCTGGAAAAACTTGAACGAAAATCTAGTAATTTATTGTAATAAGAACATCTGTATACTATTCCTGACAGGTTTAGTCGAGGGCTTAGTTCAAACAAACCTGGTGGTTTTGAAGAGATGATGAGGGACTACTGAGAAGCAAAGTAATCTAAATTTGGCTCAAGTGAGAATAAATTGACCAGAAACTATCATCATTGGTGCAGACATTTAATACGTTTTGTGTGAAACAGAAGCATTTAAATTTTAATCAATTCCATTCATCCTAAACGTAAAATTTTATTTTCCTCTTTAAATATCTTACCTGATGATAAAAGATTTCGTGTAATTGTTCTTCCTGGTGCATTGTCCCATCCTCGCGGGCAGGTAATACCATCTGGGCAAGTGCAGATCTCTGTTATTGTTTCAAATAGTGTTTCTTCTCGTTCAACATCTCCGTTAGGTGAACGTCTTTGGGAGATTGTCTTCAATGCATAATCGCAAGGTTCATTGTGCCTGCTGCATTGGGGCAAACTCTGCAAAATTTCAAAATCATTTTACTTTTATAATTCTGCCAACAGGAATCATACAAATGATGTCTTACAGTTTCAATATGTGGGCCTTTGCGGTATGGTTTTTGCCCATTGTTGTATTTGATTTCTGTTAGAGTGTTGTCTCAAAGCAACCATACCTTTTTATCAACGAATTGTTTACATCAGAAATGCAAGTATTTGTAAAGAAATCGAAGAATAATAATATATGAGTCTTTATTTTGAATTTTCTGAAATTAGTAATTTTATAGTTGACCGTTGGATAAGTTAATCAGTAAGTAACCCCTTGTATCTAGAACAGCTGATAAAAACTGAGTGAGTTCTTCGGGTGACAAATGCTTCCTTTTTATTCTAGACTATTCTATTATTTTATAAAAACATGTACCATCAACTTCGACATAGCCTTCTATAATGTTTCTAGAACTCAGCGTGTAAAAATGAAATTCAATATTTATACACATAAAAAAGAGAAAGCGGTGCGCAAGCGCCTTTGATTCCAGCTAGGGGTCAAACTGAGACTTTTACCACATGACCTTGTCATTTCTTCTCCTTTCAAAGATTTTAAGTAGTTTGTGTATTTCAAAAAGATGATACAATATAAAAGAAGAAAGAAAAACTGCATTGCTATAATATTACAGAAAGTGTACCCTTCCTAAATTAAGTACCATGTTTGACACAAGACACAGAAATAATATTCCTTCTAGCTCAACTCGGCGAAACTGTAAGAGTTGTGCCTCAAAAATACTTGAATCTGCACCTGTCGTATTATCACTTTTGTTATATAAAAAGACCATATGTATGTCAATATTAATTAAGCTATATATGTACAGCTCCTATATAGATTACAAGTAAGGGTCGGTTAATGGATGGTTAATCAGATAAATGGACAATTTATAATACCAGAGCCGGCCTAGGCCTATTGTGTGTTGGGTTGAAACTTCTGGGACAATATATAATGGACAAAATAATAGCTTTATAACTGATCAATGCAGCCATAATAGACAATAGGGCATTAAGTAAAACTAATACATCGCAAATTAACCGCATAGACCGAGATAAATCGCTTTTAATTGGAAACATTTATCTGAAATTATCTTATTATCTTAGGTCGTGTTGCTGAAGTCAAGGATATTGGTTATTTCATATTTCTGTGAACTAAATATTAAGGGCTGTCTTTTTCCTCTATATAATGGGGAATTTATTTCTTCTTTAATTATTAACAGGGTGCCAAAAATGCGGAATTAATCTAAGGAAATACAATAAAAAGCGACTGCAAACCAAACCAAAAATAAAACAATTTATTTTAAATAAAACCATATATATTCAAAAGAATATTTTTTTTAATAAATGTCCTTATTATCCATTATTGAAGATTTGCCAAATTCTTTCAAAATAACAGTTTTAGGCTACATCTATATGGAAAAACAAGGGTGGCATAATTCATTTGCATTTCTTAAGTTGTATGTAGGTAACTCTAATTTTAAAATTCAAAATTTAATATTCCTAACTTCACTTGTAACTGTGTAACTCGACAATTGAACATTTGAGAATTGTAACTCAAACTTTACAACTATGTTTACAAATTGTAATATGTGTTTTTGTAATTTGTACATTTGTGTAATTTGCTTTTGTAATTTGTACATTTTTTTTTATGCAAACAAGTAATTCAAAATTAATGATATGGCAATTTGCCATCTGTCATTTTAGTTCTTTGAAAGTACAAATGTATATTCAATCTTCAATTATTTCATATTTACATATATTTTTTATTATAATAAATACAGGAATAAAATGTTGGTGTTTAACACCACTGTCAGCACTATTCGTAATGAGCTCTCTCATTACAATCAGTTTTTATTCGTGAAAGAAGTCGAAGTTTCGGGAGAGAACCACTTAACTTTCTCAGGAAATATTCATATACATTGACACAGAACAAACGCTGCTTTCGAATTGACGTTATAAAAACTAAAATTTGTGAAAATAAAAAATAAATGAACTTAATTTGAAAGACGTTTGTTATATCGTTACAACTGTTTTACAATCATCATTTTGGAACCTTTAAGAGCGGACTGCATGTGCTTTATAGGTTTGGAACCTTTAAGAGCTGACTGCATGTGCTTTATAGGTTTCGGAACCTTTAAGAGCTGACTGCATGTGCTTTATAGGTTTCGGAACCTTTAAGAGCTGACTGCATGTGCTTTATAGGTTTCGGAACCTTTAAGAGCTGACTGCATGTGCTTTATAGGTTTCGGAACCTTTAAGAGCGGACTGCATGTGCTTTATAGGTTTCGGAACCTTTAAGAGCTGACTGCATGTGCTTATAGGTTTTGCTCATTTTCTTTAATTTCTGTTGATTTTTCTTTTGCTATGTATTATACAACTAGCTTATTAACATTTTAAAGCATATTGCACTCATACATGTTTATTGCTTTATAAATCATTGTTGTTTACTGCTAACCTGAAGTGTATACAGACAATAAAACACACTCCTTTTGGACAGACTATATGTTAGTCATATTTTGTAATAAAACAAACTGTTTTCTGCATAAATTACGGAATTTTATAACTTAAAATTTTAGCTGTTAATCTCAAGATGAAAAAGATCTCTTACATCCTCATAAACTTTACATTCTTTTGAAATCATTCGCCTTACTTTTTATAATTTATATTGGAGTAAGTATAGGATCGGGAGAGCAGATATTCTTGAAGGTATAGGATAGGGAGATTATGTGTTCTTGAATGAAGGTGGTGTAGGATTGCGTGAAAGGGAAGCTATTCTTTAAGGTATGAGCGTTAGAGTGTGTGTTCTTGAAGTTATAGGATCGAGAGGGCATGCGTTCTTTATGGTATAGGATCGGAAGAGCAAGTGTTCTTTAAGGTTTAGGGTCGGGAGAGCAGGTGTTCATGAAGTTATGGGATTGAGAGAGCATGTGTTCCTTGTGGTATAGGATCGAGAGATAAGTCATTGAAGGTGAAGGATTGGGAAAGCAGGATGTTTTTGAACGTATATGATGGGGAAAGTGTGTGTTTCATTTCGGTCTTTAAGTTGAAAAAATGTCAAGTTTGTTTTTCTTGTGCAAACTTTGAGGGACGCCGTTTTCGGATTATTTTGGTTAAATTGATGTTATTTTGCATAGTCTCGGTTAAAAATGCACATAACTGACATGTTCCTGGGGCTAGCCATTTAACGAATAGAAGTACGACGGATATACCATGTTTACCCTTATTCAAATCATCATATTTCCGCGATGAGTAATTTCAATTTTTAGTGATCTTTAGTGGTTTATTTCTGTAAATGTAATTATTGAAGAAGTGCTTTTTTAATGAAATAATTATCTTCAGGAAGTTATAGGTCAAGTGGTGTTTCATTGTTTCCGCTTATACAAATATACGAAGGCTATGTTTTAACAAACATATCGAATAATATAACAGAAAAACTGTACATGATAGTTTTAAACAAGCACATTGTTTAAAAAATGTTTTAAAAGTATATTCTCGAGAAGAAATGTGGTACCAAAAGTTTGTAGAAGTTAGCAATTATATGTCCTCGTGCGGCCTTCAAAAATAAGCAAAGCTTCTAATAAGCTATAATAGAAATCGAAATTATAAATATAAAACAATTCAAAAAAGAAAACTAACGTCCTAATTAACGGTTAAAAAACACCAACGGAAAATAAAATATGATGAACAACAACAAACGACACCACTGAATTACAGGTTCATGACTTTGGACAAGCACAGTATAGAAAGTGGCGGGTTTCAAACAAATATGCAGGCGCCAAAACAAAATACGTATATATATAGAGTGAAAAGGGCTTAAATCTTCAGGTCGACAAAGCGCATAAACACAACGACTAAAGAAAACAGGTACAGATCTTAGAGTACTTGCATTTGTTGAAACCTAGCTAAAAGCTAATAAAAACTTATAAAAAATCATGAGGCTAAGACTTAAATATCAACCATCCAAAATACAATGGATGAACTGTAAGCCTGTCTAAAACAGCCAGAGAAAAACATAACCTTGTGCAATGTCAAAATATATGTACCGACAATGTTTCTCTTTTGAGGGGTGGAGGCGCCGGGTGCATCCCCGTCTGAATACGACTTTGGTTTATCCGGATCGCACCTAAATAAATGTGCTCGTAAAAATTAGAAAGCTTTTGTTTACTTATGTATACAACGCTTTATGTTATTGACAAATTTTGACTATGGGAATGACATATTAAAAGGACTACATATATATATGTATAGTATAAACTTGAGGAACTGACATTATTTTTCGGACAAAGGGGCAGGAGGACCCTTTGGGGCGGGGTATAAAAAAAACGTGATTGCTTATTGGTCAGCTCATCTGGTAAATGTATTCAATTGTTTAGTTACGATCAAAAATTGTTATATTGAATCAAATGGTAGCATAGCTAAATTGCAAGGGTTAATTCATAGGGCTTTTCATTCGTTCCAATAAAACAATGACATATATAGCATAGAAACCATGTTGCTGTAACTTGTACAGTGATAACGATAGGGTTTTAGACTAGCAATGAATGCCACAAAGCGCTTCGGGAATTTCTCTTTTTTTCCTGAAGATTTAACGTGTTATTGCTGAATAGTAGTTTATAAATGATGCGCTTCTAGTTTTACTATTGTTATTGTTATATGGTATTTATAAGAACAAGAACACATCAAATAAATTAAAACATGTTTAGATATTAAAGAACGTAATTTACTAAATAATAAATAAACCACAAAAAACATTTAGAAAAGGGGAGTTCATTCCCCAATTACCTGTCTTCAATCCTAAACCTCCCAATTACCTGTCTTCAATCCTAAACCTGAATACTTTTTACTCATTTTTTTAAGAACGATTGGATTTAATTCTCGATCTCGCCAATTGCTCTCTCAAAATAATAGTAATAAAAACACTGTGATGAAATATTCATTTGAAAGAAATAATCGAATACTGATTCGATTTTCATTTACTATATATATATAAAACATTGAATTTTTTTTTTTATGTTAAATGGTTAAGTAAATATACTTGCCGACCATGGTTGATCGTTGGATAAAAAATCCTCAAAACTTGGTATTGCATGTACGGTCAACAGACTCACACACACAACCACACACAAACTTGAAAACAAATATATCTGCATTGTACTATAGCTGAAAAGTTTATACTGATATCTGTCCCGAGTCTTCCTTTTTATAAGCAAACAATTGGCCGTAGTTCGTGGGTGGAATTGATTAGTTTTAAATATGTTATAGTCATCTGATCATATCATTAAATTACATACAATATGCCATTATCTTCTGAATATGTAAATCCGTTGTTATAATTAAGTCGCAATTATAAAAGTAAGTGATAACGGTGTAATTTGAGAAATAATTGTATTTTGGGGAATGGACAGCAAAGAATACAAACAACCTTTAAATATCTTATTGTTTTGTCATACATTTCGATCAGGTGATCAGTACGAAAAAGAATGAGTGCATTTGGTAAAAAGGTAAGATAGTTTGAAAGGTACAAAAAAAAATAAGAATTATTTGTTCTCTCCTTGAAGTGACACATAACATATTTTGGTTACATTTCTCTCATGCGACTCGTGTCATTCAAATCCCGATATCTATAAGCAGCTAGACCGCCCTTAACATACTGGAGCTTATTGAGGAATGAACTAATCTTCTGTTCGGTACTCTAGTCTACTATTGAAGCTGAGTCGGCTATATCAGTGAAGCCTGGAGTTCTATCGTTGGAGCTAAAAAAATCCTTTTAGTGAAGACTGGACCGCATCAGTGGAGCCAGGAATCCAAATAAAAACATTGCTTTAAAGAGCCATGTACACCGTGAAAAAAATGCTCAATTTTGAACCTGGAGCCCGACGACAAACTTAGGATGGAGACCGAAACTTACAATCGGCGTAATTCTCAAAGTTAAGTTCACTGGTACTTGATTGAAACACAATATTGAAATAGTGTAGGTTATATGTGTTTTTGTATGTATACGTCATATGCACAGTACAAATAAAAGTAGGATTGTGTAAAATGATTCAATTTTTACAGGTATCTCACACCTATCTTTTCAAGGTTGAGTGCCTATATTTACAAGTTTTATATGGTTTCGAAAATGCGAGGGTTAAAGTTAAGACTAAACAATAAAAAATATGTTCGTATAACTCTTTATGAAAAAGTCGAGTTGCGAGAAAAAGATATATAGTAAAAGCAGAACATATATGTATCTATCCTGTCCGATACCCATATACTAGTAAATGTTTTTGTTATTAAGTTATACATATACTGAACTTCCCAGGTTAAAGATTATTTATTTTATACATTTGATTATCATTGGGACGCTTGAAGTTTTGAATATTCAAAGAAAATTAAAAAATATTCTGTCCCACCAGAGACGTTTTATTTTATGTCTCTGTTCCCACATACGTGTCTATTTGTAAATAAATAATCTGGTTTCCATAAAAAGAAAAAAAAAGAAAAAAAAAAAAAGAGACTTTAATATAAGTATTCGCTTTTTGTTATGAAAATGTTCTGGATCCTCATTTTGCCTTACAATGAGATACCACACGACACCAAGTTCAACGTAGATTCCCGATTCGTAGATTTTTTTTTAATTTAATTTAAATATGTTCATTTCGAATTAAAAAAACAAAAACGAAACTAAACATTGTATTACAATTAGGGAGGACAGTTGAGCAACGAAACAATGCCGGGAAGTTTGGTGTGATTCAAAAACTTGTATATGTGGCATATTTCAATATGTATTCCTTTCTTTTTTACTGACCCCGGTTATGTGGGATTACATCATACAAAGTCTATCCAAAATATTTTTCAAAGAATTCCGCTAAAACCGGTGTTAGCGCCGTCTTAAACTTGCATTGGGTGAGAGTTAAACTTGTTGTTCCATGTTGAAGGCTGCGAAGAACAGCAACAAAAGACATGTTCGTTTGTTTTTTGTCTGGGGTTTTGTCATGGATGGATACCCCATATCCTTTTTTTGTGCAAAGACACACAAGTTGGATGTTTGACAAACAAGAGATGGATTTTGTCAATTTTTTAAGCTATTTTACCATTGGACCTCTGTCGATAGGAGTTGTAGTGAAGTTTATATAATAGCTTTCAAATCCATTTAAGAAGGTAATCCTTGAAATATGTTTACATAATTATACTTGCAGGTTATTCATAACTCGCAGATAATTCTGACACTGTATTAGGTCAACATTTTGTACTGGTCATCACAGTAGAAATTATTCATATATAGAAATAGTTTTTCTACATTAGAAAATGCCTGTACCAAGTCAGGAATATGACAGTTGTTGTCCATTCGTTTGATGTGTTCGAACTTTTGATTTTGCCATTTGATTGGGACTTTCCTTTTTGAATTTTCCTTGGAGTTCAGTATTTTTGTGATTTTGCTGTTTTTGTAAATTGTTTGAACTTATAATATCTAATAGTTGTTGAACAATCACGACGGTATATGTTATTGGACTGTGGTGATCACTATTTGTCATCTTCGAATAGTGATACCAAATATAATATACATGAACGTAAACCAGCATCCGATCCTACGCTCACTTGGAAAACAATCGAAGTATAGTGTTACTTAATCTAACCACGGGAGTAAAATGGATACCGAATACTCCCATGATCATTCAAACATTACACTGTAGCCCAACAAGATAATTGTACATATATCAGTGTGGTTTCTTCCTGTCGGTAGAGATGTCGAAATGCGCATCAGCGATTCTTTTCGAAAACAAATATCGTAAGTTATACTGAAATGTGTTTGACTTCGAGAGGATTTGTCACTGACTCTTAAGATTTTTTTTATGAAAAGAGCTGCTGGTGCATCATGATTGTATGTTCTTAAAGAGAAGTGGAACGTAATTTTCTCGATCTGTTCATACATTTTTCAGTTTGCCGTCTCTATTGTCTCAAAATATTGGCAAAGGATGACTTTTCTAAAAAGTTATCTGGAAGTACAGAGCAAATCTTTATTCAAAGAACAATTTAGATATCCTCTACAGTGTAGATTCCACGTTTAGTGCTGATTTTTCTGCTACAAGCTGAATGTAGTGTATTAAAATAATATCTTCATTTCATCTGAAATCTATGAGGTGGGTCTTATCAAACTTGGTAGGAATGATGTTTGGATGGTTCTTTAAATTCTCCAATTTTGTGATCTGTTGAAACAGCCAACAGAATAAATTGTTGATTCTGGTTGGTAGAATTTCTTCTGGGGTCATCAAAAACGGATTGAATGCACAATACATTAGATAATACAATACTTTATATTACTATGACATAAAACGGATATTCCCTACCGCGGAAACGGGTATACGTGGATGTATTATCGATCATAAATGGACAAAAGATATCTCTCAAACACTGAAAATATCAAACCGCTCGTGCGTGCGTCCGTAATACTCAATAATATAGGCTTTGTGTTTCTTATCCGATTTTCACCAAATTGTATAAATTCACATTCAGTATTGGTACCCGTAGTCCGAGATTACTCTGACGTCCGACGGCTGTTTTGCCAGACAAGCTGGGGCCGTGGGACGTCAGAGCTCGTCCCATATCAAAAAGTGGATATTTGCCCACCCAAAATAGATGCGCGACTTCGACGCTTCTAGTGCCGACTGGCTGCCTTGGAATTATATAAATCGGACATCAATCTGTTCGTTTTTCATTTATCTTTCCAAATATGTAACTTTCACCTACCTGCCAATCTTTATTTTTCCATATTTAAACAGTTTTCGCAGAGACATGTCCATTTGGGCATTTCGACTTTCATTTTCAAAGATTATCACGTGACCACGAGAATACAGTATAGCGCAATGCATTATGGGAGCTGATTAATGCAGATAACCCTGGGTCAATGTGAATACTAAATTAATAAATAGATTGTACGCGAAAAACCCGCGTGTACAATGTGGTAAGTGTGTAAACATGGAGAATTGTGCTTGTTGTGGAGAGCATTTTTCCAAAAGAAAAGACAGAAAGGGATATGAAAGGACAAATATCCATACAAACTACAAGACATTTGGAAGTGTTGCAAATGCAATAGAGGGACTTTACGGGGTCAGTGTAACTCCGTCAAAAGATGTATATATATGCAACAACTGCACCTGTCTGATCACAACGACAAACAAAAAAGCTGAACAATTAGGGGAGACAGAGAGCAGACTAAGAAAGGTGAAATTAGCAGGGGGCTATATTAGCCAAAAGATACCAGCCACACCTTTCCATTCAACTTTCTCTAAGAGGAGGAAGACTGTGAAATCCACCCCCACCCCTCAGAAATCTACTCAGAAACAGAAAGAAATCACTGAACAGAAGACATCAACAGCTATTCCTTCAAAAATAGTAAGTATATTTGTTTCATTACTTTATTTCTTTCTTAATAAGTAACCACATGTTTTTAAATCTATCCATCAACTGTGGAAAAGGTTTGTTTTTTTGTTGTTGTTGTTGTTTTTTTTTTTTTTGGGGGGGGGGGGGGGGTAAATTAAGTGATTTTATATAATTTTATAAACCATGTAGATGCCATTGTATGCAAATTTGCCATTAATCATGTACATTTACAGTTGTGTCATGCAGAGATTTTAAAGTCAATTTCAATAAAATAAGAGACTGTACATGCAACATTAATTTTGTAGCTGGTTGAATTTACTTTTAATATGCTGTGCAGTTAACGAAATATTGGTTGGCATCTCAGCTTGTACAGTTGTAATGTTAACATGATAAACAACAAGAAAAGGCTTGCTTATATGAACATTTCTTAATTTGTTTTTATTTATAATCATTTTATTTGATAGAGTGTTACTGTCAACAACACAAAAATTGGTCAAGCAGTCTCAAATATTGGAAGAGGGAAATATTTGAAAGGTTTCAGAGAATTATGGAAACAAAGTCAAACAGCAAAGAGGGCAGCAATTCATGTCTTACAAGACGAAATTAGAAAAGAAGTGACACAATTTGTAAAGGCAACATCTGGTGAAACATCCCTTGATGATATTTTAGGATTCAATTGGAACCTCATCTTAAATAAAGCGGCGACAGTTTGCCCTTCATTGACTGACCTTCTAACATCAGCTCTTACCACTAAACACAGACAAACCAATAAAACCAAAAAAAAAGGTTCAAAAATTATATCAGTTGGACCGGTTCTTGGTGCTTTACTATGTATGATAGGTTTTCACCGGTCAGTGAAGTCAAGTTTATTTCAACAGTTAAATAGTGTGATGATGTGGCTTGGTGGATGCAAAAGAAAGGTAATTTTGGTAACTTAGGGAGCAGAAGGGGGAAGGCTAATTGACATACATATAAAAAAAAATATGGTATGATTGCCAATTAGACAACTCTCTACAACATTGCACAAAAGACCAAATGACACAGAAATTTACTGCTATAGGTCACTATGGCCTTTAGCAATGAGCAAATATTATACCCCCTGGGACAGTCATCTAAGGCCCTGCATGGACAAAGGTAGAAAAATTCAAACGAGGAAACTAACAGCCTTATTAATGTAAAAAAATAAATAATCTGATGCATGACAGAAACAATCTCTCTTATATGTATACATGATATATGCCATTCATTGGCCCCCTCTTATGATTATTTCTAGATCCGCCCAAAATTGTGCATTATTTATACACATTTTAAAAGTATAAGCCAGCATATTACTCATGTCAATACCTTATTCTGTAACTTACATGGCCAATCGTTTTCAGACTTTATGTATTTGAATGCAAAGAATTTAAATATTTTCAGGTCTTCGGCAGCTTCAACAAACTAGGTTACTGTTTGTCTATTGAAGCCACAAGGAAGCGAATAGACAAGTACAAACAAAATTACGACAGCAGAGTCATGGAGTGGAAAACTGCAATCAGTGACATTGAAAAAGGTATACATATGCATGTACCATCTTCATTTAAACAGTTGTGTCAAACAATTTGATTATACTAGACTAGTTAATTATTTGCATTTACATTCATATGTATCTCGATTTCTTTCAGTATATAATATTCTGTGAACTCATTTTGTGGAGGCTGATTTTCTTCTTCTTCATATGCTTTTTTTAAATATTTTTTTTGGGAAAAATATCAAGGTC
The DNA here is from genome assembly GCF_963676685.1 of Mytilus edulis. Taxonomy (NCBI): domain Eukaryota; kingdom Metazoa; phylum Mollusca; class Bivalvia; order Mytilida; family Mytilidae; genus Mytilus; species Mytilus edulis. The sequence continues at coordinate 79,646,897 of NC_092345.1, read as the reverse complement.
ATGAAAGATATAATTTTTGTTTAGTCAATTGCAACCATTATATCAAATGGAATCTCAGATTTAATGATTTTGTTTATTTATTTTCTCTTTTTTTGACCTGCAGTTGCTGATGATGGATGGGAAGACATACTCGATGAGTGGGAAGACATGGAAGATCAAAGCATTCCAGATCAAAGCATTCCAGAGAGGCCACCCATAACAGAAAGTGGATCAGAAAGCACACAACTGGAGCAGTTGATATCTTCAGATTTGGAATTTAAGAGTAAGCCTTCATAAAAAAACATCTCATAAATGCATTTTCTCCCCTGAAAGTACATGTATGAATACATAATTTGACATACGTGTAGTTTCTTTATTAAGTTAATTAAATGATCAGCAACCTCCAATGAAAATATGTTAGCAGAGGCGGATTTAGGGGGCCCGGGTCCCCCCCTTTTTTTGGGAAAAAAATTGGTTGCTTATATAGGAAATCACTGAAGCGTGACTGAAGCGGGCCCCCTCTTAAGTCAGTCAGTGGGCCCCCACTTATGAAAATTCCTGGATCCGCCACTGGTTAGCCAGACTTTATACACTATTAACCTCTCAGGACAATTTTGTTGTGTTTTAATTGCAACATCTAAATAAGAAACTTAAAATTGAGAATGGAAATGGGGAATGTGTCAAAGAGACAACAACCCGACCAAATAAAAAAACAACAGCAGAAGGTCACCAACAGGTCTTCAATTGATTGTTTTTAAATACATAATTGTGCTTATTGAAACACATCAATAGTAAATGGCATAAGCAGGCAGACCTTAATAACATCTGTATTTGAATTTAGTTCTTGTTCTTGGTTGTTACTCAGCAAATATGGCTCAGCAAAAAAAAAATCCCAAACCCTACCCTCAGATAAAAACATTACATTGGGGTTGTTTTTCGGCCGAAAGAAATTGATTTGTCATTTGTTATGTAGGCTTCATCTAATAAAAAAAACCTTTTCATTTTGCATCCTCGTCTTGCACATGTGCTTCTTTTATTTCTTAATAATAAAATTATTTCAGGTGGAACAGAGGAAACTATCCCATTCACTGATTCAGAAGATTGGATCCAAGAAACAGCAGCATACTATGATATAACCTTTGATAATGTAAATCAAAAAATAGGAGTCCGACATCATTTTCGGGGAAAAGAAAATAAAATTTTGAATATGGTGCAAGCGTATGCCTCTAAAGATAGAGTAAGCATGGCAGGTTACAGCAATGATCTACCCTGTGCAGAAACAATACGAGCCATTCCAATATCAGCCTTCCTCCTAAGTGATGAAGATGAAGGATTGATAAAAGAGGAATTGTCTACTGCCATTAAAAGAATATTGACTTCTCATGTACCATGCTTCAGTGATCTAAAAGACAAAGTTGTATGGAGTATACCTCACATATATCAAGCAGAATCTTCAAAGAAAAGTGAAATTGTAAGTAAACTATGGTATTCATATTCCTTTATCTTTGAAAATTGTAACTGTATGATGATGCCAATGATGTAAAAATCAAATAAATTATCCTTGACCAAAAGTACCGCCCCACTTACATGACTTAACGGGATCACTTGTATCAATATGTAACAGTGCTATTGCTCACATTTTTGACATTTTTACTCTATGAGTATGTTTGTTTTGTTCATTCATCGTTGACTATGTAATGGAATATGATGCGACTGTCATAAAAGTGAGAGGTTTAGCTAGCTATAAAACCAGGTTCAATCCACCATTTTCTACATTAGAAAATGCCTGTACCAAGTCAGGAATATGACAGTTGTTATCCATTCGTTTTATGTGTTTGGACTTTTGATTTTGCCTTTTGATTTCTGATTTTCCTTTTTGAATTTTCCTCGGAGTTTAGTATTTTTGTGTTTTTACTTTCACATGCAGATCTGCAGTTTTTTTATTTTTTTTTAATTCAACTGTATTACTAAAGATTTTTTTTATATAAAATGTTTATTATAGGTGCCATTAGGAGTAGAAGAAAAAGATGAAACCAAGACTGCTGATGTAATCGAATTGTTGGACATATATAAAAACTATGTTCCACAAAAAAAAGATGGTTCACCATTGCCCATGCTATTGTACTGTGACGGACTAAGCTGTGAGAGAGTTGATGGCGCGCAAAAAGCAAGAATAAATGGTGGTGACCAATGGGCTAGGTTGGAAATGTTTGAGCCAGGTATACAAGAATGGCACAAAAGACTACTTTACATACAGGTATACCTGAAATATTTCCACATAGCCAATAACAAAGACATTACTTATTTGTCCTTTACAATTCCATTTAAAAGTAAAAACTGCTGACATATATAGATATAGGAAGATGTGGTGTGAGTGCCAATGACATATGCGCTATATATAATTGAGTGCTTGAATAACTTACATGTACATGAACTTTTAAGACTGTCTGCCTTTTTTGAATTGCTAAAAATATTATACAGCAGTTATTTTCATACCTTCTGTTTGTGAATTTGAAATTGATCTGTATATAATAAAACAGTATACCGGTTTTAAAATAATAATCTTTAGCATGGCAAGGAAAGTTAAAAAAAATGATAATTCCAGTGAGTTTTCAACGTCAAAGACCATACCTCTGCAGTCTAGAACAAACAAAACAAAACAAAACAAAACAAAACAAGACAGACAGACAGACAGACACGTTTACCTTATTTATGCCGGGAATAGGACAGTTGGGGCATATACATGTAACAATCTGGCATGACCATTCACATTTACAAATCTATTTCAGGACACATATGACAGTTTCTTTAAATTTGAAAGCCATAGAGAAAAGGGAACATTGTACAATATAAAACAGCTTTATGATTACAAAGGAGTGTCAAGCAATATAATGAGTTGTTTCAACAAGGCAGATGAACTTTTAGAATTCACAACAAAGGTTTATGTCATCTTGGCTATGATGAATATTTTGGGATTCAAAACAATTGATGATGAACTTGATGAAGACGATCATAGTCTCATTTTATCCAAAGTTTCTAATGAGATTGTAAATCAGATATATCCTACAACAAACACAAAAGAAATCTTGAATGTAATTTCTGACAAGTCCTTAGATCAATCCTTATACTGCATTTGTAAACTAGAGTCAGGAGGAGAAATGGTGTATTGTGGAAACAAGAAGTGCAAATTTGGACAATGGTTCCACTTGGATTGTATTGGTCTCAGTGAGGACGAAATTCCAGAAGGTGATTGGTTTTGTTCTGAAGTGTGCACCAAGGAATTCTTATCAACGAAAAGAGGTAAAAAAAAGCAAACAGTGGACAAATTTCGTGACATGAAGAAAGAATATGTAGAAGGTTTGCTTTGGAGAGGTCTTAATGAAATTATTCGCCATGATGCAATAAAGGAAAATGATGGAATAAGAATGATTAGACACTGGAAAGCAGACATGCCGGACTTTTATGAAAATAATCATCCAAAGTATCTAATCTATGCTCATAGGCTCTTGATTAATGTTGCAGGTGCAACTTCACCTAGACTGCGAGAGCAGTTGATATGGAACAGAACTGTCAATGTGGAAGGAGGTGCAAGGAAAAATATTCCAAAAGATTTACACTGTGAACATTTAAATAGACAATATAAGGAAAATTGTCGTGATGCGGGTGGACAGTTGACACAAGCAACAATTGATAGACACAGTCAGATGCTTGGAGTGGGCAAAATGATTGAAAAGGTATATCAAGAGCAAGTAGTAGAATCTCACATTAAATTTAAAAGACATAATACACCCGATAGAGATGCAGATGTCAGACATCTAACAAAGACTTTGCAACCTTTGAATTTATTCAAGTTTCAAGCTGGCAGGTCATTTAATGGATTTGAAAACTTAAAAACCAGTAAAGGAGTGACATTTCCAAGGAAATTCAAGGAAAGACTAATCAGACATACCAACAAAATAGCTGACAGGAGAGAACTTACAGCAGATGACTAAATATATCTTTTGTACTTATTTTATAAAAAACAGTAAACAGCATATTTTATAATTTTCCTTCCGTTGTGATGTTATAATGGTTCTAAGAAGAACCAATATAGTAAGCATGTCTCTTTTATAACATATTTCCCTATTGTTGATAACTTTTTTAATGATAAATATATAGGAAAGTATTAGACCTTCAGCCTTGATTTTAACTGCAAATTGTTCTCAAATGATACTTCATGCATGTGACTAACAAGACATAATAAGAGTGCATTTTCTGAAATGTCCTAACTGATCCTTGATAGATTTCAAAACACAAAATGTAGTTAACCTATTGCAATATAGCATTAGAAAACTATACCAAAACTCAAAAATTTAACTTTGAACACTGAACCAGGAAAATGCAGTCAGCAAAATGACACTGATCAACTAGACCTGTAAACCCTACAAATATTCCATACACCAAATATAGTACATATAAAAAAGAAGATGTGGTATGATTGCCAATAAGACAAATATCCACAAAAGACCAAAATGACACAAACATTAACAACTATAGGTAACCGTACAGCCTTCAACAATGAGCAAAGTCCATACCCCATAGTCAGCTATAAAATGCCCTGATAAGACAATGTAAAACAGTTCAAACAGTAAAACCATAAAACTAACGACCTTATTTATGTAAAAAAATGAACGAAAAAAAATATGTAACACAAACGACAACCACTGAATTACAGGCTCCACCTATTGCATACAGAATAAGAAAAACCGGAGGAAACACCAATACTAAGCTATAAACACTGAACCATGAAAATGAGGTCAAGTCATTATACAGTATTTGAGATATGATCATGACTTCACTACCAAAAATTATCCTTTATGATCCATGAAATGGGGTCGAGGTCAAGTGTTTGAGAGTAATCACTTCTAGAAGTCCTAATGGCATGCAACCTCTTATTTTCTGGTTTCAATTTTTGTCACAGTAACTAGTGAAATTTTATGTCAGACATTGGCATATTTATTGAAAACTGTACAATAAACAGTCAATTAAACCGATGTGGTATGATTGCTATCGCTAATGAGACAACTCTTCTCAGTAGAATAATGGAAAAAGACCATAACAACCATATGACCTTCAACAATGATCAAAACCAATACCCCATAGTCAACAAATCCCAAAGTGAGTGTCTGATAACGCTCTAAAATGTCCTCGGCTGAAAATTGTCATTGTCTCATTGGCAATCATACCACATCTTCTTTTTTATATTTGAATTGAAGACTTATATACATCTCTGATTACTTAAATTCAGTTTGAGCCATTGTAACAGGTGAGCTATGTGGAGAGCTGTCTCATTGGCAATCATACCACATCTTCTTTTTTTACGTGGATGTTAAATGTGCATTGGTTGAAAAATGGGCAAGTAAGATTAAAACCAAGAAAATCAGGAAAGATCAAAATGATATGTTTATTTTCCTCATCAGGAGATTAAACATTGGAAGAATTGTGAAACAAGAATGGAAATATTCATGTTAAGACGAATTAAGTACATGTATGATGGAAAAACTACTAGCAGTCATAATTTAAGAAGTTCTTTCGAAATTCTGATACATTCAAGTAGCAACAGACTAATCCTCTAGGAATGTACGAATAATTTCCTCCTTTGTCATGTTTTTGGAGCATTCACATTTTCTGCGGCATACAATACAACACTTGCACTTAACACAACTGCAGGAATGGCAGTTTTCAGCGCAGTTGAAATCATTACAGGGGAGTAACTGTCTGCACATTCCATCCAATAAAAAGTGTCTTAAAATGTATGAACGCTGGCATTGTTCAGTTTCAACAAGAGATCTCAGATACTCCCGGCTGCTACATGTACATTGAAATTTCCTGTTAGTTCTGCATGTATCACATGGTTTTGACACACTCCTCTTGAACGCATAGCATAACATAAGTCCGAAGCTGCCATCACGGACACATCTGCCAGTTTCCTGCCACAGTAAAAGAAGTGTTGATGGCAACCCCCACAAAACTACTAATTTAATGTTGGGTATATTAACACCCATTCCACAGGCAACTGTTGCAACCAAAACACGTATAGTACTGTCTATCGATATAAATTGGTCCATAATTCTTTGTTTAGATTCCTCATCTGTGTGAGCATGGTACATTTCAACCATGCGGTTCTGAATGACAGATTCCCCATTATAGGCTGCAGACTTTAACTCTGAGTGAATCCATATATATAAGGTTTCACACATAGCAATAGAGTTCACATATATGATGGTCTTTTCGAACTTGTCTTTCTTATGTTTTATACCTTCCAAAATCCATTTAAGTTCTTCTTCATGATGTTCGGATGACTTGTCCGTGCATAAAAATATGTTCGATCTGAAATACAGATTAATTTTTAAAACATATATGCAACTTTGGTTTTGGCATCATAGTAGGTCCAGTAAGGACCAATTTTGGCCTCAAATTTCAGGTTCATCTGACAAGATTTTGACCACTTTTTAACATGAAACCTGTCTAAAAATTAACTGAAATGCTAGAATTGTGAAGATTTCTGTAATTTAGCATGACTTTAAGGTGCTATTACCCGATTTATGTTTATTGTATAGTGAAAAATAACCCATATTTATACATAGCAGAAGCATTCTACTGTTCAATAAATAACTAAAAGTTTACATTTTGTAAAACTGCTATATTTTGGGGCCAAAAAGGGCTCCTGGACCTACTCCTTTAAGGAAAATGATGAAAAGTTTACCTGTTTTACAACACAGTATGGTATTTGGTGATTTTTAAAGGCTGTAGATAGAGTGCCCTATGGTTGTAATTTTCTGTGTCATTTGGTCTTTTGTGGAAAGCTGTGTCAAAGAAAATCATACCACATCTTCTTTTTTATATTCACACATGACAGTCTGACTTATTAAACAACCGATTTGTTTATCTTTTACAAGATATTTATGCAAACAGTGATTATCTAGGTTCTTTTTAATTTTCTGTGTCATTTGGTCTTTTGTGGAAAGCTGTGTCAAAGAAAATCATACCACATCTTCTTTTTTTAATTGAAAATGCTTATCATACATGTATATTTACCTATCTGGTAATGTTGCAACTACTGTTGTTGAGTGTTGTTGTAGACCTAAAGCTCTGTCAATATCTTTTCTAATGTCATTTGTAATGGTAGCAGATAACACCAGTACTGGAGCTTCAATGATACTTTGAAGGAGACCAACTTTGCCATATTCTGGTCTGAAGTCTAATCCCCTATAAACAAAAAAGAAATGAAACCATTAATTCCCCTTTGATTATTGTGGCTCGTCATATGACAATAAGCTATTCCCATGATTTATTTCTTTAAACTAAATTAATACCATTTTTTATCATAATTGCTAATTGATTAATTGTTGCTTGCTTACAGTCCAGTGGCAAATATATCATTAATGTTCTGGACGATCATGAGTTTTGAAAAAGAAAGTGAAATGAGATGACAATTTGAACCTATCATTAAATCGAAAACAAAAAAGAAATAAGTTTTCATGATGCGTACAAAAGATAAATAAAATTTATCATGTTTTACAAAGAAACAGTATTGCTGAGAAAAAAACATCCACCCCCTTGAAGTTTACAATTAGCTCTTACCATTCAGAGATACAGTGCGCCTCATCATACGCAACTACACATATCCTATCCTTATAGGCCTCGGTGATGACATCACGCCAGAACTTCACCAGTATTGCTTCTGGTGATGCAAACAATATTCTGGCAAGTCCATCTTTAATACCTAAAAAAAAGAAAGATTAAAATTAACATAAAATCAAGAATGATAATTGAAATCTTGTTGATTATTTATCTTTTGATATGGGAGCCTCTGGCCTTTGTTAGTCTTGTATTATTTTAATTTTAGTTTCTTGTGTACAATTTGGAAATTAGTATGGCGTTCATTATGATGGAACTAGTATATATTTGTTTAGGGGCCACCTGAAGGACACCTCAGGGTGCAGGAATTTCTTGCTACATTGAAGACCTGTTGGTGACATTCTGCTGTTGTTTTTTAATTTGGTCGGGTTGTTGTCTCTTTGACACATTCCCCATTTCCATTCTCAATTTTATATCATAAGAGGCACTGAAAAAAGGAACCTAACTGGTTGTAATACCCCTTAGCTTAGTGTCTGTCAAAATACCTGTTGGACTTCAGAGCAATTTAGATTTACCCAAAGCCAGCCTAAACAAACAAACAATCTCTGTTTAGAATTTTGAAAGAAAGGGTAAACTCCAATGTATGGCACTGTACAATGTATGGGTCTTCTAGTTTGCTTTCCTGGATTTGTTGACTATTTATTTCAGTGTGACATTACCCATTTCCAACCTAATTCTATGAACATGATACTTTATTTATCATATATTAAAATACATGTACCTGCTAAATCCTCTTTCTCTGCACCTTCCAACAATCCATATGCTGGAATATTCTGTTCTCTTAAGCTTTTAATTTGGTCCTTCATTAAAGCCTTTAATGGTGAAATGACCAGACTTGTGTGCTTCTTAGAAGGGTCATCCTAAAAAAAGAAAACAAAAACGCCTTCAAAATTTCTATTGTTTTTTCTTTATCATATTTTTTAATTCCATATTTTTATACAGCTGTCGAGCAATTGATTAAAACACCAAAAAAAAAAGGTTTCAGAAGGAGAAAAAAGGGGGGCTACAACATATATGATAGAGCTGTATGTTATTGATTGTTATTGATACTGAGGGGCGACATCAAAAGTGTAATGAAGGATAAATAACTTAATTCACATATTTTCGACCCCCCGCCCCCTTTAAAACTTAATTTGGGAAAAATTGATTGACCTGTAAAATCAATTTTAGATTAACAAAACTTGTATCAATGTTGACCCCCACCAAAACTATTTGATTTCATTTTTTTTATACTACCTACATCGATCTTTTGATGTCGTAACATTTTATATATTTTTTTTTTTAATTTACTCACTTTGTTCAGAACAAGCGGCGGGACTATGTAACACATGCTTTTCCCGTATCCTGTAGGCAAGACTGCTAACGTGTCCTGCTTCTTGAGAACACTATTAATGACTGTTTTCTGCTCCTCTTTCAACTGCAAATTCCCGAGTTCTCTCATCACATCTTCTATGTATCGATCCATTGTTGTTTATGAGAACACCTCGGTTATTTACGATGCAAATGAACTAAATGTCCGAGTATGTTCCGACTGTGATCATGTTTGGCTATGTAGGGTCAAGGTCGAAATTAGCATAAAAATTTGCATACTGAAGTCTCGAGACCACGAACTCCCTCGTAACTTGACGTCCATTTGAAAATGAAAGTCGAAATGCCCAAATGGACATGTCTCTGCGAAAACTGTTTAAATATGGAAAAATAAAGATTGGCAGGTAGGTGAAAGTTACATATTTGGAAAGATAAATGAAAAACGAACAGATTGATGTCCGATTTATATAATTCCAAGGCAGCCAGTCGGCACTAGAAGCGTCGAAGTCGCGCATCTATTTTGGGTGGGCAAATATCCACTTTTTGATATGGGACGAGCTCTGACGTCCCACGGCCCCAGCTTGTCTGGCAAAACAGCCGTCGGACGTCAGAGTAATCTCGGACTAATAATGGCAGTGCATATTTTTAATTTATCATTTTTTTTAATATTAAGATAAAACTATTTACACATGATGAATTTAATGACTGTAGGTGTAGGATGAGACAGTTGCGAGTATAAGTCGTGAATATTATGTATAAATTATATAGTTCCCATGCAACTAAGTAAGTTTTCAAATCGCACGCAAAAATAGATAGAATGACCTAAACGCTAAATAAAATATCCGTGAAAATAAGTTGGTTTACAGTATAAATATATTTGAAAGTAACAACAATGTGTAGGAATTTTGTTCTGTGATTATGGACTTATATACGTATATATATTCTTCTGGCCTGAGTTACCAGTTCTATACGACATATATAGTGAAGGCATATCATACATGTCATAATGCATACAATACAGATGTAGGTTCTGCTATTGTAAATATTCTCTAGTTGATACATGTAGGGTTTGACGACTTACAGAAAAGAGCAAGGATTTAAAGAAGGAAATTAGCAAATTGCAAATCATTTAAAATCTTATACTGTGACAGGACTAATTTTAACTTACATATGAAAAATTACAGGATGGGTATGATACCTACATGTATCTTATAGATTAGAAAAATAAAAAGGAAAAGTTTTTATTCACCAAGTAAGAGCCACTAGGAGGGCATATAGCATACAAACAATAATATCATAAACAATAACATACATGTATGCATAACCATGATAACACAGACAATAGATATGTAACATAAGTAATAAAACAAATACTACATGAAACATGCAACAAAATGATAGCAATACACTATAATTCAATTAATATTCGTCATGTTCGTGTTGGGCCTAAAATAAAATATTGTTTGTTTCCCCAATCCCGACCGACCCTGCAAAATTGGTGCTACTCATAAAATTTTATTGTCAAATCTAAGTCAAATATTATTTTATTCATTTCTGATTTTCAGGCTTGCTTGATCGTCCGATAATGTTAAACTTTTTGGAAAAATAAAATTATTTCCCTACCTACATGTACTTGCCCACACCTGGCTCGGTAGAGTTGGGATTTGGGAAACAAACAATATATTAATCTAGGCCTTGACATTGATGCATGTGTTCCAGGTTCATTAGTGTATTTTACCTATAAAAAGAAAAACAAGAAACATAAGTAGTTCGTGCTGAGAAATATATATACACTGTTACTGTCACATATAAATACATTGAATTACACACAGTTTTGTTTTTTAAAATTTATTAACTGCACGCGTTGCCATTTTACCGCAGTTGTCACGTTTCCTCTGACCCTCAATCCTTCTTTCCTCTCGACCTAGCTTCATTGACCACTCGTCTGCCATCTGTTGACTTAACCAATTTGGTCTTAATACTGTATCGACGGAACCTGGCAAAATATTTGTACCTTTCCATTAAAGTTTTGTTTGCCCAAACATGCCTGGCAATCTTAACTTTGAAATGTTCGTGTGTGCTCGCAAGCGTATAAGGTTCTCTCCCTATCACTGCTCTTCGTCAATCTTTATAATTCGCCTCTACCAAATCTCATCTTTATCACGAAGTCAACTAAAGACTGAGGCTTCCAATTGACAGCTATCTTAACAATTAGTCAGTGATTCTACATAATCCCTAATTATACAAATTCACTGTAACATATTCACATTGTTTAAACATTATACATATGTGTATGTACATGTATCCTCTTTTCGGTTCTTTTCAGTCCTTTTCAGTTCTTTTTGGTCCTTTTCGGTTCTTTTCAGTTCTTTTCTGTAAATGGTCGCTCTTTTCTGTAAATTATTGGACCGTACATGTACTGTAAATTCAGAAATTGTTGTGATGTTTTTATTAATGCGAAAAATGAGACAGGGTTATCATCTCAATAATATAATCTTGCATTTTGAAATGTTTTATGTGAATTAAACAGGATGATTTTTCAATATCACAAAAATTAAAATTGCATTTTAGTCTTTAAATGACAAAATCACAATAATAAATGCATGCAAAAATTTCTGAATTTAAAGTACAGCTTAATTACAATGAATTATAAGCTACTACAAAAATTAAAGAGAACAATTATGACATTATATTAACATGTCAATCATTGTCAATCTTTTGTTTGTAGAAAAATAATAAACAATGCGATTCAAATGGGCTCCACAGGCAGCAAGATTGTTGAATGGAGTGTTTTGTGTATACAAACCAGAAGGAATGTCAGAGAAAGTTCTTAGACAGAAAATACAAGCCAATTTAGCTAGAGGTAATGAGTAGAGATGAAGTGTTTTTAGCTCACCTGGCCCTTTTCTCATCACTTGGCGTCCGTCGTCGTCCGTCTTCCTGCGTCCGTCGTCGTAAACTTTTACAAAAATCTTCTCCTTTGAAACTGCTGGGCAAAATTTAACCAAACATGGCCAAAATCATTATTAGGGTATCTAGTTTAAAAATTGTGTCCGGTGACCCAGCCAACCAACCAAGATGGCCACCATGGCTAAAAATAGAACATAGGGGTAAAATGCAGTTTTTGGCTTATAACTCAAAAACCAAAGCATTTAGAGCAAATCTGACATCGAGTAAAATTGTTAATCAGGTCAAGATCTATCTGTTCTAAAATTTTCAGATGAATCAGACAACCCGTTGATAGGTTACTGCCCCTGAATTGGAAATTTAAAGGAAATTTTGCTGTTTTTTGTTATTATCTTGAATATTATTATAGATAGAGATAAACTGTAAACGGCAAAAATGTTCAGCAAAGTGGGATCTACAAATAAGTCAACAAGATCAAAATGGTCTGTTGATCCCTTTAGGAGTTATTGCCCTTTATAGTCAATTTTTAACCATTTTTCGTAAATCTTAGTCATCTTTTACAAAAATCTTCTCCTCTGAAACTACTGGGCCAAATTAAACCAAACTTGGCCACAATTATCATTGGGGTATCTAGTTTATAAAAATTGTGTCCGGTGACCCCACCAACCAACCAAGATGGCCGTCATGGCTAAAAATAGAACATAGGGGTGAAATGTAGATTTTGGCTTATAACTCTGAAACCGCAGCCTTTAGAGCAAATCTGACAAGGGTTAAAATTGTTTATCAGGTCAAGATTTATCTGCCCTGAAATTTGCAGACGAATCTGACAATCCGTTGTTGGGTTGCTGCCCCTGAATTGGTAATTTTAAGGAAATTTTGCTGTTTTGGGTTATTACAGTATCTTGAATATTATTATAGATAGAGATAAACTGTAAACATCAATAAGGTTCAGCAAAGTAAGATCTACAAATAAGTCAACATGGCGGAAATGGTCAATTGACCCCTAAGGAGTTATTGTCCTTTATAGTCAATTTTTTAAAATTTTCATAAAATTTTTAAATTTTAACCAACATTTTCCACTGAAACTACTGGGCCAAGTTCATTATAGATAGAGATAATTGTAAGCAGCAAGAATGTTCAGTAAAGTAAGATGTACATTGTACAAACACATCACCATCACCAAAACACAATTTTGTCATGAATCCATCTGCTTCCTTTGTTTAATATTCACATAGACCAAGGTGAGCGAAACAGGCTCTTTAGAGCCTCTAGTTATTTTCCATTTCTACTTTGTGCATTGTGTTGTGGGAGGTAAAGAATTGATTATTATATACCCCAAGTGAACTAAGTTCCAAAGTGTATAATGTTTTTGACCAGTCCATTTGTGGGTCTGTCTGTTCATCATTCATTTACTCCTGTTCTTGTCATCTGAATTTCTAAAATTCTATGTAGATATTCTTATTGAAAGCAAATATTTTAGGAGTTGTGTCACTTATAACTTAGAATTTTGATACCTGTACTACTGCACAAGTTTATCATCCCAACTCCTCTGATACCACACAACAGAATTTTGCAGATACATGTACATGTAGCTAAAGGACATAATATGTAGATGTGCAGATTGCCAGGAACTTATGGTTCATTTTTTTCTTGAAGTTATGCCCAGTTGAAAATCTCAACTTCTCTGAATCCATACTACTGGATTTCATGAAACTTTGTAGATAATTAGTACATAGTATTTAAATGTGTATATGGACTGGTTGACTTTTTAAGGGGCCTTGGTGGCCCAGTGGTCTTAGTAGTCAAACTCCTATATCACTTGCAGGTTAACAGTAAGTTTAGGAGTTAGAATCTGGCACAGGTAAGGTACACTCGACTCTAATCTTAACTGACTAGGATTGTCAGTTTCCTTATTAAAGGATGGTTTCCTCCAGGCACTCTGGCTTCCACCGCCAATAAAAACTAATCACCACTAAATTACACAGGCAGTTAGGCAGTTAGTTTTCTTGTTTTTCTTGATTTAGATTTGTTACATCAATGTCTTTCACAGCTGACTATGGAATTGGTGTTGCCCATTGCTGAAGGCCCTACAGTGACCACTATTTACTAACTTCTAAATAATTTGGTTGTCTGGAGGAGAGTTGTCCCTTTGGCAATCATACTAAATCTTCTTAATTTTCTATCAATCAACTGTCTTACTGTAGAAGAACTCTATCACCACTGTACTTATTAATTTATTGTCATTTTGGTCTTTAGTTGAGAGTTGTCTTTTTGGCAATAATACCACTTCTCTGTATTTTTTATATAAATATGAGAGGAAGAAGAAAATATCCACAGATAACAGAATATTTTTATCATTTCAGATTTAAACGCTCTTCCATGTTATAAATATGAGCGGGTGAAGAAAAAATCTACAGAATACCAAACCAAAGAATACTCAGATGATTTGAATGAAAGTTTTCAGTTACAGCCTGCCACTGAAGAAGGTCATAGTTCATATTTTACTCCAACAGTGACCACACTTCCATCAGTCTGTGAAGATATCAGTGAACATAGGCTTGGTAAGATAAGATATCAGTGAACATAGGCTTGGTTAGATAAGATATCAGTGAATATAGGCTTAATAAAATAAGGTATCATCTGGTCAGATAAGATATCAGTGAACATAGGCTTGGTTAGATAAGATATCAGTGAATATAGGCTTGATAAGATAAGATATTGTCTGGTCAGATAATATATAAGTGAACATAAACTTGGTAAGATGAGATATAAGTGAACATAGGCTTGGTAAGATGAGATATCCAGTGGCGTAGCTGGGTCATTTTTACGTGTATGCCCGAACCTTGGCGAGGGATATGAGGGGGCTAACAGCTCAATGCTAAAGCACCTGCTGGTAGTGGGTTCGAAAGGGACGAAGCCCCCGAAAGCTATCGAGAATGAGATACCATATGCATAATGATTCATGTCAGTAAAAAATCATTGATAGCAACATACTTTTTAATCTAAATGGTTTATTTGTTTTGGTTAAATTTTGTAATATGGTAAAATTGAGAATGGAAATGGGGAATATGTCAAAGAGACAACAACCCGACCATAGAGCAGACAACAGCAGAAGTCTTCAATGCAACGAGAAATTCTCGCACCCGGAGGCGTCCTTCAGCTGGCCCCTAAACAAATATATAGCTTATTCATCGTGTTAAACTGGAAGCTATCGTAATGGTCATTGGTTTTAGAGAAAACGTCCAAACCAATATTACTGTTAAAAAAGTTTAAAGGGTGCCGTGAGTGAGCATACAATCGACAAAAGCACCTTTTAATGAACACGAAAAAAAATATTTCTAAGAGGTGCAATATAAAAAAAATTCTGGAACACCTAGGATTTCTTCCCACAAAAAGTGAATCAATTTATCATTTCTTTAAAAGGATTTAAAAAAAATCTAAAATTTTCTTTTGATATTTTGTTCTTGTTCTGGAATATTTCACGACAACCTATGAAGGTTTATAAATTGAGCATGTAAAACAATTAATTGCGTAAAGAAGAGTCCGGCTATCTGTCTATCAGAAAAGAACAGAAAAATGAACGAAAAAAAATGTTTTCAAAATTTTAGCTTTAAACATTAGTCATAGAAAAAGCTTCTTCTGCATTTTCATAAATTCAATAAAGGTTCGACAAGTAGTTAATGTAATTGAGAAATAAAAAAATGTAAGCCTAAACTGCGACCACTTATTAATTGCAGAAAGAAATACATTTTGTCCTTAAAATTCAGGAAAATTAAAGCTATAATTGCATTATTATATTGCTCTGGATACTCTTTTGATCATAAACAGTTTCTGTCCAACTTTCGTAAAATTTCACGGAGAGTCATTCAAAAGAATTTATCCACATTCGGAACCTAAATATTGACGCCGCTTTATCTCGCTTTTAGGACATAAATCACAGGCTCGACAAAAATACAAACATCATATCGAATTTGAGCAGATAGTGAATGGCTTTAAATATAAGAAAAGTACGTAGAATTCATAGTAGATTCAGACTTTTACAAAAGATTCGACCAAATATATTAAATGATCTATTTGAGTAAATTTAGTCCTTTTTATTCAAAATTACAATCCATTGAAAAAAGAAGCACAAGGCTGATGTGCTTTTCACCAGTTTTTTTTATTCTATGTCGATTATTTGTTTTATTTTCAAAATCCAAGTGTACGCCCGGGCGTTTTGACGTAAACGTAGCTACGCGCATGATATCAGTGAACAAAGGCTTGGTAAAATAAGATATCAGTAAGCATATGCTTTGGTAAGATAGGATATCAGTGAACAAAGGCTTGGTTAGATAAGATATCAGTGAACATAGGCTTGGTTAGATAAGATATCAGTGAACATAGGCTTGGTTAGATAAGATATCAGTGAATATAGGCTTGATAAGATAAGATATCGTTTGGTCAGATAAGATATCAGTGAACATAGGCTTGGTTAGATAAGATATCAGTGAATATAGGCTTGATAAGATAAGATATTGTCTGGTCAGATAAGATATAAGTGAACATAGGCTTGGTAAGATGAGATCTAAGTGAACATAGGCTTGGTAAGATGAGATATCAGTGAACATAGGCTTGGTAAAATAAGATATCAGTAAGTATATGCTTTGGTAAGATAGGATATCAGTGAACAAAGGCTTGGTAAGATAAGATATCAGTGAACAAAGGCTTGCTAAAATAAGATATCAGTGAACAAAGGCTTAGTAAGATAAGATATCAGTGAACAAAGGCTTGGTAATATCAGATATCAGTGAACATAGGCTTGATATCAGTGAGCAAAGACTTGGTAATATCAGATATCAGGGAACATAGGCTTGATATCAGTGAGCAAAGACTTGGTAAGATCAGATATCAGTGAACATATGCTTGTAAAGTTCAGATATCAGTGAACATAGGCTTGTTAAGATAAGATATCAGTGAACATAGGCTTGGTAAGATATCAGTGAACATATAAAATAAAATTGAGAATGGAAATGGGGAATGTGTCAAAGAGACAACAACCCGCCCAAATAAAAAACAACAGCAGAGGGTCACCAACAGGTCTTCAATGTAGCGAGAAATTCCCGCACCCGGAGGCGTCCTTCAGCTGGCCCCTAAACAAATATATACTAGTCCAGTGATAATGAACGCCATACTAATTTCCAAATTGTACACAAGAAACTAAAATTAAAATAATACAAGACTAACAAAGGCCAGAGGCTCCTGACTTGGGACAGGCGCAAAAATGCGGCGGGGTTAAACATGTTTGTGAGATCTGCTTGGTAAGATAAGATATCAGTGAACATAGGCTTGGTAAGATTAGATATCAGTAAACATAGACTTGGTAAGATAAGATATCATTGAACATGGCTTGGTGAGATTATATATCAGTAAACAAAGGCTTGGTAAGATAAGACATCAGTTAGCATATGCTTGGTAAGATAAGATATCATTGAACATAGACTTGGTGAGATAAGATATTAGTGAACAAAGGCTTGATAAAACAAGATATCAGTGAACATAGGCTTGGTAAGATAAGATATCAGTGAACAAAGGCTTGGTAAGATAAGATATCAGTGAACATAGGCTTGGTAAGATAAGATATCAGTGATCATAGGCTTGGTAAGATTAGATATCACTGAACATAGGCTTGGTAAGATAAGATATCAGTTAACATAGGCTTGATAAAAGAAGATATCTGTGAACATAGGCTTTATAAGATAAGATATCAGTGAACATAGGCTTTGTAAGATAAGATATTAGTGATCATATACTTGTAAGATAAGACATCAGTGATCATAGGCTTGGTAAGATAAGATATCAGTGAACATAGGCTTGGTAAGATAAGATATTAGTGAACAAGGGCTTGGTAAGATAAGATATCAGTGAACATAGGCTTGATAAAATAAGGTATTAGTGATCAAACACTTGGTAAGATAAGTTGTCAGTGAACATAGGCTTGGTAGATAAGATATTAGTGAACAAAGGCTTGGTAAGATAAGATATCAGTGATCATAGGTTTGGTAAGATAAGATATCAGTGATCATAGGCTTGGTAAGTTAAGATATCAGTGAACATAGGCTTGGTAAGATAATATATCAGTGATCATAGGCTTGGTAAGATAAGATATCAGTGATCATAGGCTTGGTAAGATAAGATATCAGTGAACATAGGCTTGGTAAGATAATATATCAGTGATCATAGGCTTGGTAAGATTAGATATCAGTGACTTATATCATGTATGGATATTATTGGCTTTTTACTACAAAACAATGGCTAGTAAACAAATTTGATTCTAAAAAGGTCATTTTGATCTTAAAATCATCAGGAAAGAATGAACAATAAATTACTAAGTCATGTTAAGTCTCAGTTAAAAAAATATTAGTTTCAAATTTATCGCGGTAAATTGAGTACTGATCAGAAGATTTACTTGCAGTCTATTCAGTACTGTTTAGTAACATTTCAGACAATTCAGTATGCTGTTTATATGTACAGGAAAATAACAACTGTAGTTCAGTGGTTGTACTTGTATTAACCCTTGAACAAAATGACTTCCATTATAAAATTCAATCATAACCAGTAATATAGATGAAACTTTTCAATGTGTATAGAGTTGGCTTATAATATCGAAACAAAAGATCTTTATTCTAATGTTAAATTTGGTTTTATTGCTTTTTAACCTACATTATCATTGATTATGTACATAGAAAATATAAAATCTGAGTTGTATCCTCCTTAACGAATATCTAGAAAATATTTCATATTTATACTTTAAAAAAAAAAAAAATCTAAAATCTAAACAATCTTGTAGATTAAAGAATATCAGGAAATTTATATAATAATTTACCTTTTTTGCTCATTCTATTTTTGATTTATCAGTTTTAGGTGACAGATATCTTCCAGAGGATTTTAGAATCTCTTATGTGGCAGGACTCCATCATAAATCTTCAGGAATTGTTGGTAAGTGTACTATTATATAATATATAAATGATTGTAGTCAAATGTTCAGTGGTTGGAGGTAGAAATCCACATTTTCACATTTTCATTAAAACATCTCTCATAGTATTTATACCAGTTTATACTAGTTTCATGATCTAATGAAGAATTTGGTATGTTATTTTTGACAATCCCCTCTTTTTGACTACTTTTTAACAGGTGTATTAAAAGACTATAGACAATGTCATGTAAAATCTGCACCATAACTTTTGTCATTTTTTTTTAAATATCAACCGGGTACACTCAACAGTTGTTTTCCATTATTGAACTTTGACTTTTCCTTTATTTTTATAGAAATACTGAGATGTTGTACAAATGTATCATTGCCAATGTGACACCACAGACCAAAGATGTAAACTACAGAACTTACACAGGTCACTTGTGAAGTCTTCAACAAAGAGCAAATCCCAAACCATATAATAAGTTATAAATAGCTTCTGTATAACAAAATGATTGCAAAATAATCTTAGTGCATTGCATATTTTCTTATAACTATTTAATGATTTTCAGTATGTGGAATAGGCTCGGCTACTAGAAACAAAGTTCCTTTACTCAAATCAGCTCAGTTTCTCAGAGTAAGTATCCTTATTTATGTCATATAAAGAATTGTAACATAAATTTTATTTTTATGCCCCACCTACGATAGTAGAGGGGCATTATGTTTTCTGGTCTGTGCGTCCGTTCGTCCGTCCGTTCGTTCGTCCGTCCGTCTGTCCCGCTTCAGGTTAAAGTTTTTGGTCAAGGTAGTTTTTGATGAAGTTGAAGTCCAATGGACTTCAAACTTAGTACACATGTTCCCTATGATATGATCTTTCTAATTTTAATGCCAAATTAGAGTTTTTACCCAAATTTCACGGTCCAGTGAACATGGAAAATGATAGTGCGAGTGGGGCATTCGTGTACTGAGGACACATTGTTGTTCTTTTGATGTTTTAATGAAATAATTCGCTTAAAAAGTGTGTTTACGGAAAACCATGGTATATTATATGCACATTGATGTTATACCATACTTTGCTAATTAAATATGCAACTCAACTAGAATCTAAAGGAAAGAAGGCGGAACTTAGCTATGGTACAAAATATTCATGTTCATGTTATTCCATGGTTGAAGCTCCACCCTTTTTTTTTTAAATGTATCTGCCTCTGAAATATTTAGGAAACCGAAAAACGTAGAAGGTCAAAAGATCTTCATTTGTTTTCATTTATAACAAAATAAAATAAATCATGTGTACCACATCTTAAGAACCTTTTTCAAACTATATAGGATTGTTACAAGTTGCCTTAATTTTGGAAAATTACTAAAAGTTTTTTCTTTCAGTTCTGAAAAAAATTTAATTAAAATGTAATGCATTTGTACTACAATGTACTACCATTTCCTTTACGAAAATTCAATTAAATTGTGAATAGAAAAAGTGTGTGGGGGAGGGGGGTAATTAAATAGGGTACACTATCTACGCTCCCTAGATCCGCCACTGTTTAGTGTTTTATCCTTAAAATTCAGTTAAATTTGAATAAATAATCTAACAATCCAATTAATAAAATAACGGAAGAAGCATTTTGTACGAAAACTTTAAATGTACAAACATGATAAGTATGCAATTTCAATGAGATAAATAACCTGTAAAATATGATTAATTTGTATGATACCTTGAAAACCAAGAAAGAAAAAAAACAATTCTTACCGTCATTAGAAATAATTCGCTTAAAAAGTGTGTTCACAATTTAATTGAATTTTCGTAAAGGAAATGGCAGTACATTGTAGTACAAATGTATTACATTTTAATTAATTTTTTTTCAGAACTGAAAGAAAAAACTTTTAGTAATTTTCCATAATACCATTTTTTTCTATATTGCAAACTAAACTCAACTTTAAGAGATTGCTTATTTTTAAAGATTAATAATATAAATCCTGATTTTACAAATTATCAACCACTTTTAAAGCTAAAACAACTTTTAAATCCTAAATCTGAGCTTTTGACAGAAATTGGTGACTTTATAAAGCAATCTTTAGAATTGCGAAAATGAGGTCCATGTCCATCAAAGGTTACATTAATTAACATTTATAACTATGGGTTTTTTTTATGTTTATATTTGTAATTCTTCACTGTCTGTATTAAATGTTGTATTTGTGTTTGCTTGACCCATATGGGTGTATTTTGCAAATAAAAATTATTATTATTATTAATAATTATTTTATCCTTGTCGCAGAATCCGACATTTTTGTTCACTTTGATGATATAATGAAATTACCTGTGTATACACGGGGCACAAAACTAAAAATCCGAGAAAATCCGACATTTTCTTTACTTTCTACAAATTACGGGGCTCTATTAAATTAATGGCATACAAGCAAAAGGCGCAAAAGTGACTTATGCGAGCTTCTATTTTATTGGATAAAACTGTAACGTGATCAATTTCCAATAAAAGTTCAAGGTCTTCAAGCTGTCAATCATTTTATTTATATTACAAATTTTATACACCATGTGTCTTACTCATTAACATATTTAAACAAACTCATCCTTCGGATTCGTTTGTTTAAATATGTTAACTCGTAAGAACCATGGTATATATAGTACATAGCTCTAAACTGCCAGGTATAACAAAACTTTATCATATGAAGTATTATGATGTAAAAGATGACAGATGTGAAATTTTTATTGGATTGTCTGAACTTTCCTAATTTTTGGTACTAAAAAAATTTGGGCATACTTTACTGTGTGAAAGGATTTTACATACATTATTTATCAACTTCCTGTTTACAGAATAATTAAGCTGGTGTATAATTTATTTTCTAGCTCATGGTACATCTTGTTTTGTCAGAAAACCAATTTATATGAGCATTATGCAAACTCTTGAAATAGATCTTTTTGCAAAATTTAACATAATAATTTGAGTATGTCCAGTTTTCAAGGGCAGTCAGTAGAAGGCTAACATTCAATATTTGGGCTTAATTATAAATTGCACTTGAAAATTGTTCAAATTATTATAATATTTCATAACCAATTTAAAAATTGAAGGGACAATTGTGGAAGTGTTCAGATAAGAAAAATTTGAAGTGATTTGAAGTTAGCACAGATAAGAAAAATAACTGTGATGAATTTACCTGGTTTCAGTTATAATGGAGAAGAAAACAGAATTTGTTTATAAGAAGAACATAATATGGAGAAAATATCCACAAGAATTTTTATCAGTTGACTTTTGTTATTACCCGTAGTCTTTGAACTTATGAATCATTATTCCACAGTGACAATATGGGGTATTGGGGTATGTGAGCTTGCTCACAAGGTTCTTAATTTTTTTCTATAGGTTTACCATGTGAAAGGAAGATTTGGTTATTGTACACACGACTTTTCTCCAGATGGACCACTCATTGAAAGGACAACATTTCGTATGTATTTCATTTGAGATTTATAGAAAGTCTGTTTGTTTAAAATTTTGATATATCAATTTTATATACATGTAATTAATATAACTTTTACTCATAAAGAAACTTGAAAATGAGAAGCTTACTATGAGAAATGATAGAATTTCTTCACACATAAACAGAAGATTGTATGTGTTAATTAGGACAAGCTAAAGGGAAATCAAAGTTTATTAATGTCTTTCAAACATTTCAAGATACTTTTTAAAAGACTTTAAATTACATTGTTAAAATTTCTGTATACATACATAATTAAATTTTCCTTATGTTTATGTGAAATCCTGTACTTTGAATATGGAATCAGTCATGTCAGATGGTAAAATATTCTCTGCTCTTTCACTTCTTCAACTTCCCCAGGAAGTCCCCAAAAAATCTTAATTGACTAGGGTTTTCAGTTAAGCTTGCGAGGTTTGGGATTCTCTCCTGGCACTCTGCCTTCCTCCACTTATAAAAATAACCCCAACAATAATGCAAGTAGTACTCAAGTGGTGTTAAACACCTTCAATCAATCAGTCAATCCCGAATCGTAAAATATCAGATAACTATTACACAGAATTCTTTTAATTAATATCTTGTAGTTGTAAAGAAACTTCTTATCTTGGATAACAGATGTTTTTTCCTTTGGCATATGTTCATTGTTCTTGACTTAACTTTCATATTATATGAATGCATTAAGATATTACATTTAAGGGGGGAAGGGGTATCTGTAATCTTTTCACTCACTCTTTACAGATAGAAAGTTGATATTTTGTGTACAATCCTTTTCCTCTCTTATATTATGGAATTAACATCAAACTGCTTTTAATGATACTGTTGATCATATATAGCTCCTCACAGCTTTTAAAACATTTATCTGTTTTCTTCAGATCATATAAACAAGGTACTGGTGGATAAAGTTTGTGCATCTATCCAGGCAAATCATCAAAAACAATTATTTGAGTAAGTAAATATCTTGATCATTACGAAACAAAAATTTATCTTTCTATTTATCACATTAACTGTTATCCAAAAAAGAGATACCAACAAAGGTAAAACATGAAAAATAAGCATGGCACAAACCCCAAAAAGAAAATTGTTGAATTGTTGTTCGTATTTGACCAATGAGATATTGTTAAATTTTTGTTTGTGTTTGACCAATGAGAATGTTGTTGGTGTTTGACCAATGAGAGCTTATTTTGTGTTTGACCAATGAGAGCTTAGTTTGTTTTTGACCAATGAGAGTGTAGTTTGTGTTTGACCAATGATAGATTGATAAATTGTTGTTCGTGTTTGACCAAGTAGGGATACTTGAATTGATTTTTGTTTTTGATCAAATATTGACTAGCAATGGCTTTAATAAAGAAAAGCCTTAAAATACAAACTTCAAAAATTGAAATCGGACAAAAATGTTTTTGGTGGGCTTTATACCTTCGAGGTCTGAAATACGGAGTTATCAGGACTAAAACCTTGACAAATAGGGTAAACCTGATAGTATAACTACTGATTGTGTTTATTATAAAAATTCACCAAGGAAACGGCTACTTCTATTTGCAAGTCCAGTTCAAGTTCAAAATCTGAAAAAATCGAAAATTTTATGAATTTTGGTGCAAATGACATTCTTAAAGAACAGATGAACCCAAATCAGTTTCACTCCGACTTAACAACTGTTGTAATAAATGTGTTCACTGGGGTCCACTATACATGTAAACTACAGTTGGATACATCAATTAGCATCTCTCGTACGTCCAGGTCGAGAAAAAGAAAGAAAAAATGTGAGGAACGACTTTTGGGCAAATTCTTGTCCACCCTTCCCCGCCTCCTCACCCTAATCATCCCACCCTGTGATCCCCTATCTTAGATTTAATGAAATCAATATCCATCAGCATCAGGGTACAGCTCATTTGCATATAATTTGCAAATTTTTGCAAATACCAAAAATTTAAACAATTTCTTGGAACAATTCAGCATGCCAAGGGTTAGTATTATCATGTTTTATAGTTTGAATGTTGCAGAATCTGAAACAGAGGTATAACAATCCAGTGGCATCAAAGGAGTAAACTATTTGATTTAAATTTTTATTTTTCAGAAGGCAGAAGACTTGGATGCGTCATACCTTGTATACAGATACCATATGTTACGAAGTTTACATCCATAATATGCCCATTGTCCAACACAATTTGTTTTAATGGTTCAGTGACTGCTTGAAAACAAATTTCATTTTTGTTGTTGAGTGAAATACTCCTATTAATAGGTTAACTATATTTGGTATATGTGTGCTTGCAACATCTACATGACAGTCAGGTAGGGTTCATCTGACCTTGACCTCTAATTTCATGAACATAATTCAAGGATTAAGTCTGTATCTCATAAACTAAGCATTCAGTCAGCTATACTTGTATGGAATGATATTAAAGTGTACATGTCTGACAATGTTTATTTCATGGAAATTTGGTCTATATTTCGTGTGTATTCTATAAGAAATTGGTTTACTATATTTGGTATATGGAATCATTGTATGGTGAACTTGTAAGTCTGTCTTGCAGGGTTCAAATGACCTTGACCTCATTTTCATGGTTCATTGGTCAATGACAAGTTTTCATAATTTTGTCAATTTATCAAATACTATAAGCTATAGGTAAACTACATTTTGTGAATGGAATATTGTAAGGTTTACATGTCTGTCTAGGGCCTAAAATAAAATATTGTTTGTTTCCCCAATCTCGACCGACCCTGCAAAAATGGTGCTACTCATAAAATTTTATTGTCAAAACAAAGTCAAGTATTATTTTATTCATTTTGGAATTTCAGGATTGCCGGATCTTCCGATAACATTCAAGCTTTTTGGAAAAAATAATATCATTTCCCTACCTACCTAGCCACACCTGGCTTGGCAGGGTCGGGCTTGGGGAAACAAACAATATATTAATTTAGGCCTAGCAGTGTTCATATGACCTTGACCATATTGTTTCATTGATCAATGTTAAATTTTTTGTTGTTTGGTCTGTTTTACAGGTACTAATTGTGATAGGTCTTCTGTATTTGGTGTATGGAATGATTGTAAGGTGAACATATCTGCCTGGAACTTCTGTTGTAAACATCATTTTCATTGAACATTGATAATTTTAAGTTTATGGGATACTTGTAGTAAAACATTCATATTACAAAACGTCAACATAAATTCAATGATTAGTAAAACAGGCAAGACATTTCAGTGAGTTTACTCTTGCTATATTATTGATAATCTTTTTAAATATAGATATGCAGGTGTCCATCCACAGAGTAACGAGGCCTATCAGATGGCATGTAGAGGATTAGTAAGACCAGACACTAGTGATACACCACCTATGATCTATGGTGTCAAGTGTATACATTTTGATCTTCCCGATATCACACTAGGTTAGTATTAGACTTTAATCTTTTTGTTTATTTTTTGTGCTATGATTTCAAGAAAAATGAAGTCTATTGATTTTCAGTGTTCAAAATCTATTGATTTTTGTAGAAATTGACAAACGTTTGTGAGAATTTTCATTTAAAATGGTAAATATGGTCAGGTACACATATGAATTAAGATTAAAATTTAAAATTCCTTCCATATGTCAAATATTGGTTATCTCATGCAGCTACAACCCATATCATTGAAAATACCTAAAGTATGCAAATCTATTGAGGTTTGGTACCTTTTATTATGAATCAGTATAAAGGTTTTTCTCCAATTACATTTTATGATGCCGTATAATTATCATTATATGCCATTGTCTTTGTTTACCATTCAATGCAACCTGCCTGTTGAGGCTGATTTATTTTTCTGAAAGTTTTCATTCTTAGGAATGGATTATTTGTAACTGTACAGTACCATCATTTAGATTTGACAATTTGTGTAGGAGTTATTGAACTAAAAGATTTTTTTATTTGTGTATGCCCCACCCATGAAAGAAGTTGGGCATTGTGTGTAAGTCTTTTTGGCCTTATCATGTTAAAGTTATAGATCAAGATAGTGTACCGTGAAGTTCAAGTAAACTTAAAACATAGTACACATGGTTATCAGATTAAGTGGTTCACTGGACATGGAAATTGGTAGCATGTATGTTTAACCTGGCCACATTATTTATGTATGTGCCTGTCCCAAGTCAGGAGCCTGTAATTCAGTGGTTGTCATTTGTTTATGTGTTATATATTTGTTTTTTGTTCATTTTTAGCTCACCTGGCCCGAAGGGCCAAGTGAGCTTTTCTCATCACTTGGCGTCCGGCGTCCGTCGTCCGGCGTCCGTCGTCCGTCGTCCGTCGTCGTCGTCGTCGTTAACTTTTACAAAAATCTTCTCCTCTGAAACTACTGGGCCAAATCAAACCAAACTTGGCCACAATCATCATTGGGGTATCTAGTTTAAAAAATGTGTGGCGTGACCCGGTCAACCAACCAAGATGGCCGCCACGGCTAAAAATAGAACATAGGGGTAAAATGCAGTTTTTGGCTTATAACTCAAAAACCAAAGCATTTAGAGCAAATCTGACATGGGGGTAAAAATGTTTATCAGGTCAAGATCTATCTGCCCTGAAATTTTCAGATGAATCGGTCAATCGGTTGTTGGGTTGCTGCCCCTGAATTGGTAATTTTGAGGAAATTTTGCTGTTTTTGGTTATTATCTTGAATATTATTATAGATAGAGATAAACTGTAAACAGCAATAATGTTCAGCAAAGTAAGATCTACAAATAAGTCAACATGACCAAAATGGTCAGTTGACCCCTTTAGGAGTTATTGCCCTTTATAGTCAATTTTTAACCATTTTTCGTAAATTAAAGTTATCTTTTACAAAAATCTTCTACTCTGAAACTACTGGGCCAAATTAATTCAAACTTGGCCACAATCATCTTTGGGGTATCTAGTTTAAAAAATGTGTGGCGTGACCTGGTCAACCAACCAAGATGGCCGCCACCGCTAAAAATAGAACATAGGGGTAAAATGCAGTTTTTGGCTTATAACTCAAAAACCAAAGCATTTTGAGGAAATCTGACATGGGATAAAAATGTTTATCAGGTCAAGATCTATCTTCCCTGAAATTTTCAGATGAATCGGTCAATGGGTTGTTGGGTTGCTGCCCCTGAATTGGTAATTTTGAGGAAATTTTGCTGTTTTTGGTTATTATCTTGAATATTATTATAGATAGAGATAAACTGTAAACAGCAATAATGTTCAGCAAAGTAAGATCTACAAATAAGTCAACATGACCAAAATGGTCAGTTGACCCGTTTAGGAGTTATTGCCCTTTATAGTCAATTTTTAACCATTTTTCGTAAATTAAAGTAATCTTTTACAAAAAGCTTCTCCTCTGAAACTACTGGGCCAAATTAATTCAAACTTGGCCACAATCATCTTTGGGGTCTCTTGTTTAAAAAATGTGTGGCGTGACCTGGTCAACCAACCAAGATGGCCGCCACCGCTAAAAATAGAACATAGGGGTAAAATGCAGTTTTTGGCTTATAACTCAAAAATCAAAGCATTTTGAGGAAATCTGACATGGGGATATAAATGTTTATCAGGTCAAGATCTATCTGCCCTGAAATTTTCAGATGAATCGGTCAATCGGTTGTTGGGTTGCTGCCCCTGAATTGGTAATTTTGAGGAAATTTTGCTGTTTTTTGTTATTATCTTGAATATTATTATAGATAGAGATAAATTGTAAACAGCAATAATGTTCAGCAAAGTAAGATCTACAAATAAGTCAACATGACCAAAATGGTCAGTTGACCCCTTTAGGAGTTATTGCCCTTTATAGTCAATTTTTAACCATTTTTCATAAATCTAAGTAATCTTTTACAAAATCTCCACTGAAACAACTAGGCCACAATCATCTTTGGGGTATCTAGTTTGAAAAATGTGTCCGATGACCTGGCCATTCAACCAAGATGGCCGCCACGGCTAAAAATAGAACATAGGGGTAAAATGCAGTTTCTGGCTTATAACTATGAAACCAAAGCATCTAGAGCAAATCTGACAAGAAGTTAAATTGTTAATCAAGTCAATATCTATCTGCCCTGAATTTTTCAGATGAATTGGACAACTGGTTGTTGGGTTGCTGCCCTCCAATTGGTAATTTTTAAAGAAATTTTGCTGTTTTTGGTTATCTTGAATACTATTATAGATAGCGATAAACTGTAAACAGCAATAATGTTCAGCAAAGTAAGATCTACAAATAAGTCAACATGACCTAAATGGTCAATTGACCCCTTAAGGAGTTATTGCCCTTTATAGTCAATTTTTATCAATTTTCATTAATTTGGTAAATTTATGTAAATTTTTACCAAATATAGTTCTCTGTTACTAATGGGCAAAGTTCATTATAGATATAATTGTAAGAAGCAAAATCATTCAGTAAAGTAAGAACTTCAAACACATCACAATCACCAAAATACAATTTTGTCATGAATCCATTTGTGTCCTTTGTTTAATATGCACATAGACCAAGGTGAGCGACACAGGCTCTTTAGAGCCTCTAGTTTTATATAAATAAGGCTGTTAGTTTTCTCGTTTGAATTGTTTTACATTGTCTTATCGAGGCCTTTTATAGCTGACTATGCGGTATGGGCTTTGCTCATTGTTGAAGGCCGTACGGTGACCTATAGTTGTTAATGTCTGTGTCATTTTGGTCCCTTGTGGACAGTTGTCACATTGGCAATCATACCACATCTTCTTTTTTATATTAGGTTAAAGTTTTTCATAAGATAGTCTACCATGAAATTAGGAAACACCAACTTTAAAGTTAATACACATTTTCATTATGATATTAACGTTTGATATATATACCAAATAAGGGTTTCCTCCCAAGATTTTACAGTTAATTGTACATTGAAATGTATTAAAATAGGAAGATGTGGTATGATTGCCAATGAGACACCTTTCAACAAAAGACTAAATGACAAAGAAATTAACAAGTATAGATCACCATTTAGCCTTCAACAATAAGCAAAGCCTATACCATAGTCAGCTGTAAAAGGCCCCCGAAATTACAAACGTAAAACAAATCAAACAAAAAATTGTATTATTTACGATAATAAACGAAAAATGAATATGTTACACAGCAACATATGTAGGAGTTCTGGCACTTTGACCATGCTGTAACCTTGTAGCCTCTTTTCACATTTAGGCATCCTCAAAGACATTTCCCTATAGTGTAGAAATATTATGTTATAGTTAAATGTATTTGACCCCTTTTAAATGTGTGAAATAACATGACGCTATGTGGACCTATATAGATTCCTAGAAATAAGTGAAATATTTAGAAATATATGCAAGGTGAATATCTCAATAGAATGTACTCTATAATGATTTTTTTTTTTTTTTAACAGAAATCCATGCCATAAATGAAGAAAGTGTGTACCTCAGCAAGATAATTCATGATCTTGGACTAAGATTGAAATCCTCAGCTGTATGTCCACAGGTACGCCGTATCAGGCATGGACATTTCACTGTGGAAAGTGCATTATTACGGAAAGACTGGAAGTTAGAATCTATTCTGGATAATATAAAACTTTGTGAGGAATATACAAAACCTGATAAACTTGTTTCTGATTTTAATATTGAACAGTCCAGTGACGATGTGAAACTATTACCTCAAAGTTTTTCGAGTGAAATTAGTCAGAAATCTCTCATTGAGAAATGTGATTTAGAGAGTCACACACTTCAAAAAGTAAACAATTTGTCATAATACATTTTTATGGTATAATAATTAAATTGTGAAAGGGGGGGTGCAAAACATATCTCCCGATACAAATGCATTGATCGGCAAAAATAAAGGGGGGGTGCGCACCCCCGGAACCCCCCCTGGATCCGCCACTGACATAGTTTGTTTTCCTTCTAAGCATTACAAATTTGTTAATGCTATTTAAAATAAACTTTTTTCACATAATTATCAAAGGAAATGCAAGAAAATATTTTTTTCATTTGAAATTGTTTTTATTGATTTTCAAGAAATTCAGAATTAGATACTTTACTTGGTATTTAAAAATTAATATATGCCTTTCCCCGCAAAAAATGAATGGCTGGTGTCTACATAAAGGTGTAAGTCATTTGTGGACTTTTATTCAGATGTGATGGATAAATGAAATAGTAGTGTTAGGTCATGAGGATGTAAATTTGTGAAATTGATTTGATTTGAATCAGATGGATATAAGAGCTGATAGTGTTCATGCTTAGATTATATTGATTTGTGAAAATGTTTTGGTTGGGAGAAAATCATGTGAGCTGAAACCTTTATCAGTTATTATAACTTTGATACCTGAGAAAGATCATACTAGCTTAGAACATCTTTTATGTTTATACTGTTGGATATAAATTATTAATTTCCAAATAAAAAATTAGGTAAAAATTAGGTACATTTGTGTCCTGAATATGCATGAAATATTTGCCACTGGACATTAAGCAACCAACAATCAATCAATCAAAGTTGTTCTAAAACAAAGATTGCAATTGTATCAGACAAAGCTAACCTTGACCATGGGACTTTACTGTATTGATAGTAATCAGACAGAATCAAAACCCTGTACAGTCAAGCAGTGGACAAAGGGTTTCATAAGTAAGCAGATCCATTGACCAAGCTTTATCTTGTGACAGAAACGTGAAGACATGAACAGCTTTTCAATCAGATTGCTCTTGTGTGATTGTGTTTAAAATCCAAAATGTTATGCTTCAGTGACATGGAGATTCAAATCATACTTTTGTTCAGTTCTAACAGGGGCAATTCCAGCCATTTTAAAAAGGGGGGTTCCCAACTCAGTACAATCTTAAGTGACTGGTTAATTTTTACATAAGAGTAGAATTATACACCATCATACCAATTAAAAAATATGGGGATTTCATTTCTTGATATATCAATACTAGAAAAGAATCTTATCTATTAGAGATTTGAAAAAAAATACACTTAGGCAAGTTTCATATATTTATTGGCTAATCCCTCAAATGATTCTTATTGGTACAGCTGATGATTGATTGTCAGTTTTATATCCATTATTTGAACTATCATTTCTCACTTTGGGTATATCCTTGTTCTGAAATTTTATAATTATTTTACAGTTTTAATTATGTGAATTATTATGCACCTAATATACAAAAGATCACAAAATTACATATAATAAAACAAGAAGAAAAAAATAACACACTTCACAGACCAAACCATTGTTTATAAACCGTACTGAAATCTGATTCAGAAAAAGAACCGTAATTCTTCAACAAATTAAACAACATTTGTGCTGGTTTCCTCACAAGATATCTGTGGTCACTGTTTACATTTGAAGAGAAAGATGGATAGTGATTTCTTCTCTCTATATCATGTGCCTCTTTGTATAAATCTGATTGGCCATCAAACTGACCAATCCTGGAATGTTTAAGATTTGAATCTGACTGGCCAACAAACTGACCAATCCTGGAATGTCTCAGATTTGAATCAAATGTTGATCCTCCAGAACCAAGAGTTTGCTCTGGGAACATAGGTCTGCTTCTAAAAGGTCTATAGTTTTGTGATGGAATATGATCATTATAGATCAAAATGTTATATGTTGCTTGAATATTCTCTGTGGAGTCACTTCTTTTAACATTAAATGATGATTCTGAAAATGAAAATGGATTTGAAAGTTTTAACAAAAATGTGTTGGATTGGAAGGAATTCTTATTCATTTATAGCAGATTTATATAAATGACTTTGATTTATAGGACTGAACAATATGTTAGCAAATTGCTGTAATGTACAATACATAGAGGTTCATCCATATACACACTTATCAGTTTTAAGAGAAACTATTTTTATTGTTTCATTTTGATCAATGCTAGTTTTACAATGTTTGAATGTTCTTTCTATAGTATTATTTTTTTTTAGACTGAAGCCAGAGTGGTTCATATTTAGTATATCTTACCAACTGTATTAAAATCCCTCCCTTTCACTACAGAACAGATGATTATCAGAATTGTTACTGCACTTTCTATATTTTCCATTTTATGCCCATATACTGAAAATAAAACATTCTAGTTGTTTTAAACATAGGCATAACAATAGTATTTCGTTGATAACCCCTTTGCATATCCAAAAAATACCTGATCATGTTTGAAGATTTAACCAAATGTTACTATTAAATCTTTGTTTAAACCAAACTCTCAGTTATTCGAAATTATAATTGTCATCAGCGTAATTTATGTTCTGACAACTGTGTCAAATCTCAAACTATTGTTAAATAAAAGTCTGTTCGAGTGACATAAAACTGGATTTTCCTGCAGAGGTAAAATCTGGAACAGTCGAGCAAGTATGGACACAACAGTTAAGCTTAAAAAAGATCTTTATTTGGATTGTGATTGAATATTTGTTATAGCATAGGTTGTGACACAAAATGTGAAAAATTTAAAACTGGACATTTACCTATTATGGACCAATATCCATTGTTATAATCAGCCTATCAAATAAGGAACCTCAATAATTCAATGTTTGATGAAGTACTTATTAATTACATTGCTGTTTAAAGGGAAATAACTCAAAATAAATCAGAGAGCAAATGACATACATTATTTTTTTAATTTCTGTTCAAAGGGAAATAATTCAAATTCATATAATAAAAATCAATTTGCTACTGAAAGGTCTACAACTAAAACAACTAAAACAGATAGAATCTCCCGATTGGAAATTGGCCTATCTAAAACGTTTTCATGTTAATGAACGGACACTGGCAGTGGATCGCCTGCCTAACATCCCCTATTTGATAACAGATTTTTTTTCTAACGAAAATCCAACTGAAATTGATACGAGTTATTGTTCATTATGATACTGTATGAGGTTCTTCAAGTAATGTTTTCATTTTGATAGGATGGGAAGGTGTTGTTTATCATGGTTGTGTTCTCGTCTTGAGTTGTGAATCCCCTGTTTGGTCAAAGACTTCAAAACTGCTGCTACTCTGCTTAAATCACATCAGTTAATTATTGTTTCACTGTAATGAAAGTACACTTATTGTTAATCATCTTGGAAACTGTTCAGTCTTATCCCGACCCCTTAAACCACTTAGGTGCCTTCTTTACTCTTTTCTTCACTATCTGAACAAGGATTTATATACAAATCCTTGATCTGAAGTACCACTACTTTTGTAAAATAACACGGTTTAGCAACTTTACTGTGAGCAACTGTGTGTATGTACAGGAAACAATTCAGAGAGAACGTATTCGTTGCACAAACCAGTCAAGATAATTCTGCCTTAAACTCAATTGGTCAAAATACTGGTGTAAAGGATACCAACACTGCCTGAAGTACCCTTCACCAAGTAAAAATCGCAACGGCAGAATGTCACATTCAATTATAAGTAAAGGGTTCTATCCAGCAGTGTACTCAATTTAAAAAAAACAACACCA
This sequence comes from Mytilus edulis, assembly GCF_963676685.1. NCBI lineage: Eukaryota > Metazoa > Mollusca > Bivalvia > Mytilida > Mytilidae > Mytilus > Mytilus edulis. Next base: position 79,613,236 of record NC_092345.1, on the reverse strand, counting down.
GTAGCTTTAAAAAAGTAATTTACTTTGTAATTCGCTATTATACGTGCAATGATCCGTTCAATCACCGTACAATATATATACATATGTACATATGAAATAGCCGTTCTGACTTGTCATAAAAAACATTTGGAGTTCACCATTAGACTGTCCAAATGATCATGTACCCCTATTTTTTTTTTTACAGTTTACCTATTATGTCTATTTGTTCTGTTAACACATTGTTGTCAATACAATGAAATTCTCATACAAGTTAGAGGTTTAGCTAGCTATAAAACCAGGTGTGAGTCAACAATTTTCTAAATAAGAAAATGCCTTTACCAAGTCAGGAATATTACAGTTGTTATCCATTCGTTTTATGTGTACAAGCTTTTGATTTTGCCTAGGACTTTTCCAAGATTGCTATTTGCCTAGAGACTCCTGTTTAGAATTTTCCTCGGAGTTCGGTATTATTGTTATTTTACTTGTCACGCCCTCTTATATTTTAAATTGTTGAAAAGAAATATTAAGATCCCCACTACTAAACTATAATCATATATAAATCATGAAAAGTTCTGACATCATAGAACATCTATCGTGACTGTGACCTCTTGATAAAATTCAAATCTAAATTTATTCAATATTATTGCATAAAGTTCTCTGTATTCGTTTCAACAATCCACAAAAATTTGTCACATGGCATTTGCCGCTTGTTAATTTAAGATAGTCAAGTCAGTAAGTTAAAAATGCAAAGAATTAGTTTTGTTATAAGTTGTGTATGCTCAAGAAGAGTGTATATTTAACCTGGAATAAGTATAATAATCTCAGATTTAACAAGGAAAATCGGCTTCCGTCAACATTCCTCTAAAAAAACAGATGAGTTTTTGTCTTCTTAATCATAAAAGTTTGAGTGATGCTTGAAAAACACAAAAAAAAAAAACATGAAAAAAACAGAAACATCGATTAGTTCTTCTTTTTGCGAGATAGGATAAAATGCCTATGAAACATATATTGCTTGATCAATGAGCAACTTCTACGCAAATAATAACGAAACTTTAAGGACTTTCACACATCATAGTTACTGACAATTATGATTATATCTTCACCAAACATGAAAAACTAAATACTCAATAATATTGTGAGTTTAATATCAATAATGAAAATAATCAGTTATGTAGAGGGGAACTCTTATTGTGAGGTTTGAAAATATTTCTGTAAAACCAATGCAGCTCAGCTACATTTTTGTATATACGTCTCTGACTCAACTTCTGGTTACAATGACCCTATATTCTGCCTATAGTTGTGCCTCTTTTTAAACAAGTTCTAATTTACGAACATGAAAGTCTACTAATATACATTTAGTGCTTGCTATTGCATGTACTTTGTGCCAAACCAAATATATGCCAAATATCTGTAATCTTTCGATGAAAAAAAGTAGAAAAACAGTATTAACTTGTTTAAAATGAAATACTTCTTAAGACACACTTACCTTTCTCTCCATCTGACTGTTTATAGTTCATTATTTTTATTTTATTAAAACATGTTTTATACGCAACCAGTTGACGTAATATCTCCTATAACATGAAAACAAACAATAAAACAACATTGAAAGGTTCATAGAGCAGAGGTGAGAGATTGATTGATGAAAACTGGTCTGACCTGCGATGGTTAGGGGTCATCTTCGCAAACAAAAGGTTGCGATCCGGTCCTATTTTTTTTATTTTTTTTTCAATACTTTGTTCTTTCTGAAATAGTTGGCCCTATTAAGTTGGTATTTTAACTCATTGCAGGCACCCATTTTGATTAAGGGAAAACGGTACTATTTATTCTGCCATAGGCGACAATACTAACATTTTCTAAATTTACCAGTTTTTATAATAAAAACCTGGATAAAACAGTTATGTGTTATGTTAGTACTATATTAATCTATTTTAAAAATTGAAGCCAAATAGTATCATGACCAATTTCCAACGGAGCTTGTTTATGTTATCCATGCCCACCGTCATTTTGCACCAAATTTATGAAATTTTGAAAGCCTTTTCGAATAATTCTCTAGAAAATATTTCAATAGGTTTTAAAATTTATATTGTAAATTTACACACTGCAGTTATTCATAGATAAATAAAAAAAAAAATATTGCACTCTTACATCCAATCACAGCCCTCCTAAGTTGACTTCCTTCACCTGTATACAATGAAGTTATTTTAATAGAACTGTGTAGTTATCTTAAGGGAAATCCTTAAGGAAATCCTTAAGATAACAAGAAGTAATTGTAACAGGATGCTGTTACGAAGTCTCCCAAAAAAGCTCCCATAACTAGCCATTCCTATGGTCCCATCCATTTACAAGTTTTCAAACAGGAGGGGGTGGTGGGGACCAACAGGGACTTTACCTACATTTCATTTGATTTGTTTTATTGTCCCATACAAGAAAATATATGGTTTAGGGTTGGGGATCTCAACCATTTAAAAGTTTATTAAACATGTGGGTTGGGGTTGACCCCCATGGACTCTCCCTATATTTCATTTTATGTGCTTTTTTTTCAATACAAGAATACGAGAACAACCCCTCACTTCTTTCTGCAGGTTTAGGAGAAACGCTGCGGACAAGTTCATTTTTAAAGTGGCAGAAAGAGAAGAGGAAGAAGAAGAAGAAGTAGAAGAAGAAGAAGAAATAGAAGAGGAAGAATAATAAAAATAATAAGAACTGAGCAAAAACAATAAGTCTTCAAACTTTGTTTGGAAGACTTAACTACATAGTTCTATTAAAATAACTCCATTGTATAGTCGATGAATGTTTTTGTTATCAACTCTTCCTTATTTTTATTGGCAAAAAAATAGAAGAAAAAAAGAAGTTAGATAAAATAAAAAGAAAAATGATTTTTTTTTCTCTATGAAAATAAAAAAAAGTCCTCTAGCCTAGGGTTCATGCTTCAAATTTGTCTTTGTTTGACAACTTTTTTTTTTCTTTTTTTTTTTAGGTCAAACACATATATAATTGGTATTTAGATTGTCTAGCAACATATTTGTATGTCGCAGAGTGTGGAATATAATTCTCAATAATTATTGTTGTCAAATGTTATAACTTTATCATAACATAACTTTGGTTCATGACCCTACCTTAATTACCATAATGACATGATAAACCATAATGAGATGTTATTAATTTTGCATAACAGTAAATAAATACATGTAGTAAACATTATTATTAATTACTTAATGTTTTTTGTAATAATAAATTTAAGGGCAACACAGAAGCTAAGGGGACGACCATTTCATACACTGTAAACGTGGGAAGCATGAAGATTTGTTTTGGATGTTTTTTTTAAATTTATTTATGTGGACAGATTTTTATATTTTCACAATTATATATCAAAATCAGTCCAGGCCAATCCAGTATGTCTTGTAATCATTTGTAATGAATTCCATTTTGTTTATATATATATATTGATCACTATAGAGTTATCTCGAATTGTTTTACTCAATGTGTGATAACATTTTTTGATATGAAATACTTTTTTCCGCATTTATATAATTATTTTTAGGTATTTTTAAAGAAATTCACACGTGCTTGTTATTTTCAAAGTTTATGTATTTTTAGAAAAGAATCACCGAGTTGAGTCTGTGTTCCTTATTATATAAAATATGTTTCGGTAAAGAAGGTACATATGGACATAGACCTATCCTCATCCGGTATCCCTTGCCATTTTGTTTTCCTTTCTTTTCTAATATTCAGAATTATTCGAATTTGATTTTTAAATATGGGCACCTATTTAAACTTTCGTTCCTGTCTTTCTTCTTCTTCTTTTTTTTTCTTTCTTTCTTTCTTTCTTTCTTTCTTTCTTTTCTTTCTTTCTTTTCTTTCTTTCTTTCTTTCTTTCTTTCTTTCGATCTTTCTTTCTTTCTTTAATTCTGATTTTTAAATATGGGGATACGACACCTGTTTAAACTTTCGTTTCTGTCTTTCGATTTAATATCTCTCAAACCAAAGCATTAAGAGCAAATCTAACATGAATAAAAAGTGCATCAGGTAAAAATCTATCTGCTTGAAATTTTCAGACAAATAAGGCTACCCCTTCAAGTGTTAGGTTGCTGCCCCTGAATTGGTAATTTTGAGGATTTTTTTTGTTTGTTTTACCTTTTATATTCTAATAATTACATTAGATGTGTTTCATTATAATACTTTATTCTGATTGGCTAACTGCACATCACGTGTTATTCTTGAGGCAATTGCATTAATCAATAAAACTTTTAATTCATGATAACACGTGGTCCCGCAAAAAAGTAAAACAAATATAAAATTCGTGTTTTCATGATCATAGCTAAAAAATGTAATTATAAGTATTGAATGCTTCTTTTTGTAACTTCATAGGGTTGTAAAAACATTGACCGTGCGCACATTTTTAGAATGAAGCGCGGAATGTAGCGCGTCCGCGCTTCATACAAAATGTACTTCGGTCAACGCTTTTACACCAATGAAGTTACAAAAATAAGCATTCAATTCTTAAAATACTATAGATAGAGGCAAACTGTAAACAGTTATAATTTTAAGGGGTTAAAATGTTCTTCAGGTTCAGATATATGGGGGGCCCTCATATATCTGCACTGAAATTTTCAGACAAATCAGACAACTCGTAGTTGCGTTGCTGCCCATGAATCGGTTATTTTAAGGAAATTTTGCAGTTTTTAGTTATCATCTTGAAAATTATTATAGATAAGAGATAAACTGTAAACAGCAATAATGTTCAGCAAAGTAAGAACTACGTATCAGTCAACATGACCAAAATAGTCAATTTTTAACATTTTTAAATCTTTTCCCCCTGAAACATCTTCTCTAGCCAAGGGTTACGATCCACTCCCCTTGGCTAGCGAAGATGCCCCTGAAACTACCGAGATAAATTTAATCAAACAAGACCACAATCACCATTAGTGTATCTAGTTTAAAAAATGTGTTCGATGAGATGACCTCGCCTACCAACTAACATGTCCGACATGGCTAAAAATAGAACATAGGCCTCTTTTTTTTTTTAACTGTAATGAACAGAGAACATCTGAAATAAGCAAAAAATTTCAAAATAATGAGCTCTTCCAATTGTCCATATAAGTCAAAACCGTTAGTCAAATTCTTAAAGATCTTATTGCCTATAAATGACAAATTTCCCACTTTGTTTTGCCTAGTATCATGGAAACTATGATTTTTAGAGAGAAGCATTTTTTGCGTTATGCCTTATATGATTAAAATTATGATAGATAAATAAACACTTTAAATCACAAAACCTTGTTTGATATGGACATAGACCAAGGTGAGCGATATAGGCTCTTTATAGTCTTTAGTTGTTATTATCAAGGCCGAGTTATTTATTTCTCTCCCCCACCCCAGAATATCAAATGGTCGTCCCCTAATCTAGAAATCTGCTATTTGAGGAAGTTTATATTTCTACCATGCCAGATTTTCCTGAAAGATTTTCTATGTAGCGTAATCCTCATCCTGAATAAAAAAAAATCCACAAATTGATCGTACATTCAATGTGTTACACGCGAATGCAAAGTTAGAGAGCATTTTGCCAATAAATCCTCCTTGATAATATCCCACATAATATGTTAATTTCAATCATTGTTTGCTGAAATTACCACACATTACTGACTCACAAGTTGTAAGTGCAATGTCATTGACCTGTTCATTTTTATTTATTTAATATTATACATGTAATCATAAGCACTAATCAAAGAGGTTATATATATGATAACCGCCCTGTTATTATAATAAAGATCAATTTAGTTGATAAAATGAGAAGTATAATAGCAATGAGTAGTTAGAACCTTTGAAATATTAATTCGTGGGCGAGGAAAAGATGATTCTTTGTCGTTTTAAATGTCTAGCTTTTTTTTAAAACCATACACCATACAGTGGAAAATTTAATTGATAAAAATTGAAAATTATCTAAAACCTCTTACAGCTGGATTACACATCAAAATTTAGTCAAATTATACAACAAGGGTACAAATATATATATATATTGTTTTTATATACAAGTCACATTACCTGAAGATCTGTGAAAGCAGTGAAAGTACTAGTAAAAGTGATGAATTGAAACCGTTATTATCTTTAATAATTTTCTTATATATATGTAGAGCCCAGGTGGTCGTGTGGTCTAGCGGGACGGCTGCAGTGCAGGCGATTTGGTGTCACGATATCACAGTAGCATGGATTCGAATCCCGGCGAGGGAAGAACCAAAAATTTGCGAAAGCAAATTTACAGATTTAACATTGTTTGGTTGATGTTTAGACGAGTTGTATATATATATATATTGTTTACTGATTAAAAACAAATATTGATCAAAATTTTGACAACTGGCCCCATATATCATTGGGCGAGGTTTTCCGTAACATATTATCAATAATAGAACTTTTCGAAGATACTTTTTTATTTTTTTTTATCAGAATAAGGAACGTCGTAATCACAATCCAATCACCCTTTACCCGAATATGACCTACATAATTTAGTCTAGACTAAGCATCGGTTGTACTTACACGAGTGACACGACTAGACTAATATGTGGAGCAGGATGAAACTTACCCGTCCGGAACACCATATATACCCTGGGTTTTTTTGTGAGGTTCGTGTTGCTAATTTTTTCATTTTCTACGTTGTGTTTTGTATACACTGTGTTTTGTCTTTTGGTATATTTTTTCCATGCCTCCGCCGCCAGTGTTACACTTCATTGTCCGACTGTCTGTCCCATTCTCTTAACTTAGGTTACCTCGTCCAAATTTTATGATACTCATACTAAATGCTTTGAACCAAAATCTCACAGAGTTCGAATTTGAGCAGTGAGTCACTCACCAATCTATGGTTATAGCCATTTAAAATTTTGAAAATGGCAATTTATTTTCGTTTCTCCATTCAGTGGCAGATCCATGGGGGGGGACCCCCCCCCCCCCTGTTTTTTGGCCGATCAATGCATTTGAATGGGAGCATATAGTTGGAACACCCCCTTTACTCTGTGTTGGGACACCCCCTCCTTTTTTTAAATGGCTGGATCCGCCACTGCCACTAAATTTCTAAACTAAAGTACAAGGTATTCGGAAAATAATAACATATTTAACATTTAACGAGTTACCATGGCACCAATATAAATGTTTAAGACAAGAAAAGTATTAACAAATTACTCTCATAGATTTTACCACCCAATGTCCTTGCTTTCTAGCTAATTACTGAGCTTACTGGTTGTGTCATACATGTGCATATGTTTGTAATCAGACTAGAGGGACGAAAGATACCAAAGGGACAGTCTAACTCATAAATCGAAAATAAACTGACAACGCCATGGCTAAAAATGAAAAAGACAAACAGACAAACAATAGTACACATGACACAATAAGAAACCTAAAGAATAAGCAACACGAACCCCACCAAAAACTATGAGTGATCTCATGTGCTCCGGCAGGGCAAGCAGATCCTGCTCCACATGTGGCACCCGTCGTGTTGCTTATCAGATAACAAATCCGGTAAATAGTATAATTCGGTAGGTCACATTCATGAAAGGTGCCATTTATGACACAATAAGTAAGAAAGCAAGGGAAAAGGGATGGTATTTATGAGAGTAATTTTTTCCCTAACTATTTATTGCTACCGAATGAATCTCGAAAACCATACACAGGGCTAAGAGCCAAAACTAGCAGAGTTCGAGTTTTGGCAGTAAGTCACTTACTGGTCTAGAGTTATGTCCTTTAATAACTTGGAAAAATTATATTTTTATCGTTTCTGCACTAGCAAGTTTGAGTAGACCCATTCGCGTCTTGAGATACATGATTCTTCTTTTATCTGCCATGACTTGTCTATTTATTTTCGACTTAGAGTTTGAATGTTCATTTGGTATCTTTCGCCTTAGATTAGATTTTATTATGATGCGGCCCGCATAATAAAAATTAACAGCTGTAAAAACAAACAGCAATTAATCAGATCTAAATGTCCAGGGGCAATGCCACTATTACAGATGTTTTATCTAATTAGCAAAATATTGCTAATATTTAGACATTATATACATTGTTTGTACTAAAAATTATTTTCAATATTGTGACAAGCACACTTTTTAATATTGCTTAAGTAAAATAAAAAAATATTTTAAATTCATTTATAATTTCTTTATTCATATTATGTTTAATTCAAATGAGTTCATTTGATATATTTATATTGGCAAGTTTATAGGAACAAATTCCCTCTCCTATCAATATAATGATCTTCTAATCATAAAACTTCCATGTCCTGATCAAGCAATATCTTGCACAACATCAATCTAATTAAAAACCGATCTCTCATCGCTCCTGTTTCTGATATGTCGCGTGGTCACATGTGAGTGACCTCGTAGGTGTGTCTTTTTCTACCAATGAAATTGAGTCTTCCACGATCTTGGAAGTTTAACGTAAGGCAAAGGGATGTAACTCATTTTATTTACGACGAAATCGTCAGTCAAAATAATTCATAAACTTTTTTGATTGGCTTATTAATAGGTCGTCAACTCATTTGCATATCTTTATAAATTCATAACTTTTAGTTCACTCACATGTGACCTCAAAGCCGGTTTCGTTAGATCTCCCACGCGACATATCAGAAACAGGAGCGATGAGAGATCGGTTTTTAATTCGATTGGCACAACATTAGCTCCTGTCGAAAGACTATTTTAATTGCTGTTTTCAGACCAGAAGATTCAGACTAATTGACAAAACATTAAAATAACTAAATTAAATGATTATCAAATGCAACGCTTAAACTATGCTTACATGAATATTTTACACATGCATTATATAAACATGTAAAATATTGTTAAAAAATATCATGATGAAATGTAATGTGTAATTTAATTAATTACTTTAGTAAAGTAATTGTAATTTAATTAATTCCATTTCAAAAACTGTGTTATGTGTAATTGGTGTAATTGAACATTTTTACAATGTAATGTGTAATTTAATTAATTACATTCCAATGTAATTGACCCCAAGTCTGGATGCGGGATCGGAAACATTATTTCATGGTAATTCAGGAGTTGGCATATATTTCGTGAGAATTCGGGACGAGACCCTTTGATTGCCCACCCCCTTGTTTTTAATCATTATCTTGAGTTGTTTTATTGGTGTTCATATCACATCTTCTTATTGCCTGTGAGAAATTAAGCTTGGTGAACATTTTTTTCTTATGAATATTATGCATAAATCCTTTTTGGGTCAAAACCCGTAAATTCACATAGCGGACACAACACTATGGCAGGACACTACATGGTAATTATACAAGGTAAATTTTCCTCCGTGGCGATTTCTTCAACAAGATATAAATAAAAATCACATTTAACACCTAAAAAGCTATTTTTGATTCACTAGCTAAGAGGTTAACTTGAAGGTCACAAGAATATGAATTCAATGAAGTCGGATTATTCATTTGCAAGACAATAATTCATCAGCAATATTTCTTAGCTTATTTTGACAAAATCGAACTAAATTGGCTGCTAAAGGCGAATAACTATTTCACTATTTTACTTTCAATAATGATTGAACAAAAACAATTATAGCTTTTTTTTTTATATCTCGTAGCTTATGTCCCTTTAAATATATGCAATATGTAAGTTGCAGTACTTTTTTAAACTGGCCAATTTCCAGAGTGTATCTAATTACAACATACGAAATATCAACAGCAATTTAAATGTAAAAAAACAATATACTTATAAATTTTTATTTTTTTTATATTTCTAGCTTTTTTAGCGATGTCACCGGATGTTTCCAATTGCCAACTTATTATTTGTCTCTGACTATGGTTAGTTTGACACTTTCTTTTTTACAGCTTACAGTTCTTGTTGTCGTTTGGCTGGGTGTTGACGTTTTGTGGATGGATCTTGTTGTTGTTGTTGTTGTGTGGCTTGGTGTTGAGGTTTCGTAGGATGATGTTGTTGTTGTGTGGCTTGGTGTTGAGGTTTTATGGCTTACAGTTGTTGTTTTGTAGCTTGGTGTTGAGGTATCTGATCTTATTCTTTCTGTCACTTGCTGCTCCGATTTGATTTTACGGGTCCTAAAATGTAAGATTTCAAATAAATTATATAAAGTGACCTTTAAAGTGTTTTAAGAAAAAAACATAGTTTCATCGTTTGCGAACTCAACGAAAAAGAAGCAGATAACAATCGGTCTAGATCTTTAATAAAATGTGCAAATTTCGAGAGTAGAATGTAATTCATGTGTAAGACGTTTCATATTTATTCAATATAGTAAATTATGTGTTTTATCATCACAGTTGTATTTTACAAAAAAAATCAGATCGTTTTTTTTTTAACTTTGTTATATCAGGATACCGACAAGACAGAATATGTCTCAGGTATGTCTCAGGTGCACCTCAAATGAAGTTGATGATGAAAAACATTTTTTATTCTCGTGTACATCATCTCAAGATAAGAGAAATTATTTAAATTACACTATTAACTCACTATGCCGCATAGTGAGTTAATAGTGTAATTTAAATATAATGCCCAAACTTTAAGCATTTGATTCCTAGCCAACAACTGATATGGCTTCTTAATGTAGAGAATCTTGATATCTTGATATCTGTCTGCAAGTTAAATTGATGAAGATAAAATATAACTTAAAAGATAAATATTCAAATCAGGCTTTCTGCACTAGGCACGCGGTTGACATGGTGGGGTACAGGGCACATCGTATAAGTTCTATTACCTTTTTGTTTGTGATATTATTTTTTTAACTGGTAATATTTTATCTTTTTCGTAATTTGTGTACTTTGTTTGGCATGTCAATTGGCATTGTCCCTTGGTGCCATTTGCAGTTGTGTCATTTTAAATAGTACTGACTCCTCTTCACCAGGCACGAGGATGACATACCAGTTATGTGCAACTTCTTACCATTTCTTACCATATCATTAATGTCCCGATACACATTTTAATATGCACCCACCATGCCATATAGCACCATCCCTTGGTGTCTCCTGCAGTTCAGCTAGATATATTTAGCCTACTCACAGTATTCTTTTTTGTTACTTTCTAGAGGTGTGCCTGAGACAAAGGTTTTTATACATACTAATATGTGAAAACTGTTGTTTCTTATTTGTGTTTGTAACTATGTATACTGTATTGTTTATTATATTTGTAAAAGAATAATATTACAATGATATTGTATTATGCTCCTTGTGAGCCCATTTTATGGAAATGAAGCATCTTTTTCTTCTATAAGGGTAGATAATCATATATAAGGAGAGATAACTCGATAAAGTAACTTTTATAATAATAGAATGTGTTGTGAATTTACCAATTTCATTATGTAGCAAAAAAAAAAACGAGTCCCGTGGCCCCATTGTTTCTTTTTGAAAGCATATTATTTTCATATTCATATCACAAAAAAAATGGGCTTTCCATTCATATTGTATACAAAATCTGACAATTTTGCATAACTCGTAGCGTGAAAAAAAAAGCACGGTCACCCATATTTTTTATTATATTTATGAAAAAAAGCATAATATAAACTACATTTTGACAAATTATTAAAAAATTCTATGGATTTGAATTTACAGCCACCGTCACATAATGAAATCCAATACATAGATCTATGATTTGCTGCAGTAAAAGAAGAGACATTTACTGCATTATACTTTTTAATGGGAAAATATGCAACCGATATACATGTTTCAAATTATATTTCACAATATCTTATTATAATATATAAGATTTCTTATTAAGTTAATAAATATCTATATTTGTTTTTAGATATCTCATTTGGTTTTTAAATTATCTCTATTGTTTTACAAAATATCTCTGTCAGTTTTATATAAGATGTCTCTATTTATTTAGTTTACTAGATATCTTATTTAATATACAAGATACCTTCTTCAATAACATTATAATTTGGGAATGGTTGTGGTAAGTTCAAATATGACTTCTTTTGGGGGGATGGGGGAAAAAAGGGGGGGGGGGAGTAATTATGGAATTGTGTGATGTGAGAATACAATACATTGTTGATTGTATGTTCATTCACAACTTGTGTAGGCCGGTGTAGACTTGTCATTAATTAGACATTTGTCTAGTAAGTTTTGTTGAATACTGCATGGAAACCTCTAGATATCTATTGTTTGTTATGTCGTCGGATTGCTGTCTCATTGACATATTTATTTTCCAAATCCATTTGTATGCATTGTTTGATATCGTCTATGTCTTTAATTCAACTGAAATTCAATTAAGATACGTTGAGAAAAAAAAGTAAACTCGCTCAAAATGTTATGGTTCTTAAAAAAAAGAACTAACCTTTTCTGTTTTTGTTGTTGTTGTTCATCTTTGTCCTTTTTCCTCAACTGTCCTAGGCGGTAAGCCCCCATAAAAAGACTAGACATATTAATTCCGAAAATTCAGTTTATTGACAAAGCTTTAAATTATGTATTCCTTTCAGCAAACAATGTTTACTTACTCTACGAATGATAAACTTGAGATTTACATAAGATTTTTCAGCATTATGACGTAGCCATCACAGATAGTGTAAAGAAATATTAAAATTCATTAATGGAACTACAGAACAGAGCAGTTAACACGTGCACAGTCATACCACTAATTTATGGTGTGCTGTGTGCTACATATCATTATGATGTGGTTGTAAAAGAGAGCAATTAATCATAAGAAGACACAGAATAAAAAAATCTATCGACTTTGTACAGTAATTATAAGAGTTAGTTTTATATGATTTTGATGTGCATGTAAAACGTGAACTTAACGATACTCTAAGAGGATATAACTCTATAAGGAAACATGATTTAGGGGGTATGTCTCATTTAATGTATATGTTCTTAAAGGATATATCTTCCTAAATGATTCTTTTTTCTGACATTTCTTTCCTCGTTAACTGGACAAGAGTATACCAGTCGTATTTCGGTCAAATAATTAGATGGGCGATATGGGTACCAAAAGGATTTGAAACTCACTTGTCTAACAGTTCTAAGGGTAGGCTATTTCGAAAATGTAATGCCATTGCCAGTCATAACATCACTGTGAATTGAAGCACATTCTTAAAAGCCATTCTGCAAAGCAATGACACTCAATTATACATATATAACTTTTGTTAAGCACACAACTGAAGGAAGCCCAGTTAAGTTGTAATCATTATTGAATGGCTTTTTTTTTACCGTGGTGAAGCTTGCCATGCCAATATGGTTGCTTTCCTCACCATTGGTGTGAATAGGGGAATATGTACTAGAAATCGTTTCTTTACATTTGTTGCAGTAAAATTGCTACAATACATGCTATTTCCCCAGAGACATTCTTTTATATTGATATTTGAATATGATGATGAATTAGTGTTTAACGTTCATAGATCGAGGTACCTATGGTTCACACGGAGCGTCTAGCGGAGAAGCATGCAAACCCAATTGCAATTCGTTGATATGACAGCGACCTACCACAATCGATCGAAGCACGCCACCAAGAGAATACCGAGATGATGTAACACTTGAAAAAAATGAATAGTCTTGGAAGTTCAGAGGCGGATTTAGGGGGGGCAGGGGGCCCGGCCCCCCAACCCTTTTTGAGAAAAAAAATTGGTTGTTTATATAGGGAATCGCTGAAGCGTGACGAAATCGGCCCCTCTTAGGCAGCCAGTGGGCCCCCACTTATGAAAATTTCTGGATCCGCCACTGAAGTTATAGTTCCTTAGCTGACCAAGTTTTGTTATTGGGTGTCGACGCCAGACCAATATGACAACCAAAAGGACCTTAAGTATATTACACTTCGTACGAAATTTGAATATATGCGACTTTAATAAGCCTTCAAAGGTATTGAGCCGATTTATAAAAATAATATAATACAGAAATACATTTCAATTTGAGATTCTTGATACCCCAATAACGTTAACATGAACGAACCAAATGAAAAGATTTATCTGCTCTACTCTGTATATCTTCATCAAAAGACGAGGAGGTCGTAGGCTAACAAGACGTCCTCACAACTAATTATTAGATCTCAATCAATGTCACGCCCATCCACACTGATACATACAGCTGCATAATTAATGTAGGCATTTACTTTACTTCAATCATTTTGAAGCTTAGAGTGCAAGTATATGTTTATTTGGATTTTTAGATCGATCTTTGTCATAAAATCCCGTTACATAATAATTGTATGTTTGGGAAGGCTGAGGATTTGACCATGGTCTTACGTTATAAATATTGAGCATGTAGACAGCATGGAGCCAAACAAAATGGTTTGATTGAGAGTTACAATAATTGCAACAAGGTACATTGGGCATCTGTAATCTTCTATTAATAAATTCATTAACAAAGATCATTGAGACTCTGTACTGTAACTACGAATAGAAGTTATACAATGCTTATAGTCATATTTGCAATTATAATTATGTATATATATTAAATTGAATGTAAGTATCTGTAACAGCTTCTTTAATTGTGTAACATACGTTGTTTTATATTCTTGATTTGTTATGATATCTTCTTCATTAACAATATAGATCTTGGAATGTAATCAAATGTACTCTTAAAACTACTAGTATTCAAGATCAATTGGTTAAGAAGCATATTATATTAGATTTGTAAAGAATTTACATGTTTAACGGGATTAATATTATTTTTCAAAACATACGTTATTTTCAATAGTTTCATGAGAGAGAAGAATTCTTGAGATTTTTGTATATAAATTCCGAGCAACTATTTTCTGGATTTTCTTTATGACGTTTCTTTACAATACCTGAGATAATTGATAATGTATTACTATTATTATTATTTTTTGTAAGTATGATGTGCTTTATAGTTGCAGCGTTTCACAATTTGTAACAATTTAGTTATAAACAATTTCTGCATTCCCGGCTTTGTCATTGCCGGTTTCTTTTAGTTGTTGCATCTATTTGTAGATAAAATTGACTCACAAAGTAAACAAATAAATAGAGAGACTATATTGGCAATTAAATAGTTGATATAGATAAAAAAAAAATCACATTCTGAATTAGAATGCATCGTGTATATCGTTTAGAAATTATAGCAAGTGATCTATCTTCCAGAGGAAATATGCCATTCTATAATAAATGTTGCAAATAGGTTATGACACTCCGTATTACTTGATATATTATTGTTTGTGTCTAGTTAAGTAGAAAAATGATTCAAATTTGAAAAACTTTTACCACAGAGTGAATTAATGTAACATGTGTAATGTTCGTGTTGTTTATTCTTTAGTTTTCTATGTTGTGTCGTGTGTGACGTTGTTTGTTTGTCTTTTTCATTTTTAGCCATGGCGTTGTCAGTTTGTTTTAGATTTATGAGTTTGACTGTCCCTTTGGTATCTTTCGTCCCTCTTTTTTAACAGACAAAAAAACAGTCAGTCCATCTATGAGTAAAATACAGATAAACAGGATTTTGTTTTACAAAATTTACTTCTGAATACTATACCTTATGACCATAAACAAGCTTTCATAGTTTAAGAAAGTTATTAAAATTTCAAATTTCAATTTCAAAACTTTAACCGCAGAGTGATTAATGTGATCTCTATGTCTCGCTTTAGCGACAAAAGTTGCAGGCTCGACAACTTTGAAAAGTTTGGGTCCGCGGCTCACCGTGCTATACTTCAAGCTACAAGTCGTGCAAATTTGCATAGATTATTCATGAAAAATCTATGAGATAGAATTTTGAATTAAAATATGAGAAGATAGGTTTTAAAATAAAAGGAAAAGATGGTTATCTCCCCTTAAATGGTAAAGTTGAAAAATGTTTCTAAAAATGACAAATATTGGTATTTGTTTTAACATTTTTTATAATGCAATGAATCACTTAGTTTTCTTTACACGAATATATAGTTTTCAAATAAATTGCAAATCTGTCTCAAAATTTGCAGATTTAGGCAAAGAGCTAGACTGATTGTGCACTACTAACGTACAATTCAAGATGGCGGATTAAAGTCAATTTAACTTTCCCGACCGTTGTTATCTTTAATGAGTTTTTATACCTTCACAAATACTTCGAACCGACAATTAAACATCATTCACAGATTTGGATATGGTGCCAAACCAGGCAGACGCGGACGCCCTAGACCGATTGTGGCCAGATTCTTATATTACAAAGATTTGGCACGATCGCTCTCAAATACATACAGGCTCAAAGGAAAACCGTTTGGGGTTAATTAACAGTTCCCCGAAATAATTGAACAAGCACGCAAAAGCCTATACCCAGTCATGAAACAGAAACGCATAGAAGGACACACAGTTAAGCTAGTTAGAGACATTTTGTACGTGGATGGTGAAATGTATAACGACCAAATTTCGGACATAGAACCTACTGACAGTCTCTCATCTCAAATGCGCACACCGGACCACCATCAAAACCGGAAACGACGTCGACGCATATCTTCGACTCCTAACCCAGACAGCTAGGATTCCAATGGAGATTTTAATATGTTGAAGAAACAAGGATGTGCAAATAACAGAAAAACAAGTTATGACAAAAATATCTGTAAAAATGTCAGCAGTTCATTAGACTTAAAAATATTGTCGCTCAATTGTTGTGGGATAATGACCAGAATGCAATATCCCGAATTTATAGAACTCATTAAATGTCATGACTTTATCTGCTTGACAGAAACAAAAACTGATGATTTTGATAATGTTGATATACCAGGTTATACTTTTAAATTGAAAAATAGAAAAACTAAATCAAAAGTCAAATCAGGTGGTATTGCATTTGGATATAAAAATGAATTAGAAAATTATGTGCAAACAATAGAAACAGAGAGTAATTTAGTATTTTGGGTTAAAATTTCAGCCAATTATTTAAAAACAG
This sequence comes from Mytilus edulis, assembly GCF_963676685.1. Taxonomy (NCBI): domain Eukaryota; kingdom Metazoa; phylum Mollusca; class Bivalvia; order Mytilida; family Mytilidae; genus Mytilus; species Mytilus edulis. The sequence continues at coordinate 79,596,453 of NC_092345.1, read as the reverse complement.
AACAAGATGTTATGATTGGTACAGTGTACATACCACCCGAAAATTCTACCTATAAGGTACCAGATTCAATAAATATAATTGAACAAGAATTTCTAAAATTTTCAGCAAACCATGAGTCTATTTTGCTTACTGGTGATTTTAACAGCAGAACTGCTGCCAATTTAGACTTCTATGAAATAACAAATACCAATCATGACACATCAGATAATTTTAATATTGATTTTTCAAACAATTTACACAAGTTTCATATGTCACGTTTTAGAAATAGTTGTGACAAGACAAAAAACCCTATGGCAATCTACTTTTAGAAATGTGTAGAAATAACAATCTGTTTATTTTAAACGGTAGGGCTGAAGGTGATAAAGAAGGCTTATTTACATGTCGCCAGTCAAGTGTGGTTGACTATTTTATTTGTACATATAATTTGTTATCATGTGTTGTAAATATGTCTGTACTTGATTTTTCTGCTCTTTTTTCCGATGTTCATTCGCCTCTGAACTGTAAGCTAGTCTTCAACTCGATTGATAACATCGTCGAATGCGATGACATTTTAATAAACGATTTTACATGCCATGAAAGAAAGGGCTTCAAAAAATGGGATTGTGAAAAAGAAGCCGAATTTTTGAGAAATATCGATAGAAATAAAATCGATCAATTAAATAATGATTTAACTATGTTGAATACCAGTATACTGGCTCAAGAAAATATTAATAAAATAGTTGAATCTGTAAATAGTTTAATGCTGGATTCAGCCGAAAAGGTGTTTGGATCTTTTACATATAAACGACATGAAAAGAAATGTCGAAAAAAAGTTATTAAACCTTGGTTTGACAAAATATGTTGGGAAAAAAGGCGGTGCTTTCGAATAGCAAAAAGAAGATATAAATACAATAAAACATGTTTAAAAAGAGAGGAGATGAAGAATACAGAACGTGAATATAAGAGGCAAATGAACATTTCTATTAACAAGCATAAAAAAAGCCATGAGAAAAAAGATGAATGTTTTAAAAAATAGTAATTCTAAAGAATTTTGGAAGATATTGAACTCGTATAAAGAGAAAAAAAGGAATAATATTCCTGTTGATATACTTTTTGAATTTTTCAAAAATTTAAATTCGTCAGATCCTGACGCTGGTGAAGAAACTATTATAGATGAAAATAACGAACTTAATTCGTTATTAAACAGTTCTATTACGGAAAATGAAATTTTTAAATGCATCAAAAATCTCAAAAATGGCAAAGCTTGTGGCGATGACTTCATCATAAATGAATATATTAAGAGCACCTCTCAGATTTTCATGCCAATCTATGTTAAACTGTTCAATATTGTATTTGATACTGGAAAAGTGCCTGAACTTTGGCTTGTTGGTAATGTTATACCTTTTTATAAAAACAAAGGTGACCAGTCAGATCCCCAAAACTACAGACCTATAACTATATTAAGCTGTATGGGTAAACTTTTTACGTCAATTTTGAATTTAAGATTGAGTAACTTTTTGGAAGAATATTTGTTGTTAAATGAAAACCAGTTTGGTTTCAGAAAGGGTTATTCCACTATAGACAGTATATTTACTCTGCATATTTTATTTGAATTACTGAGACAAAAAAAGAAAAAACTTTTTTGTGCTTTTATTGATTTTGCTAAAGCTTTCGATACAGTTTGGAGATCTGGTCTTTGGTCAAAACTCATTTTACATACAGTGAATGGGAAGATGTATAACACTATATTTAATATGTATAAAAATGTGAAATCACGAATTTTCAGTGATGGAGAATATTCAGACTACTTTCCATGTAATGTAGGTGTAAGACAGGGAGAAAATTTATCTCCCATACTTTTTTCTATTTATCTAAATGATTTAGAAAGCTTTTGTCAGAACAAAAATATAAGCGGTTTGAAATCTTTATCAGATCAGATAGAGAATGAGCTAAATATGTATTTAAAACTGTTTGTTGTATTGTACGCAGACGACACTGTACTTATGTCAGAAACACAAGCAGATCTACAAAAACAATTAGACGCTTTAAAGGAATATTGTGATACATGGAAATTAAAAGTCAATATCCCAAAAAGCAAAATAGTAATTTTTTCTAAAGGTAGACCACTACAAAATGTTAGTTTTAAATATGCTGATATTGTGTTAGAAATTGTTGAAGAATTTACATATCTTGGTGTATTATTTTCTAGAACAGGAAGTTTCACAAAAGCAAAAAAGGCACAAGCTGACAAAGCAACAAGGGCTATGTACGATATTCTGAAAAAGGGGAGATTACATAATTTAGATATTAAAAGCCAGCTAGAACTATTTGATAAAGTAGTTAAGCCTATATTATTATACGGGTGTGAAGTCTGGGGAATGGGTAACACCTCTGTTATAGAACGTGTTCATCTAAAATTTTGTAAATTACTGCTTAATCTTAAAAAGTCCACGCCTGATTTTATGATATATGGGGAACTTGGCCGATTCCCATTGGATATTTTTATTAAATTACGTACTATAAGTTATTGGGAAAAGCTTGTAACTGGGGAAAATAAGAAACTTCCTGTTATTCTATACAATCTTGTTACTGGTAGTTATAATGGAAATATAGCTTGGTTCAAGAATGTAAAATCTGTGCTTGATAATTGTGGACTATCAAATATATGGAACACTAAATATTTTATAAGTAAAAACTGGTTGTATGATACTGTTAAATTAAGACTAACTGACCAGTTCAGACAGACATGGTATGCTACTGTACAGAATTCTCCAAAAGCTCTAAATTATAAGTTATTCAAAAATAGTTTAAATTTCGAATTTTACTTTGATATTTTAGATGACAAAAACATTGCTTCTTTTTGTAGATTTAGAACTTTGAACACAAAAATTCCTATCGAAATTGGTAGATGGCAAAACATTCAGAGAGAAAATCGTATTTGTACTTTGTGCAATAACGGTGATATTGGCGACCAGTTCCATTATATTTTAGAATGCTCAGCAATAGACGATAGTAGACAATTGCTACTAAAGAAACCTTTTATAAACAGACCAAATATTCTAAAATTTCAAGGTCTCATGAATAGTAGCAACCCGTCTGAACTAAACAATTTGTGCAAGTTTATAAGAATTATTATTAAATGCCTAGAATCTCCTGGGTAATCACTTTATGTCTCTATTTTTACATTTGTATTTAAAATTTATACTATGTTAATTTATTTGTATATGTCTCTGTACCATTGTACTTTGGTTTACGAGAATAAAGATATAAAGATATATTCAATTACTTCTAGAGTTAATGGAAGGAAACATATGAAAACAAGTGTGCATGTATTGGCTTCAAATATAATAAAGCACTGAATGGCCGAATACCTAGTATATGTACTAGCCTAACTTTAACATGGTGTTTTGTGGTGTTTTTATCATGACTTTTATTTGTCTCGTAAGTTCTAGACGGACCTGTAATATTTGCCGTAGTTTGACTTTGGGTGGGACTGTCTTGGCTGCTAAGTTTCTAATACATTTTAATTTGCCGCAACACCGAAGTCATATAATACAATAAACAATGTTATTGATTTCGGTCATTGTTGAAGGCCGTGTGGTGACCTATAAATTGTAGTTGCTTACATCCACGTCGTTTGGACTCTTCTTTACTTGTACGATTTGTAATCATACCGCATCTCCTTATTTTTCTACAACGTCAAATTGGTCCCTGACAAACAGCTAAACTCTGAAATATACATGGCGGATCCAGAGGGGGTCGTAGAGGGTGTACGCCCCCCTTTTGCGTGGACTTTTTTTTTTTAACTTTGTCATTTCCCGTGAATTCAATTTTTATGCGACAATTCTTTACTTATAGAGATATTTTTCGCTGGTACAGAAAGTAATACTCTATTACACTCTCATGAAAAAAAGTTCCACAGCAATCATTATTTACCTACAACTCCAAACGCCCCAGCCTATTTTAAAATAACATACTGAATATGTTCCCCGGTCAGTATGAGCTCTAGATAGATTCAAAGTCTAAGGTACGAACCCTTTGATTTGAGGAGGCAGTCTGAGATATTTGACCCAAAAAAATCGGACTGATTTTTGCCTTAGATAAACATTCTGGCCATATCTGGATTTAAAACATAATCTTGTCCACTGTTTTGCTATTAGAAACGAAAATGTCCATTAACAACAGAATTAATTAGCATTAAATGAACATGATGAATAAAAAAAACGGGCGTATTTTTTCAGTTTTGGAAGCCGGGGGTTTGCATGTCTGACCTGAATATCTGTATCGCCGAACTGATATATTGAATACTTTTTTCAAGACCCGACTGCAACCTACCTGCTTGATGTGGCCTTTATGTCTCCATGTGTCGACTGTCATTCATAAAATCGTTGTCATTTTAGACTCATTCGTATAGCCTTTGGTTGATTTGGAACCCCTCACTTCTCTTAATTTTGTTGGGTGAAAATTATCATCAAAACATTTGGATAAACATTGCTTGTTTGTCTTTTAATTCGTGTCGGTTGCATTGTAAATTTCGTCGAATATCCCGGCGTATATCTTGTTCACAGCAAGAAATATGTGAGGTTATACTAATTTTACATACAACAAACGAGAATTTTCCATGTCCATTTTACCGACAAGTCCCACATCAAATATATTACATTACAGCTTTGGATCCATACTATCATTTTGTGATAGACAATTAATAGGGAGAATACAGTATAAAAAATGTTCAACCCTTACACTTTACAGTAACTATAAAATATTCATGCTCCACGTCAGGAACCGTTTAACAAGAGTATTTTACACTTATTTTATGATTTTGGCCTAAAAAGGTCCAAAAAGTTTTTCGCATCGCTCCGCTCGGCGATCTTTAAAAACTTCGCCCCCCCTACTTTCCAAATTTCTGGATCCACCCCTGATATGTGTAATGTTTTTTAACTGATAAACAATTAAGGCCTCAAATGTACTAACAAGATTTATGTCAACTACATTACCCTTACGGCCAATTACATAACTATACCGCAAGTTGTACCTTTTCTTAAAAAAAAAAACCCCAACACAATTACTTTCAGCCCTAATGAAGAAACTCAATGAAAATAACAATGTATTTTAAAAAATTGTCTCTGTAATGATGAAAATTTAATAAATTGAAATAAGCTAAGAACTTACAGAAATCTGAAGGTAAAGTATGAACTTGAAAAGAACCTTTTATTGAATTTTGATAATTATATGTTACAAAAAATATGCAAAAATAAGAATAATTGAAAGTATGCCATGTGCTATCTATTCAACATGGTCGATACCATAAAACAGCCTTCGAAAGTAGAATAGTGTCCCTAATGCCATAAAGAGGTGGAAGATGAATTTCATTTCATCATAACATGTACAGAACTTAATAAACCTAGGATCAAAATGTTCTATGAAATGTCTTATATTGTGTCCTGTTCAGTTTAATTCAATGATTAATGAAAACAGATTTTATTTTATATTTTCTTGCTAAGAATTATCAGTGTTAACAGACTACTAAGGCGTAAATATAGAATGAGAGAAAGAACTATAATGTCAATTCATGAACTGTGTGTATTTGTAATACATATAGAATGATAACTTTAATGGGGAGGTACGTTGTCAAAAATGGACTTATTGTAAAAAATATCAACATTTTTTTTCCAATGCGTCATGTTTGTATCGTTTTCTGTCTATCGTTTTGTTATGTTTTTGTTCTTCTTTAATACTAATCATATTGTTTTGATTTTTAAACTAATGAAAAGTGTATTCTTAATCTTATTCTTATTATATTCTCATTTAGAAATATATAAAAAAAAGTTTGTGTGGCGCTTATACGCTTCCGTATCTATTCGCACATTGACGTGGTTTTTTTTACCACTATAACAAAAATCACTTACCAAACACATATTTTGTTTCCTATTGACAACTCAAAACCGAGCATTATAAATAAAGTCTGGATTTCATATTCAGTAGTTTTCTAAATAAATTTTACCAGTTACCAAATCATTGGATGAAAATTTAGCTGGATAATTTTCTGTGTCCGTTCTTCCGTAACTTCAATTTAGTCTAGAGTTCGTGTTAAGGCAATTGGGAACTTCCTTGGTATGACAAGGAATGTCAAAAATTGTTAATTAACCAGACTAATTACGTTTTTGTGATGTAGCTGACAAAAAAAAAAACTATAAAAGGAATTCAGTTTAATCTGAATACATAGCGAATCTTCTGTTTTATTTTCTATCTTTGTTTAAAAGTCTTTAAATAAAAATAAAAATCACATGATTTGTATCATTATAGACCTCATAATAAGGTTTTTTATTTTGATAAAGTAATCCGCGGTATTTGTTTGCTTGTTCCATTTAGTTTGGTTTCTGGTCTTTTGAGGGCTGTGAAAATGGTTTTCCGCTAATATTTTTTGGAATAGTTTCTACACTTATTTTCTGAAAGTACAGGAACTTACCTGACCCTCTTACCTAGTCAAATTTAATCATTATAAAAAAATGCAGATTCCATCTGAATAAGTCATTCGGACAAGAATACTGGCAAATTTTAAAAATGATCTAATAGCATAATCACCTATATTCCCTCCTCGCACCCTAATTTGATGAATGAAAATATTTATTGTTTGATTCAAGATGTTTTTCGTTTCCGTATACATGGTATATGAAAGCTTCGAATCGTGTCCTTAAATAACTTGACGTTTTATGAAGGGCTCCCATGTTCACCCTCATTTGTTAAAGAACGTTAAAGGGATTTGCATATTATACATGTAATAGTTTATTATTATTACAACAAACAAATATTTTAAAACATCAATTTTCTAGTACACGTGGTTTCCCTAGGGATATTATAATCCATAACCAGAACAACGACGAATATAACATCTCTCGAGACCCTCACATGATCCTGCGGGGATGTGTGTATTATTATGGAAATAGTAGTGTGTAATTTATGTGATGAGAATGGTTGAATGTAAATAGGATTCTACACTATAAATAGGATAACAGGATAATTTGTAAGTATGGGTAAATAAGAGAATTCAGTAAAATGGTTATGTAGTTGCTATTATCATTAGTGCTTCATCTATATGGCTATTGATCGAACATTATTATCTTTGAAATCTTGTAGAACATAGAAGACAAACACATCAATTGAGGCACGTGTACTAATGATATTGTTATGACAATTACATGTAGGGCCTAATAGTGTGTCTCACTCTTTGTCATCTATAGGAGATCAGTATAGGAGTCATTGACCATATTTATTATGACATATTATTATGAATAAATAATAGTTAGACTTGAACTTTCTAGAAAAAGGGAGGGGAGGGGTAATTCTCAGGGGTAATTATTGCCATAAGAGGCGTCCTTCAGCTAGCCCCTAAACAAATATATAGCTTATTCATCGTGTTAAACTGGAAGCTATCGTAATGGTCATTGGTTTTAGAGAAAACGTCCAAACCAATATTACTGTTAAAAAAGTTTAAAGGGTGCCGTGAGTGAGCATACAATCGACAAAAGCACCTTTTAATGAACACGAAAAAAAATATTTCTAAGAGGTGCAATATAAAAAAAATTCTGGAACACCTAGGATTTCTTCCCACAAAAAGTGAATCAATTTATCATTTCTTTAAAAGGATTTAAAAAAAAATCTAAAATTTTCTTTTGATATTTTGTTCTTGTTCTGGAATATTTCACGACAACCTATGAAGGTTTATAAATTGAGCATGTAAAACAATTAATTGCGTAAAGAAGAGTCCGGCTATCCTGTCTATCAGAAAAGAACAGAAAAATGAACGAAAAAAAATGTTTTCAAAATTTTAGCTTTAAACATTAGTCATAGAAAAAGCTTCTTCGGCATTTTCATAAATTCAATAAAGGTTCGACAAGTAGTTAATGTAATTGAGAAATAAAAAAATGTAAGCCTAAACTGCGACCACTTATTAATTGCAGAAAGAAATACATTTTGTCCTTAAAATTCAGGAAAATTAAAGCTATAATTGCATTATTATATTGCTCTGGATACTCTTTTGATCATAAACAGTTTCTGTCCAACTTTCGTAAAATGTCACGGAGAGTCATTCAAAAGAATTTATCCACATTCGGAACCTAAATATTGACGCCGCTTTATCTCGCTTTTAGGACATAAATCACAGGCTCGACAAAAATACAAACATCATATCGAATTTGAGCAGATAGTGAATGGCTTTAAATATAAGAAAAGTACGTAGAATTCATAGTAGATTCAGACTTTTACAAAAGATTCGACCAAATATATTAAATGATCTATTTGAGTAAATTTAGTCCTTTTTATTCAAAATTACAATCCATTGAAAAAAGAAGCACAAGGCTGATGTGCTTTTCACCAGTTTTTCTTATTCTATGTCGATTATTTGTTTTATTTTCAAAATCCAAGTGTACGCCCGGGCGTTTTGACGTAAACGTAGCTACGCGCATGTTGGGGTTCTTTGATATGCTGAATCTAAAAATGTACTTAGATTTTTTATTATTGGCCCAGTTTTCAAGTTGGTCCAAATCGGGGTCCAAAATAAAACTTTGTTTGATTTCATCAAAAATTGAATAATTGGGGTTCTTTGGTATGCCAAATCTAACTGTGTATGTAGATTCTTAATTTTTGGTCCCGTTTTAAAATTGGTTTACATTAACGTCCAAAGGGTCCAAAATTAAACTAAGTTTGATTTTAACAAAAATTGAATTCTTGGGCCTCTTTGATATGCTGAATCTAAACATGTATTTAGATTTTTGATTATGGGCCCAGTTATCAAGTTGGTCCAAATCAGGATCCAAAATTATTATATTAAGTATTGTGCAACAGCAAGAAATTTTCAATTGCACAGTATTCAGCAATAGCAAGAAATCTTCAATTGCACAGTATTGTGCAATAGCAAGAAATCTTCAATTGCACAGTATTGTACAATAGCAAATATTTTCAATTGCACAGTATTGCACAATAGCAAGAAATATCTAATTGCACAATATTGTGCAATAGCAAGAAATTCCAATTGGATTTCAATTGGAGTTATCTTTCTTTGTCCAGAATAGTAGTTGAATCAACTTAAATCATTGTTTTATACAATATACAATGTATATTCACTTTTACTACCAACTGATAGATTAAAGGGGCACTAGCTGTCAAATTCATTGTAACCGATTTGACTCAAGTTCTCATATTTGGTTTATAACAATGTAAAACATTTATCCAAACTATCAAAAGTCTAAAATAAACAGTTTACAGAGCATGGGGTAGATAATATATAGGTTCGTTTCGTGTGTATTTTAGTCCAGACGCCATCTAATTAACTATAGATTTGACCACAGATGACCATATAAGCGATGTAAACAAAAATAAAGATACGAATAGATTAAACCAACACATGCAATTGCATTTTTATAGGTCTGCTTGATTTTATTTTATAGATTAAAAATAGATGCTTCTCATTGTTTTTAACCATATAAGAATGATTTTATGTGCATCGAATTAGTAATCAAATGATTTACCGTAGTTTCACTTTCATTGTTGACATTCTTTTTCTTTAAATAACCAGTACACGTACAATGCATGCGTTGTCAATCTCTAGCTAGGGGTTAACTTGAAGTTCACATGAATACCGGTTAGAATGATGATGACGTTTTCACTTGCAAGTGAATCAGTCAAAAATTATGTTTAATCGCTTATTTCAACAAAATTAAAGGAAATTGATTGCTAAAAGCAAATTATTATTTCATTATTCCAATTTGATTAATGATTGATCTAAAAAAAATCATACTTTATTTTTGTATATATATCGTAGCTAGTGCCCCTTTAAAACAATCTTTACCATTCAGTGATAACAAGCACTTTTTTTACATTTTAATATTTTATGATGTATTTAAATGAGTAGTTATTGTTGCAAACTTCATTAGAAATTTGAATTGAGATCAGTTTTGAAATAAGGGAAAGGGGGATGTGAAATAAAAATTGGAGGGTCAATTTTTTTCATTTCAGATTTCATAAATAAAAAGAAAATTTCTTCAAACATTTTTTTGAGAGGATTAATATTCAACAGCAAAGTGAATTGCTCAAAGGCAAACATTTTTTTTTAGTTCATTAGACCACATTCATTCTGTGTCAGAAACCTATGCTGTGTCAACTATTTAATCACAATCCAAATTTAGAGCTGAATCCAGCTTGAATGTTGTGTCCATACTTGCCCCAACCGTTCAGGGTTCAACCTCTGCGGTCGTATAAAGCTGCGCCCTGCGGAGCATCTGGTTGGTTATTATCTTGAATACTATTATAGATAGAGATAAACTGTAAACAGCAATAATGTTCAGCAAAGTAAGATCTACAAATAAGTCAGCATGATCAAAATTGTTAGAGGACCCCCTAAGGAGTTATTGCCCTTTAGAGTCAATATTAAACAACTTTTCCTCATTTTTGTAACTTGTATAAAAATCTTTTCTGAAACTACTTGGCCAAATTTAACCAAACTTGGCCACAATCATAATACAAAGGTATCTATTTTTAAAAAGAGTGTCTAATAACCCCGCCTACCAACAAAGATGGCCGACATCAGTAAACACATTAACAGGTGAGCGACACAGGCTCTTGAGAGCCTCTAGTTTATATATCTCGTAGCTAGTGCCCCTTTAACCATTCTCGTAATCATTCTGTATGTTTATGGTGTTCGAGCTTTTTATGGTCTCAAGTCTCTCAAGTGTCCTTGTACACAAAGGCACTTTTTATGATGGAAATAAATTTCTGTGATTTTTATTTTTTGTTAATTTATATTGTAGGATGGATTTTATGCATATAAAGATCAAGAAAAGAATATGTTTAAAAGGAAGATAGTTGCTATATTAAGACGACGTTTCTTTCTTATTGTTGCAAGTGTAACATGTCTCTACTATATAAACAAATTTTTCCAGCCGGTCCAGTTCATTTTCATTCACCAAAATGTGAACACGACCTGTACACTACCCGACCTAAATCCTTTCGACAGCTCGATCATGCAATTTATTTACCACCCGAAACCAATTTCTTGTGATCTTATCCCTTCATTAGTTTATATAGACAAGACAGGAATGCTTCGATTGAATACATCACTACAGTACCGTTTAAAACTTTCCAAATTAGAGTGCTCATACCGCATTATAGAACGCAATGGAGAAAATGATGTTTCCTTTTTACCAGAAATACGGGTCGAGCCTCCAGTATACATTCCTGCTGATTTAATTCAAGTTATTTGTAAAACCGGAAGTGGAGTAGTAGTAGACAGAATTCTTTTCAATATAGATAGCAAAACTGTTTTAAAAAATAAAAGTGTAATAAAAGACTCGAAAGAAACTTTAAACCTGTTTATGTTTGGATATGATTCAGTCTCAAGGTTAGCTGCTGAAAGGAAACTACCGAAGACAATGAACTTCATCAACAAGAAGCTAAATGGTTCAACATTGCAAGGATATACAATGATAGGAGCCAATACATATCCAAATCTAATTCCTGTTCTTACTGGCAAACAATCATACAGTTCGGAACTTCCTTCTCTTAATCTTAAGTCAGAATTTACCGATCCATATCCGTTCATTTGGAAAGAATGTTCAAAACGAGGTTATGTGACAATGTACAGTGAAGACTATCCAGAAATATCTATATTTGCCAACAACATGAAAGGGTTTAGAAACCCACCAGGAGATCATTACTTAAGACCATATTATATTGCTCAGAAGAAAGTTAGTCCCGTACAGACTAACATAGAAATGTTTAAAGTATTGATGTATTTACAGAATCATAACATTAAACTCGGAAAATATTCCCCTTTATGTTATAAAGATCGTCCCAAACATGTTCTTCATATGGAGCATTACAAGCAATTTATATCGACGTACAAACATTACGCCAAGTTTTCCTTTTCGTGGCTAACAGAAATAAGCCACGAGTTTATGAACTTTCTTGAACTTGTAGACGATGATACGATGAACTTTTTCAAATGGATTCAGGAAGACGGCCATTTACAAAACTCTGTTCTCATTTTTATGAGTGACCATGGTCCAAGAAACGAGGAAATTCGAAACACTGCAATAGGAAGGATAGAAGAACGTATGCCATTATTAAGTATTGTTTTACCTGAACATTTAAAACAGAAACACCCCCATTTAGAGAAAAACCTGCGGGAAAATGTATACCGCCTGTCATCTCCATATGATCTTCATGAAACTTTAATGGATATTGTTAATAATGATTTCAATGAAAAAGACATAATAACGTCTCGTCCATATCCACGGGGAATAAGCTTATTAAGAAATATCCCGAAGGACAGAACATGCGCAGATGCCTCAATAGCCGAGCATTTTTGTGCGTGCTACACTACCAGGAACGTAACCGTGAACGATAAAATAGTTAAAGTATTGTCTGAGTTCGCTGTAAACTCAATCAACGAGAAACTTGCAGAAGTTAAAGACGAATGTTCAAAGTTAAGTTTATTTAAAATAATCGATGCTCAGAAAATAGAATCTGGTTTAGAGAATCATGCCGAGTTTGGTCGGACGTCCGTGTTAAATTTCTTTTATTCTCCAGAAAAACAGACTGAACAACGTTATCTTATTTTGCTCCAAACGTCTCCAGGTCTTGCACTTTTTGAGGCAACAGTATGCTTTACAGATATTTCTGATAGAAGTAGTATGAAACTTTTAGGTGATGTAAGCAGAACAAACAAATATAGAAACCAGTCACACTGTGTTGGATATCAAAAACTTAAACCTATATGTTATTGCAAAGATCAAATCTAGTAATAAGACACTATGATAATTCCATACTATGCTTGTTCATTCATGTATGTCTATGCAAAAGTTAGTTATTATAACTGTTTTATATTTTTAATAAATTAATCCTTGTTTATGACAAGCATTAGCCTTTCAAAAAGGGCTATTCGACTCTTAGCTGATGAAAATTGAAAGTGCTCTCGCTTTGTGGATTAATTCATTTACTAGAATAGCCACGTGCATCAATCAAAATTTTTTACCACACACGTGATGTCACACGTTATGAAGTAGTATATATATATCGTTTAACGTTGTTGTTTACGAAACTCCAGAAGATTCGACTATTTATAATAGGTTACCTGTGTACCAATATCATGAATATGCATGATTAATGACCAGGCAAAATCTAATTGCTAAAATAGAGAGGACAAATCCGATACTCTACGGGATTGAAGGACATTTACTGGGTTTGGATTGTCCTAACCAATCAATAAACTTTGATTCTTCTTCTTCTTCTATTCGTAAATCCTTCCAGTTATGGAACACCTCCTCATCAGCGGATATCATCCAGACGGGAGTTAATTAAAATTTATACACTAAAAAAAAAAAATTCCCCAACTAACTTAAAATTTTTAAATTCACTGTACACGGGTAAAATCTTAAATATTTAAGGACTGATAAAATAATTTACGCAATAAAGGTAAAAATATCTAGGCCCTATTAGACAAAATCAAAAATATGTAAGGACTGATAAAATAATTTACGCAATAAAAGGTAAAAATATCTAGGCCCTATCAATATTTACTTATAAGATTTACTGTACACAACTAAAATCTAAAAATATAGGGTGCTTTATACAATGGAAAGCAGGACACCCCTGCCTCTACCTATACACATATGTACATAATGTTCATTTCATATCTTTCCTTAAGTTATTGCACTGAATATATTGCCTATACATATTTATCTTTGAGTATAGAGATATTATTCACGTCTCGTAATTTCTTCCAATCAGGTAGCAAGAAAAATTCACGCACTAACTGTCCATCGTTCAATTCTTAATCTCGACTCGAGTCGATAACAATCAGCAGGAACATATATATTATGTTAGATATACTGTTCCCAGCACTCAGTAAGTAAATTAACCCACCTGAACCAAATATCTGCAACAATACTTAACAGTTAATATGTTTTGGAGTGTCACGTCCACTATCACTGAACATTTTTTAAGGGCTAGCTGAAGCACGCCTTCGGGTGCGGGATTCACCACTGAGTTGAAGACCCATCGGTAGCCTTCGGCTGTTTTCTGCTCTTTGGTCGAGTTGTTGTCTCTTTGAAACATATGCTATGTGTATACGTAAATAATAACAATATTTAGTTTGCTTTTAATTTAATAATCTATTTTAAATATTCAATCACAATTCGAAGTCAGAGCTGTTGTATGCTGAAATGTTGTGTCCATACTTGCTCAACTTTTTAGGGTTCGAGCTCTGCAGGAAAATCCGGTTTGCTGTCACTCGATATCCTCTTATTTGTCCTTGAATTAAGAAAAGAAGGATCGAACAGCTACTATTTTTATACGACCGCAAAAATTGAAAATTTTTTGGTCGTATATTGGTATCACGTTGGCGTCGTCGTCGTCGTCTTGCGTTGTCGTCGTCCGAATACTTTTAGTTTTCGCACTCTAACTTTAGTAAAAATGAATAGAAATCGATGAAATTTTAACACAAGGTTTATGACCACAAAAGGAAGGTTGGGATTGATTTTGGGAGTTTTGGTTCCAACAGTTTAGGAATAAGGGGCCAAAAAAGGGCCCATATAAGCATTATTCTTGGTTTTCGCACCATAACTTTAGTACAAGTACAAAGAAATCATTGAAATTTAAACACAAGGTTTATGACCACAAAAGGAAGGTTGGGATTGATTTTGGGAGTTTTGGTTCCAACAGTTTAGGAATAAGGGGTCAAAAAAGGGCCCATATAAGCATTATTCTTGGTTTTCGCACAATAACTTTAGTACAAGTACAAAGAAATCATTGAAATTTAAACACAAGGTTTATGACCACAAAAGGAAGGTTGAGATTGATTTTGGGAGTTGAGGTCCCAACAGTTTAGGAATTAGGGGCCGAAAAGGGGCCCAAATAAGCATTATTCTTGGTTTTCGCACCATAACTTTAGTATAAGTAAATAGAAATCTATGAAATTTTAACACAAGGTTTATGACCATAAAAGGAAGGTTGTGTTTGATTTTGGAAGTTTTGGTCCCAACAGTTTAGGAATTAGGGGCCCAAAGGGTCCAAAATTGAACTGTGTTTGATTTCATCAAAAATTGAATAATTGGGGTTCTTTGATATGCCGAATCTAACAGTGTATGTAGATTCTTAATTTTTGGCCCCGTTTTCAAATTGGTCTACATTAAAGTCCAAAGGGTCCAAAATTAAACTAAGTTTGATTTTAACAAAAATTAAATTCTTGGGCCTCTTTGATATGCTGAATCTAAACATGTACTTAGATTTTTGATTATGGGCCCAGTTTCCAAGTTGGTTCAAATCAGGATCCAAAATTATTATATTAAGTATTAATATATAATTTGTGCAATAGCAAGAAATTTTCAATTGCACAGTATTCAGCAATAGCAAGAAATCTTCAATTGCACAGTATTGTGCATTAGCAAATATTTTCAATTGCACAGTATGTGCAATATCAAGAAATATCTAATATCACAATATTGTGCAATAGCAAGATATTTTCAATTGGAGTTATCTTTCTTTGTCCAGAATAGTAGTTGAATCAACTTAAATCATTGTTTTATACAATATACAATGTATATTCACTTTTACTACCAACTGATAAATTAAAACAATCTTTACCATTCAGTGATAACAAGCACTTTATTTTACATTTTAATATTTTATAATGTATTTAAATGAGTAGTTATTGTTGCAAACTCCATTAGAAATTTGAATTGAGATCAGTTTTGGAAAAAGTGAAAGGGGGATGTGAAAAAATGGGGGGGGGGGGGGGGGGTTAAATTTTTCTCATTTCAGATTTCATAAATAAAAAGAAAATTTCTTCAAACATTTTTTTGAGAGGATTAATATTCAACAGCATAGTAAATTGCTCAAAGGCAAAACAAAATTTTAAGTTCATTAGACCACATTCATTCTGTGTCAGAAACCTATGCTGTGTCAACTATTTAATCACAATCCAAATTTAGAGCCGAATCCAGCTTGATTGTTGTGTCCATACTTGCCCCAACCGTTCAGGGTCCAACCTCTGCGGTCGTATAAAGCTGCGCCCTGTGGAGCATCTTGTTTTTAAGCGGAAGAGACATTAAGTTTTACCCTTGTCCGTCTGCATGTACGTTCCAAAATTGGTGTCTGTTCTCTTAACTTGAGTTTGCCTTAAACAAATGCAATGAAACATATACACAATGCTAATTACCACAAAACACGTATCATGTTTGAAATTTGGTAGCGTCATTTTAACCGTTGTCGAGTTATGCTCCTTTATAAATGGAAAATTACATTTTTTTAGTTTCCGTTCTCTAACTTAAGTTTGCCATAACCAACTTATATACAATGGTAATTACAACAAAATTCAGATCAAGTTGGATTTTGGTGGCGCCACTTTAACTATCACCGAGTTATGTCCCATTTTAAATCGAAAAATTGCAAATTTTTAGTTTCCGTTCTGTTACTTAATTTTCCCATACCAAACATTATGAAACCTATACACAATACTTATTACCACAAAACTCCGATCAAGTACAATTTTGGGTAGCGTCACTTTTATCGTTCTAGAGTTAGTTCTCTGTATGTTGTATGCAAGCGGAGGCATCATCTGTTTTCCGATTTATTTTATTTACAATTGAATATAGTTCCTTTGTAAATAAAAACATATAAACTATATTAATCATGAATCTTAAAAGGTAATATATCAAATATTAGAACTATTGACAAGAGTTATAATATTTTTAACAGTATTTTATCCTATTGTCAGTACTTAGAATTGAGAATGGAAATGGGGAATGTGTCAAAGAGACAACAATCCAACCAAACAGCAGAAAATAGCAGAAGACCACCAATGGGTCTTCAACACAGCGAGTTAATCCGGCACCCGGATTAGAGCTTCAACTGTCCCGTAAACAAAATGTGCACTAGTTCAATGAAAATTGAAGTCACACCAAGGCCCTGACTTGGGACAGTTGCCAATAGCTCAAGATGCCACCAATTTCAAACATATATAGTTATCTCGTTCCCTCAATATGCTATGTCGTTTCCACAAGAAAGTTATCATGTTTCCTCAAGATACGAAATGTCGTTCCCTAAAGATGTTACGTTGTTCCCTCAAGTTGCCATGTCGTTTCATACAGAAAGTTATACCGTTCCCTCAAGATGCTATGTCGTTTCCACAAGATACTATCCTAAGGGAATTTCCGAACGAGATAACTATCTCGTGGAAACCACATATCATCTTGAGGGAACGAAATAGCATCTAGAGGGAACGGTATAACTTTCTGTATGAAACGACATGGCAACTTGAGAAAAAAAAAGAGTTGAGTCTAGATGAACTATGGGACACTTTCATTTTCTAAGGAACTATTCAGAAGCATATTCCAACAAAAAGCATTGTAACAAACCAAATCTTCCATGCATCGGTAAATAAATCACCAACTGAAAAAGCTGACCAACAAGAAAACAAAAAATTAAAAAAAAAAAAACATGAAATCTCAATCATAAAGAATAATCTAAAAAAAAATAGAACCGAATTCTAGAAAAAAAAGAAATACCTACTGGCAATATAATAGTAAGAGAATATTATTTTGTTCATATTGAAATTAAGGAACCAGATCAATCATGCTTCTATGTCGAAAAAAAACCCCGATATTCACATATACTAGTCAACAAAACAAACGATACACGACTTTTTTAAAATTAAAGATGAAGTTTTCGTTTATAGGACCAATATTGAAGGTAGTGATATTTAATGACCATGGAAATATAAATCCGTTTAAAAAAAAGATTTTTTTTTGCTTTCATGATGTCATTTGGCGAAATTCAAGTTTTTTGACAAAATTTACATAAAACGACATTTTTAAAAACAGAAGTTCCAACTAATGATGTCAACCTCTCATCTAAAGATAAAGACAATGTTTGCCATCAATACTTTTTTTTAAAATCAAACAGTTTCTTTGTTAAATTTGAAAAGCAAAGTTCGGCCCCGCAAGAAATCGTTAAAATGTAAACATTATCAATTGATTTACCATTGACAGTATGTGTAAAGTGAAATTAAAAAAAACCGTTTACAATCTTAAAACTAATCCGAAAGGTTCCAAATTTACAGTGTGTTGTTTTCATATCTAAAACATTGATTTGATACGAAAACAATTTTTTCTTTTTTTTTTGCATTTTTTCAGATTTCAAAAAAACACTTTTTTTACCAAAATTATAAAAAACAATATTTCAACCCATTAGTTTCAACGTGAACATAGGCTTGATTAGCATATTGAATATTTTTAGACAAATTTAAAAATTCATTTTGGTACTTAGAAAATTGTGTGTCGATTTTGTGTCCAACTTTCCGCAAGAATAATTTGCACCCTATGATCGTTTACACGGAATTTGGTTACTTTCCGAAAGGTTTTGATTTTCATTATCATATATGCATACATTGCAAATGAAAGCTTTCAGTGAAAATAGTGTATCTCATTTTGTTTTAGTTTAATACTTTTAATTAATAAATTTTATTCTAAAGTCGTGTATCGTTTCTTTTGTTGACTAGTATATAAAAAGCCAGAAAAACGAAAACACTGAAAGTACTCCTCTGTGAAGTAATCTACACTACACTCGAGTCCATACGATAAAGCTAGTATACTCAACAAACACATTCAGTCTGATTGTCCATCTGAAGCAAAAACTCATATCCAAGATAGAGGTCCTAGTATGATTATTTATTCCAAAATGGAACCAATTACAATCCATGCTTTATAGCTGGTGTTTATAAACTCATCAAAAACTGAAACTCTAATTAATCTACGTGTCCTGGCACCATTGCAGGCAGATAACTAAAACAATACATTGATATATGTACAAACATCGTCACCGTAGTATTTCCTAGATCGTTGTACAGGCTAGGTATCATCTAACTGGAACAAGGTTAACATCACAGCTGTATTCAAAAAAGAGGAGACACATAACCAAGGTAACTGACGACCCATATTCCAAACATGCAAGGTACCGAATCGAACTCATAGCAAATGACAGTTTAAGCTATCGTCAAATTAAATAGCAAAAAGAGTACCCGAAGCTTTTGATCTTGAATATGTCAGAAAATGGGGAAAAGACTGGCTTATTTCCCCCACCAACAAATGTAACATAATGAATATAAGTTTTTATAACAACCACTTATGTACAACATGCAAAATAATAAGGCTAACTTATTGGCGGATCCAAAAGGGGGGAGGGGGGATTCCGGGGGTTGGAACCCCCTTTTTTGGGGCCGATCGAGGCATTTGAATGGGGACATATAGTTGGAACCCCCCCCTTTATCCTGTGTTGGGAACCCCCCTTTTTAAAATGGCTGGATCCACCCCTGTAACTGGCAAACCTTGACTCCAAGAACGCCGTCTCAGAAGAGTGAACTTGATTAATTATGTTTCGCAAAAAATGTAAATTAAAGTTTACTTTTACATCTCGTAGCTAGTACCCCAGGCCCTTTAAAAAAAATACGAACGAAGTTTTGAAAAAATAATAAAAGATCTAAAAACAAAACAAACTATTAGAAAATTGTGAAAAACGATAATACAAAAAAAATAAGGATTTCATTGACGATCATTGACGGTAATCATTGTAATATCAAATATATAAAGGACTTAGCAAAAAAATATCAGTACACCAATCAGTTCATAATAATCTACTTCTACTTCTATTTTTTAGTGACCGCCTTCAACACGTTGAAGTGTATGTCACTTGTATTGCGCATTGCTTTGTGGAGACGTATATACAGTGAAAAATTTTAATTTTATAATTAAAAACAAAAATTCATTGTAACATTTTTACATAGTGGTAGTGCATATTTTTATTTTATTTATTTATATATAAGATAAAACTATTTACACATGATGAATTTACTGACTGTAGGTGTAGGTTGATATGGCTGTTTTGAACGACTCTATAGAGTCGCTCATAACAATACTCAGAGGAAGGCTGTTCCAGTTTTTAATTGTGCGTGGAAAGAATGATTGTTGGCGTATTTGTGTTTTGCAGGATGGAATCTGATATGAGAGTGCGTGCATGTTCCGGGACTGTCTAAGCGGTTGTATTAGTCTGTCTGTTTTTGTGATGGCGATGAGGTGGTATGAAATTTTGTAGAACATGACAAGGCGTGCATCAGTTCTTCTGTATGCTAGGTCTCTCCATTTTAGGTGATCAATCATGTCACTAACACTTGATGTGTTTCTATATCGATTAGTGACAAACCTAGCAGCCCTTCGTTGTACCTTTTCTAGTTTGTTTATGTCCTCAGTAAAGTAAGAATCCCATACTGAACAGGCATATTCTAGTGATGGTCTGACTAAGGATTTATATGGTGTTTATGTGACTGTGCCATTTAAGGTCTGATTGTATTGTCACGCGCCCAAGTATTTTGCTTTGTCCACATGTTCAAGAACATGGCCGTGTAGAGTGTAATTGTAAGAAATTGGATTTTTATTTCGACTGATGGACATAACATTACACTTGTCAGGATGAAAAGCCATTTTCCAAGTATGTTCCCAGATGCCTAGTGTGTTGTGTGTTTAGATCTTTTTGTAGGGTTTCGCAGTCGCTGTTAGATTTTATAACCAGATAAGCAATAGTGTCGTCTGCGAAAACGGGCGTATGGTGGAATTTAGCCCAACTGGTATATCATTAATATAAAATAGAAACAGACTTGGGCCCAGAACAGATAAGGCACTCCTGACTTCACAGGGAAATAGCCTGAACTCTCACCCTCTAGAATAACTGCTTGGGTACGACATGATAAAAAGCCCTAGTTATTTAGTTTGTGTCTGGGGCGTAGCTAGAAAGAAACAATGTGCAAGCAAATACCGAACGCAGCGAGGCGAAACAATTTTTGGACCCTTTTATGCACAAAAATGTTTTCTTTTCCGGTTTTCGGTCATAGGACGGTTAAAAGAGGAGCTATATGTAGAAATTTATGAATGTAAAATTGAGAATGGAAATGGGGAATGTGCCAAAAAGACAACAACCCGACCATAGAAAAAAACAACAGCAGAAAGTCACCAACAGGTCTTCAATGTAGCGAGAAATTCCCGCACCCGGAGGCGTCCCTAAACCGGACCCCAAACAAATATACACCAGCCCAGTGATAATGAACGCCACACTAATTTCCAAACTGTACAAAAGAAACTAAAATTAAAAATAATACAAGACTAACAAAGGCCAGAGGCTCCTGACTTGGGACAGGCGCAAAAATGCGGCGGGGTTAAACATGTTTGTGAGATCTCAACCCTCCCCCTATACCTCTAGCCAATGTAGAAAAGTAAACGCATAACAATACGCACATTTAAATTCAGTGCAAGAGAAGTCCGAGACTGATGTCAGGAGATGTAACCAAAGCTGTTAATAAATCTTCTGAATAGAGTAATACAATACGAAATACGAAATATTTTATTAAAGAAAGCTCAATTATGAACATAATCATTAATAGGCTAGCATAGATACAACAAAGAATAACATTTAAACAATCTTTACTAAAACTGATACTACAAAAGTATCAAGGTATGTGTGTTCCAAGGGGAGTAACTCTAGTGTAAAAAATATAAGTAATCATTTTACATATTACTAGAACACACCCGTGATACCGCGGGTCCGTGACTGAATTAAAGTATATAACTATGCGCAAGCATTATTTTAGTATTAGTATTGTCATCTGATAAAGTTATGCCGATTATAAGATACACAGTTTTCTCTGCTTTCAAATCTTTCTGTTTGAACCCGTCGAACTAGACCTTATCAATTATTGGTAACATTAATTATTTGGAAAACAAAAGGTCCTGGAATGGAGTATTTTTTAATCAACAGCATTGTCCTATATTAGTTATAAATAAAGTTGAATTCTTTGATTCGCTGTTTTACGTCATGCTTGCTAACAAATTGGAAACGGTACCTATACGCCTTATTTTTAGTCCAGATTTTTAGTATTCGTATTGTTATCTTAGAAAGTCTTACTGATTAAAATACTAAAAAATAGGTAACAATTCGACAATTTAGTAGTGTCAACCCTGTGATTATGACCCGTGTATATATAGAGATTAATACATGGCCTTTTCCATATCAGCCTGGGTATCATCCCGAGACCCCCATATCAGCACCTCGACTCCGTCTCGGGCTGATATGGGGGTCTCGGGATGATACCCAGGCTGATATGGAAAAGGCCATGTATTAATCGCTTTATCATATACTTCCGACAATAGTTTTATGTAAGGCAAATGAATAAATGCAATAACTAAAACAGTCAAAAACTTTATAAAGAAGTTAAATTATGAATGAAATATACTATAATTGTTCAACAACAGCAGCACTACCTCCTTATATAATAATAGTAACATTTCCTATAGAGGCATTTTGAAACATTGAAATTTTGGAAGAGTTTTATGTTCATTACTACTCGGAGTCTCCATGTTTGTTGTACTATAAAATGATTCATAATTGTCATTGGCATTTTTTAGCAAGTACTAAACTACCCACAAAAGTTCCCGTAAATTTTGACGTCGTCATAAAAAATATCTGACGTCACAATAGAAAAGTAAACAACCGATACCGGAAACACCGGAAGTAACTTGCACGAGAGGCACTGATATGGGTTTTGTGCACGAGATGCACCTGATATGGGTTATCAGCCCGGGTGGGAAGATATGGCTTGTGCACTTCCGCTCATTACACATATGCAAAAGCTATCATATCAATGCTAAGTATATGATAAAGCATATTAATCCTGAATACACCGTTTGTTGGTGCGCCTGTCAGATGCGGAACGTACAGATAAGGTAATAGGTAACAGGTGAATATACTATTGGTATCGGTATCGGACTCGACCCGGAACTTCTTAATTATTACGTGGAAAACAAAAGGGCCTGGAGTGGTGTAATTTTTAATCTACACCTTAGTACTATATTAGTTATATATAAAGTTGAATTCTTTGATTCGTCGTTTTTACGTGATGACGGCTGACAAATTGGACCTCGTAATTTTAGTATTATAGATAAGCAGCAAACAAAAATTTCACACTTATATTCTAAGTAAAAAACACATGTTTACGTACTTAGCTATACTTTTACATACAACAGTGTCTTCATTAATTAACAACCACGTAAACTGAGAATCAATATGTGGAATACATAAACAACACATATTTGTGATACAGAATTTACTCAAAATTGTCCAAAATCTGCTCTTCGAGTCTAGGCAGAAACAAACTTCTCTATTACTTTAATTGTCAATATTCACACTGAAATGCCGATGAATATTATAATGCTAGTAACTGTCGTCGTTCATTATTGATCGTACTGTTACTACATTTGTTTTCAACATACGCAAAAAATAATGAGACTTTCCAATACTGTTTTGGCGTGTTTGCAGGGTGATTGGCTCTGGTAGTCTGTCGAACACATCGCCTCGGCATATTTTCACGATATCGAAGGGTTCTGATAATTCTAATGCCGATTGTTACATCTCATTCGAAACTGATGAACCGACCGTACACTGTAAAATGTGCTCCAAAAACTACATGTCTTAGACTGAGTATTACAAATACAAATCTTGTAAAAGATACAAGTTACTGTCCGATTTTGTCATATTCTCCAATAACACTTTTATTTTGAAACCGAATGCCGTTATTTAATGATATTTCATCAATTAAGAGGCCGGCAATGCCAGAGAAAACCAGGTAGAACTTGGAAATTTTGTTCAACAACCTTTTTGAGATAAATGTGTTTTTGTATTGTATGTACCTTGTTTTGTTGGGAAATGACACTTTTAAAAGTCATATTGGGTTATCATGTTTAAAAAAATGAATTTGATTTTACAGTAAATTTTACTGCGTATATATATAGGGGGGGGGGGGGGGGGGGCAAGGGGGGTCCCCATAACTGCAAAACAGTGAATTGATTTGGTGAAAAACAGATAACAAGGAATTGAAAAGGGATAATAACAGATAACAGTAAATGAAATATGAAAATAAATCTGCCCAGGACCAATCCAGTAGATGACTCGTAGATCTTAGTATATAACTTGTGGTATGGACCTAGAAAATTGTAATTTGTGTAAACAAGACGTTTCGGCCGTTGAGGCAGTTCTGCCTTGGTTGATATTTTCCCGTAACTTGTACAATAAGTTATAGTATGATTGTTGAATTTTTCTGAACGAAATTACTAGTTTCTGTTTTTGATATAGGGATATTTTTAATCTAGGGCATTTGAGGGATCAATTGTTAATGATTTAGGTTTTTTTTTATTTAATTTTTGAAAATAAGGCAGCCAGTGACACTTTGTTATCAATTTGATTTTTAGATTTTTTTTTCTTCTGAAAAGCAATATATATACTTTACAAGTAATAAAAAAAAACATTGATGTACAATATCAATTTAATGACCTCATGATAAAACTTACTTATAAAATACAAAAATACCCAGATCAGTGGAGACAGGACATGTAACTGAAACACGCATGCCAGTTATGGTTCTTCTGATAATAGAAATTGCCTCAAGTGACAATTCTGATAGTATAATAGAATTTGAACCTAGTGAAAATTTGGATGACACCAAGTGAAACACCAATTATGCATCTTATGTGAAATTATAGAATATGGAAAATTTGGGTACATTATTGGAGAAGCTGTAGGATTTTAAAAAGGGTATTTGTCGAAAAATTAAACTGAAGACACATCTTTATTTGCATCAATGGTTTCAGAGCTTCAATTTTCGCCATGTGAAGCAGTTAAAAAGCTTTTAAAAATATGGTGGTCAGGGTTCTCTTTCATGTAAATGAAAAGAGAGGGAGTAGCACTTATAATATAAATGCTAAAAGAAAAAGATGTTGTATAATTTCAAAAGCCATAATTCAAACCCATACCACTTAGTAATGTAAAACAATTCAAAGGAGAAAACTAACTGATTTATCAACAAAATAGTGAACAAGAAACTTAGTAACACAGTAACAAACTACAACCACTGAATCCAGGCTCCTGACTTGGAAGTAGGCACATACAGAATGTGATTGCGTCAACGTTAGCATGCTAGTTGGTGTCCAATCCTCCCCTAATCAGGGACAGTGGTGTAATAGTACAACATAAAGATTATTATGTGGTCAGTGAATAAAAAAAATCTATAGGGTGTACCAATGCTTTTTTATAATAAAATCCATACTATAAGTTATTGTACAAGTAATAAGTGAATTATAATTTGTACAAAATGCTACATGTTCACAGACAATGGAATTTATTACAAAGTATAATAATAATATATACTGGAATGGTCCTGGGTCCAATTGATTTTAATATGTTTATGTGATGTATGTTACTGAAATTCTTCTGCAAATACAGGGCCACCCGGTATTACCAGTAGAAATTAAGACCCCAATAGATATACATTGTAAGAAGATGTGGTAAGCGAGCCAATGAGACTATTATCCATTCAAATCACAATTTTCAATTATCTTCAAATTCTACGGAAGATTGGCTGTCAAAATGCTAACATTCCAATTTTCAATAACAGTTAACAGCAAATTTATACATTCTCACAATAACAGATAAGGCAAAATAGATAATAGTCCTATAACAGCTAACAAAGAATAAGACAATAACAGCAAACAGTAAATATATTTTCAGAATAACAGATAACATAGAATTAAAATTTCCCATAACAGCATAACAGTTAAACCCCTTGCCCCCCCCCCCCCCCCCTATATAGGGAAATATGGGTATTGATTTCTCAATCAAAACAGCCTACAATAGATATATATTCTAAAAGATGACCATGAATACAACAGGAAATGATAATAATATCTCTAGTATCTGTTGATATGTAAATGTTTTAATGCAGCAGTGGCGGATGCAGGAATTTTCGAAAGGGGGGGTGCTAGCCCAGGGCAAAGGGGGGGTGCAGGGGGGGGTGCAAACATATGTCCCGATTCAAATGCATTGATCGGCCAAAATAAAGGGGGGGTGCGGACCCCCGGAACCCCCCCCTCTGGATCCGCCACTGTGCAGTAAAATAGATATTTTAATCGAGGAACGCGACAGAAACTTTAACCGAAAAGAAAAGATGAGGGAGAAAAACTCATTACTATCCCCTATCCCCGTGATTACCGGCGGGAAATGGACTATTTACTTTTGAGAATACCATTGTATTATCATGATTATAGTAGTATACATACTATTTCCAGGTACAAACTAATCAGGGTCTAATCAAGCTAATTCTAAAAAAGGCATGCAAGTCATAATAAAGGGGAAAAGGGGGAGGGGGACTGCTTGAAGGGGATAAAAAGGGGGGGGGGTGGTATCCAATTTGTTCCCCTAGAACACCTCCTGGATATGCCACTGCTACATTTAACAGACTAACAGAGCAAATTTAATAAAAACATAAATGCAACATTTCAACTTAGTCGAAAATGTAAAAAAAAAATAATCTGCAGAATAACGGATCACATTAGCGAAAATGTGCCGATCATGAAGAACGAAAATAACCCATTAGGCCCCTCATTAAACTCGTTGAGACCTCTGACAAAACAAGATAAAATTTTAACAAATTTTTCGCTAACAGTAATGAGCATTCCTGCCCTCATTGAACTGTTGATCACCAAAAAAGTTCAATCGGGAACATCTGGGACATGATATTTATATATATGAATGTAACAAAGATATGACCCCATGAAAAATTGTCTATATGACAAAATTTTGAAATTAGATACTGTTAAGGTTTATGTACCCTTCTGTAGCCATTTTTGTACGAATTTTAAAAAAAACTAAAGATATAATAAATAATAGAGATAGGCCATTTAGTACATGTTCCAAGGGGAAGGCTTCACCAGAAAGCTGTGAGGGTGTAAAAGGGAAAGGATTAAAAGTATATGCACAACATAAATTTACACATAAATTGCTGCATCAACGAATCAAACAAATGATATTATTATCCAAAATATAAAATGATTATAACCTCCCTTTCATTAAACAAAAGTTCATAACAAGCGATCTATAAAATATTGTCTCAATATATGACCTAGGATAGCCATCCTTTAAAATTACATTTCATGAAATTTCATATTATACATCTATCAAATATTGTTTGTATATGGACACAAATTTGATAGAGAAATGCTCTTTTTGATAATTATTTCAAAGATAAGGCCACACCAATTTAATTTCTTGTTCTACGGATTTTTGGACTCCAAAATTTGGGGCGAGCGAGCGATTTGAAAATTTTAATAAAAAAATATTTCATTTGCAAATTTTTGAGGCGAAGCTTGAAAAGTAAAGGCAAGCGATAATAATTTTTTTTTGTAAACATAAAATACAGTAAAATGTAGTAGGTTTTGATAATATTAAAACTTGATTTATCACTTGTACTTTGACATTTCTTTAATTTCTGAAGTATTTTTTCCCTGTTCACCAAGAAATAATTAAATCTGGTCTATGTATGTGTGACTGACAATGAGACAATTCTCCATCCAAGTCATAATCAGTTTGGGGGCAACCCCTTAATGTTATAAATATTCCTTTTACATGTTTTATGAGGGATCAATATAAGTTATAATATATTTGTTTGTACAAAAGGGCTCATATTTTCTCAAAGCACAATATATCTATCTGGTATTAAATGGTCAAAACATGTCCAAGAATTTTGTAATATTCCTGGACTTTAACCATGTTAAATTAACACATTTACTTTAACAGTTTAATATTATTCAAAATAAGTCATGTTAGTGGACCCCTCTTTTAGAAAAGGTTGTTTAAAATATGATGTAACTCTTCTCTTTTTTAGTACAACATTCTATAAAGCATGAAGTTTTCAAAGGTTTTGTATTGAAGAACTATACAAATCCTTGGTATTTCTATTTTCTTTTCTACATCAGTAAAATGACCCCTTGTCTGAGGGAGGGTTGTTCTCAACCTGATAATAACAAACACAGGTCAAAGTACGGCCTTTTTCACAGGGCTGTAAAGGACCCCAAAATTATTAGCGTACACAATTCGAACAGGAAAACCAACGATCTAATTTATATATCCATACGGGAAAATACCAATGAACAACATCAACAAACGATAACTGCTGAACGACAGGCCCCTGAATCAATCAGGACAGGTGCATAAACATGCAGCGGCTATGGATAGTTTTGTTTCGCCAGCATACAATATAATTGCAGTTGAAGGCAAATCCTTCAGAAGTTCTTTGTACTTTATCCTAACAACGAACATTTTTTGATAGGGAATATAAGTAAGGGGGAAAAAAAACAATTTTTTGTTCTTTACAGGTATTTCCGCTGTTATAAATTTATATCGGAGCACTCCCAATGCTGAAACAAATATTCTCACAGATATTTACACAGTGAAGTGGGGTGCTTATATGTTTAAAATCGTTATATACAGGTTATACTGTGATTTTAAAAACAAATGTTGATATCTTTTTATAATATTTACAAAAAAAAAACGGTGCGGGAAATGGACTTGATTATATTGTCTTGTGGGGACATTATATTTCATAGGACAGTATTTTTGTAAAATCGACCACTGTGTGAAAATTAATTTAAAACAAAGGCCAACAATGGACAAACACATTGTTTTTTATTGTATCTGACAATTTTTTTGGCACCTTGACTGAGTCAAAAGCAAGACTTAGGTATGTTGTGTCCAGTGATGTCAACGTTAGTGTCGTCAACTTTGTTAAAATTTGTGATTAGGTCTAAGGTGAACCATTAATCAGGTTAATGGTAAAACAATGATATTCAATGGTGTTGCCATAGCTTCCAATGAGGCAACTGCCTGACCTAATTTTCATGGATTTACAGTTCACTCAAGTATGAGCCATTCATTTGAGTCAGACATTTGTTTAAGACCCTCAGTATAAAGTTACTAGACTTGGTAGATCTTAAAACTTGAATATCATCAAGTTTTAGAGGAGATGGTACATATAAATATGTGAGTTATTTTTTATTTGATCTGGAACCGTCTTTAATTGATTACTGAGAATAAAACTTTTAACGAGCAGTTTTACTGAAATGTATTGGTTATTTTTCAGAAACTGTACATGCTGTAAGCAACGTGTCTTCTATATTTGGTCTATTAGATATATATAAAGTATACATTTCTAACTGACAGGTTAACATCAGACTTGGACCTCATTCATTTTCAAGGTTTTTATGTTGTATGTTTCTCAAATATTATTAGCAATAGGTCAACACTTTGTTTGGTGTCCGAATAGAATGAAGGTGTACATGTACATGTCTGCAGGGGTTAAAAAATTAGCCCAGGACTTATTGGTAGCAGGATTTACTAGTCCTGTTGATAGAACTGCTAGCCCAGAAAATCAAACCTGATAGACCAGACTTCCAACAAATGTTTGATTCAGCTTGGTATTTTCTTCTGATTCAAATTTCAATCCTGTAAGACTTAGTCACAAAGGCAATCATTGTTAAAATGTTGGCATCATCACAATGTCTGAATAAATGAATAATTGACATTGAAACGTAAATTGTTAAATTGACAGTCCACATACGAAATGTCAAAAATAAGTGAACTAAAATCTGCCTTAAACTCTTTATTAATACAGTATCACGCTGTCAGAACAGTACTTTCTTTTTTTTGCAAAAAGCATTTTTCCTATTACCGGATGTTGACTTGTCAATGGTAAAACACGGACCAAAGATGGACACAAAACTTCGTGTACGCTGTCAAAGTTGTCTATTCAGTTTATGTAGTTCTTTCCACATTATTCTTCTTGAAAATACTTGAAATGAAAGTTTAGATAAAGGTATCTATGATAATGTTCGCGTTTTTGAAGAATTCGGATGCAAAATTAAATCTCGCACCTGCGCTCATGCTCACATGTGTATCAGTTTCAACAATGTGGTTCCGTCGAATTTTCATTTCTCTCTCTTTTTTTTTTAAAGACTAAATCATTCGTACAAGTAACAGTTCACACCAACCAATGCATCATACCCTGAGTAACGTTAATTTAAAGTCTCAGCTTGAGTAATGAAGTGGAGTAATGTACAAAACGCAGTACGGATAAATCGATAATGAGTAGTACAGGAATTGCAATCAATTCATGATACCGGTCCACCCAGAGTCATTTGTTCTTTTTTTGAAAACATTCAAAATCAGTTTGAATTCTTGGAATCCCGGATGACGTTATTGAATTTGATTGGCTAAGATAGAATAGAGATGAAGGAATTTTCCATTTTTTATTTTGGAAACGCCAAGAATTTTTTGTTACTAGTCCATCTGGCATATTTGGTTAGAAATTTTGATTGCCTGAGGTGCAAATGCTCTAGTCCCGGGCGTCGGGCTAGTGGATTTCTTAACCCCTGGTCTGTCTCACAAAATAGTATGAAATATTTACTACATGCATATCATCATATGGCATTTCACACTATATTAATTTGCATAATACTTTTTAGAATTTTTAAAACAATCAATATGCAATGATACAATTTTTAAAACAATCAATATGCAATGATACGATAGCCAGTACAATTTTTGTTCTTGAACACAATTTCTGAAATGGACACTGTTTCTGTTAGCACTAACAAAAAAAAAAGGAATGAACTCTTGTTATGATTATTAGATTGGGAAAATTCAAATGAAAATCTACAAATACATTTATCTTTATTCCTAATTTAAGGGCCCATACTTAGATGTATATAATTTTATTTAAAACCATTTCTTGTCATTTTATAATTAAGAATGAATAGCAGCCATTAAAAACCCTAAATTTTGTTAGTTATTTTAAAATAAATTGTGCACTTGTAAGTAATAACAAGCATGTTTACATGCAGTTAGTAAAGCCAGCTGTGGAAATTATCAGATTAAAACCTACTGTTTTATTGCCCTATTGAAGAGGGTCAGTAGAATTCACTAAAATAAACCTCTTACAATCAACATGATGTACACATACTTCGAAAGTACTTTCAAGTGGGGGTAAAGAAGTGTTGAAATATTGTGACATTATGTTGATGGAAAACACCATTGATGTGGAATAAATTAAAAAAGATTGTTACAAACTGATACAGCTAACAATGATACTAACTCATTTTTTATATATTACTCTGTGACAACATACCTTCGGATAGAAACAGAGATTTATTTCTTATGAGAAAAAGTAGAGCTTACAATTAATATGAAAATTAAATTTGCTACCTGTATTTCATGTTGGATTATTTTTGCTTTGACATTTGACATTGTGTATTCTCAGAATGAGGACATCCCTGTTGGAGCAGCATCCCTGGCTTTTGTTTTTGATATCACTGGATCCATGTATGATGATCTGGTACAAGTTATTGAGGGAGCAGAGAAAATAATGGCAATGACATTGGCTAGAACCATCAACCCATTGTATAACTATATACTGGTACCCTTCCATGATCCGGGTGAGTAATTGATTTAGTCATCAGGACAAGGATATGAAAATCATGTTTGTTTTCATATATTTTCTCAACCATTATTTTAATCATCATATGCTGTACCTGGGGATGAATCAGTCAAGGTCAAGATGCAAGCGCCTTAAGTATTGATCATTGAATTTGACAGATTAGTGCTTCACAACTTCACCATGTTAACATGGAAAATGGAAACAAATAATTTAGGTTTATGAAAAATATTTGTATTTCTTTTTTATGAGGATAGATTGTAAATCATTTTTTTGGAGGGGATAACTGAGATCATTCATGCTGAGGAAAAAGAAAAAAAATATGCTTTAAATGTTCCATTCTTGTTTTATTGATATTTTATAGAGTTGAACATTGTGCTGTAACAACTTCTAAGGTTTAGTAATACCTGGGTTAATTATCTCCCCTTGAATTGAACTTATCTTCAAAGTTCTTTAGTCAATACCCATATTGATTTTTCAATTTACATGTTAAAATGTTAAATTTGCTGACCTTTATTTGAATTATTCCCCCTATTCAATTCCAATGGCAGTGCAAATGCTACTAATGTCAGAAAACAAAAATCTTTTGTAAATCATTGAATAGGTAGTTGCATATATTATCTAACATGTCTAATAAAATATGTTATTGGTTTGGTTGGATGAATTATAACTGTAACCATACAAATAACTAGTATCAATTTAAAATTGTTGATGGAGGCAAATCCAATAAATAGGCTTAATGGCAAATATGAAAACTTGGTAAAAAATTCAAAAATAAGAACAAGTTTTCCAAATATTGCCATGGTAAGATCCTAGTCTGACATGTCTCATGTAAAGAAGCTACAGAGTTCACACAAAGATAACTTACTTATGCAAAATTATGATCATACTCATTTTGAAACATACTTTTGGAAGAAATGGTACATTTTTTTGTAACTAAAAAAAGAATAGACAGAAACTGCTATTCTAATGCTTCTATGCTTTGATCATGTTGATATAATTATAAATGGCAGTGATCAACTAAAGGATACACTTTAGTTATTGTGTTTAGGATCATTCACCGTATAATCTCCTCTTTTAGGTATATTTCTTGTTACTAACAATTAATTATAAAATTAGGAATATTATAAGTTATTGATACTTCATCATGTCAGTTTGAAAAGTAGAGTGTGTATGATCAAGGAGATATAGAAGGGCCAAGACTCAAGAATGTATACAATTAAAGGTCATGGTACAGTTCAATGATGAGAAATACTATATCATAACATAAACTAGAACTTATATTAACCAACTGTATCCAACTACAACCACTGAACTACAGGTTCTTGGCCTTAGGACGTCACCACAGTTCAATTGTTCTGGTCAATGCTCTTAAAGCAAATGACCATGATATTAAGTTTGTTGGAAACAGAAATTCACTTGACCAAATTTTGTAATTTAAAATAATTCTGTTCAACCATTATGGACACAAAATCATTTCATCATGTTCAGGTTTTCATTTCTCTCAAATACCAATGAAAATAATGTTTCACCTATCCCAAATTTCCTTATTATGATTTATATATTATATGTTTTTCTAAAACATTATCAAAAACTAATTTGTGGTCCATTATGATGACATTTTTAAAGCTAAACTCATAAATCTGTACTGTTTTTTTTTTTACAGCTATAAAAATTTTTTGTATGACATCTCCTTACTGAGGAATCATTACTTGTATACAAATATTGAAATTACATGTGTGTAATTTTCCAATTTAGCCATGTGGTTTTTAAAAGCAGAAATTGATATTAATATTTTTATACTTGATTTCTCTTATTCTATTCTAGAAACTGCAGACATTTCTGTATTAAAAAAAAATCATTCAAATACCTTCAGTGGAATTTTATTATACCCCACGCAACAAAGTTGGGGAGGGTATAATGTTTTTGACCCGTCCGTCCGTCCGTCCGTCCGTCCGTCCGTCTGTCAGTCCTGTTTCTTGTCATCGCAACTCCTCTCAAACCACACAACAGAATTTCACGAAACCTTTTCAGATAATAAGGACATACTATGTAGTTGTGCATATCGACGGGAAATTGCGATTCAATTTGTTTTCTAGGAGTTACTCCCCTTTGAACTTATTTACTTTAATGTACTACTGCAACAGTTTGTCATCGCAACTCCTCTCAAACCACACAACAGAATTTTACGAAACCTTTTCAGATAATAAGGACATACTATGTAGTTGTGCATATCGACGGGAAATTGCGATTCAATTTTTTTTCTAGGAGTAACGCCCCTTTGAACTTATTTACTTTAATGTACTTCTGCAACAGTTCGTCATCACAACTCCTCTCAAACCACACAACAGAATTTCACGAAATCTTTTTATATGAAAAGGACATATTATGTAGTTGTGCATATCGACAGGAAATTACGATTCAATTTTATTTCTAGGAGTTACGCCCCTTTGAACTTATTTCCTTCAATGTACTACTGCTACAGTTTGTCATCGCAACTCCTCTGAAACTACATAACAGAATTTCATGAAACCTTTTCAGATGATAAGGACATACTATGTAGATGTGCATATCGTCAGGAAATCACGATTCAATTTTTTTTCTAGGAGTTACACCTCTTTGAACTTATTTGATTTAAGGTACTACTTCAACAGTTTGTCATCTCAACTCCTCTGAAACCACACAACAGAATTTCATGAAACTTTGTAGATGATAAGGACATACTACGTAGATGTGCATATCAACAGGAAATTAAGATTCAATTTTTTTTCTAGGAGTTCTCCTCTGAAAACACACAACAGAATTTCATGAAATTTTGTAGATAATAAGAACATACTATGTAGATGTGTATATTGACAGGAAATTATTATTCAGTATTTTTTCTTATACAATTTTTTTTTTCTTATACTTATCTAATTTCTCCAATGACAATGTGGGGACGTGGGGTATGTGAGCATGCTCACTAAGGTTCTTTAATTAAAACTGTGTTTTATGCTTTATGATAGGGCAATTTTCAGTAGGAAACACTTTTGACCATAGACTGACCTAGAATCATTATTTGTCATAAGAAATTTAGGCAGTTGAAGTCTTATTCTTATTTCTAAGTATGCTGCAGGAAAGATTTTACTCATCTGGATGAAATTCAAGTATAGATTTGTTTATATTTGTTAGAATTTATATTTCTGGTGGGACATGTTGAAGAAAAGTTTGCTATTTTGGAGGTATTTCTTGGTCAACCCTTAACCAATGTAATTCACAATAAAATTTGAATCTTAAAAATAATCATGAGTTCATGCACAGTATGTGAAAATGAACAGTTTGGAAGGTCATTTTCTAAAAACTGAGAAAGAATGTTTAGGGTCATCTGACCCATAATCTTATTTAATGGTTTATTGGTCACAACAGTTTTCAAGATATAGATCTGTTTCTCAGATATTATGAGCAGATATTATGAGCAAACAGTAAACTATACCAGAAATATAAAATGATTTAGGCATTAAAAATTATATGTCTTTAATTAATTAATTACATACATTGACATAATTTAAGTTATATCACTATAAATTAGAAGGTAATCTTTATTTACTTTTAAAACAAACTTAATCAATCATCATTTTTTAGATATTGGTCCAGTTATAGTTACGAGAGATCCAGATGAATTCATTCTAGAATTGCAAGATTTATATGTACATGGTGGAGGTGATTGCCCAGAGATGAGTATTGGGGCCATTAAGGAAGCTTTAGATACTGCTCTTCCTAATTCATTCATCTATGTGTTTACTGATGCACGCTCCAAAGATCATGTACTAACAGAAGATGTATTGTCACTGATACAACAGAAACAAAGCCAGGTTTGAACAAGAACATAATTATGAAACTGTATTTTTACTGAAAATTAACAACTTCATATTTTGGAGAGTGTTGAATTTTAATTAAAAAATTCCAGTGTGAATTAATAAACGTTTTGATCTGTTGTAAAGTTTTCTAAATATCTGGTCTAAGAACAAAAATGACTTACCCTATGTAAAGTATAAAAACAACTGTTGAATGTTTTTAGAAGGACCAAGATGTTTGGGCACTTTTCTGCCTTTTAGTAATGAACAAAACCTTTATTGATAATAAGCAATAAAAAGCTCTGGCATGACAAAAGTGAATTAATTTAGAAGAGAAAATCAACAAAAGCATGTAAAAAGCATAACAAAAATAAAAAAATCATGAGCCAAATGAACAAATTCGGTAATGTAATTTTTCTTATCTGAGACTGTTAAAGCAATTTGGTTCTAAACAGCATTTTGTTAAAATTTAATACTTACAGGTACACATTATTCAGTTCAATCTTTTATAATGGGACATGCAACGTTACTTAACATGTATTGGCCTTGAAATTATTTCAAAGTATATGGACAGGAGAAGTATAAATACATGTATATAAAACTTCATATTTTTACTGATGTTTTTGTTTCTAGCTATGCTAGAGTGGGGTGCTCATTTTCGCCACATCTTTCCATGTTTTCTACAGTTTATGTTCAGGTCTAAATGTTTTTGAAGTATACTGATATTTCTATATGAAGATAACTTCAAATGCAAAATATACTTAAGCTTGAAAACCGGTTTGTTTTAAGAAAATCATCTGAAAAGTTAGATTAAAGGGTGTTTGAAATTTCCGGATGTTTTGTCAATGGGGGACACATATTCGCCGTTTTTACACATCTATTTAAAACCAAATAACCGCAGCTTTTAACAATTTTTATCAAATCAATTGCATTATAGATGAATAGCAGACATTTCAAAGGTATAAAGAATTCAAAATTAGGGCATTCAGTCAAATATTTACTTAGAAATTCTTCTTTGAAATCGTGTTTTTTATTCAGGAAATTGTCCGAAAATCGTTGTCCGTTTTTCTGTCATTTTCGGTAGGAGCCGCAATTTTGTCTCAGTTTAAAAAAATATTATATTTGTTATAAAAATATAATTTATGGGTACATTTCTTCCATTTTAGCCATCCTTTAAAGTTTTTACACCTCAAAATCCTTAAACGGCGAAATTGTGTCCCCGGCGAAAATGAGCACCCCACTCTACATGTTTATTCAGTATGGTCTTAATTTTTTCAGATTGTATTTGTTATGACTGGAGATTGTGGCAATCATTCCTCTGATGGGTTTCTGGCTTACGAGAAGATTGCATCGACCAGTTCTGGACAAGTCTTTTTACTGAAAAAGGATCAGGTCAATCAGGTAAAAATTATTAGAAATGATGAAAAAACAAATGTTATAGATTTTAGTGATAACAAATTTATATGTGCTCACATGTAAATGGACATCTCAGATTTAAATGAACATAATATTTTCATTACTTATTACTTTGAAACCATCTGGAAAAACATGGTCAAAACTTTTTCTGAATTTTTTCCCATAAAAGATAATGACACTGGAATGATGACTATACTTCCAGGAATATCAGTAATCTACCCAGATGTTTTAGTGTCATGGTACCAAGACACTATGATTATTTTCCATGATTCTATAATGATTTATGTGATGCTATAAAAACTAATTTCAAGATGCTATATTTTCTTGTCTCCTTAGATATAGGAAGATGCGGTATGAGTGCCAAAGAGACAACTCTGCATCCAAGTTAAAATTCATAAAAGTAAATACGTGGTTACAAAATTGTTGTAATTTTCCTATCATCAGAAGTTATAGATTGAATGTGAGTTTCAAAATGGTTGAGTGAGTTGGTCCTGCAGTTTCCAATATTTGCCACTTTAAGATTCACATCTTCAAATGCCTGTTCCATATAAGAGAAAACTCCTCATAAGTAAATCAATTGCAACAGGTAGAAAACATTGTTTTCAATATTTTAAGAATGCTGATATTTTTTGTTTTACAGGTACTTGATTTTGTTACGCTGACAGTCCAAGCTCAGAAAGTAAACCTGATGTCAGTGGATTCTCCAAAGAAAGATGTCAATACATACTTTATTCCTGTGGATAATACACTAAAGGAGCTGACGGTGTCTGTCAGTGGTGTGGCACCAGATATAAAACTCTGGGCTCCTAATCAAGGTAAGGGGTGTCACACCAGATATAAAACTCTGGGCTCCTAATCAAGGTAAGGGGTGTCACACCAGATATAAAACTCTGGGCTCCTAATCAAGGTAAGGGGTGTCACACCAGATATAAAACTCTGGGCTCCTTATCAAGGTAAGGGGTGTCACACCAGATATAAAACTCTGGGCCCCTAATCAAGGTAAGGGGTGTCAAACCAGGTATAATACTCTGGGCTCTTAATCAAGGTAAGGGATATCACATAAGATATAAAACTCTGGGCCCCTTATTATGGTAAGGGGTATCACATAAGATATACTACTCTGGGCTCCTAATCAAGGTAAGGGGTATCACATAATATATAAAACTCTGGTCTCCTAATCAAGGTAAGGGGTGTCACACCAGATATAAAACTCTGGGCTCCTAATCAAGGTAAGGGGTGTCACATAAAATATAAAACTCTGGGCTCCTAATCAAGGTAAGGGGTGTCACATAACATATAAAACTCTGGGCTCCTAATCAAGGTAAGGGATGTCACAACTCTCTTCTCTGAAACTACTGGGCCAATGGAAACCAATTGGTAACATTCATCATTGTGGTATTTAGTTAAAAAAATATGTCTGATGAACCTGCCTTCCAACCAACGTGGTCAACATGGGTGAAAATAGACCATTGGGGGTAAATCACAATGTTCAGGTATAATCTTGAAAACTGTTAAAAAAAAGAGAAAATCGTTCACCATGTTGAGACCTACCTAATGTTTATAAATTTTAAAACTGTCTGATGACTTCAAACAGGAGTTATTGCCCTCAAAATTATAATAGAAAGAGAGAAACTTTATATTATTAAAGTGATCAGCAAGACAAGATCTACGATTGAATGATGATTGAAATTGTTAGTCAACACTGTATTGAAGTAATTGACCTTTAATTACGATTTTTGGGTGTTTTTAGTCTATTATCTTGTAAACTATAATGCATAAATAGAAATCTAAAAAAAAATAAAAAAAATAGTAAGCAGGATAAGATCTACAAATATGTCAATATGGCTGAAATTGTCAGTTAACCCTTAAAACTGTTATCCCCCTTTGATGAGGATTTTTACTGTAAATGCCCAGATAATTACAAAGGGGGATCACTCCGAATTGATTATATTTTTCTTCAAATAATGAATTTCTCAAGCTGATTATGCATATTTGACAAAAAACGGCAATTAGCAAGGAATTAATACAGAAGAACTTATTTAAAAATGCCAAGAGCGGAGGGGAGACCTAATTATAAAAGTTGATCAGCTGATTTAGTGCATCAAGAAATTGATTCATGATTGTCAAAGTAACCTTAATACCAATTTGGTCTTTCTGTTTAAACAAACATTTCTATTCAAGAAAGAGAAGATTTGTGTGTGTACTTTGGAGTGAAGGTGAGAGACATGGGCTCTTTAGAGTTTTATTTACTATAATTATCATAGCTATTGACAGTTGGTTATAACTTAATCTACTTTGACAAAGGTCTGTGTTAAATGTAGGATTGAGATTTCTTATTAACATATTAATTTACCAGCTTTTACACTTCAGAAAACGAGTATTCTGAACATGATGGTTTGAGAAATTTATTGGATTTGAAAAAGGTGAAAATCCAGAATATAAGAGACCCAATACCAGGAAAATGGAAGTTGCAGGTATCCAGCAATAGTTCTCATACAGTCAGAGTTCGTGGACTGAGCTCTTCAAACTTCTTTCCTAGTTTTTCTCGAAGCACTTCTCATGACACCTCTTCAACAACATTAAGGCCTCTCAAAGGTAAATATTAGAATAAGAAGATGTGGTATGGTTGCCAAATGAGACAAATCTCCACCATTGACCAAATGACATAGAAGTTAGTAATTATAGATCACCATAAGACCTTTACCAATGAGCAAAAACTATACTGCATATCAAATTATAAAAATCCAGACATGACAAATGTAAAACAATTCAAATGAGAAAAATAATAGCCTAATTTATGTGCAAGTCTGGAAATCTTAGTTGGCTAAATGAAGACTCTGCGTCTGTGGATTTATTATTATTCATGGAATACATGTACCACTTTTTGTAGATTTAATGGGTATAGTGAACCCTAAATTGAATAACTAAAAAAGTACACAATATCTATAGGCTTGTATGCAGAGTTTGGCAAAAGCTTAAAATCAGTTACCCACAAAATAAACGATTTTCTCTCAAACCACAATAATTGGTACCAAGGATTTGTATAGTGACACTATACAAATCCTTGTTGGTACCGAAGAAAATAAATGAATCCGCAGTATGCTAAATCCTCAGATTAAATGTAGTAAAGATAGTCTAGATAACATAAAAATCTAGCAAACACAATTACACACACTTATTTTGCTTCTATTCAACCTACATTGTATTTCATATACTGTACTGATGGTGCTAGTGAAATTGAATTACAAGTTTATTGTCATTGGCAGTGAAAATCCTCTTTTAAAAATAGAACTTTCATACTGAAACATAACATTTAAGAAGGATAAATCTATTTCTAGGAATAGAATCCAGCACTATAGTGAACACAACAGACATAGATCCACCTGCAGGCCTATATAGGATGGAGTTTATCGATCTTCAGGGGGAGGTGTTAGCAGAATATCCATTGATAAGAAATCCGTTAAAGGACAATATATACACTGTTTCTCCATTAATTCCTCCATATACATTCTTTTATATTAAGGTTTGTTGGTTATAATTAAACACAAACATTGAAAAAAAATATATTTGAATGTTAATGAGGGGAGTGACATTGGGCTGCTGGTTTCCCGAATCCTGCTTTTAATGCCCCACCTATGATAGTAGAGGGGCATTATGTTTTCTGGTCTGTGCCTCCGTCCATTTGTTTGTCTGTTCGTCCATCCGTCTATCCGTTAGTCCGTCTGTCCTGCTTCAGGTTAAAGTTTTTGGTAAAGGTAGTTTTTGATGAAGTTGAAGTCACATCAACTTGAAACTTAGTACACATGTTCCCCATGATACAATCTTTCTAATTTTAATGCCAAATTCAAATTTGACCTCAATTTCACGGTCCACCCAACATAGAAAATGAAAGTGCGAATTCAGGTTAAGGCTTTGGGTTCCCCGTGATACGATCTTTCTAATTTTAATACCAAATTCAAGTTTTGACCCCAATTTCACGGTCCACTGACCATAGAAAATGATAGTGCAAATTCAGGTTAAAGTTTTGGCTAAAGTTTTTGGTCAAGTTAGTTTTTGATGAAGTTGAAGTCACATCAACTTGAAACTTAGTACACATGTTCCCTAAGATATAATCTTTCTAATTTTAATGTCAAATTAAAGTTTTGACCCCAATTTCACAGTCTACTGAACATGGAAAATGATAGTGCGAGTGGGGCATCCGTGTACTATGGACACATTCTTGTTTGTAATCGTTTCCCAATTTGATCTTTTGTATGCCACCACTGGTGGCATAAAGTTTTACCCTTGTTCATCTGTACATACCTAAGCACCAAAATTGGTTTCTATTCCCTTACTTTAGTTTGCTTCTACCAAATATTATAAAACCTATCCACAATGCTTATTACCACAAAACACAGATTAACCTTGAATTTTGATGGTGTTTTTATGCCCCACCTACGATAGAGGGGTATTATGTTTTCTGGTCTGTGCGTCTGTTCGTCCCTCCGTTCGTTCGTTCGTCCGTCCGTTCGTTCGTTCGTCCGTCTGTCCCGCTTCAGGTTAAAGTTTTTGGTCGAGGTAGTTTTTGATGAAGTTGAAGCCCAATCGACTTCAAACTTGGTACACATGTTCCCTATGATATGATCTTTCTAATTTTAATGCCAAATTAGAGATTTTACCCCAATTTCACGGTCCACTGAACATAGAAAATGATAGTGCGAGTGGGGCATTCGTGTACTGAGGACACAATCTTGTTTTTACTGTTCTAGAGTCGTGCCTCTTTACAAATGGACAAATTTCTGAATTTTTCGTTTACGCTCTCTAACTTTAGTTTGTTTCCACCAAATGTTATGAATTTTATCCACAATGTTTATTACCACAAAACACAGATTAACCTTGAATTTCGGTGGTGTTTTTTTTTACTGTTCTAGCGTTGTGCCTCTTTACAACATTAGGATTGAATTTGTTAAAAAATCAAAAACTTCATGGATGTTA
This sequence comes from Mytilus edulis, assembly GCF_963676685.1. Taxonomy (NCBI): domain Eukaryota; kingdom Metazoa; phylum Mollusca; class Bivalvia; order Mytilida; family Mytilidae; genus Mytilus; species Mytilus edulis. The sequence continues at coordinate 79,554,840 of NC_092345.1, read as the reverse complement.
TGGTACTAGAACGGAAGATCAAGACATATCAGGGCAATTATACCATATCTTTTTATTTTAGTATAGGATCTGAATTCTTGTTAATGTCTTAAATAAAGATGCTTTACATTCTGAAGTTTCTGTCTGACATATGTATTGTGTTCATGGCATTATTTTTATGATCCAATAACCACTTTCAAAACTGTATAGGTATTACCGTGCCTCTCCTACAATAGTAGGGGGCATAATATTTTTTCATTTGTGCATCTGTCTTTCATCTGTCTATTAGTCAGCTGGTTCTTTGATCCTGTATTGATTTTAAACTTAAGGTTAAAATAGTGTGGATTCATTTATTTTCATTGGTACATATTTTCATGGATATTTGATTTCGTTGTTTTACCAATTTCTTCGTATAACCTTATAGAAAAATTTTCAATTTGTTGAACATTTCAATTCCTGGTTTATCTGCACCAACGAAATCCACGAAAAATGGTACCCAACGAATAATAATTAATCTACAGTAGAGCAAACAGGGCGTGGTTTTGTATGAAACATTTCCCTATTATCACAAATTCTTAAAAAGGTCAAATTTCACAGTATAAATGTATCTGTTAAATGTTGTTAATCATATGCATTGCCTGACCGTAGTAATTAAACGTGTTATAGGTGACTGGTGTAGATGATGAAGGGAACACCTTACAGAGACTAACACCAACTGCCATCAGTGCCAGAGAGGCCACTAGACCAGTGGTTCATATGTCTGACATGACCAGAGGTTACTATCAAGCTACAGCTTTCCTGACTTGTGAAGTTATCAGTGAAGTACCTTTCTTAGTTCAATGGTCACGAGGTGGGAAGTTACTTGGTAATTTACAGGAGCACAGGTACAACTTCTAAGTTTATATATATATATTAATATTGGGACGTATACAGCCACACATTCCTGGTAAGAAAGACTGACATGATGATAAAGCATGATTAAACAAACCCTACTTTATTACCCCCTCATTACAATGAAGATTAGTCCTCTGACAGCTGGAATTCACCTCTTCAGGTAAGCTAAAAATCATAGTTAAAGAGCTTATTTCTATCCTACAGTGAGGCTTCAAGTGTATGATTAATAAAACTGTATTTATGACATAATTTGTACCACAAAAGTATAATTGTCCCATACATTTCTAAAAAAACAACAAAATAAATAACATTGATTTGGGGGAAAAAATATATAGTTTGAGTGATTCATGTTTGATGTTAATACCACTTTCAACACTTTTGCTCTATTTTTTGGTTATGAGTGTTTTCAGGTGGAGGAAGGCAGAGAGAACCATGCATGACCTTTTGTAGGAATACTGACAATCCTAGTCCAATTAAGACTGAAGTCGAAGTACTACTTACACCACACTGCTTATCTAAAAATTATATTTTGTATGAATATAATCGTTGTTACAGAGGTTCCAGTAATGTTACTTTGGAGGTACCTAATGCTACAGAGAAGTCAGAAGGACTGTACTTGTGTAATGCTACAAATAAAGCAGGATGGAGAGCTACACAAACATTTTTAGATGTCAGTGGTTAGTATATCACAATTTTTTTGTGTATGAGGTTTCTTTCTAACAACATTTCTCAAAGTTATGGATTTCTATCTGAACTGAAATGAGGCTTGCTATTTAAGTATGATTGGTTATCATTTTTGATGCACTTAAATGTCATAACAAATTTGTGATATTTTATTGTCTGTTCAACTGTCCTTCTGTTTAAGTGTATGAATACAGGCTCAGAATAAGCGAAGGGTCTATTTCTAGTATTGATAAAGCTTATATCTTTGTGCTAAAACTACTCCACACTATACTTCAATAGTCAGTTAGTGGTTATGATATAACCATTATAAAATAATTTTCTTGATCTTTAATATTAGATGTAGCCTAGATGAAATTTTTGAGCAAATCAAATCAATTTGGTTTTTCCAATTATGACTGAATTTTAATGCCTAAGAGATTTTCAATTTTGGACGGTTTTATCTCTTGATTGTTATTTTTTAACCTTAACTGTAATGTGGTATTATTTTGGATGCTCACTTAAGAAACTCTCCCCAAAATTGTTGCTACAGTGTGCAAAAATAAGTTGGTTAAAAAACAGAAAAGAAGTGCAAGAAGAATTCATGAGAAAAGGACACAAACTGCACCATATATATAAAGGATAATTTTTGGATAAATACCTTAACTTTTGATTACAAAAATATTCAATAATATTGCACAATACAAAAGACCACATCAATCATTAAATTTTGACTCCTCTGAAAATTATATTTAACATCAGATCTTTGATCAATGTGCTCATAGCCACTGATAACCAATATTGCACCTAGGAACGCCACAGTACTATATATAGCAAGGAGGTTCATGCTACACCCATACATTACACCTAGGAATGCCACAGTACTATATATAGCTTGGAGGTTCATGCTACACCCATACATTACACCTAGGAATGCCACAGTACTATATATAGCTTGGAGGTTCATGCTACACCCATACATTACACCTAGGAATGCCACAGTACTATATATAGCTTGGAGGTTCATGCTACACCCATACATTACACCTAGGAATGCAACAGTACTATATATAGCTTGGAGGTTCATGCTACACCCATACATTACACCTAGGAATGCCACAGTACTATATATAGCTAGAAGGTTCATGCTACACACATACATTACACCTAGGAATGCCACAGTACTATATATAGCTAGAAGGTTCATGCTACACACAAACATTACACCTAGGAATGCCACAGTACTATATATAGCTTGGAGGTTCATGCTACACACATACATTACACCTAGGAATGCAACAGTACTATATATAGCTAGAAGGTTCATGCTACACACATACATTACACCTAGGAATGCCACAGTACTATATATATAGCTTGGAGGTTCATGCTACACCCATACATTACACCTAGGAATGCCACAGTACTATATATAGCTTGGAGGTTCATGCTACACCCATACATTACACCTAGGAATGCCACAGTACTATATATAGCTAGAAGGTTCATGCTACACACATACATTACACCTAGGAATGCCACAGTACTATATATAGCTAGAAGGTTCATGCTACACACATACATTACACCTAGAAATGCCACAGTACTATATATATAGCTTGGAGGTTCATGCTACACCCATACATTACACCTAGGAATGCCACAGTACTATATATAGCTAGGAGGTTCATGCTACACCCATACATTACACCTAGGAATGCCACAGTACTATATATAGCTAGGAGGTTCATGCTACACCCATACATTACACCTAGCAATGCCACAGTACTATATATAGCTAGGAGGTTCATGCTACACCCATGCATTACACCTAGGAATGCCACAGTACTATATATATAGCTAGGAGGTTCATGCTACACCCATACATTACACCTAGGAATGCCACAGTACTATATATAGCTAGAAGGTTCATGCTACACCCATACCTTACACCTAGGAATGCCACAGTACTATATATAGCTAGGAGGTTCATGCTACACCCATACATTACACCTAGGAATGCCACAGTACTATATATAGCTAGGAGGTTCATGCTACACCCATACATTACACTTAGGAATGCCACAGTACTATATATATAGCTAGGAGGTTCATGCTACACCCATACCTTACACCTAGGAATGCCACAGTACTATACATAGCTAGGAGGTTCATGCTACACCCATACATTACACTTAGGAATGCCACAGTACTATATATATAGCTAGGAGGTTCATGCTACACCCATACATTACATCTAGGATTGCCACAGTACTATACATAGCTAGGAGGTTCATGCTACACCCATACATAATAACTTTGATATATGCTTTAGTATTTGTTTTGATAGCCAAAAGAAAGCATTTAACCACCATAGAATGCCACAGTTGTATGAGTAAGTGGTACATAATAACAGTTTTAATCTATATTTTGGTCTCTTTTTTTTCAGAGCCACCACCCAGCATCACTCCACCTAAGAATGTCTCAGTAGTACCAGGAGAGAATGGTATGATTACATGTTCTGTGCATAGTACTGTGGAGTTTAATATATCATGGTACAAAGTTGGAAGAAACTCTAGGATCAAATCCAGTAAAAAGTTTAACATTCTTGACAATGGTTCACTCATAATAAGGTTATTATATTACTTGATAAGAGTTATCATATGTTCATTGTTGGAATTCTGTTACATGAATAAAAACCAGGTATTTAAAAAGATGATTATACTTAAACATGCTCTCATTCACTCACTTTAGTGCTCACTTCTAAAAAACTTCTCTTCGTTTCAGTCAAAAGGCAGCAGTTAAAAGTAGGTTATTTTTGTCTTGATATTATGTGTCTAGAATAAAGTAGAATTTACTTCTACAAGTGTTAATTTATGTAAAACATCACACATTCTTTCAGTCGCAGTTATTTCAGGCCAATGAATATTAACATACCACATACTTCTGTTATCCAGTGTTAGACATTTGTGAAATAAAAGAACATTTTGTCCTTTATTTAGGACCTTCCAAAGTTGAAATGCATACAACAAGTAACAAATCCAAGATGCTAGCCCCAATAAATGAGCAGTTAGATGCAAATTTTTTTATGCTTTTTTTTTATCAGACTGAACTTGATGAGAAGTTTGTGATATCAAGGTATTACTTCATGCATGATTGACATACCTATCTAGTACAAACACATGTATATATTTTTGTTGGTGGTATTTACAGGGATGTTAAGCCATCAGATGATGGAAAATATGTCTGTAGAGTAGGGAATGAAGGTGGATTTACAAAACAGAGTGTCTTTCTTAATGTACAAGGTAGGTATACATGTCAAATAGACTGATTTTAGGGCTTGTTTTAATCAAAATATAAACAGCTGGTTAAAGAACAGTATGCCAATTATAACATGCCAACAATAAATTAAATCTTGTTTGAATTGTTTTACATTTGTCATTCACAAGCCTTAAATAATTGACTATGTGGAATGGGTTGAAGGCCATACAGTGACCTATAAAGTTGAGAAAGGAAATGGGAATGTGTCAAAGCGACAACAACCCGACCATAGAGCAGACAACAGCCGAAGGCCACCAATGGGTCTTCAATGTAGCGAGAAACTCCCACACCCTTAGGCGTCCTTCAGCTGGCCCTTAAAAAATATATATACTAGTACAGTGATAATGGACGTCATACTAATCTCCGAATTATACACAAGAAACTAAAATTAAAAATCATACAAGACTAACAAAGGCCAGAGGCTCCTGACTTGGGACAGGCACAAAATTGCGGGGAGGTTAAATATGTTTATGAGATCTCAACCCTCCCTCTATACCTCTAGCCAATGTAGAAAAATAAATGCATAACAATAAGCACATTAAAATTCAGTTCAAGAGAAGTCCGAGTCTGATGTCAGAAGATGTAACAAAAAAAACCAAAAAAAAATGACAATAATACAAAAATAACAACAGACTTCTAGCAGTTAACTGACATGCCAGCTCCAGACCTCAATTAAACTGATTGAAAGATTATGTCTTCATCATATGAATATCAGGCACAATCAGTTCTTAACATCTATGTCATTGATCTATGGTGAAGAGTTGTCTCTGGCAATTCTTCCACATCTGATTTCTATATCTAACTATTGAACAGATGTCTGTATATGAGCATGTTAATGATAAACTGACATCCAAATAAAAAGAGGTCAATATTAAATAAACAGACATACAAATTCGATTATTTCAATAAGTAACAGATGCCCAACTATAAACTAGTTTACAATGAACATATGTCTAAGTATACACATGTTGATTATGAATAGATGCTGAAATATAAACTTGTGATCAACAAACAGATGCTCAAACATAAAAAGGTTAAATTATCAGCAGACATTCAAATATAAATATTTCAATAAGGATTGATTGATTATAGTTTCCTTAACATCCAATGGCAAATATTTCATACATGTTCAGTATAAGCACAAATTAATATTAAAAACAATAGGCTGGTCTATTAATAGTCTGAGTGATAAAAGTTTTGGAAATTTGGACGGCCACTGGAAAATGGGTATATTGGATAGGGACAGAAATTCTGCCTTGAAAAAGGCCACCTGCATATCCCTGAAAGATATGTTGCAAGGGTTCTTAACCAGGGATGATTCCAGGTGTTTTATAATGGGTCCCTTGAACTTCAAATTGGGAATTTTTATTCTAATTGGGAGTTTTTAAGATTAAATCTAAGACGAAATAACATTATTTTCCTGTAAAAACGGAAAATGTATATTATTAAGTTTAACCTGTACACTGATGTTCATGTAAGTTGTAACATTTGAATAATTCTGGATGGGCTACTGTTATTACTTGAATATTATTGAAAATGATACACTAGTCTATCATCTTAGCTATAGTTACCTAGACCTATTACAAAAACATATATGTCATATATTTCAGCTAACATAAATCACCGAAAAAAATCATTCATCGGGTATTTTTTCAACAACAGGTCATCTCTATAAATTGGCCTTGATTCAAATGGATTTCAAATTGAACTGGTCAATTGTTGAATTCAGAAAAGCAATTACAAAAGTTCATATACTAAATTGACAAGATATTTAAAGCATTGAACCAGTGTTCTTTAAAATTATTTGGATCATCTTCAAAACTTTTGAAATAGTTCCATAATGATGACATCATATTTTATGAATGGTCTATCATCAACATTATTTTCAAAAAACGCTCAAACTTTTGTCTTTTGAGGAAATAATTTCTTTTACAAAGCAAGTTTTCATCATATTATATAACCAGCTCTGCTGGGCGATCTGCATTTACGAGATCGGCGCCCATTACACTTTATCAATCAATGTTATATCAGAATTTGAATTTGCTCTCTGCCGAGGTCTGTTTTGACATCCATTTTTATCAACCTTCTGGGCGATCTGCTTTTACAAGATCGAATACTCCCATAACATATTAATCAATTGAATCCAGATGCTAAAATTGTTTGCCACATGTTGACATATATATAATTAAATTGTTGTTAATAAAATGCGATCGTAAACAGCATTCTTATCCGGATTTTAAAACGTTTTGACAACAAACTATGATAAATTATAGTTGCTTTAATCGGTGACAGAAACTTTTACGGAAATATCGATTTTTATTGTATTTTTCCGAATTGGGAATTCGTTTTCATGTACATTTTTGTGGGGCCGTTGGCCGATTTAAGGGCCGCTAGGCGGCCCTAAACTATATAGTGGAATCATCCCTGTTAACATGCAGAGTACATAGCATTCTCTTTACTTGAGGCATCTGATTTAACATCTGCATACTGACCAGAAATGGCTTTGTATTTATACATTTGGCACATCAAAAGTCACCATCTTTTATTGATCAGTCAATAATGAACAGACATTTGATATAAACAGACATCCAAATATAGGTCAATGATATACACACCAATTAAGATATAAACAGAGAAAAAAATCAGGCATCCAAAATTTAACTGATCTACAATTACATAAAATATATTAAAAAATAGCATTACAACATAAACTTTTTTAACAGTCCAATAGGTGAGTTTTCTGTCAAAACTTCTCATAAATTGTTGAATAAAGGCAAAGTATTTTGAAACAATCAATATTAATATACCAATGCAGTTATATATATATAAGATATATCAATGTTTTACAGTGCCACCTGAAGTAACTGTAGATCCAACAGAACAGGATTTCCAAGTTGGGAGAAAAGTATCATTCATGTGTGTTGCTAGTGGTAACCCTACTCCAAGTTACTATTGGTTACGAGATGGTGAACTTTTGATCCCTAACAACAGAATAAAGATATCAGGGAATGTATTATCTATTGAGAAATTGGTGAGAGATGATGAGGGTAGCTACCATTGTTTAGCTAGGAATGCAGCGGGAGAAAGTGTGGCCATAGCTCAACTTAATTATATTGGTATAAACAGCAAGAGCATAACAATTCTCCATTTATCAGTCTTAGATATATATCTTTTTTTATCTTAACCAATCAGAACAAAGGATGCTTTATATTGAGATACTTTATTGAACAAAACTAAAACACTTGTATTTGTTAAGTGATAACAATATGATCTTTTAGAAAATGATTTTAAAGTTATTATTTACACCACATTATTTGTTTTATAAGATTTTTAAGTAAATATGAAAATCACATGTTTTATTTCACTTTACAGAATAGAGGGGCGTAAAGGGGGTGGGGGTGGGGTGTATCTACGCAGAAGAAAGCGAAATAAAATTCTGCCATTTCATGATGAAGGAATAATTAAAAATTTCAAACACGGTGAATATTGAACCTTTTTCATGGCTGCACGTGAAATAAAAATGCCAAAACATGTGGCACGAAAATAACCCTTTACCACCCTCAGAATAGCTTACTGAATAAATAAGAGTTGAAAATTAAAATATAAATGCTAATTCATGAACCATTTCAGTAATTCCTGAAACCATGAAGGTTTGTTACTAATTTAAACATCGATATGATTTTTACAGAGAAACCAGAGATAACAGTTTATGAAAAAGAACTAATTGTATCAGCTGGTGACCCAGCTATCCTAAAGTGTTCATCCAAAGGAATCCCACCACCTATGGTCACCTGGAACAGGGGCGATATAGAGGTATTTATTATACATATTTATGCAGCATTAGTTTAGTCTTCGTCAAAATAAATTTGTAAATGGTTTGGCAGAACCCTGTCTTACCTGCAATTGCTGATGTCAGTGCAAAAGACTTGAGTCGATTGTAAGAAGTTAGTCAACTTATCAGTAAAATACAGGACTAAAAAAAAAATCTTTAATATAGATTTTGATCTTAAACTTGAAGATTAACTTTTGTCCAATTTCTAATACAATCCATTAAGGGTAACAAATGTCTAATGTCAAAATGATATAGTCTCAGACTGTCTGTAGATGTTTACTGCATAAGTCCATCTATCAGTAAAGTACTAAAAAATGAAAGAAATATAATTTCAAACTCGTGCTTCAAGCATTTTCTCATAATTCTAGTCATAAAAAAGCTTCTGCCAAAGTTTCATAAGATTATATGAAGGTCTGACAAAGTGATTGATGTGTAACAAACTTTAACTTCAGACTATACCTTCTTGCTTACCACCAAAAATTTCAGTCCTTTTATTTATTAAGTAAAATATGGAATTTTTCATTATTTTGTTCTTGATACTATCTTTTAATCATTAAATGCTTATGTAAACCAATCTAGGTGTCGCTATGTTTTGCTTTTGCAACATAAATGACTTGTATCAGGCTATAAAAAATCAATTAGTAACGAAACAGATAAAAAGTTACAAGATACCTTTGGATGCTTACAAACAGTCTATAATGACCTTCACCACACACCGATACCACTCAAACCTCCTTACAATTTAGTCACAAGATCAGTTAAAACCAAGTTATCCTAGGAATATATTACTATACTCCCTAGCAAAAAAGGGTGTATATAGGAATCATCCTGTCTATCCATCCACTTGTCTGTCCCCCCTGATGTCAATTTGCTGTGTCAGCTAAGCTCCTCATAAACAGCCAGATAGATATTGAAGCTTTACACAGTTGTAAAACACTCCCTGAAGATGTGTTTAAAAGAATATATCTTTGGTCTGTCATGTTAAATGCTGGGGAGATTATTAGATTTAACTGTTTTAGAGGGGCATTAGGTTTGAGATTTAAACAAAAATAAAATATAATTTTTGTTATGTTTAATCATTAATGAAATTGAAATAATAATTTGCTTTAAGCAGCCACTGTAGTTCAATTTTGTCAAAATAAGTTAAGAAACATTGCTGATGAATTATCCACATGCAAGTTTTAACCTTCAAAGAGATGGGTTATGCATAAACTAATGTGTGTAGGAAAATAATATCAACATTGAAAGTGACTTTCAATTGCATGTGTTCGCTATCTATTTATATCTATTTTTATGTTTATATCGGGTTATATAACCATCAGCAGTCTTCAAAGGTCACCTCAATGGAAAATTAGGTGATATCTAGACTAAAATTCACACGAAATGCTGATACTTATTATCAAGTCAGTGCATCATTTATTGTTTATTTTAGACTTTTTAATAATTTGAATATTTAGTTTAAGATGTTTTAGATCAAGTATGAGAATTTTAGTTAAATTTTGATCATGAATTTGACAGCTAATGCCCCTTCCATATATACTAATGGTATTGCAGGGTAGTAGTATCTTTCTGTGAGTACTCACATACAGTTCCATTTAATCATTACTTTAAGTTCACATAGTCATCATCTGATAAATGCAGATACATGTTTTTGGAAATTTTGTCAATGTCTAATCTGATTCTAGTGATTTATTTCAGATAACAGCTTTGTCCTATGTTAAGTTATCAAAAGATGGACAGTTGACAATCTTTGGCACACAGGAACAAGATGCTGGCATTTATCGCTGTGTAGCTAGTAACAATGCTGGCTCTACATCTATAACAACTCAACTTACTGTCGGATGTAAGTGTCTATAACCAGTATATGTCAGGGTCTATATGAATGAATGAATGAATGAATAAATAGTTTATTAGAGTGCAACTGAATATATAATGTACTTGAGTATTAACATAATGATTAAGCCAGCCAAATAGGCTTATGATGCACTATCATGTTTTAACTTTTTAAAAATATAACAGATATAAGAAAATAAGGTCAAAATTATAACATTTACAAATGTAGACATGTGTATTATCTTCACTTCTATATTTACAATGGACAGATTAAACAGTTATGTATATTCACATCTTATAATGGAACATTCTAAAATAATGTTTGCTACAAGCTTGCTATTAGCATTAAAGAGTACTGTAATGGCTTTGCTTGGAGATAGTTCATCAATATACATGCTCATTAAATCCTCCAGTTATGGTATCCATGTACTGCATAAAGAGTGATCAGCTAGAAAACGGCTATTATATAAGGCATTTTAATTTTTCAATGTATTCATTCAAACATGTGATTTTACTGTAACTCAGCTTAACCATAGAGTAGAAAACATATTGCAACATGATTATTCAAACTTTTAATTTGGTTTGTAATTGCTTGTTTCATAGCTGAAGCTAGAATAATTGGACCACCTCTTAACACTGGAGCTGACATAGGAACCAATGCTACATTGACATGTAGAGCCTCAGGACAACCCCGGCCTACCATAACCTGGCTGACCAATGGAAAACCTGTCAATGTTGTAGAGGGACGATTAATGCAGCTAGCAGGAGGAGAATTGTTTATACAAGGTAATACATAATGGTAGTTAAAACAGGTTAAATTGGATTAAAGGCTAATGCTTATTTCACCAAACCGACTGTAAAAAAACATACATGACAGAATTCCAGCAACACTCCATCCAAGGGTTGTATCAGCAGAATAATCAGTTTGTTGATTGTGGCCATTGTCTGGTAGAAATAGAAGGCTATATAATGATCTATAATCATTTTAAGGATAAAAGTTTCTCTGATAGATAACCAGTTCAAACAATGAATAAAAGAAATAGGTTGGTATGTTTTAAAATGAACACATCAGCATACTTAAACTATTTGCTTTAACCATATATGTACATGTCTTACTTCAACTTTAGAACCCACAAAAATATAAATCTTACTATGCAATTAAAATGAGTTGGTTGGTTTTGCATACCTGTCAACTCACCCGTTTTTTGCGGGTGACACCCGTTATTTTCACCTCTCACCCGGGAGTTTTTCTTTACCCGGCGGGTCCCGGGAATTTCTAACAATTCCCGTTTCACCCGGATTTCTGACCGGAATTGTTTCCGGTATTTAGAAGTAATACGACTTTCGGTTTTATCGGTCTTTTTCAATGTAACCAAAAGTCAAAATGTAGGACTGTTTACCTGAGCTACGTAACGATATGAAGAGACAACACAGCTACAAGATGAGTTCAGTGACTATCAGTTGACCCCATTAGATGAACTTCCACTTTGCACTTCCCCTGAAACTGACATTGGTACATTTTGGGGAGAAATGTCCAAGTTCCATGACATTTTTCTTAACAAGCCAAGATTTTTTGTTTTGTCAGTGAGAGGGCATTTTCTTTAGTAAAGAAAATAGCTACAGAGTTTAGGGCTGATCTTAATAAGGATACACTGTGTGCTCTTCATTCTTGTAAAATGAATACACATTTGCATTGCTATGAACTGAAACCAAGTGCAGTTCTTTTAAAGAATGCCAAGTCTGCTACTATGGAATATAACAATAGTCTGAAATAAACTTGTATACATGTTCTAACTGTTTCATATACATATTGACTATATTGACTATATAAATTATATGTAAACATATTTTTGTTCTTCAATTGAGCCCGCAAAATGTCGTACGCGTTATGACCTGAGATTTTTTTTCTCAATGCAGGTCATGACCTGACTTTTCATTTTCAGAGGTTGACAGGTATGGTTTTGTAAGGGCAAATTAAGTCTTTCACATAAGCACATTAATAAATTAAAATTAAAATATTTATCAGGTTCTTTATTGAAGTTTAAAGACATATTCCATATTAGGACAATTGAACACTGTAACGAATTTATCCTGATTTTGTTATATTACATATTATTATATTTGAATTCAATATAAGGACAATATCAACCAAATATATTTTAGATATTTAATCTAAAACTGTGAAAAATTAAAATATTTGGACTATGAAGGAAATCATTTTTAAATTTTTTTTATTAGGTCAATTGCATAAGGGAGATTATCCCAATTGATGTAATAAATAAATAGATAATTCCTATTGACATAATATAAAATTGTACTGAAATTTATTAGGAGAATATCAGCCAATCAAATTGCCAGAAATTACTCTAAATCAGGATAAATTAGATGTATGCTGTTATTGTTTATATTTGTTTACAGGAGTTATACCAGAAGATGAAGGACGGTACACTTGTGTTGTCAAAAATAGGTTTGGGACAAGAGATCATACTGCATACCTAACTGTTACTGGAATTTGTAAGTAGGAGGACCTTATGACTTGCCTATCAGTTAATATAACTGATCTTACTGGAGAATGTTAGCATTGTCAAAGGTGGGATTTGGGTGCATGTAAAACTGGTTGATCCCCTCCACAGTTTGTGTTAGTACCAAGTCAAGTATTTGCTTTACCTCTATCAATTTATCAAATGTTTTCAGCTGTCCATCCTTTGAAATTTTCATCAAATTTATTAAAGAAACTTTAAACACACAACAGTTAATAAATCTTAGAACTGCATTATTCCTATATATAAGTATTGAAATGTTCTTCATATTTTTCTCAGGAACTCGTAATTAGAGCTTCCTGAAATTTATTTTAAATGTCATGTTTGAATGCTTTACCATCTGATCCACAGGTTTATTTAAAAATTTGTGTATATCATTCAGTGAGACTTGTGATTGCATCCAAGCACATTCATTTAATCATATTTATGTGTATATGTTGTGTATTTTATTCAGTGAGACCTGTGATTGCATACACTGTTCCGTACATTGATGTGATCAAAGGCAAAAATGTAACCTTGGACTGTGTTCTGGTACAGGGAAACCCAAAACCTACTGTTCATTGGTTGGCCAGAGGTCAAGAGCTTATGAAGGACAACCATTTTGTAATAGAATCAGCCAACAAAGTAGTGATAACAAACATCCAAGAAGAGCATGAAGGAGTGTATACTTGTTTAGCTTCTAATGTTGCTGGTAATTCCACATCAGTAGTGTCCATTAATGTACAAGGTGGGTTTAAATGTAAAGTCCATAACAAGGTTCACCATACATTTGATTCAAATCATTTCCATTACCAGAAATACTCTTTTACTATACTCCGGTCCTACTAAAAAGCGCCCGGGAGCGCCCGAGAGCGCCCGGGAAAAGAAAAAGCGCCCGGAGAAGGAAAATTAGCGCCCGGAGAAGAAAATTATAATACATTGTATAATAATATTTTCTAACAATATGTTTTTTCCTGAAAAAAAAATAGTCATTGATTGTTTTGTCCTTAATATAAATGGGGATATGTACGATGCTACATTTAAAGTGTTGTTGCACTTTTACATTTTGATTTCAAAATGGTATATTAGTAAGTAAATAAAAATAAATAAGAGTATATAGAAGAATCATGAACGATATTGTCTTCGATTAAAACGTATATTTTGTTATTTAAAAATAATCAGTGCCTGAGGTGTTATATTTTCGCAACTGCATGCATGGTGAACACTTTTTTATGCAGATACTGATACAGATTTATTATATCTTTTTTATATATATACTTCATGAGTATAAAACTTAAACTGTTTCAATGGATTTGCTTATCAGGGTTTTAATGCTAAGTTTTAAATTTAAACCAAAGTCCTGCTTTGTCCACTTGTTTTAACTACGGTACATGTATAGAACTGCTTCATTTGCTGATTTATTATGTGTAACTCTTTTAATTTTGTTTAAATTAATATTTATCAGTGAAATTTAAGTTGTGTTATACATTTTTCATTTTGATATCGTTTTTGAAAAACATGTCTTTTGATGTCTTACATATAAATCTTCCGCATAAACTGTGATCCAGTAGTGTCTGTCTCTCGAAACATTATTTATATATTATTGTTAAAGTTGAAACATTCATACTTGTTTATGTGCTTTATTACTTATACATTTTTCATTTTGATATCGTTTTTGAAAAACATGTCTTTTGATGTCTTACATATAAATCTTCCGCATAAACTGTGATCCAGTAGTGTCTGTCTCTCGAAACATTATTTATATATTATTGTTAAAGTTGAAACATTCATACTTGTTTATGTGCTTTATTACAAATGTCTATTATCTGAATTTGCAAAATACTTGTCTAAAATTAAAAAAAATTAAAATGTTCATAACTTTTTTCATCGACACAAAATTGTCTCATGCCAATAAAATATTTTTCATATTTTCCCCGGGCGCTATATTTTCTTCCCCGGGCGCTTTTTCTTTTCCCCGGGCGCTTTTTCTTCACCCGGGCGCTCCCGGGCGCATTTTAGTAGGACCCCTATACTCTGATGGAAAATTTTCAATTTGTTCAATATTTATATTCAAAGTTTCATATGTAACCACAAAATCCATGAAAATTGGTATCCAATGAATAACAATGAATCCACAGTATACATTTTATCTAGATTTTAAATTTCTGTTACAATGTGTCCTTTATTTTTAACATTCATCACTTCAATTTTGATTGGGTTGTTCACATTTCTGAACAATGAAAGCCATCAATGTTCCAAGGTAATCCTCTATATTAATATCTATTATTATTTCAGTGCCTCCAAAGTTAAACACTGCAAGTCCAGAAAATCAGCAAACAAATTTTACAGTAAACCTTGGTTCTGGAGTTGTCCTCCCTTGTGAAGTGGAAGGAGACCCTCTTCCTGACATAGTTTGGTTCAAAGATGAAATTCCAATCTCCATGACAGACTTGCACTACTTCATCACTCAGGATGGCAGTTTAGAAATATTTAGCTCTGACTCAACAGATACTGGACAATATAGATGTCGTGCATCAAATGTTGTGGGGGATATAGATAAAACAGTTTCTCTCTTTGTTAGAGGTATTTACAAATACATTGTGCTTGTTCAACTTGCATTGGTTTTCGGCATCAAGGGTCTACTGGGAAAAGATCAACTTAAATCTAAATAGGTCCAACTCATGAGAATTGGTATTCTTGTCTAGTTTCAGTTACCATGAGAAATTCTCAGTTTTTTGCAAATATGGTATCAGGAACCTTTTTGAAATGTTCTTGTAACATTTTAAGATTTAATAAAATTAGATATAGTATCAACAATGAAAAGAGGTTTAAACTTGTTGCAAATTTTGCTTGAAATTTTATAGATAAATATACTAGGAACAGTGACCTTTACTTTAATGAATGAATCTTTATTGAAAAAGCATGGCAATATTAACAACATATATTACATAATATAATTTATTATTTCATTTGTGAATCCAGCCTCTTACAAATAAAAACGTCCTCTCACTCAAAACTTCAATAACATATTTTACTTTTTTTAGTTGGATCATATGAAGGAATTTTAAATAGCCTAATATAAACACATTGTCATTCTGCCCACAGATTTGAAAGCTCTTCATTATTTCCCAAGTCTGCATTTATCATGAATTTATGTCACTTGGTATCAGTTTTTTACACTCTACTGAAGAAGACGAAAAATATCAATTGATTTAAAAGGTTAAGACTCTTTTTAATTGGGTTGATGGAAAATTCTGCTTTAAGCAAGCTTTGAAGTTAGTTTGTCTTAAACAAAAGTTTTCATAAGTCAAGGACATCATAAACAGATGAGATTGTGTCCCATAACCATTTGATCCTTCAATGCATTAAAAAAAACAACCTCTAAAGGAGTAAGTTCGGTAAGGGCCATATTTGGCCCCAATTATAAAGTCTATAGTTACAAGACAATAAATGTTTTAAGTTGCCGTAAAGACATGAGAGAAAGTTGAACAGAACTGTTTTTGTCAAAGTTTTATTCTAACACGTTGATTTTTACATCCCAAAAAGGTCAACATAAGGGATTTTGGTGAAATTTGACAAAATCAGCTGGATTTCAACCAAATAAAGGACCAGGAAACATAGAGCGCAGGCGTCGACAAGCTTAATATTCAAATGAGACATATGAAATATTTTCACAAACATTATTCTAAAAGATCTTTGTTGTCGACGTATGCGCTCTATGTTTCCTGTCCAATAATCTATGGAAATTTATCCATTTTCATTGATTTTTTGTGAAAAATCGATATGAGTACAACTTGTGACGTCATAATGAAACGCAGAAACGTAAAATTTTCAACAAAATGGCGTATATCCTATCTAGTCAATGTATTAGCTATAATTTATCGTGATATTGGTCAACAAATCCGAATTTGAAATTTACGTTAAAAAAGGGGGCCATATTAGGACTTTATCGAACATACTCCTTTGGATTTTTTTTTGTCTTCATTAGATAAAAAAACCCAACAGAGTTTTAAAAACTATATGACAAAAGAAATTTCTGAAGATGATAGGTAATTCCCAAATAATCCAATATATATAAAATGCAAGCTGACAGAAACTGTTAACTGATGGTAACTGGTTGACCATAAGGGCACATTGCAATTTTACAAATTATTCCAAATCATTGAATGCTTTAAAATGAAAATATTAACCTAATTAGTGAACATTGTTGTTGTGTACTAGATGTTATTTTGCATCAGGAGATTGAGGTTAGAATTCAATTTATACTGTATTCAAAATATTTCAGTCATATGTTTAACATTTTTTATTTTTTTGTATGTAATTACAGTTCCACCAACTATAGATGGAGACCAGAATGTTGAACAGACTGTACTAAAGGGTGATACGTTGACATTAAGTTGTACTGTCAACGGGATACCAGATCCTACTGTTCACTGGAGGAAAAACTTCAAAACTTTTAACCCTAAATCGGGAAGATTTGTCTTTGATGAATTTGGACTGACTATATCGAGAGTAAAGACAAGTGATAAAGCAATTTATGAATGTGTAGCTAACAATGAGGCAGGGGAGACAACTAAAGTTATAACAGTTAGTGTACACAGTGAGTTACACTACAGAATACAAGAAATATAATATAGTGAATGCTAGGTTAATTAATATGTATTTTATACACTTCATCATTGCTATGTTTTCTTTCATTTCTTTTTCCATTCAAGTACAAATGAATTATTAAAAGTAGTAACGTCGGTGTGTGTGTGTGTTTTTTGGATCTGTTTTAAATCTTCTCTGTTTGTATGTCAAAACGATTCATGGCAGATAAAAAGTTTCATGTTTTCTATGTTTTCTTTTGTTTCATTTTCGATTCAAGTACAAATAAATTATTTATATTCCAACAATGTGTGTATAATTGAATATCATTTTAGGAGTGGGGAAATTTGCAATACCATTGTCCATCTGTCTGTTTGCTTAAAACATTTTTAAGTCCATTTCTGAGAGACTGAATGACTTCAGATTTGCTCAGCAGCTCAATCTTTATAACAAGTAACATTTGTGTGTGTGTGCGTGTGTGCTATTTGGATCCATTTTACATCTACTCTTCTGTATATCTGTGTTAGTACGTTATAAAAATGATCCATTGCAGATAAAAAGTTTCATGCATATTGTCATTTTAAAGTGTCCTCTTTGGATATGTTGCTAAATACAGAACACAAAGAAGGTTTAACACATGTGCAATGTACTAAATGTGTATTACATGGGACATTACAACAGACCATTGTCAAAAAAGGAAACCAACAATGAGCAATATATTTTGGATATAAACTAGATAGCACAACTTGGTACAGTTACAATATGTGACTTGGGGTTGAGGTTTGGGGTTTTAACAAGTATTATGTGACCACAAACATCAAGCTTTGCTAGTTATCTAAAAACATATTTCTTAAAATTAAAACAATAAAACAACATTAAAAACATGCACTGTCCAGTAACCAACAGGATGACCACTTGATTGAACTAGGAAATTAAAGACTGTGCATTAGTCAGTTAGCAGGTTCAAAATTTGTAACAATTACTACACTCTTTATCAGACTTCAGTGATGTCTCATAGAATTTTATTTGTTTTTTTTATGTCTGCAATATAGGTTTAAAATATCTTTCATAATTTTACCCTTGGTCCATTGTCAAAATTTACTCTAGGTTCTTCCTTCTGTCATGTCTGTCCTTTCTGTTTTCTGTCATTACATTTGGGACTTGTGCACCAAAACCAAAGTTTGATTATAATGTTGCTTTTACTAATGTCATTTATTATTGATTATGTTCAACATTTTGAAGCCTGGCAGATCTATTAAGACTGAAAATACTGTAAAAAATACAGAAAACGTGTTTGATGTTAGTTTGATAGCTCAATTTTTTTTTAAGATGTGGAATGATTTTTTTCCTTTGAAATTTTTTCCAGCACCTCCAACAATTGCTAGTGGAGATCCATCAGAACTGACAGTTACCAAAGGTGTTTCTGTGAATCTGAACTGTGAAATGGAAGGTGAACCAATGCCAACAGTCACATGGAGAAAAGATGGTGTCATAATAGATGTGGAATCTTATAAATATCAGCTGATAGGGACTGGATCCCTGACAATACATGATGTAGGAGTACAAGATGGTGGCCATTTTGTTTGTCAGGCAGAGAATGTGGCAGGGGAAGTCTCCAAAGAGTTTGATTTAAATGTTCATGGTATGAACTAAATCATGTATCAAAGCAAGATTTTTATGAAGGGCCGTTCAGGTCATAATTCATTTTGTTAAACATAAGCTAGAGGTATGCGTAACAGTTAGTTCACATCCCCTAGAGGTACACATAACACTTTGTTCATGTACCTTAGAAATCACTTTATTCTACTTCTCAAAAAAATAGTATCTAGTTGATATATTTAAAGCAAATCATTGGTTTGTCACAATTGGTCTAGTAGTTAGGACATATATGATCATAGTAAAATTTGATGAACGATTACAATTTCTGAGAAAAAAAATCACAATTTACAGACATCTCAAAAATGTTTTTACTGATAGGACCAAAAAGGGTTGACATATGTTTAATAGGCATTCATCAGTTATCAGTCATCAAATTTGGGAGGAGTATTGCTATTAGAATGAATTGTTAACACTATGAGCCTCTTTTTTTTAGCTCCTCCAGAACTACCACAAGATTTACCAGCTACAACAAAAGTCGTTGAAGGAGAATCGGTAACATTAGTCTGTCCTGCTGTTGGTACTCCTATACCTACCATTACCTGGTACAAAGATAACATACTTATCACAGATCCAGTCATCTTATCAGATGGATCTCTCAATATAGAAATGGTAAAATCATCTGATGAAGGATCATACAGATGTCAGGCCACAAATAAGGCTGGTTCTGTTGAAAGAAATGTCACATTGGATGTACATGGTAAGAAAAATTCTTTTTATGTCTTGCTTTCTGAAGTGGGAGGAACACAGTGGTTATGGAGTCCATTCATTCATTTTTCCTTCCACCCCATTATTGCATTCACAACTTCACAATTGTATCTAAAATTCACAATTCAGAAAATAAATGAGATGTGTTTGTGTATAAACGATGAGTTATCATGCAATGTTTTGAATACTTTGACAAGGTCATGCATGTTTTTTGGGGATTAAAATAGTATTGCTAGTTACTGAATTTATTTTTTTGTCTCTCAATGAAACATCAATGCAATGAAAATATTTTTTAATATTTTTTTAACACCTGGACTCTTACCTAAGTGTCCCACTTTCAATTGTTTTCTTCATTCAGTAAAATTAACTCAATATTTTAATTTACTATTTCAGTAAAACCAAATATAATAGATAGTGATTCACATGGTCCTGATAGTAGAAATCCAAATGTTATACTCCATGATAATATAACCTTGACCTGTCCTGTGGAAGGAGATCCCCTTCCTTCAATAACATGGTACAAAGATGGCCAACAGATTGAAGATGATTATTATACGCTGTCAGATGATGGTTTGATGTTGACCATAACCAATGCAAGGATAAGGGATGATGGAAGATTTAAATGTGTTGCTAGAAATGTTGCAGGAGAAACAGATGTTACCTTTGACCTTAATGTTCATGGTAATATGTAGTTTTGTTTAATAAAATCATCGAGGAAATAATCACCGGCAGCTGGAAGACAAGAATTTACACTATTTCATTTGCCAGTATACTGTCAGAAAATTTATCAGAAATAAGAGACATTTGAAGAGATGACCAGATTCATACAGCAGAGAGATTTACAAGATCTCAATTATATCGTTGTATGACACCAGAGGAATTACGGGATTTCTTTCACATCTGAAATTATTAGACTGAAAAATAACATTATTGAATAAAAACAATGTAATAATTTTATATATTCTCATACATAATGGTTATGTATAAACTTTTGCACAATCATCTCAAACTACAATCAGACTTTCCTCAAATTTTGGAATCGAGCTTCAAGTGAACATTCTTTACTGTGTTGTGTGTGTCTTCATCCATTAGTCATTAACTTGTGTTAGCTGAATACTTATAGCGAAGTTTCAATAGGGAGAAATCAAATTATTGTTAAGCCCCACCTACGATAGTAGAGGGGCATTATGTTTTCTGGTCTGTGGGTCTGTTCGTTCGTCTGTGGTTCTATTCGTCCGTCTGTGCGTCCGTTCGTTCAGGTTAAAACTTTTGGTCAAGGTAGTTTTTGATGAAGCTGAAGTCCAATCAACTTGAAACTTAGTACACTTGTTGCTTATGATATGATCTTTCTAATTTTAAAGCCAAATTAGACTTTCGACTTCAATTTCACGGTCACTGAACATAGAAAATGAAAGTGGAAGTTTCAGGTTAAAGTTTTTGGTCAAGGTAGTTTTTGATGAAATTGAAGTCCAATCAACTTGAAACTTAGTACATATGTTCCCTATAGTATAATCGTTCTAATTTTAAAGCCAAATTAGATTATTACCCAATATCACGGTCCATGGAACATGCAAAAGGATAGTGCGAGTGGGGCATCCGTGTACATTGGACACATTCTTGTTTTAAATTTAAGTTGAAGTGAAGTTTAATAACATAACTCAATGTCTTCAAATTTGAGAAAACTTGACATCATTTCAGTCATGTTAAAGTATATTTCATTGTTTTTCGCAGTTCCACCATATGTTGACACCACAGCTGTATCACCAGATCAAATGACACCCATACAGAACACACCATTGGTCATAAATTGTCCTATTAGTGGTGTTCCAACACCAAATATCACATGGCACAAAGATGGAGAAGTTATTTCTACCAGTAATCATGTGACTATTTCAACCAATGGAAGGAGACTGACTGTGACAGATACAAAGGTAGACGACTCTGGGAGTTACAAGTGTGTTGGAGAGAATACAGCTGGGACGGAAGAAAAAACTTTTTTTGTAAAAGTTAATGGTAGGATAAATGTTAATTAATTGTAGAATACATATTCAGCTTAGTTTGCTCAGTGAACTAGTGTGAGCTTTTTCTCATTTTTTGTGTAGACTTTTTCAGAAATTGTATGCTCCGAAATTGAAAAGCTTATTGAAACAAAACTTTTCTTTGCTAGCTTTCACGAAGTTTAGTGAAAATATAAATGTGTGATGAACCGATTGAACATGGCTACCCTAACTGAAAGTGCTAATAGAACATTAAGATAAAA
The DNA here is from genome assembly GCF_963676685.1 of Mytilus edulis. Taxonomy (NCBI): domain Eukaryota; kingdom Metazoa; phylum Mollusca; class Bivalvia; order Mytilida; family Mytilidae; genus Mytilus; species Mytilus edulis. Next base: position 79,532,591 of record NC_092345.1, on the reverse strand, counting down.
ATGGCTGAACCAATTGAAATCAAGCTAGATAAGAGATGTTCATGTGGAGGTCTGTTAAAGTGTGATTTATTCTTTAAAAATTTTAAAAAGAACGTTTGTGAGGCCAAAGTTAAGAAAGAAACGCTATGGGAAATTTTATTTTGAATTCATTTCGTACAGGTGAAAGAAAATGAAAATTTTGTAAATGAAATTTTGGTATTTACCATATGTAATGACTTTGATTCTGATGACAATTTTTGCTATTGTGACATAGTGCATCCAAAAAAGTCGTTTAGACCCATACTTGTCTGTCTTACAGTGTTAGCTTGATACTTTTACATAGGAACATGTGAAGTCATTAGATATTTATGTTTCAGTTCCACCAACTGTTGAGAACCCAGGAGAAGTAGAAAGACCAGAAGTCATACATGGAAAAACATTAAGAATGAGATGTCCTGCTGATGGGATTCCTCCACCAACAATAACATGGTTTATAAATAATAAAGCAATAAGAAATAACACTGAGAGGTTGTCCCTCTTGGAGGATGGATGGACATTAGAGATCACTAATATACAGGAAACAGATACTGACAGATATATCTGTAAAGCTGAAAACATGGCTGGGCAGATTGAAAAGAATTTTGACGTCAATGTGTTATGTAAGATAATATTCAAATATTATTTTGTGTTTTTGCTCAGATCTGCAAAAAGGTCAGCATACCTGAAATTGTCAGTTGTCTTTTTATAGGATTTATTGCATACAAATTACTCATATTTTTTTACATTTTTTTTTGTTTAGTGAAAAAAAATAAAAAAGATAAAGCGAAACTGTAATTTTTTTTTATTAGCAATACAAGATCAACAAATAAGAGATTTTAGTCATGAGTAAGGTCAAGTTAAAATTTCCTTAAAATATAGAGAATTTTTGCGAGACAAAATATCTGTGCAATAAAGAAAAGAATCATATCTTAAAGTGAACAGAATAAATAAGCCAGACTTTAATAAGCTCTTTCCATGTATATATGTGACTTTGTTAACATCTTGTGTCTTGCTATTGAATTAATAAATTACCTGTTTAACTTACAAGACAGCATTTATCATTTATTTATATATTTTTTCCAGTGCCTTCACAGATAATCAAGGACAGATTAGAGAGGAACCATAAAGTGATATTGAATAATCCATTTAATCTTGTCTGTCCTGTACAGGGAAATCCCCTGCCTGCAATCACATGGTATAAAAATGGCCAAGCAATCAACTTTACAAATAGTCAGTCATACCGAGCCAACTCTGAAGGGAGAGATTTATATATTTTGTCTGCAAGTGAAAAAGACACAGCTGTATTTAGATGTCAAGCTTCAAACAAAGCTGGAGATGATCATATAGATTTCAGTGTCAAAGTTTTGTGTAAGTTCTTGTGACATAAAATATTTAGTGTTTGTAAATTGTCTCCATATTTAGTTGTCTTTTAAAAATCAAAAGGAAGGTGAGTGTAGTTACAAAAATTATAGATTTCTCTGAATTGAATACAAGATAAACAGTTCACCTGGTCTGTAATTTAAACCTGCTCTTCTTTGCTCTTTCTTAAAAACGAAATTATTAAGTTCTGTCAATATTCTTTATCAAGAAAAAAGATCAAATACTGTTAACAATTTTCTATTTTATGACAGTATCTGCTAGAGTCAATATGACCGGTATTGACACCAAACCAAAGGTTATATCAGGTGACCCTCTGACCTTGATATGTCCTGGTGTGGGTATACCTAAACCTAATATTACTTGGTATAAGGATGGTAGTGTGTTGTCAGAGGATACTGAGCAGCTGACCATTGATGTTGTTGATGTTAGAGATGCAGGCATGTACAAATGTGTAGTTCAAAATGAGGCTGGACAGTCAGAGGTCGAATTTAATGTTAAAGTTCAAGGTTTGTATTTTATGTATGGAAGTTTTAAATATACATGTATCATTTGGAAAATTCTTCATATCATTGTTTTGCTGAACTAAATTGAATCTTTTAATAGAAATAAAACAATGATAAAAAAGTAAACAATTATAGGTCAAAGTACGACCTTAAAAAAATAGCCTTTTGATCACTTAAATTATTATTAAACATCAATATTGAATATCCTCTACTATTTTTATAAAATCCAAAATTTTTGATTGTTGAATAAAGACAAATTCTTAATGTCTACTTGCAAAAATGTGTTCTTGTACATACTGTGTGTTCTCCATTTTACCCATTATAAATGTATGTTACTCATACTTACAAAACAATGTATGGAAATTATCATTTGAACATCATGAACTTAGGAACTCGTTACATACTTAAATAAATTGCAAAATAAATTAAAAAAAAAGGATTTTAACTGAAGTTAAGAATAATGTCATTTCTAAAGTATGAACACTTGCAGTTCCACCTAGAATTGATAAAGAAGGAATCGACACGAATCCTGAAGTAGTGACCAGTCCCCCTCATACACTGAGTTGTCCAGCAAGAGGTAGACCACCACCTGATATCACATGGTATAAAAATGGACAAATAATTGACTTCACATCAGATTCAAACCTTGAATTGAAGTCTAGGGGGAGACAACTCTATTTTAAAGAAGTTCAATTGAAGGATGATGGTGTATATAAATGCTTGGCTGTGAACGAAGCTGGAAGTGTTGAACAGGAATATGATTTGGATGTATTAGGTATATATGTTAATGGATAATTTGTAAAAGAATAATGTTAATGATTTGGTTTTTAGTAAGTATGATAATGGTTTGGTTACTATAATTTATAAACCTAATTTATAAACCTAAGATAATAGTGAAAGAAGAGAAGAAGAGCTTATCAAAGGAATTTGAGGTGATGGAGGTGTCTGAATTTGGCCTATTGCCTCTTTATCAATTAAAGGAAAATGGTTTTGAAGCAAAACGTTTTTTTTTAAACACAAATGTTTAAAATTTGTTGATTATGGGACATTAAAAAAACCAACAATAAGTGCATTCAAAGACCACTGTAAAAAAGAATCATGAAACTTGCTTCACTAAAACATTTTACCTATGTTCCTCATTTTGGACAAACCTCAACAAAAATGAAAAAAAGGTTCTCATCAAATAATTATTTGTTGTTTATTTAATTTTAAAGTTTTAGTGATAAAGCCAATTTTTTAATGTCTTTACTTTCAGTACCTCCGTCTATTGCTGATTCAGATAATAATGACATAACCAAAGTTATATCAGGTCATACAACAGTACTGAATTGTCCTGCATCTGGTACCCCTGTTCCTGTTATTGAATGGTTTAAAAATGGCTGGTTAATAGTTAACAGTAACCATATTCTGACTGAGGACAATGGGAGACAACTTAAGATTATAAATACTAGAGTGGAAGACTCCGGGAATTACACATGTACAGCAACAAATACTGCAGGGAAAACAGAACAAGACATGACTCTGCTTGTGCTTGGTATTAATTACAGGATATATTATATTTTCTCACTTTAATCTTCAATAAATATGCTAATGAGATGAATGAAAGTATTTAAGGTGGCTCGGGGCCTATTAAAAGTGTCTATCAGAAGTGCCGTATTTTTTGATATTTTATTCTTTACAGAAATTAAATCAAATTGGTTGAAAAAAATAGGGGGTCACGGACGATTTAAGCTCAAAATTTTACTTTTAAACATGTATGTAAAAGGGACCATTTTTCAATGAAATGATAGGGAAAATAGAGGTGTTGACATAATTTTATCGGATTATCAAAAAAACGTTCTATGACACTTGGTCCAAAACTGTAAAATAAAAAGCTGAAATATAGCTTCAAAGAATGAGCAAATAAAAAAGATAGGTCACCGATAAGGAAAAAAATATATTTTGCCTTTTAAAAAACCCAAATTCTGGCGGGAAAATGGTAAAACTGGGTGAAATGTCATTTTGACCCTTTAACAAATACTGATTATAACGAAAATATTCTATTATTCACATAACTACAATGATCTAGCATTTCTAATCAATCAAAATATTTAAAAAAATTATATCGAATTTACGACAAATACTTTTGTAATTCATGCGTGAAATTATGCGCAGTCGAATAGTCCCGAGCCACCTTAAGAAAAGCAAATAGAAAAAATACGATTATAAATATATTAAATAGTTATTTTCTTATTTAGTAAACTCTGCTTTAAACTTTAAAGGAAAAACTGTAAAAATTGATTATTAAAAAACAATTTTGTATTAACAAGTCAATGTTTATTGGTAACCTTACAGTTCCACCTTCCATTGATGAGTCCAATGTCATTTATAGCCCTAAAGTACGTGTGAACCGTACTGTACTGTTAGACTGTCCTATAGAGGGTGTACCATTACCTGATGTCACATGGTTGGTAAACAACATCCCATTGGTGGAGAGTGAAAGGCATCAGCTACTTCGTGATAATAGACAAGTGAAGATTACAAAAGCTCAAATCCGTGATAGTGGCACTTATACATGTCAAGCAGTGAATGAAGCAGGAAGTCTGAATAAAAACTTTAGGCTGACAGTGCAGTGTAAGTCTGAATAAAAACTTTAGACTGACTGTGCAGTGTAAGTCTGAATAAAAACTTTAGACTGACAGTGCAGTGTAAGTCTGAATAAAAACTTTAGCTGATTAGCATAGTGCTGAAGTTCTCATACATTAGATAAATTTGATTTATTGATCAAAACATCAAACCCTGTATATCATGTGTGAAATTAAAAAGTTATTGAAATTTAAAAACTATTGACAAGTCTGTTATATTTGAATCAACGTGTTGAAGTTAAGAATTGGCAAGGTAGTCCTGATTGAAATTTTATTGTACAAATCCACTGTATATATATAAATGCCCCAGAGATCCAGTTATAGCGAACCCTATGATAGTTTTCCATAGATTCACCTGCAAGTTACCTGTCGATTAAGTTCTATTGTCCCATTGAACAAATACAACAGGTATTGTTCTCTGTATAGTTTATTCACCAGGACCTTTAAATTTCTTCCAAGAGAAATCTAATGAGTGATATATTTCTCCTAGAAGAAATTTAAAGGTCCTGGTGATTGAACTATACAGAGAACAATACCTGTTGTATTTGTAAGATGGGACAATAGAACTTACAAAAGTTTAAATCGACAGGTAACTTGCAGGTGAATCTATGGAAAACTATCATAGGGTTCATAATAACTGATTGGAAATGTGAAATATTTGCTACCAAAGCTGCTTATATAAATAGACTGTAACAAAAACTAGTGGTGTTTAGACATTTTTTGTATTTTATTATTTTAAGTTAATTGATTTCATTCATCAATATCAAATATAGATAAGTTAAGTTTTTGAAACAGTGTCTGGAATAGGGTAAATATTTAGTATACACATGCATTCAAGATATAAGTACATATAGCTTAATGTTTACAGTGCCAGCTGCAATAGATAGAGGTAATCTACAGACACAATTCTCCATCATTGAGAACCAGACTGTATTTATAGATTGTCCTGTGTCAGGTTCTCCTACACCTTCCATTATTTGGTCGAAAGACAGGATACCACTATTTGACTTTCCGTATCAAGATTTAAAGGTGCTGAATCAAGACCAGAGGTTAGAGGTCAGTAATGCCCAAGTGGAGGATGCTGGGAAATATACATGTAAAGCAACAAATGTGGCTGGATCTGACAAACAGTATTTCAACCTAGAAGTGAGAGGTAGATAAATGTTTATTTGTGTCTGTACTTGCATTTTTCAATATTTACTGTAAACCAACTTATTTTCCTTGGTACTTTACTTTGCGTGTAGCCTTTTCTATACCAATTCACGACGATTTAATTTTCGCTATTTTAATATTTACTTATTGTAGTTAGACAAGGAAAGATCTAGATTATCGGGACAATTTATTTTTGCGTTATTTTTCTTCTAGCGAAAATAAATCCCTCGCAAAATTAGTTGGTTTATTGTATTAGATGCCACTTAAAATTAATCTTAACAATGAACACACACCATAATATGAAGCTTTATAATATACCTTGAGGAAATTGTTTATTGTTAAAAGTAATTCTTTTATAAAACTTGATTGAAAGAAAAACTTGACTATTTATTAGAATGAATTTAAATACCGATCTGAGCAAAGGAGTTCAAAATTAGAATATTGATCATAACAATGCACTGTACCTTATTTCCCAAGGTTATGATGATGATACATATAAGCATATGCATACATAAGAAGATGTGGTTTGATTACCAATGAGACAACTCTCCACCAGAGACCAAATGATGTAGAAATTACAAACTTTAAGTCACTGTATGGCCTTCAACAATGATTAAAACACATACCGCTTAATAAGCTATAAAAGGCCCTGAAATGAAAAATTAAAACATGAAAACTGTTTAAAAACAGTCTTGATTTATGTATAAAACAATCAACAAAAAAGAAATATGATATGCAACAATAACTTTTGAAATATTCTTCTTAAAATTGTTGAGATATTTAAAGTCATATAAAACCTCAAATTAAAAATAAATATGCATATGTTTTTTTTTGTTTTTATAACAAATGGATAGTTGTCATTATTAAACTTTTGTACATATACTTTTTTCTGAAGAAAATTCTTTAATTGTCAACATTTAGAAGAAGTTTACTTTTTTTTATTGCTTCCTTCCAGGAAGCAATTGGCCGACATATTTTCGGTATTCAAAGTGACCTTAGTGTGACCCATCTCGTAAAAATCTGGTGATCGCAATACTCATGGATCTGTCATTTAAATAAACTATTATCACATTGAACATGTTATACATGTGCTCAATATCCATGGTTCTTTGTTGATTATTTACTATAAGCTGACAATCGGTAAACTACGTCTTCAAAATGTAAAGCAAAATACTGTCCCATGAAATATTGTACCACAAGACAATATTTCATAACTATGTATCATGAAATATTGTCCTCGTCTATGGAAAAATGTCCAGAGAAGGACAAATTTGCATAGTGAAATTGTGTCTGTATATAGACAATATTTCACAGATGAATACTATGGAATTTTGACTTGTTAAAGGGAGTTATATTTTGTGTGAATTAAGACAATATTTCATAGATAAATACTACGAAATTGTGTCCTGTTAAAGGGAGGTTATATTTTGGTTATATTTCGTGAGTATTGAGACAATATTTCATAGACAGATTGTCATTAAATTTTGTCTCATGAAGGGGAGGTTATCAACATATATTTATGTTAGAGAAGGTATATAGGATTTTTTTTCTGCAACACATACCTGTGTTTATATTTACAAAATAAGCGATTGTCAGTACATTACTTATATTTGTACAGTATAATGTAATAAAATGAAACCTTTGTTAAACAATTCTTTAATCTATAATTAACCATTTGGAATGTATCTATGCAAATATGAAACTCACTATTAACAATAATATAGATTCTCTACTATACAAAACAATTTCAGTTATAAATCTAAAAATGTGCATGCTGCATGCTTGTGTACTATTTCTAATTGTGAAATAATTTGATTAAAAAATATTTTCAAAGCCAGTATTTCATAGTGAAGTATTGTCATGAACAGAATTTCATAGTGAAATATTGTCATGAACAGAATTTCATAGTGAAATATTGTCCAGAACATGCATAAGGAGGTGACAAAATTTCATGGACAAGGACACTATTTCATAATGAAATATTGTCCAAGACAATATTTCATTATGAAATACTGTCAGTGGACAATATTTTATATAAAAATTTGTCCGACAGACAATATTTCATGGAGGACAATATTTTATGTTACAAAAAAATGACAATTAATGAGCGGCCATATTTTCAATTCATAACAGACAGAGAGAAGAAAAAAAATAACAATTAAACGAATTTTTGCCTAAAAAATGATAAAATCATGCACAGAAGACTAAGTTTATGATATATACATGCATTGGTTTAAGAATTGGATAAACATTATTCACCAGTCACTCGTTTCATATGATTTTAACACTGCCTGTGCTCATAATTAGATATATAATGGTTAAGCCTTTTTATTAAATAAATACTTTATCTGACAGTACCCCCAGTAATGGATGGACAGAGAACAGTAACAAAGTCATCAGTTATTGTCAGAAATCCTGTAAACTTACAATGTCTTGTCAATGGTATACCAAGACCAGATGTCACATGGCTGAAAGATTATAAACCACTAGATCTGTCTGTAAACCCACACATCAGGATAATGACAGAAGGGCAGGTATTTCTGACTGTTTCTCTTCCATCAATGTTTATTTGGGGAGGGGGAGGGGTGTCATTCTTTTTATATGTTGGTGGATGTAAAAATTTGAAGTCGAGGTAAAAAAAGATAATAAATAATTTGCTGATTTTAATTGTCAATGGATTAGTGGAAATTACACTGAAACATACTTGTCAGTCTCAGATAAAGAAGAAAAAGAAAAAAGAATAAATAAACTTTTTTTTTTATTTAGAAATATAAGAGCCAATATCGAATAAACATTTGTCATGAGAGTCGATACTTATCTTAATAGCCTGAAGATTGATGTATTTATATGAGTACTAGCATCGTTAAGTCATGCTAAATTACTGAAATCTTCATAAGTTTACCATTTGAGTTGGTAATGAAAAAACCTGCTTGAAACTCTTAAGCTTAAAGAAAGTCATTCACATGTGCATGAGTGTATTGTATTTATTTTGGGTTATCCATGGTCAAGTCATATGATGACTTGTACCTGCAGGAAAACGTTCTGATATTGTGATTGCAGTAAAAGATTTTTGTTAAATTTAAAAGTTTACATGAATTTTTTACAGGTTCTTCAGTTTATTGGTAGTCAAGTTGATGACAAAGGAAGATACACTTGTAGAGCAAATAACTCAGCTGGTATAGCAGAAAAATACTTTGATCTTACTGTTCTTGGTGAGTACTGAACTCAGAGAAATACTTTGGTCTAACTGTTCTTGGTGAGTACTGAACTCAGCATTAAAATCAAGTAGAACAAATAACTGGTATATCAGAAAAATACTTTGATCTTACTGTTCTTGGTGAGTACTGAACTCAGAAAAATACTTTGATCTAACTGTTCTTGGTGAGTATTGAACTCAGAGAAATACTTTGATCTAACTGTTCTTGGTGAGTACTGAACTCAGAGAAATTCTTTGATCTAACTGTTCTTGGTGAGTATTGAACTCAGCATTAAAATCAAGTAGAGCAAATAACTGGTATATCAGAGAAATATTTTGATATAAACTGTCCTTTTTGAGTATTGACCTCAGCATTAAAATCAAGTAGAGCAGTTAACTCAGCTTGTTTATCAGAGAAATAATTTGAACTTAGCATTCTTGGTGAGTATTGAAATCACCACAGGACTCAAGTAAAGCAAATAACTTAGTTGTTTTATAAAGTCATACCTTGATTGAAATTTTCTTAGTTAGTAATAAACTCAATACATGTAGAGCATAAATTTTATGGAAAAAAGGTTGATTCCATCTTGAGACAACACTTTGTACGCACTTTTATTGAGCAGTTCTTATTGAGTATAAACCTCAATACATGTAGAACAAGTAACTCTGCTTCTTTTCTAACTATTCCAGATTAGTAACAAACTTGAGACATGAATAGCAAATAAATTTCCTGGATTAGCAAAGAGAGATACTTTGATCTAATTTTTATACTACTGCCATAGGCAAATGGAGGGGGGTGGGGCTCTTAATTTAAGTTTGATTCATTGAAATTTATACACTATGCTGAGAACCACACCATGCAGACAGAGTTCAAATTTGGGCAGTGCAACATTTACTGTTCTATAGTTATGCTCATCTTTGACCTTGAAAAATTGCACATCTTTGACCTTGAAAAATTGCAAAGCTTGAGCAGGGCCATTCTTGTCATCAGACACATACTTCACAGGATTTCTCAACTTACAGTATATATACTTGATGCATGAACCTAAGATAGGAAGTATGTTACATGATTGAGAATAAAAATACACGATATATGTTTGATATTACAGTTCCACCAAAAGTGAATGGTTCTGATTCTATACAGAAGCAGGAAGTAACAATAAATCATCAACACGTCCTGGATTGTCCTGCCAGTGGTGTCCCACCTCCAAAAATAACATGGAAATATCGTGGGGATGTTATACCAGAATATGGTTCTCCATCTCACAGGATCTTGAATAATGGGAGACAACTTTTGTTTATTAATACACAGTTGTATGATGCAGGATTCTATAGTTGTATAATCAGTAATGTAGCAGGAAACACTAGTCTAGACTTCCAGGTTGAAGTTCAAGGTTTGCTGCAGATATATTGTCAGTAATGTTGAAGGGAACATAAGTCTTGATGTTGAAGTAGTTGTAAAGATAAAAATAAGTTGATAGGGTACTATTATAAGGAGACAACTTTCCACCAAATCTGTAATGATTAAGATATAAACAATTATAGGTTACTGTACGGCATTCCCCAATTAGAAAAACTCAAACTTATAGTACTGCTATAAAAAGCCACAACATGCAAATATAAAAACAAATTAAAGGAAAAAACAAATATGACAGACATGAAATAACAACAACCACTGACTTACAGGCTCCTGACTTTAGACATGCATATAAAGAACAGTGGGTGTTTTAAACATGTTTGTGTGGGTTCAGCTCTTGCCTAGCCTGAGACAGTTGTGTAACAGTACAACGTAAGAAAAACGTAAAAGTCAGTTGCAAACGCTTAATTCAAAGTTTTTTCAATATGTACTTTTAGTATTACTGTTGGAAACAGGTCATCATTTCCAGGTGGAACCTCATTCTCAAAGATATAGATTCAGTTATGTTGAAGAAAAAAAAAGTCTAGTTCTAGATAAGAGTTCAAAGTCTGATGTTAATTAAAAGGAATAAGAGGCATATTTCCATCTTTACTCATTTTGATGTAGCTCAGTCAACGTTTCTGTGATTGAATCCACTTGGTGCAAATAATAAAATGTATCAGATATTTATGTAATTTTTCAGTGCCACCTACCATTAGAGAAGGACAAAGACATGTTGCCAGTGTTGTTAATACAAGAGTAAGGTTACCTTGTGAATCAGATGGCCTGCCCAAACCAGTTATTACATGGGAAAAGAACGGTCAACCATTCCCCACTACTGGATTACGTCATACCATGCAGGAACAAGGAACCATAGAATTTGTATCAGTCCAATTAGAGGATGCTGGAGATTATACTTGTCATGCTTCTAACCCAGCAGGGAATGCTACAAGACATGTTAGTTTGGCTGTACAGGGTAAGTGTATCAGTCCAATTAGAGGACGCTGGAGATTATACTTGTCAAGCTTCTAACCCAGCAGGGAATGTTACAAGACTTGTTAGTCTGGCTGTACAAGGTAAGTGTATCAGTCCAATTATAGGACGCTGAAGATTATACTTGTCATGCTTCTAACCCAGCAGGGAATGCTAAAAGACATGTTAGCCTGGCTGTACAGGGTAAGCTATAAAGGCTAATTATTTTAAAACACTTTTAAAAGTTTGTTATCAACTTATTGTAGTTTTTAGTTATGTCAACGTATATATGCAGTTTCTGCTTCCCAAAAATTGTAAACACTGAAGACAGCTATATTTAACACCTCAGAACTAAGAAAAGTACAAATTCTCTCATAGGTTAAGATAATCAGAGTGAGAGTGACTTCTTCCTGTCACTATATGATGCAGTGCCTGTATTCACACAGTCTGTCTTAATCTTTCAAGGGTTTAGTGGAGGAAGTCAAATTGTTATCTTAGGCTAGCAAAAAGATGGAAATAGAAAAATGGTAATGCTTGATAGTCCTCCAATTTTTAAAAATTTCAGATATATTTATATGAGACAAATTAATTTGAATAATTTATTGATTTTGTTTATCTTTAGTAACGCCAAAGATGAGAAATCAGGATCCTGTTGAATTATCTGTTGTGGTTGGACAAAGTGTAGAACTACCTTGTGATGTAGAAGCCTACCCCCCACCAAGGATAATGTGGCAGAAAGGAGCTTCCATACTTGCAGAGTTTCCAGAGACTATCCAGTCATCTAATTCTAGTATGCATATCTCTTGCTGCATTGTCTGAATGCTGCACAGTCTGAACAATTTAACAAATAAGCACTATAATGGAAATTCCCTGACAATTTGAAAATAATTCTGGTGTGTTTTCCCAGAGTTATGGAACTCAATTTTCAAGATTTAATTTTGTCACATGTTTAACCATAACTAGAGTTTTCTTGGATTGATTAACTGGAAAAGTCACATTATTGTTGGGATTGGTTAATACTATACACTTTTTGATATAATATAAAAGACTCTGGTATATCATTCCAGTGTCTCATGTTTTTAATTGTCAGAAAATAAGAGTATGACGAGTACACTTTTCTTTTTGCTCAAATATTAAAAAAAAAATGTTTGTTGTGAAGTCACTTTTGGGATAAAAACAAGTTTCTTGTTTTCAGAATATGAATCAGCATAACATAATAATTTCACTCTAGCAATGTAAAATAAGCCATCTTGATGTTAAAATGACAAGGCTTTTCTACACATTAAACTTTGTATATGATTTTAGATTACCAGATAATAGATAATTCCACCCTGAGAATGTTGAAGACTGATGTCAGTGACTCAGGAATATACATATGTATAGCACGTAACAATGCTGGCACAGCTATTGGTCAAGTCAGGTTACAAGTATCAGGTAGGTTTTATTAGGGTCCTGCCTTTAGGCGGGTACCCTATAGTGATCAGTCTGTCCGTCCGTCCATCCGTCCATCCGTCCATCCGTCCGTCCGTCCGTAACACTTTTGTGTCCGCTCCATATCTAGAGAACCATTATGATTTCATACTTTATACTTTACATGTTTATTAACCACCACCAGAGGGCGTGTCATGATGTATGTGCAACTTTCTAGGTCAAAGGTCAAGGTAAAAAAACTTTGGTTTCAGTTGACAACCCTGTGTCCTGTGGTGAAGATCGTGTCCGCTCTATATCTTGAGAACTGTTATGATTTCAAAGTTTATACTTGACATGTATATGAACCAACACCAAAGGGTGTGTCATAATTTATGAACGACTGCCTAGGGCAAAGTTTAAGGTCAAAAACTTTGGTTTCAGTTGACAACCCCATGTCCTATGGAAAAGATTGTGTTCTCTCTATATCTTGAGAACCGTTATCATTTTGAAGTTTATACCTGAAATGTATATAAACCAATATCAGAGGGTATGTCATAATTTATGTACAACTTCCTAGGTCAAAGGTCAAGGTCAAAAACTTTGGTTTCAGTTGACAACCCCATGTTCTATGGTAAAGATCGTGTCCGCTCTATATCTTGAGAACCGTTGTCATTTCAAAGTTTATACTTGACATGTATATAAACCAACACCAAAGGGTATGTCATAATTTATGTACAACTTCCTAGGTCAAAGGTCAAGGTCAAAAACTTTGGTTTCAGTTGACAACCCCATGTCCTATGGGAAAGATCGTGTCCGCTCTATATCTTGAGAACTGTTATCATTTCAAAGTTTATACTTGACATGTTTATAAACCAACACCAAAGGGTATGTCATAATTTATTTACAACTTCCTAGGTCAAAGGTCAAGGTCAAAAACGTTTTTTTAGTTGACAAACCCATGTCCTATGGTAAAGATACAATTTTTTAATGCACATTATTCACAGCGGGGCCCACAGAGATGGCTCCCATCTCAATGATATCTAGTTACACATAAAAAGATTCAATGTGGGAGGGGGAATATGTTGGAGATGTATGAATAAGACTGAATTGCAGAAAATATTGAAGAAGAAAAAATATACAAAAGAAAACTTAATATTGTTAAATGTAAACTCACCTTTATTCACAACAAAATTGAAAAATATCAAATAACTTCAATTTTTGTCGAGCCTGCAACTTTTGTTGCGCCTGCAACTTTTGTTGCAGAAACTCGACATAGGGATTTTGATTGGGCAGCCGCGGCGTTAGCTAACTTTAAAAAAAAAGCTTTATATTTTAGCAGGTGGAAGACCTGGATGCTTCATTCTTTGTATATAGATGCCTCATGTTATGAAGTTTCCGACAGTCACATGTCCAATGTCCTTGACCTCATTTTCATGGTTCAGTGACCACTTGAAAAAAAAGTTCATATTTTTTTGTAATGTTGAATTCTCTCTTATTATAAGTAATAGGATTACTATATTTGGTATGTGCGTACCTTGCAAGGTCCTCATGCCCGTCAGACAGTTTTCACTTGACCTCGACCTCATTTCATGGATCAGTGAACAAGGTTAAGTTTTGGTGGTCAAGTCCATATCTCAGATACTATAAGCAATAGGGCTAGTATATTCGGTGTAAGGAAGGACTGTAAGGTGTACATGTCTAACTGGCAGGTGTCATCTGACCTTGACCTCATTTTCATGGTTCAGTGGTTATAGTTAAGTTTTTGTGTTTTGGTCTGTTTTTCTCATACTTTATGCAATAGGTCAACTATATTTGTTGTATGGAATGATTGTAAGGTGTACATGTCTAGCGGCAAATGTCATCTGACCTTGACCTCATTTTCATGGTTGAGTGGTCAAAGTTAAGTTTTTGAGTTTTGGTCTTTTTATCTAATATTATATGCCAAAGGTCAACTATATTTGGTGTATGGAAATATTTTATGATCTATATGTCAGTCCAGCAGGTTTTATTTGACCATGACCTCAATTTCACGGTTCATTGCACAATGTTAAGTTTTTGTGTTTTGGTCTATTTTTTCTTAAACTATAAGTAATAGGTCAACTGTATTTGTTGTATGGAAGCATTGTTAGCTGTACATGTCTGCCAGACATGGTTCATCTGACCTTGACCATATTTTCATGGTTCATTGGTCTTTGTTTAGCTATCTTGGTTAATGTTAAGTTGATGTGACAGTTGTAATAAAGCTTTATACTTAGGACTATCAACATAATATCAATGATTAGTAAAGAAGGCAAGACATTTCAGCGTGTGCACTCTTGTTAAGTTAAAAACTCGTTGGGTGATTTTGTTTTAATATAAGGTTGGCACTACAATAATGACAGTAGTGCCAACCTTATATAAAATCTAAATTAAATCAATAAAAACTTACTTTTCATTCAACAGGTTGGCAAGAATTTTATGTTTCAAGATTTTAAGGTTGAACCAGTCTTTGTCTCTTTGAATATTTCCTGTATTTTCACATAGTTTTATTTGAAGAGATATTTAATACATTCAACTTATTGCTGTTTTCTCAAAATTGTCTTTGACCTTTTTTGTGCTAATTTTCCATATCTACTTTAGTGAAAGAGGATTTTCCCATTATGAGAATGTATGATCTATGAGCCTATGTCATTGACTTTTCTAGGAGTATAGCCATAAACAGATTACCAATGGTCTACCTCAAAGATCATTCTTATCTGAAGAACCATAGATTATGTATAAATAACACATGTAATCACTATAAGTTTGTATCTGTGAATTTTATTTCACCATGATTATCTTTCAGTGCCTCCAAAGATATCATTCAGTAGGACAGTATTCACGGTAGCACAAGGACGAGATATTGTTTTACTATGTAATAATATTGGTACCCCAGAACCAAAGATAACATGGGAAAAGGATGGTATTGAAATTTCTAATGCTGATTACCATTATAGAGTGTTGAGATCAGGTCAACTAGCTATACCATATTCTAGGTAAGGTCATTAACATGTCAACCACCTCTGTCATCGTGGGAGAGTGGTCGATTCCAGTAGGCTGTGGCTTTGATTGACAGACCATATTTTAATTGCATTGACATGTTCTAGGCCAGAACATACATATCATTTGCCTGCCTCTCATCTCTCTCATCTATACATTTTGCTTGCTGTCTGCCATTGCTTCTCAGGTCATGATGACTAGATTTACCATGTTCTAGGTCAGGATATTTAAACTGCTAATGTCTACCATTATAGAATGCTCAGATCAATGACTTTCCTTGTCAAGATCAGGACAACTAGCTTTAACATATATATTGAGGACATTTTATGAGAGCCAAGATAAGAATGGCAACTTTAATATCATTATTTTATAATGCTTATAAAGTTATGCACACACTTTATCTTAACCATAGGCGTGCCATAGGGGATCTATTCTGATTTAAGAGAGGAATTCCTCAAACAAAACAAAAAAGGGATGAAATTATAATATGTTAATTTTATTTTTAGACCAGAAGATGCTGGTACTTACACCTGTAAAGCTGTAAACAAAGCAGGAGAAGACAGTATAAATATGGAGTTGGTAGTTCAAGGTATTCCTGTACATTTACTGACTGGCATATTAAGGAGATGACATATTATAATTGTCCATCCACAAAACAGTATTTTCAATTCAAACATTTTATTGTTACAAACAATTATATTTAAACAAAGGGATTGCATAAACTTAAGCCTCAGTCTGAAAATAGATTCAATACAAGATGGGCCGAATAATCTTTGGCTTTTACATGAAACATTAATTTATACGTCATTTTGTCTCACACTGATTTAGGATAGGCAATCCTTTTTTATCTTTCAATTGAATAGATTATTCATTTTTCTTCATAATATATAACACACTTTACTTCATTAATAGTTACAGTTTAGTGTTCCCCTCAGCCATAGTTACAGTTTAGTGTTCCCCTCAGCCAGTGCATAACTTGTCATAAGTGAATTGAATGCCAAATACATCTTACTGGCAATCATAATACCACATCTTATTTGTATATGGAGTTTTCTTACCTTTTTTCCTGTTGTTAGATTGTAGCAGATTCAGATATTGCTTTATTTTTTGGAATTATTAAGATCATTATAAATTTGATTTCAGTACCTCCTACTATTAACAGAGACACCAGCCTTCTAACATCTACAGTTGGACAGTCATATAACATACCATGTGACACTAGTGGTATACCACCACCAGTAATAACATGGTTGAAGGATTCTAGACAGATTATCCCAGACAATACAAAATACACCGTAGATATCAATGGGACACTTGTGATTGACGATCTAAAGGTATAAATATATATCCAAAAATATGTGTATATCGTTGGTAATAAACCTGTAATTATATATCAAAGAAAATACAAAATACACAGTAGATCTGAATGAGACACTTGAAATCATGTAGACAGGTAATTTTATCCCATACATAATAGACCCATAGTGGATTTCAATGAGACACTTGTTATTAACAGAGGACAAGTAGTTATATTCCAGTTACAAGAAATATCTTCATCAAAAATTTTTATCAGTAAAGCAGGCCTGGGAACAGTATATCTATACTGGCATCACTATCAAACTAGTTTGATTGACATTTTATTAGTATTATCAGAAATTATTAAGATAATAGCGAGTACATTTTTAATGCATGTCTGATTCCATATCACATCTTTACTATGTCCCGACAATAAAATCAGCTGCAATTAGGTAGTGTCAAGTCCAGTCAATATATATGTTCCTGAGCAGGCAAAACATTTCAGCATGTGTACTTTTTTTTCAAATAATAAATATTACTATTTTTATTAAAGGCAGGTGATACAGGAAGTTATACATGTATGGCCAGAAATGTAGCAGGACGTGATATATATGACAGAACCCTTAGAGTACAAGGTAAATAGTTATATATGACCTATCACTTCAGAGTATAAGGTGAACTTTAAACTAGTAATTTAAAAATAAGAATGTTAAGTAGAATTTATGCATATTTTATTGAGATGGTTTGAAATTTTATGGAATTTCAAGACAATAAAAGAAAGGGTTGTGTTTAATTGTTAAAGCATGCAAGAAAATGCTAAGATGGAGCAGAATTCTAAATTCTAAATTAAAGGCATTTAATAAAACCATAGATGTGTAAATGGCTTCTTGAAAGCTTTTTGTTGTCTTCCATGTTAAAACTTATGTTGTACAGTTTCAAAGTTTCAGGGATATTTTTCTACTGCATAAAGACCTTGTGTAATATTTTTTGAAGTTTAAACCACTGTATTTTAAATTACTCCACCTGTTTTCTCATTTCTAATAGTTCCTCCATCAATTCGACAGTCACCTCTTAACAAGGAAGTCATTTTAAATGGAAGATTTATCTTGAAATGTGGTGCTACTGGAATCCCTGTGCCTACTATAACATGGACTAGGAATGGGGAACCAGTCCAAAGTAAGTTTTATTTTGAAAATATATGAAAGATGTTAATTAGAATACAAACTTAGAGATAGATGTATTTACACTTGTATGCAAATTTGAGAACAATTACTAAATAATTGTGCTTTTAAAAGGAATGTGCAGGGGTCTATTTTGTTTTGTACAGAAGACAAGTCCCATGTTCCCAATTTCATTGTATTTTCTGAAAACAACTTATATTGAATATCTTTTCATTTTATATCTCAAAATTTTATACTTTAATTTTCTTTCTATCACACAAATTTGGTTTTTCCATCCTTAATCTATACATAATTGTGCAAAATTTTGAAGAACCTGCATCTTGTTAAAAAGATCTGTGACCCATACTTTTATTATATATTTTTGAAAATAGTATGATATGAACTTTATTTTGGCAAATAATTTAAAAAAAATTAATGATTCTAACTAAGATTCCTTATCTACTGTAAAGCCAGAATGTTTATCAACACTTACGCAACATAATATTTAGCTCCTATATGCATCTTCAATCTTTATTATGTTTAATGTTTAACTCTTACAATTCTATTTGTAGATAGAGCCAGTTATCATGGAAGGAGTAGACTAATTATCAGAAATGCTATTGAACAAGATGCTGGAATGTACACATGTATTGCCAAAAATCCAGCTGGAATGGATACAGCTTCAGTGTCAGTAGTCATGAAAGGTTTGTACTCATGTATTGCAAAGAATCCAGCTGGAATGGATAAGGCTTCAGTATAAGTGTACACATGTATTGTCAGGAATCCAGCTGGAATGGATACAGCTTGAGTATAAGTGTACACTTGTATTGTCAGGAATCCAGCTGGAATGGATACTGCTTCAGTATAAATGTACACATGTATTGTCAGGAATCCAGCTGGAATGGATACAGCTTAGGTATCAGTAGTCATGAAAGGTTTGTACACATGTATTGCAAAGAATCCAGCTGGAATGGATACGGCTTCAGTATGTGTGTACTAATGTATTGTCAGGAATCCAGCTGGAATGGATACGGCTTCAGTATAAGTGTACTCATGTATTGTCAGGAATCCAGCTGGAATGGATACAGCTTCAGTATAAGTGTACACATGTATTGTCAGGAATCCAGCTGGAATGGATACAGCTTGGGTATAAGTGTACACTTGTATTGTCAGGAATCCAGCTGGAATGGATACAGCTTCGGTATAAGTGTACACTTGTATTGTCAGAAATCCAGCTGGAATGTGTACAGCTTCGATATAGGTGTACACTTGTATTGTCAGGAATCCAGCTGGAATGGATACAGCTTAGGTTTCAGTGGTCATGAAAGGTTTGTACACATGTATTCCAAAGAATCCAGCTGGAATGCATGGATATGGCTTCAGTATAAGTGTACACATGTATTGTCAGGAATCCTGCTGGAATGGATACTGCTTCAGTATAAGTGTACACATGTATTGTCAGGAATCCAGCTGGAATGGATACAGCTTCAGTATAAGTGTACACATGTATTGTCAGGAATCCTGCTGGAATGGATACTGCTTCAGTATAAGTGTACACATGTATTGTCAGGAATCCAGCTGGAATGTATACAGCCTCGGTATAAGTGTACACTTGTATTGTCAGGAATCAAGCTGGAATGGATACAGCTTAGGTATCAGTAGTCATGAAAGGTTTGTAAACATGTATTGCAAAGAATCCAGCTGGAATGGATATGGCTTCAGTATCAGTAGTTATAAAAGGTTTGTATATGTTTCAGACCGTATGAGTATTTGGACCGTACAGGTATGTTCTGGACCGTATGCGTACTTTTTCAAAATACTCATACGGTCGGACTAATATTAAGAAGTTGTCAAAGTTAATTTGATCCATATAACAGATCAATATAACTTAACTTTCAAATAGATATAAAAAAGTTTAATTGTAATTGAAAAAAAACAACTATATATTTTAATGATTTAAAAAATTCACGCTAATTGAATCTGTTAATCTCTTGTATTTAACATGTCGATCACTCAGTAAAATAATTGAATTATGATCACTAAAATTGAAAATATCGGAAGTAAATATAATGTGGGAGGACAATTGTTTTAGAATATTTAGCAACTTTACCAAAAAATATTTTTGCTAAGGAACATACACGAACTGCAAAAATGTAAATGTAAAAAATATTAGTACGTTACTTGTGGTAGCAAGTGTAACATTGGTTGAGAGTACCAAAATTAGGATCAAGATATACAATTAAACAAATATTTAATTTCAATTGTTCATTTGTTCATTTTATCAGTGTAATTGTGATAATATTAAATTAGTAAATCTGAAAATAAAGATTGTGATTAATGTAATTTTTTTTTAATTTAACCCATATGATCTAATAACATGTATGGTCAGCTCATACTGGACCATACGCGTATACTCATATGGTCCGACCGTACGCGTATGGTCGGACCGTACGAGTATACATATTTGGTCCGGGACGTACGCGTACGGTCCAAATACTCATATGGTCTGGAACATATACATGTTTTGTCAGAATCCAGCTGGAATGGATATGGCTTTGATATTAGAAGTAATGAAAGGTTTGTATACATGTTTTGTTAGTTCACCTTGAATAGATACAGCTTCAGTATAGATAATTGTCAAACCAAAGGTGCTTGTTGCTTTTCCCTTAAGCATATTCAATTTAGAAGTAAAGACTTGTTTGCCATGGGTCAGAATAATGTAGTAGGGTAATATGCCTTCCTGTGGACTGTTACCTTGTGAGCCAACACCTTAAAATTTGCCTCAGCGTGTCAGTACAGTTCAAAATGAATTATATATATACATGTTCTAGTCCTGCATATATATGCATTTAATTTGAGCTTTCATCTGGACATTAAGCAGCCATTCATCATCAGTCTTGGGCTGCGTTAAAAATGCTTTCCTCTATCATAATGTACTCTATCAGATTTTATAACTAGTCAGAACAATTTAGATAAATTACAAATATGACCATTTCATGAATCTATAATGCAACTGTAGTTAGTAATCAATTTTAGAAGGGCTATAAAAAGAAAAGAAATACTGTAAATTCAGAAATTATTGTGTGCATTTATTATTGCAATTTTGTCATTTTAGACTTAAATGCGATTTTAATTTTTATGATGTTGAGAAAAATCCTGTTTAATTCATATAAAATATTTCAAAATGCGAGTTTAAATTATTGCGTTTGCAACTCAGTCGCATTTTCACAATAATTTCTGAATTTACAGTACTGACTTTCAATATGAGTATACACCACTTATCAGCTTACTCATTATTTGAAAGATTCAAATCAAAGGAAACCATTATTATTGCCATAATGATCAATTAGCAATTTTGCTGTTGTATTTCTTCTTCTCTTGCTCTTTTGAACTTTGTGAATACCATAGCTCATAGAAGCAGGTATACATGTATTGCATTAGTTTGGTTGTACATTTCCTCTACAACTTAAACGTTGAATGGATATAGTCTTTCATAAATTCTTGATTATATATTGGCTTAGTGCATATTTGTTGATTTTTGTTACAATTGAATTTCATTTTATTGTTTACCTATCTCAAAAACATTGACTTTGCATCAAGGATCCGGAAATTTTTTCACCTAATTTCGGTCATTTTGGGATAACAAAAAGTTGGTGCCCTTTTTCAAACAAAGATTGTGTCTATGCTCATACAGTCATACTGAGGCAGAGTCATACTAGTAGCATCAACGAACTTGTTTAAACTGTTGCATCGCATTTACTTCTGAAATTTCCCTACCTTTTTCCTTAAAATCGATCTTGAGCAATAAAAGGAAGGCAACAGTTTAAAAATGAAATGATTTTAATGACTCAAAATGATAAATTTCTCAAACATCGCTTACGTTTCTTTCGATTTTGAAGACAAAATTAAAACCGGAGGTTTTACGACAATAGTAAAACGACCAATTCCGGACTCATTTCCGGGATTAGTTTTGTTTATCAAATTCACAGGAAATCGTCGGCTTTTTAACTGTTTGATATATAATAGTGTTGAATATTAATTATAATAGTTGGACTTGTTTAATTTAGCATGAAATCATTTTGAATTTACGATTTAGTGTCTAATTTGCGGAAGAGAATTTCAAGCATGCGTATTAGTAAACAAAGCACGTGTTTGTAGTGAAACAAAATTTTGTTCTAGGTAAATTAATTTAATTTTAATTTAATCAGAATTGACAATTGTCTAAGCTGAGAAAAGTAATTAAATAAATCCGACAGTTGTTATGAACTTTTAATTTCTTTAAAATATTAGTTCTGGGCTTTTGATCAATAGAAAATTTAATTAAAAACACAGGTAAAGAGATTTGCGATCATTAGCCAATATTTCCCCGAGGCATTACTATAGTTATTAGGAGGGCCCTCAGGATTATAACACTTTACTGGAGTGGCAGTTTTATTACAGGAAAAGGATAACAAACAAAAAATAAGTTCAAAATGGCGATTTAGACAATGTAAGAAACTCGATCTCAACGAAATGACCGAAATTATTTCTGTAAAAAAATATAATTTGTCCTAAATCCCAATTACTCATTTAGGACAAAATACTTTCAGTTTAGGTCAAGACTGGCATATATGACCGTTTCCGGACCCTTGTTTTGCATCATATGTATCATATCTGAAGATGTAGTTTAACAATTTACTTTCAATAGATTTCAATTAAATTTTAACAAAATCTACACATAATGCCACTGTGTATCTCTTACTTTATTTTTTTATCTATAGATTGAGTGTTAGCTTAACAAAGCATGGACTTTGCTATAATTTAAAAAAATGGGAGATCAGGGGTATGAATTTGTCCTGCTCATTTATTTCTTGACATTTTTTTTACAGTGCCACCAAGAGTTATTGTCCCTGACAGTGAAAGAGTTGTAACAGTAGCAGAGACGGTTATATTATCCTGTTCTGTTGGAGGTGACCCTCTACCAGATATCTATTGGACAAAGAATGGACGTTCAATACAACTGGGGAATAGAATACAACAATTAGCAAATGGATCCCTGGTCATCTTTGATTCTACAGTAATACTAGTTTCCTTACATAAAAAACAATCTATTTAACATTTAATAGTTTGATACATGTTAACTTATTCTAGTAATATGAGGCAGGCATAACCTGTGAATGGGGACGAAGTCTGTATGTATTATTTTCTTAATTCAATCATGTTGATAAAAGAAACCGAAATACCGTACGTAACGTTCCCGATTTTGGTTCTGTTGTTAGGGAATTAGCTGTGACGTTCTTTAAGTTATGACGTCATATTCGATGTAAACAAAAGAAACGCTTTCATCAGGGAACGTAACGGGTTTTTTTCATATCAAACAATTATTAAAATTGAATTTGTATTGAGATCCAATCTTATGTTTTACTAGACTGATAAATATAAAAAAAAAATCAAAGTCTCATGCAAACAAGACAGATTTCTGCGCAAATGCGGGAAAACCGGAACAGGAACTAGATCTGAAAAAAAACGTTAACGATTTTGAGTTCATTAGTACAATGAAAAATTCGGGAAATTTTCCCAGATTTTTTTTTTTTTTTTTTTTCATTGATTTTTCTACCGTAATTGGGGACTTCGTCCCCATATAATGTACTGTAGTTGCTCTCTGATCTGTCCATTTAAAGACATTTGTTATGCAGTTGTAATTGCAGAGATTCATATCTCATTTTCATGAAGATTAATTCGGCCAACCCCCCTTAGTCATGGTCTATTGACTTTTAAACTTTAACATATTTAACATTTTGATTAGATCAGTTTAAAATGAATCTCTTATATTTAGTGAACAATATTTGGTATGCAGTTGAGTTAGGGGTCCTCTACATCTGTGGCTAAGTGGTCTGAATAGTTCATTGCTATTTTGTTTGCCAAAGGTCACTCTATGGGAACTCCTGCTTCTTCCACAAGGAAAACTGGCTGCCACATTATAGCCAATAGAGCTAAAAGAAGCATTTAACACCCAACAATCATTCAGGTTAACTAGCATTCGCACATCTCACTTTTCTTGGAGTATGGTTCATTGACTTGGAAAATTTTGCATAGTTTACATGTTAAAGTATGTGATTATGTCAGTTTAAAGGGAACTTGTTAATGATAAGTCAATGATATTTGGTATACAGTTGTATGAGGACTGGCATTTCTCACTTCCATGAAGGATATTTCATACCTGCCAACTTTTCATAATGCCCATGGGGGTTTTACGTGCAAGATGGCTCATATAGTCCTTCAAAACCTTCAAGGGGGCCTTCAAATATATTTTAATGTTGTTTTTGGCTTCTTCATACTTTTACAAGCCTATAGCCATTGTAAATTGGATTGTTTTGTTTAAAATTATAGACAAAATTGCTCTTTCAAAATTACTATTTGGGAGCCTCCATGAGGAAATCCCCCGCAAATATTGACAGTTGGCAGGTATGATATTTGGTCATGCACTTTTTAAGTCATGATTCCTTGCATTAATTTTTTTGTAATTTATTTTTATTTCATCTGAAAATACACCAAGTATATATTGTGATACATAATTATATAATTAATTCATAATACATATAATGATATTAAATTTTTCAATAACAGTCTAAAATTAAAAAGTTAGTTATGTTAAGTGTTCTAAATTTTCTACTGGATCATACACATCCATTATCACTCTGGATTAGAATACCTGAATATGCTGATAAGGTTAATGATTGCATCAGCCCTCTCCTATAGCCACATGCATCACTGCCTATACAGTGATGTAAAACATGAGAGGTACCAGGAGAGGCCACCAGAGATCATTAACAGATAACATATTGGACAACATGTTGGACAGAGTCACATAATAAATGTCAACCTAAGTCAAGGGGAGATAATTCAGATACAATCAAACAAAAACTAGTATTATATCAATATATATATATAACAATAGCAATAAACATAGATAGTACTTTTAAGATGCACACAAATCACTGTCCAGTTGTGATGTGCATCAACATATTATTAATTCTACATGAACTATTATAAAGCCTTAAGTAAGTACATAAATAGAAAGATCTCTCCTCACATGTGAACTAAGTTTTTAATTAATTCCCATTTACTATCAAATTTCTCTCTTGCTCTAGGGGATCTGTAAAAGGAGGTAGATATTTTTTCTATTTGGTAGGAATTTTTGGAAAATGACGCAGTCATTGTTCCATAACTGGCGACCTGAACTTTATTACATTTCTCTGCCTACCGCGCTTGGTTTCGTATTTACTATTTTCTATACAAACTGGAATCTGCTTGTGTTATCATTAATTATGCATGAGAGGTCATTGTGTAGTAATCAGCCAGGAACCAGTTTACAAACTAACTGGTTTCTGCTTGTATTCACTACACTCGGACAAAGTGTTGTAGTTTGACGGGAACCAGTTTAGAATTTGTAAACTACAAAACGTAATCGGTTATTGTTCATTCCGTTTTGGTGTTTCATACCGACTTTTATGGTTTGAATAAGCTTAAGACCCTTCAAACATTAATGTGATAGGTATATTAAAGACTGTTTTACAAAAGGATGGAACTGTTTTGCTTTCAAAGTCGTACTATAGTGATATCTGTTATGTACGGATTTCCACTCTCACCGGTTAATTTCTTTTTTTACACGTGCTTTTGAAACTTCCTGTTTAAACATCGCAAGTTTTAAAATTGTTTTTTGAGTGAATTTAACTTATTTTAACAATCATGAAGTGTTCCAGAATCATTTTCAAGCAGTTTCTTCTTCTCTTTGATGATGGAAAATAGGTTTTTCTCAAGAAAATACCGCAAACGATCGCAGAGGAATTGAAACCAAGGACGTGTCCTTGTTGAAACGTACAAGTCAAGTCGGCACCTGGTTAAATTGACATCTAGTCAAATCGGCACCTATTTGACGTCAATTCGGCATCCAATAATATTTGTTATAATATTTTCTATTCAATTAATTAATAACTGTTACCAAGTACATAGTGAATATGTTGTTGTGTATTTAGGTAAACAACGAAACCAAAGTGAAATTATGTTGTTGTGTATAAAGGTAAACAACGAAGCCCTTACCCAAGCTGTTGTTTTAACAATTAGACAATTATTAAAAAAAATGGAAAACTATGAGTCCCTTTCAATAAATCAAACATTCATGCCAAATAATAAGCAAATTTAAGGTGGTTTTTTTCAGTAAAGTTTAAAAAGCATTAAACAGTTACAAACAATCCTGTAAAATGCTCAACTGGTTTAAATAATGCATAAAAATATCCAATATCTCATGTATTAGTCCAAATAATTATGACGTCTGGCAAGGCTATTTTATTTTTTTTCTGTGACGTCTTCCTACGAAGTTCGTAGGAAAGCTTTCTTAGGAAGGCGTCCCAGAAAAAAATTAACATAGCCTTGCGGTCATAGAAAGGTGTCCCAGAATAAAATTAAAAAAGCCTTGCCAGACGTAATAATTATTTTGACTACTCATATATATATCATTAAAAATACACCAAAAATGTCATTTAGTTGAGAAAAATAAATATATACAAAATGTACAATGACCATGATGAACACCCAAAAATGTGAAAGTTAGTATTTAACTCTTTTTGCTTAAATACTGAAAAAAATTCTGGCAACCCCTTACTTATTTTTACTCTTTTTGCTTAAAATACTGTTAAAATATATATTTAACATGGGTGATGAATTGACTATATCAGGTGTCGATTTAACCAGGTGCTGATTTGTCCAGGTGCCAATTTAACCAGGTGCTGGTTTGACTAGAATTCTTTGACAAATGTTTGAAATTACCTGAGTTTCATTAGACCTTTGATAACAGTAACAAAAAGATTATTTACTTAATATTTTGTGGTATCAGGTCTGTTCGCGCCCAATACACTTTCGCACCTTGCAGGTTCGCACCTCGCACGTTTGCACCCAAGGTCCGTTCGCACTCTACTCATTCGCGCTCAATTTTAATTCAAATTCAAGTTGAATAATTGGAAAATCATGATTGTTGTTTTAAATTGCTTTGGTGTAAATACTGAATGTATTTATAGCTTGGTATGAGTAAAACATTGAAGATTTTAAAGGAAAAACACAAAAGATAATTGTTTTTAACAGCTTGGTCCCTTTGATCTGAAACAACGAAACAATAAAATATAGGAACCAAAATATAGCAATCCACTATTATAACCAAAACATGATAAAATCTATTCAACACACAGAAAAAAACATAGTCAGAATCTCACTTCATTTTGAAAGAAGTCAATGAAACAAAGTTATAGCAATACACTAACCAAAACATGATTAAGAGTTATTCAACACAAAATAAAACGTTGACAAAATACCACTTTAATTAGAAAGGATTATTATTATTTTTAACAAATGAATACGCTATCCAAAACATGATTAAGATTTATTCAACACAAATAAAAATGCTGTCTCACTTTATTTTGAGACAATGACAACAATTATACTAATAAGAAAACACTTGCTTACAGAGTTATTTATAAACACAAAACCAATTAAGATTGGGTGCGAACATTTAGGGTGTGAAAGTGAAAGGGGGAGAACATGAGTGGGCGCGAACGGACCCCGATTCAGACTATGTACCAGTGAGAAATATACAAGCCTTTCTACGGTATTTATTTGTACAATTCAGGTAGTCTTGACCTATTCATTTGTCTTAAAAAAACATCCAGTTGTCACCTTCACTTCACACACACACATATATACGAATATCAATTATATGCTTACGAGACATGTTGCATTGTTAAACTAATTACGGTATGTGAAAATCAAGACTTGCATAAAAACTATCCCAATATTAGAGACAGTGGCGTCATTTTTCTTCAGAGCTTTCAGCTCTTTGATTAATCATAGCTATGACACCTTTAAGAGTCGGTAATGAAGTATTAAAGCGACATGTATAAATATAATATTTAACCAGAATAGTGAATAAGTTTAGGGAAATATCCCAAGACTCTGACCCAAGAACAATATTTTCCACATTAAGAATTAAAGTTAAATTATTTTCAACTAGAAAAAGTGCTGCAATTTCTAACCACAAATTTCTAACTACCATACATTCCCAGAAAAGGTGACTTATAGTTTCTTTAGTTTCATTACAGAAACTACATAAGTTAGTTTCTTTTAACCCGTATTTCTGCAATAATGCATTTGTAGCGAGAGTTCTATGTAAAATCTTAAACTGGAACATACTAAATTTGTTGTTTTTAGTGCAACAAAAAGGTAAACTATAAAAGAAATCCCAATTTTCTATATGAGTGCCTAGTTCCTTACACATTTTGTCTTCTTGTTTTGTAGGACGTTCTGTATACATTGACAAGAATTTTTTATAAAAGAACTGACATGACTTTTTATTGTTTTTTATAAGTTCAAATTTATCGTTAGATATGTGAGTAATTTTCTCTGAAGTAGTGATTAAATTTTTCCAGTCTTTTGGTATCATATGCAGCAAAGAATGGTATTCCAAGAAATTAATAGTAAGATTATATTTTTCGCAGAATTCTTTTAAAGTAAAAAAATTACTGTTTTCATCAAGTAAATCACCTATAAAGAAAACTCCGGATTCAACCCACCTCTGGTAAAAGACAGTTTTATTATTAATTTTCAAACTCTTGTTTAGCCATATGGATTGTTTCATGATCCCTTCAGCAGTGCCATTAGTGACCGTGTTTAGGATATTCCAGTTTAGTAAAATATCTTTCCAGAAATTATTAAAATTTGAAGAAATCTTTTGGATACCATCAGAGTTCATCAACCATATTTTTTATTAATTGCATTAATTACTTTGAATGTTTTGAAGTTAATTTACATGTTAAAGGATTGTCAATTTAATTTCAACATTTGCACTATACTATAAAAATTCATAAATGCTAGACATAACTCTTTGGCAATTGGTTTATTTTCTAAATACAAAGGGGGGAAAAGCAAAATGAATAAGCAAATTGAGAACAAGATGTATTTTTACTCACACTTCTAGTTAGATTTGTTAAAATGACTAGGGATTTTCTTTTTCAGAGTTCTGATGCTGGTGATTATAAATGTGTAGCTACAAATGAAGCTGGGTCATCTGAAGGAGTGGCAACACTGTCAGTTCATGGTGAGAATAAATAGCAGTTTATATTTTAATGGAAACTGAAGTTAAAGCACAAAGATAGAATTGCACATAACTTAAGATGGAATAGATTCTATAATAAAACAAGCTGTGTGGATTTTTCGAAAAAAAATAGATAATTTGATGTCCCATTTATTATGCCCCATTTATGGGCATTACGTTTTCTGGTCTGTGCGTCCGTCCGATTGTTCGTTCCTCTGTCTGTTCGTTCGTCCGTCTGTTCTGCTTCAGGTTTAAGTTTTTGGTCAAGGTAGTTTTTGATTTAGTTGAAGTCCAATCAACTTGAAACTTAGTACACATGTTCCCTATGATATGATCTTTCTAATTTTTCAAATTTTCCAAATTAGAGTTTTTACCCCATTTTCACACTCCACTGAACATAGAAAATTAGTGTGGATGGGGCATCCATGTACTAGGGACACATTCTTGTTTAATAAAATTTTGGCATTTGTTTATCTTAAAGTACCGGTGACTTTTATATGTTTGCTACTGCATTTTGTTTGGTTTATCTCATTTATTCTTTATTTGTATAACAGAACCACCAAAGTTTAAGATAGAACCTACCAATACTACTGTGGTAGAAGGAGGTGTTATGACAATGGACTGTGTGGCCGAAGGAGAACCACAACCTAGTGTAACATGGCAAAGGGGATGGACAGAGATTGTACCAGGAGGCAGGATAACCATTCTTCCAAATAATTCTTTGAGGTTATTTATTTATTACAGAATCAAGACAACTATGTTTTGATGACAAAATTTTTTTAAAGATTGTTCAAGGACTTTGAATATAGAGTTTTTAACTGTTTTACATAATTGAAACTAGATTTTTCAGTGACCCCCTACTGCATATATGCACATATTGTATATTATATACGCTCTAATTATAGGTATTGAACTTATTATTAAAATCTAAAAAAACATGATCACAATAAGACGGACTGAAAATAGTAAATTAACACATCTATAATGATAAATATTGATGTGCACAAACATTTTGAAAAATAATATTTTGTAGACTGAATACTGTAGTATGCTACAAAATCTTTATATCTCTATACAAAAATTAACCATTATATTTGATTTTACAGAATATTTACAGTCCAGTTGTCTGATACAGGATTGTATAGATGTAAAGCTAGTAACTCCTTGGGGAAGACACTAATAGAGGCAGCTCTGACAGTAATGGGTAAGACACTATGCATTCTATAGCTATTTACATACATTTGGCCTCAATTATTATTTTGGTATCTGTTATGATTTTTATCCGGTTTTTTATTTTACATGATTTCCAAACCCAAAGTAGAGTCAGGTGATGGACACAGGCTCTTGAGAGCCTTTTGTTATAATTGTTCCTGCAGCTGACTATAATGGTGGCATAAAAAAAGATAAGCATCTTTAAATTTGATTCTTTCAATGATGTTTTGAAAGTAGATCTATGTCTTTTAAAGGCACCATATTTCAACATTTAAGTTGATATATTTTGCAGTGCATGGTCAATATTCTGATTGGTCAGATTGGAATTCCTGTAGTAAAAGTTGTGGAACAGGAAACCAGTTAAGGACCAGAGAGTGTAACAATCCTCCACCAACAAATGGTGGGAGATATTGTCAGGGTCCTTCCCTAGATAACAGGACATGTGTAGTTACAGAATGTCCAGGTAAGAAAGAATGGGTAAACATGGCAATCCTTTCTAGTTATATGGTTGTAGATTTTGTTTTGGACCCTAGTAAAAATTAGGAGATGGGATATAGTTGCCAATAAGACAACACTCCACCAGAGACAAAATGACATAGGAGTTAACATCTATAGGTCACTGTACGGCCTTCAGCGTTGACCAATACCTGTACCACATTGTCAGCTATAAATGGCACAGAAATGGCAAATTTAAAACAATTAAAACAAAAAACTAACAATCTGACTTTAGGACATGTTTTGTAAGGGAAATGTCAATGTAAGAACCAAAGGCAAACATGATAGTCCTTGCTCATTAAATTGTAAGAAATATTGCTCACTGGCATAGTAAATGAAAAACTGATCTCATCACAGCTTGTTTTTCAATGCCCAGGCTGTAACGGAAAACTTATTAAATTTACCCATGTACATTTGTACGTAACAAAATTAGTTTACCTCAACCATATTTTGTGAAACGTAAACACAATAATATGGTCATCACCAAACACAGATCAAGTTCCAATTTGGGTAGTGACATATTCACCACTGTTCTTGAGTTATCTCCCTTTATAGATGGAAAAACTGCATACATTTGCTGATTTGACAATTTAACTTTACTTTGTCTAAACTTTATGAAACTTATAGACACAGCTAATTACCAGCAAATATAGATCAAGTTTAAATTTGGTTGGTGTCACTTACGTTCTTGAATTGTGTACCTCATATATTTATTTTACAGTTTCACAGCAATTAAACAGAACATTATTTCAATTTGGTATTATTCTGTATATAAACTTCTGTTTTTTATAGTACCAGGAGATTGGAGTGAGTGGGGTTTATGGTCAGAATGTTCCACTACATGTGACGAGGGAGTTCAGGATAGACATCGTGTCTGTAACATTCCATTATTTGGAGGACTACCATGTGTTGGAGATAGAGATGAAGTGGTAAAGTGCAGTATTCAACCTTGTTATAGTAAGTCTTATCATTATGCAGAATTTCAGAAGAAATACTTACTGCAGACCATGTCCACTTAATGTAAATTTTCATCAACATCTACAAAAGTTTGCAAACTTTTGATAATTTTTTTCTCCATGGAATTAAAATTAAATCTTGTCCACTGTACTTTTCTACACATTTCAGTAGATAGTAGTATCTACTGGCCTTACTTTTCAAATATGAGTACATGCAATGATAGTCAATGTTGAGGATACAACTTCCAGTTTAATTTCAAGCACAGCCAGATATAATTATACATTAAACAACTTTAAAAGGACTGGGGTATACTTGTTTATGTGTTCTGTCCTTTTTTCTGTCCATCATATAAAATTTTAGTCACAATTAAAAAAAAAAATCAGAACTTTCTGAAATCTGAAATAAACTTTCATGTGAGCATGAGTGTGTTTATGCTATACAGTCAAATGTGTTTTATCGACCATCATTCATCAATTAACATGTTTATTTAACACTTATATTGAGTGTATCATTATTTGACAAAAGCTCTAAGTTCATATTTCTAATATTTCACTTTCAATTTGGACCACTAAACTTCTAGTTACATCTTTAGAATATTAAACAATTGAATTCCATATACAGTTATTCATATTGCATAAAAGAATTGTAAATAAAACAAATGTGGTATAAGTCAATGTGACAGCAACCCAAACAGACAACTAGAGCTCATCAACAACAACAAATCAATCTGTCAATCACCCAGTGTTGAGAAAAGTTTCTCACAAATTTATTAGACTATCAAAGATTTGCTGTTGACACTAAATAACAGTTTTTCTTTGTCTTAAATCTTAATTTTAAAAGTCCAGACCTCATCATAAATGGTCTTTCTATGTTGTGATGTTTTCCCGTTTGAATGATTTTACACTAGTCATTTTTTGGGGCCCTTTATAGCTTGCTGTTCAGTGTGGGCCAAGGCTTTGTGTTAAAGACCATACTATAATGGTTTACTTTTACAATTTGTGACTTGGATGGAGAGTTGTCTCATTGGCACTAATACCATACCTTCTTATATCTACTCACAATTTCCATTTAATTTTACTATTTTACATTTTAAAATGACATCAACTTCCAATATATTTTTGAACTGACCAAAACTGTATATGTATATTATTTATAAACTATAGCAAGAGTTTGATATTGACATAGGTTGTTAAATAAGAGATATTTGTTTGATCTTTTATTAGGAATCCCTCGGAAAGGAGAAGGTAATCTGGTTGGTTATATAAACAATATAGATTTAACTGAGGGCAGGATAACAGCTTTAGCTACACCTACAACTGATGGAACTTATATAAATGCTACTATAGACAATATACCTCCTGAAATATGTACGTATAGGTTTTATGGAATTGATTTGATTCTGGGTTCATCTTATCTAATATGGTGTGAAAAAGAGGTCTAGGGTGTTGCATACTGAGAATTTTGTTCATTAGAAACATTTTGGGGATGTTTCATTCACAATAATGCTAAAAACAAGAGTTTGAGTATATTTTTCTTCAGTAATATTGGTTGATAGATTAATTTTGGAAGAGTTGCTGTTCTTTGTATATTAGTTAGAAAACCAGTAGAAACTGCAAATAGAAAATGTTTGATATCTTACTCTTTTCTAATATCCTTATATTCACTGATTACTAGTTTTAAAAACTATTATTATATTTTAACAGCGGGTCATTTTCAACACTTGATATCAGTACTAAATCCAATATACTGGACCCTGTCTCAGGAAGTGGGAGGTGCCAGTAATGGCTTCAGATTGACAGATGGAAAATATAACAGGGAAACTCAAGTACAGTTTGCAACAGGTTAGTATGTCGGATACTTATTTTGGGAGATATCTTGGTACACTTCCTTCACAATTTATGGTCATTTTCCAACCCCTGATATGATTTAAAAGTGAAAAAAAAAACAGTTTACCAGATTCCAATCCATTAACAAAACATGTAATCTTATTTACCATGACTGTAACTTTTCTGTAAATGTAGTTGTTTTTGATGCTTTTCTTTATTGGTGTGACTTGTAAACATGAAGACAGGATAAAATGATTCCACCTAAATGTGGTATGATTGCCAATGAGACAACTCTTCACAACAGACCAAATGACACAGAAACGAACATCTATGGTTCACTGTACGACCTTCAACACTGAACAAAGCCCATACTGCATAGTCAGCTATAAAAAGCCTGAAAAGACAAATTTAAAAACATTCAAACGAAAAACTTACAGTCTAATTAAATACAAAAATACGAACTAGAATCAAATATGTTACACAGCAACAAATGACAACCATTAAACTGCAAGCATGTATATTTATGTTTTATTTTAAATTCAGTGATAGATAAACAAAGAGGGAATTTTTGTATCCGAAAAAGGAATATTTGATGGGTTCAATATTTATCAATTATTATTATCATGACTTATTGATATATAAAGTTGTGTGTTTATTGTATTAAAGACTCCTTATTTAAACAGAATATTGCTAAATGTTATTATTGTGATTTATAGGTGAAATATTAAAGATGAATCATTATGTGACTGGGGTAGATAGGAATGGTGTTTTACAGTTTGACATAATAGTCAGTGGATCTGTGCCTGACCTGCCTGTAGATAGTGAAGTTTATCTCTACCCATATACAGAAGATTATATTCAGACAGGACCAAGTGAGTTATCTCCCCGTAGAATAAGTATAGTCCTCTTCATGGAAGCTTATTTCAAGTGGTGAAGATTTTGTTGATCATTTGTTATAATGAAGATTTTTAGTTCACCTCGTTTTAAAAGGCCATGTGAGCTGTCATCATGCTTGGTTTTTGTTGTAAAAAACTGAAATAGATAATTATAATGATTAATCTGTCAACAGTAAAAATATGTATATTAATATAAGATGTATAAAAATATCACAAAAACAAAATTTGTAGATAAGCTAACATAGCTGAAAGAAAGATAGCTGGTCAAAATATTGACATGGAATATTTTTAACAGATATGCAATGCAGACTGCTATATTTTTTTAAATCTGCCTTTTATCTTCTAAAGAAATACTTGATAGACAATTTTTTTAAAGAACTAAGAATAAGAAAAGATATTTAAAGAATAGTTAAACTTTACAGCTTTGTAGTGTAAAATGTAGGAGTATATATGTGAACATCTCATCAATTTGTGCTTGAGTTACTTCTTAGTTGATTTTTTATTACATATGCATGTTTTCAAAAATAGAGGCCTTATAAAACCCTCTTCTTTATTTGGAAGCAAATGTAATAATATTTATATATTTTTCAGCCAGTCTGTATTCCCATTCATCCAGGCTGATGAGAGTAAATGGTCACATGCTACCTTATGCCTGGAATCATACCATATCATATGACCAGTCACATGGTGTCATGCCGTACTTAGTACAGAAACTAACTACCAAAGATATCAATATCAAAATGGACCAGGATAGACAACAGCTGATGTTTACCTTTACCTCACAGATATCACCAGGTATCACAAGTAACATGACTTAGGGCAACATATATTCTACTGTAAATGTATGATAAAGAATAGTTTATTTTACCACACCACACAAGAGAAGACATTGAGAAGACCACAGACTTGATTGAACTTATAGTTTTTATAAGAATTCTTCGACTGTTTTATAAATAATTATGTTAATGTCTGTGTTGTTTTATAAATAATTATGTTAATGTCTGTGTCATTTTGGTCTCTTGTGGATAGTCTCATTGGTAATCATACCACATCTTCTTTTTTATATTAACTCTTTGAAAAAGCAATGGGTGTATCATGCGCTCATGGCACAGCTGTTTATTCTTTTCAATTTCCTAACATGCAAAGAGGATATAAGGGTCTTATTTCCCAGTTGATATGATTGATATCACAACAATATAGAAGAGAAAATACATTCAAAAGTTTACAATGATGACTTTATACACAGTTGTGCCTAAATTGAACAAATATTTTATTCCTACCTCACTTTGTCACATGTTTTAAGAAGTTTTGAAACTCCCTATCAGACCAATTAAACAGAAACACATATAGCCATGTATAACCTATCATCGTTTTATAGGTTTTATCAATGTCCATTATGGAGAACAGCAGTAATAATAGTATTTCTATGACAACTTGTTTATTGGTAGTATAACAGGTTTTTCACTATCTCATATACGATCATCATATATACACTATTTTTTACGGAAAATGGGGATCAGGTTTCATTGAGCATTTGATGCAGAATATGGAATGTTTATTAATATCAATATTTTGGTAAAATGCATCTTTTCTTACAGATACACAAAGTAACCAGTGTCCTAAAGGTTTCATATTAAACAATGGAGGATCATTTTGTACAGGTTTGTTATTAAGAAAAGTTACCGTCATATAATCATGCAATTATTGTGTTAAGTGCTGCTGGGAACCAAGAATTTTGAAGTGATGACTTGAAAATTAGTGTTTCTTGTATTCATCCTGACTCATAAAATCTTCTCATGAAAGTTCAATGTTATGTCACAGCAGTCATCTGACACTCTTTCCATTTTGGTGCAATATTGCAAATTTGATTAAATTTAACATGCTTGTTTTATTTGCATGAAGGACGTTCTTAACCTATCTAAAAACAAATTCTGAATAATTCATACAAGTTTTGTTCACTTTCCATCCACAAAATGATTTGATTATACATGTATGATGTATTCAAGACTAGCAGGGATATGCTATAGAGATAACTGTCTAATAAGTATTTTAAATTTTTTTTTTAAACAAAGACTGCAAAAATAAAAATTTTGGTCGTATATTGGTATCACGTGGTGTCATCTGTTTTTACTGAAGATGGATGGTTTTCGGATAAAAGCATTAGTATAAGTAAATAGAAACCATGAAATTTTAACACAAGGAAATAAGGGCAAAAAAAAGGGGGAAAACAAGGATTTTTCTGGTTAAAGGACAATTGAGACAATTTAAAAGCAATGTAAGGGAGCTCGAGGTAATCCAAATCAATTTAAAGAACAATGTTTGATTACCTACCTTACAGTTCTTGTAAATTATGTATTAAGAAATGATGATCGTCTTGAAGTGATCAGCTGTCAATTTATTTTTAGCAGTTACTATTAATTAATATTAATTTTAGCCATAACAATGTATGTCATTTTACATTTTAAAACTTTTATGATGTATTTAAATGGGTAATTATGGTTGCAAACTCTATTAGAAATTTGATTTGAGATACTGACCATATCTTGAGGGAAAGATTTTTTTTTAATAAGGGAAAGGGGGGAGGTGAAAAAAATTGATGTGGGGACAATTTTTCAGATTTCAGATTTCAGAAATTAAAAGAAAATTTCTTCAAATATTTTTTTTGGGGGTTAATATCCAACAGCATTTGTTTTTTTGTTGGTTTTTTTTTTTTTTTGGGGGGGGGGGGGCAATTCTCAACAGCATAGTGTATTGCACAAAAGCAAAAAATTGAATATAAATTCAAATCATATCAAGTTTGAATATTGTGTCCATTTCTGCTCCACATTTAGAAGTTTACTTTTTTTTAATTGCTTGCTTTCAGGAAGCAATTTGTCGACATATTTTCCATATTCAAAGTGACCCTTCTCATAAAAATCCAGTGATCGCATGGATCTGTCACTGAAAAAAACTATTATCTGATGGTACATGTTATACAATTTTCTCAATATCCAGGCTTCTTTGTTGATTGTTTATTATAAGGTTACAATCGGTAAACTACAGCTTCAAGGCATGACAATTAATGAGCTGCAATATTTTCACTTCATAACAGACAGAGAGTAAAAAAAATGACGATTATACAATATTTTTGCATAAAAAATGATAAAATTGTGCAAAGAAGACTAAGTTTATGATATATACATGAATTGGTTCAAGAATTGGATAAACCTTATTGTTCACTAGTCACTCATTTCATATGACTTTAAAGTTCTCGATGATCTAAATGTGTGTTTCAGATGGAGATGAATGTTTGACCATGCATCCATGTTCCCATAGTTGTCATAATTCTCCAGGAAGTTTTTCTTGTTCTTGTAATCGTGGTTATTCATTGGAGAGGAATGGTCATACTTGTAAAGGTAAGTGGTTTTATTGTTTAATTAAGTTTCACAGGTTGTTGAGTCTTTGTAACGGTGACTAATATAGATATCATCACGCATGGCTGATACATTTGATAAAGTCTTTGTAACGGTGACTAATATAGATATCATCAAGGATGGCTGATACATGTGATAAAGTCTTTGTAACGGTGACTAATATAGATATCATCAAGGATGGCTGATACATGTGATAAAGTCTTTGTAACGGTGACTAATATAGATATCATCACGCATGGCTGATACATGTGATAAAGTCTTTGTAACGGTGACTAATATAGATATCATCACGCATAGCTGATACATGTGATAAAGTCTTTGTAACGGTGACTAATATAGATATCATCACGCATGGCTGATACATGTGATAAAGTCTTTGTAACGGTGACTAATATAGATATCATCACGCATGGCTGATACATGTGATAAAGTCTTTGTAACGGGGACTAATATAGATATCATCACGGATGGCTGATACATGTGATAAAGTCTTTGTAACGGGGACTAATATAGATATCATCACGGATGGCTGATACATGTGATAAAGTCTTTGTAACGGTGACTAATATAGATATCATCACGCATGGCTGATACATGTGATATAGTCTTTGTAAGGGGGACTAATATAGATATCATCACGGATGGCTGATACATGTGATAAAGTCTTTGTAACGGTGACTAATATAGATATCATCACGGATGACTGATACATGTGATAAAGTCTTTGTAACGGGGACTAATATAGATATCATCACGGATGGCTGATACATGTGATAAAGTCTTTGTAATGGGGACTAATATAGATATCATCACAGATGGCTGATACATGTGATAAAAGTCTTTGTAACCGTGACTAATATAGATATCATCATGCATGGCTGCTATTGAACATACTATCCATAGAATTTATCTGTATTTACCAAGTAGATATAAGATGATGTGGTATGAGTGCTAATGAGACAACTCTCCATCCAAGTCACAATTTATTAAAGTAAACTATTATAGGTCAAAGTACAGTCTTCAACACAGAGCTTTGGCTCACACCAAAAGCAGCAAGCTATAACGGGTCCCAAAAATTACTAGTGTAAAATTACTAGTAAATGATAATCTTGATTATAATATTCATAAAAAACTGATGAAAATTTTTCTGTTTTTTAAATACAGATATAGATGAATGTGATAATAACAATGGAGGCTGTGACCTTGACAATGAATGTATCAACATTGAAGGATCATTTATTTGTGCGGTGATGTGTAAAGATGGTTACAGACGATCTGGTGATGGACAGAAATGTATTGGTATGTCTGTTAACCTGAGAAGAAAACATTATACACTTTATTCAATTTACAAATCATCTAGACATTACAATGGTTATATATGCCTATTAGAAAATATATATTTTGAATCGCCTCCTTAAAAATAATTATAAGACTTAAAGGTATTAAACAACTGGTTGATCATTTGAAATGATTCAATACCATTCAATTGGACATAGTAATTAGTGAACAGTAAAAAAAATTCGAAATTATTACGTATTAATTTTTTGTCGCAGAAAGCTCATCATGGGGATTGTGTTCTGGCAGCAGCCGTGTTAGCTAACTTCTTAAAAGCTTTATATTTTAGAAAGTGGAAGACCTGGATGCTTCATACTTTGTATATGGATGCCTCATGTTACAAAGTTTCTGTCAGACACATGTTCAATGTCCTTGACCTCATTTTCTTGGTTCAGTGACTACTTGAAAAAAAAATGTTAAGATTTTTTTGTAATGTTAAATTCTCTCTTATTGTAAGTAATAGGATAACTATATTTGGTATGTGCGTACCCAGATACTAAAAAAAATAGGTCTAGTATATTCGGTGTATGGGAGCACTGTAGGGTGTACATGTCCAAGTGGCTGGTGTCATCTGACCTTGACCTCATTTTCATTGTTCAGTGGTTATAGTTCAGAGTTTGTGTTTTGGTCTTTTTATACGACCGCAAAATTTGAAAAATTTTTCGTCGTATATTGCTATCACGTTGTCGTCGTCGTCGTCGTCCGAATACTTTTAGTTTTCGCACTCTAACTTTAGTAAAACTGAATAGAAATCTATGAAATTTTAACACAAGGTTTATTACCACAAAAGGAAGGTTGGGATTGATTTTGGGAGTTTTGGTCCCAACATTTTAGGAATTAGGGGCCAAAAAGGGCCCAAATAAGCATTTTCTTGGTTTTCGCACTATAACTTTAGTTTAAGTTAATAGAAATCTATGAAATTTTGACACAAAGTTTATGACCACAAAAGAAAGGTTGGGATTGATTTTGGGAGTTTTGGTTCCAACAGTTTAGGAATTAGGGGCCAAAAAAGGGCCCAAATAAGCATTATTCTTGGTTTTCGCACAATAACTTTAGTATAAGTAAATAGAAATGTATGAAACTTAAACACAAGGTTTATGACCATAAAAGGAAGCATACCTGTCAACCTCTGAAAATGAAAAGTCAGGTCATGACCTGCATTGAGAAAAAAAATCTCAGGTCATAACGCGTACGACATTTTGCGGGCTCAATTGAAGAACAAAAATATGTTTATATATAATTTATATAGTCAATATGTATATGAAACAGTTAGAACATGTATACAAGTTTATTTCAGACTATTGTTATATTCCATAGTAGCAGACTTGGCATTCTTTAAAAGAACTGCACTTGGTTTCAGTTCATAGCAATGCAAATGTGTATTCATTTTACAAGAAAGAAGAGCACACAGTGTATCCTAATTAAGATCAGCCCTAAACTCTGTAGCTATTTTCTTTACTAAAGAAAATGCCCTCTCACTGTCTGCATTGCTGTTTGGCAAAACCAGTAATGTTTTAGCAAGTTTTGACAAAACAAAAAATCTTGGCTTGTTTTCAACT
The DNA here is from genome assembly GCF_963676685.1 of Mytilus edulis. Classification (NCBI taxonomy): domain Eukaryota; kingdom Metazoa; phylum Mollusca; class Bivalvia; order Mytilida; family Mytilidae; genus Mytilus; species Mytilus edulis. Next base: position 79,491,654 of record NC_092345.1, on the reverse strand, counting down.
ACCACTTTGTTATTTTCAACTGAAAGGGCCCTCTTTACTATTTGGGTGGTTTTAGTTTTTCCACAGGAATAACCTGAAGCTATTTCACTGTCAGAGAACATTAATTTACACGGTACGTAGCTCAGGTAAACAGTCCTACATTTTGACTTTTGGTTACATTGAAAAAGACCGATAAAACCGAAGGTCGTATTACTTCTAAATACCGGAAACAATTCCGGTCAGAAATCCGGGTGAAACGGGTAATGTTAGAAATTCCCGGGACCCGCTGGGTAAAGAAAAACTCCCGGGTGAGAGGTGAAAATAACGGGTGTCACCCGCAAAAAACGGGTGAGTTGACAGGTATGAGGAAGGTTGGTATTGATTTTGGGAGTTTTGGTCCCAACAGTTTAGGAATAAAGGGCCCAAAGGGTCCAAAATTAAACTTTGTTTGATTTCATCAAAAATTGAATAAATTGGGGTTCTTTGATATGCCGAATCTAACTGTGTATGTAGATTCTTAATTTTTGGTCCCGTTTTCAAATTGGTCTACATTAAGGTCCAAAGGGTCCAAAATTAAACTTAGTTTGATTTTAACAAAAATTGAATGCTTGGGGTTCTTTGATATGCTGAATCTAAAAATGTACTTAGATTTTTTATTATTGGCCCAGTTTTCAAGTTGGTCCAAATCGGGGTCCAAAATTAAACTTTGTTTGATTTCATAAAAAATTGAATAATTGGGGTTCTTTGATATGCCAAATCTAACTGTGTATGTAGATTCTTAATTGTTGGTCCCGTTTTAAAATTGGTCTACATTAAAGTCCAAAGGGTCCAAAATTAAACTAAGTTTGATTTTAACAAAAATTGAATTCTTGGGCCTCTTTGATATGCTGAATCTAAACATGTACTTAGATTTTTGATTATGGGCCCAGTTTTCAAGTTGGTCCAAATCAGGATCCAAAATTATTATATTAAGTATTGTGCAATAGCAAGAAATTTTCAATTGCACAGTATTCAGCAATAGCAAGAAATCTTCAATTGCACAGTATTGTGCAATAGCAAGAAATCTTCAATTGCACAGTATTGTGCAATAGCAAATATTTTCAATTGCACAGTATTGCACAATAGCAAAAAATATCTAATTGCACAATATTGTGCAATAGCAAGAAATTCCAATTGGATTTCAATTGGAGTTATCTTTCTTTGTCCAGAATAGTAGTTGAATCAACTTAAATCTTTGTTTTATACAATATACAATGTATATTCACTTTTACTACCAACTGAAAGATTAAAACAATCTTTACCATTCAGTAATAACAAGCACTTTTTTTACATTTTAATATTTTATGATGTATTTAAATGAGTAGTTATTGTTGCAAACTTCATTAGAAATTTGAATTGAGATCAGTTTTGAAATAAGGGAAAGGGGGATGTGAAAAAAAAATTGGGGGGTCAATTTTTTTCATTTCAGATTTCATAAATAAAAAGAAAATTTCTTCAAACATTTTTTTGAGAGGATTAATATTCAACAGCATAGTGAATTGCTCAAAGGCAAAATTTTTTTGTTTAAGTTCATTAGACCACATTCATTCTGTGTCAGAAACCTATGCTGTGTCAACTATTTAATCACAATCCAAATTTAGAGCTGAATCCAGCTTGAATGTTGTGTCCATACTTGCCCCAACCGTTCAGGGTTCAACTTCTGCGGTCGTATAATGCTGCGCCCTGCGAAGCAACTGGTTTTCTTATACTGTATGCAATAGGTCAACTATATTTAGTGTATGGAAATATTTTTGATCTAGTATATTCGGTGTATTGGAGCACTGTAAGGTGTACATATCCAACTGTCTGGTGTCATCTGACCGTGACCTCATTTTCGTGGTTCAGTGGTTATAATTCAGTTTTTGTTTTTTGGTCTTTTTTTCTTATACTGTATGCAATAGGTCTACTATATTTGGTGTATGGAATGATTGTAAGGTGTACATGTCTAGCTGGCAGGTGTCATCTGACCTTAAACTCATTTTCATGGTTCAATGGTCAAAGTTAAGTTTTTGGTTTTGGTCTTTTTTTCTTATACTGTATGCAATAGGTCAACTATATTTGGTGTATGGAAATATTTTTGATCTATATGTTGGTCGCGCAGGTTTTATTTGACTATGACCTAGTTTTCACGGTTCATTGCTTAGTGTTAAGATTTTTGTGTTTTGGTCTGTTTTTCTTAAACTATAAGCAATAGGTCAACTGTATTTGTTGTATGAGAGAATTGTTAGCTGTACATGCCTGCCTGGCATTGTTCATCTGACCTTGACCTCATTTTCATGGTTCTAAGGTCAATGTTACGTTTCTTGGTTTATGTAAAGTTTATGTGACAGTTGTAATAAAGCTTTATATTTAGGACTATCAACAAAATATCAATGATAAGTAAAGAAGGCGAGACATTTCAGTGTGTGCACTCTTGTTTCAGACAAAGATGAATGTAGAGAAACACCAGAAGTATGTGGACATAACTGTCAGAATATACCTGGAGGTTATACCTGTACATGTAGTGAGGGATTTCAACTTAAAACTGATAACAGTGGTAGATGCACAGGTACATGCAATCAAAATGCAGAAATAATTTTGGCCTTTATTACTTTTTTCGTATTCAAGCGTCTTTTGTGGCAAAAATACAAAGTTTCAATCCTGTTATCTATGATGAGTTTATTGGTACTATTCTGGAATATTTTTTCAGATATAGGTTTTTTTCTTAAGAGAAATGTCCTAAGCTCTTTTAATAATTATCCAGGTCGATCATTCTATTTATAGAACATGATTATATTAGCATATCAATAGAGATATAATGAAAAGGAGAAAGCACTCAGATCATGGAGATTATTATTATTGATTAAAATAATCACTTTTGAAATAAAATAAATTGTATATCACGTACTCATATGATCCCATGATAGTGTTTATACTGGAATGGAGGACTTTACCTAAAGGGAATAGTGATCTGTGATCTCCCCAGGCATTTTAGCATTGCATTTATGATATAAAAATCCTTTTTTTGGGAGGGGGGGGGGGGGGGGGGGTGAGAAACAAATACCATACCCACCCCTCCAAAAAAAAAGCAACCACAAGAAAATTTTAAAATCTCATAAAAAAATAGACTTTTTATTTGGCGGGAGGTAAGATATATTTATTTTTTTTCACCATTCTGCAATTTGATAGGTTTGGAATTCTTTTTTATTTTATTCAGAAAGAAAAATAACGCACAATTTTTTTTTATATTTATAGCTTAATCACTATTTGTTTGGTTATGACTATCCAACCTGACCTTGAACAAGATTTCATATTCCCTTTGAACGTCAGTACTTCCTAGTGAAACGCTACTATGAGTTTATATATATTACATTTTGAACATATTTTGAATAGTAGATATGAAGTCATTATCGTGTTCAAAAATCATTTTAGATGTTAAAATAAAAAATATATAATTAATTTTTGATAGGTCCTGTTTAACAATGTTTTATGTCATGTTCAGTTATAAAAACAAGCTGGATAAGAAAAAAATGTATGTAAATTAATATTTTATGTTCAGGAAGTAAAAGTTTATTATAAGGAATGGAAATTCCTCATATTTCTAAACATGTACAAACTATGAATTTTACTGTCATATTTTTATATCAACAATGTAATGTTTGTTGTTAATGAAATTTTTGCAGCAAATTGTAAAAGTGCACCCAGTCCAACTGAATATTATAGAAATCGATAAAATGTACTACAATAGTGGTATGAAATATTGATTGATTTCCTGACAGACTGACCCCTGTTGCTTTTGTATGCTCCAGCCTCCGTGGGAAGGGCATAATTTGTTACAGTTGTCATCTGTTTGTCTGTCAGTATATATATCAAGAAATTTGTTTCCATTCTTGAACTTTAGTTTGTCTCAACCAAATGTTATGAAACTTATGCATAATGCTTATTACAATAAAACACAAGTCAAATTTGAATTTGGGTGCTGTAACTTTAACCGTTCTAATGTTAAGCCCCTTTAAAAATGTATGTATTTTCTTTATTAAGGAATTTTGAAGTCACAGGAAATAAACATATGTTAACCAAATGTACAGTAGCATTTTATGAAGGTCTACATGCAGGGCATGCTTTTGGATAACCAACATGAACTATATTGTTATGTATGAATAGTCTGATTTCTTTCCATTCCAGATGTAAATGAGTGTAGAACAGACCAGTCATCATGTTCCCATATCTGTAGGAACACCATAGGATCCTACACATGTGCTTGTCCAGCAGGTTTCAGACTGTATAGGAAGTACTTGTGTGAAGGTAGGTGGTCATCTGTCCAGTAGGATTTAGGAGGAGCCTGACTAATTCATTACTTTTTATGTTAAATTCTTCAATTTCAAGAATTCATGGCTAATTTGTCTTTAAGTCCTAATACTATGACAGTCATTCCATATTAAAGCAATACATTGACATGTCTTGTGCTGAAAAATATCAACATACTTTTAATTGCATTATTTATTTTAATGGTACCCAGAACTTCGGAGATACTACAGATCTGAGAAACATACTAAATACTCCCTAAATTTCATGCCATTTTATTCTGGATGGGAAGAAAGTTGCAGTATGCATGATATAGGTTTTACTATCTGGCTGCAGCGTAAACTATTTGTGTTGAGGAATTTTGTAGAGCCTGCGACTTTTGTTGCAGAAAGCTCGACATAGGGATAGTGATCTGGCAGCAGTGGTGGCATTAGCTAAATTCTTAAAAGCTTGATATTTTAGAAGGTGGAAGAACTGGATGCTTCATACTTTGTAAATTGATGCCTTATGTTATATAGTTTTCATCTGTCATATGTCCATTGTCCTTTACCTCATTTTCATGGTTCAGTGACCACTTGAATATTGTTTGTCCTTGACCTCATTTTCATTTTTTATTGACTACTCAGAAAGAAATAAAACTTTATTTGTCATGTGAATTTCTCACTTATCATGAGTAATAACAGAGTATATGAGACTTTATGTACACTGGGGGGAAATTGTTGACAAAGATTAAAAAGGCAAAAAATGTTGATATCAGGACACTTGTATTATAAATGTGGATTATAAAATATTTATATACTCTGTCAAGTTCGGATAAACCTGGTTATTTAACTTGTATTACAAATGTATATAAAAAGATAAATAATATGAAATACAAAAGTCACATATTATACAACAGATATAGATGAATGCAGAGGGGGAGGACATGAATGTGGAATAGATCAGGATTGTATCAACACCAGAGGGAGCTATCAATGTAAGACAAGGTGTTCACTTGGCCTTCAACAACAAGCAGATGGATCTTGTACAGGTATTTTAGTAAAATGTCATAAATGACTCCAGTTATAGCATCAATAACTTCTTTTTAGTACAAAATGTATAGTCACTATGTTCTGAGATTGTCCCTGGTGAAAGTTTTATTAAGGTGAACATTTTTTTTTACTGTCTATTTCAAAGACCTAATGACTGTTCTTTCTAGTTAATTGAAATAAAAATGAGAATGATGTTAAATATATCTGCCTGATATGTTTACTCACAAAGAGATGTGCCTGGTATCAATAGAATAGCTATAAGCATTGCTTTGTATATTAATCAGGCTGTTTACTGTTTTAGTTTAATTTTTTTTACACTGGTCATTTGTGCCTTTTATATGTTACTAAATGATGTTGACTTATGCTCTGTATTGAAGACTTTATAGAAACGTATAATTGATTACATTAGATCTTAGAAGGATGGTTGTCTTATTGCCAATCATACCACATCTACTTATTTTTTTACTCCAAGCTCTGTTTAGAGTCTCCTGTTTTTATTTTACATAATTGTTGTAATTATATTTTGAACATTTCTGACTTATATTCTACATGTACTCCATGATACATTAATATTGTAAATCTATTTTTAGATATAAATGAATGTTTGACAAATCAACACAGATGTTACTCTAACCAAAGATGTATCAATACTGAAGGGAGCTACTACTGTCAGTGTCAACATGGATACAGGTCTACAGGACCAGGTCAACCTTGTTTAGGTAAGATCTTTTTTAACCCATTGGAAAACATTGGATGTCATTATGTGTTGTTGACCATATAATACAGTGCTTTTCATTTGACCATTACTTTCAGGAGTGATTGGACTTTGACTGTTTTTTTGAGTAGTAAAACTCTTAGTCCGTTATACAAAAAACTGTCATACTTTGTAGGATTATTTGTCATCATGTGTAGTTATACCATCGTTTTGAATTGACCAGGAGTTATGGAACTTTGACTATTACATTCTGAGACAATTTGACAGAAAGCTCTCATAGATGCTAGGATTGTTGACCCTACTTTAAAGTTACTCCTGTCAGATTTAAAAGTGGGTCTTTACCAGGTCAGGGGACTCTTGTCACATGGCCTTTTAATAGACGCATTTACATTTGTATGCGAATTTGTCCGCCATTATGTAGAATCACACAGGTTCCCGTAAACTTTGACATAACAATTCAATAAATTTGAAGTCACAATAAAAAAGTGATTGTCGCTTTACGTCAAAAGGTTATTCAGAGGCCATCTAAGTCATTTGGAGACAAAATTCAGCTAAATACCAAAAGTGTAAATACGTTTATTCTTACATCCATACTGTAAACAAAATATATTTGACCTTTTTGCTCAAAAGAAATGAGAACACTTTCATCCTAGTCTTGTATAATTGTGTGTCATCCTAGTCATGTATTGTTTGTGTCATCCTAGTCTTGTATAATTTTGTGTCATCCTAGTCATGTATTGTTTGTGTCATCCTAGTCATGTATTGTTTTGTGTCATCCTAGTCATGTATAGTTTTGTGTCATCCTAGTCATGTATTGTTTGTGTCATCCTAGTCTTGTACAATTTTGTGTCATCCTAGTCATGTATTGTTTTGTGTCATCCTAGTCATGTATTGTTTTGTGTCATCCTAGTCATGTATTGTTTGTGTCATCCTAGTCATGTATTGTTTGTGTCATCCTAGTCATGTATATTTTTGTGTCATCCTAGTCATGTATTGTTTTGTGTCATCCTAGTCATGTATTGTTTGTGTCATCCTAGTCATGTATTGTTTTGTGTCATCCTAGTCATGTATAGTTTTGTGTCATCCTAGTCATGTATTGTTTGTGGCATCCTAGTCATGTATTGTTTTGTGTCATCTGAGTCATGTATTGTTTGTCATCCTAGTCATGTATTGTTTGTGTCATCCTAGTCATGTATTGTTTTGTGTCATCCTAGTCATGTATAGTTTTGTGTCATCCTAGTCATGTATAGTTTTGTGTCATCCTAGTCATGTATTGTTTTGTGTCATCTGAGTCATGTATTGTTTGTGTCATCCTAGTCATGTATTGTTTTGTGTCATCCTAGTCATGTATTGTTATGTGTCATCCTAGTCTTGTATTGTTTTGTGTCATCCTAGTCATGTATTGTTTTGTGTCATCCTAGTCATGTATAGTTTTGTGTCATCCTAGTCATGTATTGTTTGTGTCATCCTAGTCATGTATTGTTTGTGTCATCCTAGTCATGTATTGTTTTGTGTCATCCTAGTCATGTATAGTTTTGTGTCATCCTAGTCATGTATTGTTTGTGGCATCCTAGTCATGTATTGTTTTGTGTCATCTGAGTCATGTATTGTTTGTGTCATCCTAGTCATGTATTGTTTGTGTCATCCTAGTCATGTATTGTTTTGTGTCATCCTAGTCATGTATAGTTTTGTGTCATCCTAGTCATGTATTGTTTGTGGCATTCTAGTCATGTATTGTTTTGTGTCATCATAGTCATGTATTGTTTGTGTCATCCTAGTCATGTATTGTTTGTGTCATCCTAGTCATGTATTGTTTTGTGTCATCCTAGTCATGTATTGTTATGTGTCATCCTAGTCATGTATAGTTTTGTGTCATCCTAGTCATGTATTGTTTTGTGTCATCTGAGTCATGTATTGTTTGTGTCATCCTAGTCATGTATTGTTTTGTGTCATCCTAGTCATGTATTGTTATGTGTCATCCTAGTCTTGTATTGTTTTGTGTCATCCTAGTCATGTATTGTTCTGTGTCATCCTAGTCATGTATTGTTATGTGTTGCATATCAAGTGTGTTTTTTGTTTCATCAGTGATCCTCTTTATTCAGGTGATTAGAATATAACTTTTCTGGTTGAATTTATATGAAAAATTCTAAGTTGAAATAACAAATAAGTTAGGTACTTGTCCCTAATATGATTGACATATTTGCCTCTAGACATCAATCAACCAATAATCAATAAACCAATCAATTAAATTTAGCACTAAGTTTTCAAATAATACAACAGAAGAAACAAGTAGTTTTAAGTACCATTTCTACTATGGGGAAATTATAATGTCTAAGTTTGGTAAAAGTCTTATAACTCCTGTAAAAATGGTTCAATCAAAATGATATAATTTGGTCACATGACTGCAAACAATTATACCAAGTATATGAGTTCACAAAGTCATACTGTGCTACAATAGTAAAAGAATGGTCAAATACCCATTACTCCTGCAAAAAATGTCAAATGAAGATGACTGTTGTCATGCCTATCCGGGTCCTCTACCTTCACCATACTTGGATGATTAATTAGTTAACTTTAAGTGTTGCCAGTGCTTTCTCTTATGGAAAGTGTTATATTCAGTTAATGAGGTTGTGCTTTTTCATGCAAGTTTGGAATGACAAAAGCATGCAATGATATTATTAGATAGTTACAATTACATATATATATTGGCCACAAGTTCATTGTTTTCTGTTTAGTATTTAATTTATATTAAGATCCATTTTGTTACATCTCGTGATCAGTTTTATTTGGCAATCGCCAATGGCAGTCAGCAGGGTTTAAGAACATCAGTTGTTCAACCTGTTAGTCAAATGCGTTTTGTTTAAATATACTTTTTTCACTTTTTTTGTCTTTTGGAAAATGTTGTTTGTGCTGTATTTAGACCCTTCTTCAATGAAATTCGTTACATGCACACGTATAAAAATTGCGGTTTTTGTCCAACGCAATCATAGGTTTGAATGTTGTTTTCAATTTAGACTTGTCTAAACAAGTCTAAATTGAAAACATATATATATATAAACAAGTCTAAATTGAAAACAACATTCAAACCTATGATTGTGTTGGATAAAAAGTTGTTGTAGAAGGGTCTAAATACAGCACAAACAACATTTTCCAAAAGACCAAAAGAGTGAAAAAAATATATTTTAACAAAATGCATTTGACTAGCAGGTCGAACAACTGATGATCTTAAACCCTGCTGACTGCCATATATATTTGCTTACAAATGTTTATGATTTGATAGTATCATGATTTCTGTTATTACCTGGCTATCTATTTTTTATTAGTTTATGATGTTTTTAAATTGTTCTTTCAGTCTTGCACAGAATAATTCAATGAAATGTTTGTTCATCTTTTGGTATAATTTTTATTGTAAGGCCTCTTGGTAAAATAATATCAAACATATATATATAAGACTTTCATTGCTTTATTCATTAACTTTTTGAATTGGAGTGTTCATATCAGGAGAAACAAAATCTCTGAGCCAAATCAGACTAGAAGAAAATTGCATATTCAGCCTTTATATTTTTTTTTATTAAGATATAGATGAATGTAGAGAATTTCCAGGAATTTGTTCCTATAGGTGTTGGAACACAAATGGAGACTTTGAGTGTATATGTCCTCCTGGTCAGAAACAGTTGGCTGATCGAAAGTCATGTGCTGGTACATATAATACATTATTCCATTACTTATAGGACAGAGCTTAAGGTCTGACAAACTTAACTTTTTATTTTATGAAATTTTCTTCAAACTGATTACTGAATTGTTTATCAAACTAAAAAATATGTAATAACATATGTTTATCAGCAACTTCTGAAACTCTTTTTATTAACATCTTATAATTTTTTTATTGAAACAACCTTGTTCAAAATTTTGAATCCAGTTTGTCTATAATGCTTCACATACAAAAAATAGATAAAGTTGTCAGTTAGATCTAATTTTTGTGTATTTTTAGGCTTGGAGTTCCTAGAACCCAGCCAACCGTCTAGATTTAAGAGACAAGCCTGTCCTGTAGGAATGAGACATGTCCCAACATGGAATAAATGTATTGGTAATGTAACAGCATTTACTTGTTTTAAATGTTTGTTATACAACATTTGGTTAAAAAAAAATCTGAAATAATTAAATTTATTTTTGGTTTTGTGTAAACATGCTTCCACAGTGTACCACATTTTTTGTGTCATTATTGAATGAGCACATTTTTGCATATTGTTTTATTATTACACATATGTAGCTAGAATGTCAAATTGATTTTTCTTTTCATTGAATACAAAGACACATTGGATAGATCTATTAAGAGAATATTACAAATATGAATTTCAGGAAATATCAATTTTAAATCTTATCTTTACAAGGCAGTTTAAATGTGTTTTTCATGTTTTAAAGATGAATGCTGTTTACCCCTATTCATACTTAACAACAAACTGGAAAATATTATTTGAACTCACACAGAATGAATGTTGAATTTGAAAAGCACAAATTATTGAAAATTTGACATGTTATATATATATGATTAATTATTATATTTATATTTAGATGAAGAATGGTTGTGAATAGAAGATATTCTATTTAATTTTGAGAGACCAGTCAATTAGCATGTTTGCATGACAGTGGTTGCATGATTATTATTTTGAGTAATATCATTTAAGGTGAGAATGCTTCTTAAGACACTAACATTCAAAAGAGATTACCTAAATGTCAATTTGTTTGGAACATCTGATGTCTCTCTCTTTGTATTACTTGGAAGAAAAATACATTTAAAGAGATTTGAGATAGTAAATACTAAATACAAGAGGTTTGGAGGTAGGAAAAAATCAATTCATTACCAAAAAAAGGACATCTTTATGCTATAAATACCTTTTAATATTAGATTTCTTCACTTGACATCTTTTATTTAAGGTGGTATGGGTGTCTTCCTCCATCTTGGATTGTAAAAAACAGAGAACCGGAAAAAACGTACAGTGACCCTATCTTTTTTTTTGATATTCTCAAAGCATTTTTTGAAAGCTATCTTTTCCTTAAGTATTTTACAATTCTATCATTTTGTTTAATTTCTAATCACAAAATGGTGTTTTTTCCTGTATAATCCATACAAAATGTGTCATTTTGTCACGTCCTGTAGCTTGAGAAAATGCGCGGTGACCTATCATTTTTATTATATTTTTCATCATATATCAATAGATACTATGTTTTGGCAAAGTATGAACAAATTTTATCATTTTTATTTTAGACTCCCATACCACCTTAATATCACAAATATCCTCTGAAACAAGTTGGCAAATTGAAACAAAACTTAGCCACAATGATCTTTAGCTTAGATAGTTTTAAACATGTATCTGATGATACAGTCATCTAACCAACTTAGTCATCATGGCTTTAATAGAACATAGGGATTAAATGCAAGTAATTGTTTAATAAGGGGACAAAGTCCCCTATAACAGAGGAAAAATCAATATAAAAAAAAATCAGGGAAAATTTTCGAAATTTTCAATGTACTAATATTAATGAACTTTTTTTTGTCACTGTTTTTAATTCCCGCATCTGCGCAGAAATCTAGTACCTTTTTCTGGTCTCTTTGTCATGTCACTTTGAGTAAAATATATATTTATTGGTCTAGTAAAATATAGGAAGGAACGCAATACCAATTTAATTTTTAATAATGATATGCAAAAAGGTTACCTGATGATAGCGTTTCTTTGTCTACATTAAATATGACGTCATAAATTAAATAACGTCACAACTAAAATCCCTAACAACATAACCAAAAACAGAAAGGTAGGGTATTTCTGTTTATTTTTTAACAGATTTTGAAGTTAAAATATGTTTGAATTAAAAAAAAATAGTTCATACAGACTTAATAGCTTGTCCCCTTTCACAGGTAATGCCTGTCTCATATTAGACTGGAAATGGTTATAGATAATAAAACAAATGCTCAGGATGTCAAGATCTTCCCCTAACTTACAACTTAAGGGAGTAATGGCTCTTATATGGTGGGAATATTACATGTTTTTTTTATAAGATTTTTTAAAAACTTTCACATAAGTCAATTATGTTTTACACTTGTATCACAAACTCGAATCAAATCTTCAAATGGAAGGAACAGCATTTTATTATATATTCTCAAAATATTAATTGACCTCTTCATTGAAGTCTATGAACATACAAAATAAATAAATTCTTCTCTCTTTTCTTTTTTTTTGTAGATATAAATGAATGTTTGGAAGATGTAGGTGTTTGTCAACATAACTGTACAAATACTGTAGGAAGTTTTCACTGTAAATGTCCATTAGGATACAAAGTAGCAAGGGATGGAAGGAAGTGTACAGGTAAGTCCAGTAGGAAGTTTTCACTGTAAATGTCCACTAGGATATAAAGTAGCCAGGGATGGAAGAAAATGTACAGGTAAGTCCAGTAGGAAGTTTTCACTGTAAATGTCCACTAGGATATAAAGTAGCCAGGGATGGAAGAAAGTGTACAGGTAGGTCTATAAGGAAGTTTTCATTGTAAATGTCCATTACGATATAAAGTAGCCAGGGATGGAAGGAAGTGTACAGGTAGGTCCAGTAGGAAGTTTTCACTGTAAATGTCCATTAGGATATAAAGTAGCCAGGGATGGAAGGAAGTGTACAGGTAAGTCCAGTAGGAAGTTTTCACTGTAAATGTCCATTAGGATATAAAGTAGCCAGGGATGGAAGGAAGTGTACAGGTAGGTCCAGTAGGAAGTTTTCACTGTAAATTTCCATTAGGATATAAAGTAGCAAGGGATGGAAGGAAGTGTACAGGTAATTCCAGTAGGAAGTTTTCACTGTAAATGTTCATTAGGATATAAAGTAGCCAGGGATGGAAGAAAATGTACAGGTAAGTCTAGTAGGAAGTTTTCACTGTAAATGTCCACTAGGATATAAAGTAGCCAGGGATGGAAGGAAGTGTACAGGTAAGTCCAGTAGGAAGTTTTCATTGTAAATGTCCACTAGGATATAAAGTAGCCAGGGATGGAAGGAAATGTACAGGTAAGTCCAGTAGGAAGTTTTCACTGTAAATGTCCATTAGGATATAAAGTAGCCAGGGATGGAAGGAAGTGTACAGGTAGGTCCAGTAGGAAGTTTTCACTGTAAATGTCCACTACGATATAAAGTAGCAAGGGATGGAAGAAAATGTACAGGTAAGTCTAGTAGGAAGTTTTCACTGTAAATGTCCACTAGGATATAAAGTAGCCAGGGATGGAAGGAAGTGTACAGGTAAGTCCAGTAGGAAGTTTTCATTATAAATGTCCACTATGATATAAAGTAGCCAGGGATGGAAGGAAGTGTACAGGTAAGTCCAGTAGGAAGTTTTCATTGTAAATGTCCATTAGGATATAAAGTAGCAAGGGATGGAAGGAAGTGTACAGGTAAGTCCAGTAGGAAGTTTTCACTGTAAATGTTCATTAGGATATAAAGTAGCCAGGGATGGAAGAATATGTACAGGTAAGTCCAGTAGGAAGTTTTCACTGTAAATGTCCACTAGGATATAAAGTAGCCAGGGATGGAAGGAAGTGTACAGGTAGGTCCAGTAGGAAGTTTTCACTGTAAATGTCCACTACGATATAAAGTAGCAAGGGATGGAAGAAAATGTACAGGTAAGTCTAGTAGGAAGTTTTCACTGTAAATGTCCACTAGGATATAAAGTAGCCAGGGATAGAAGGAAGTGTACAGGTAGGTCCAGTAGGAAGTTTTCATTGTAAATGTCCACTAGGATATAAAGAAGCAAGAGATGGTAGAAAGTGTACAGGTAAATCCAGTAAGAAGTTTTCATTGTAAAGGTCCACTAGGATATAAAGTAGCCAGGGATAGAAGGAAGTGTACAGGTAAGTCCAGTAGGAAGTTTTAATTGTAAATGTCCACTAGGATATAAAGTAGCCAGGGATGGCAGAAAGTTTACCGGTAAGGTTAACGTAACTGTACCAATACTGTAGGAAGTTTTCACTGTAAATGTCCACTAGGATATAAAGTAGCTAAGGATGAAAGAAAGTGTACAGGTAAGTCTAGTAGGAAGTTTTCACTGTAAATGTCCACTAGGATATAAAGTAGCCAGGGATGGAAGAAAATGTACAGGTAAGTCCAGTAGGAAGTTTTCATTATAAATGTCCACAGGATATAAAGTAGCCAGGGATGGAAGAAAGTGTACAGGTAAGTCCAGTAGGAAGTTTTCATTATAAATGTCCATTAGGATATAAAGTAGCTAGGGATGGAAGAAAGTGTACAGGTTAGTCCAGTAGGAAGTTTTCACTGTAAATGTCCATTAGGATATATAGTAGCCAGGGATGGAAGGAAGTGTACAGGTAAGTCTAGTAGGAAGTTTTCACTGTAAATGTCCACTAGGATATAAAGTAGCTAGGGATGGAAGAAAGTGTACAGGTAAGTCCAGTAGGAAGTTTTCATTATAAATGTCCACAGGATATAAAGAAGCCAGGGATGGAAGAAAGTGTACAGGTAAGTCCAGTAGGAAGTTTTCACTGTAAATGTCCACTAGGATATAAAGTAGCTAGGGATGGAAGAAAGTGTACAGGTAAGTCCAGTAGGAAGTATTCACTGTAAATGTCCACTAGGATATAAAGTAGCTAGGGATGGAAGAAAGTGTACAGGTAAGTCCAGTAGGAAGTTTTCACTGTAAATGTCCACTAGGATATAAAGTAGCTAGGGATGGAAGAAAGTGTACAGGTAAGTCCAGTAGGAAGTTTTCATTATAAATGTCCACAGGATATAAAGTAGCCAGGGATGGAAGAAAGTGTACAGGTAAGTCCAGTAGGAAGCTTTCACTGTAAATGTTCACTAGGATATAAAGTAGCTAGGGATGGAAGAAAGTGTACAGGTAAGTCCAGTAGGAAGTTTTCACTGTAAATGTCCACTAGGATATAAAGTAGCCAGGGATGGAAGAAAATGTACAGGTAAGTCCAGTAGGAAGTTTTCACTGTAAATGTCCACTAGGATATAAAGTAGCCAGGGATGGAAGGAAGTGTACAGGTAAGTCCAGTAGGAAGTTTTCACTGTAAATGTCCACTAGGATATAAAGTAGCCAGGGATGGAAGAAAATGTACAGGTAAGTCCAGTAGGAAGTTTTCACTGTAAATGTCCACTAGGATATAAAGTAGCTAGGGATGGAAGAAAATGTACAGGTAAGTCCAGTAGGAAGTTTTCACTGTAAATGTCCATTAGGATATAAAGAAGCCAGGGATGGAAGAAAGTGTACAGGTAAGTCCAGTAGGAAGTTTTCACTGTAAATGTCCACTAGGATATAAAGTAGCCAGGGATGGAAGAAAATGTACAGGTAAATCCAGTAAGAAGTTTTCATTATAAATGTGCACAAGGATATAAAGTAGCCTGGGATGGAAGAAAGTGTACAGGTAAGTCCAGTAGGAAGTTTTAATTGTAAAGGTCCACTAGGATATAAAGTAGCCAGGGATAGAAGGAAGTGTACAGGTAAGTCCAGTAGGAAGTTTTAATTGTAAATGTCCACTAGGATATAAAGTAGCCAGGGATGGCAGAAAGTTTACCGGTAAGGTTAACATAACTGTACCAATACTGTAGGAAGTTTTCACTGTAAATGTCCACTAGGATATAAAGTAGCTAAGGATGGAAGAAAGTGTACAGGTAAGTCTAGTAGGAAGTTTTCACTGTAAATGTCCACTAGGATATAAAGTAGCCAGGGATGGAAGAAAATGTACAGGTAAGTCCAGTAGGAAGTTTTCATTATAAATGTCCACAGGATATAAAGTAGCCAGGGATGGAAGAAAGTGTACAGGTAAGTCCAGTAGGAAGTTTTCATTATAAATTTCCATTAGAATATAAAGTAGCTAGGGATGGAAGAAAGTGTACAGGTTAGTCCAGTAGGAAGTTTTCACTGTAAATGTCCATTAGGATATAAAGTAGCCAGGGATGGAAGGAAGTGTACAGGTAAGTCTAGTAGGAAATTTTCACTGTAAATGTCCACTAGGATATAAAGTAGCTAGGGATGGAAGAAAGTGTACAGGTAAGTCCAGTAGGAAGTTTTCATTATAAATGTCCACAGGATATAAAGAAGCCAGGGATGGAAGAAAGTGTACAGGTAAGTCCAGTAGGAAGTTTTCACTGTAAATGTCCACTAGGATATAAAGTAGCTAGGGATGGAAGAAAGTGTACAGGTAAGTCCAGTAGGAAGCTTTCACTGTAAATGTTCACTAGGATATAAAGTAGCTAGGGATGGAAGAAAGTGTACAGGTAAGTCCAGTAGGAAGTTTTCACTGTAAATGTCCACTAGGATATAAAGTAGCCAGGGATGGAAGAAAATGTACAGGTAAGTCCAGTAGGAAGTTTTCACTGTAAATGTCCACTAGGATATAAAGTAGCCAGGGATGGAAGGAAGTGTACAGGTAAGTCCAGTAGGAAGTTTTCACTGTAAATGTCCACTAGGATATAAAGTAGCCAGGGATGGAAGAAAATGTACAGGTAAGTCCAGTAGGAAGTTTTCACTGTAAATGTCCACTAGGATATAAAGTAGCTAGGGATGGAAGAAAATGTACAGGTAAGTCCAGTAGGAAGTTTTCACTGTAAATGTCCATTAGGATATAAAGAAGCCAGGGATGGAAGAAAGTGTACAGGTAAGTCCAGTAGGAAGTTTTCACTGTAAATGTCCACTAGGATATAAAGTAGCCAGGGATGGAAGAAAATGTACAGGTAAATCCAGTAAGAAGTTTTCATTATAAATGTGCACAAGGATATAAAGTAGCCTGGGATGGAAGAAAGTGTACAGGTAAGTCCAGTAGGAAGTTTTAATTGTAAAGGTCCACTAGGATATAAAGTAGCCAGGGATAGAAGGAAGTGTACAGGTAAGTCCAGTAGGAAGTTTTAATTGTAAATGTCCACTAGGATATAAAGTAGCCAGGGATGGCAGAAAGTTTACCGGTAAGGTTAACATAACTGTACCAATACTGTAGGAAGTTTTCACTGTAAATGTCCACTAGGATATAAAGTAGCTAAGGATGGAAGAAAGTGTACAGGTAAGTCTAGTAGGAAGTTTTCACTGTAAATGTCCACTAGGATATAAAGTAGCCAGGGATGGAAGAAAATGTACAGGTAAGTCCAGTAGGAAGTTTTCATTATAAATGTCCACAGGATATAAAGTAGCCAGGGATGGAAGAAAGTGTACAGGTAAGTCCAGTAGGAAGTTTTCATTATAAATTTCCATTAGAATATAAAGTAGCTAGGGATGGAAGAAAGTGTACAGGTTAGTCCAGTAGGAAGTTTTCACTGTAAATGTCCATTAGGATATAAAGTAGCCAGGGATGGAAGGAAGTGTACAGGTAAGTCTAGTAGGAAATTTTCACTGTAAATGTCCACTAGGATATAAAGTAGCTAGGGATGGAAGAAAGTGTACAGGTAAGTCCAGTAGGAAGTTTTCATTATAAATGTCCACAGGATATAAAGAAGCCAGGGATGGAAGAAAGTGTACAGGTAAGTCCAGTAGGAAGTTTTCACTGTAAATGTCCACTAGGATATAAAGTAGCTAGGGATGGAAGAAAGTGTACAGGTAAGTCCAGTAGGAAGTATTCACTGTAAATGTCCACTAGGATATAAAGTAGCTAGGGATGCAAGAAAGTGTACAGGTAAGTCCAGTAGGAAGTTTTCATTATAAATGTCCACAGGATAAAAGTAGCCAGGGATGGAAGAAAGTGTACAGGTAAGTCCATTAGGAAGTTTTCACTGTAAATGTCCACTAGGATATTAAGTAGCTAGGGATGGAAGAAAGTGTACAGGTAAGTCCAGTAGGAAGTTTTCACTGTAAATGTCCACTAGGATATAAAGTAGCTAGGGATGGAAGAAAGTGTACAGGTAAGTCCAGTAGGAAGTTTTCACTAAATGTCCACTAGGATATAAAGTAGTCAGGAATAGAAGGAAGTGTACAGGTAAGTCCAGTAGGAAGTTTTCATTATAAATGTCCACAGGATATAAAGTAGCCAGGGATGGAAGAAAGTGTACAGGTAAGTCCAGTAGGAAGTTTTCACTGTAAATGTCCACTAGGATATAAAGTAGCCAGGGATAGAAGGAAGTGTACAGGTAAGTCCAGTAGGAAGTTTTCACTGTAAATGTCCACTAGGATATAAAGTAGCTAGGGATGGAAGAAAGTGTACAGGTAAGTCCAGTAGGAAGTTTTCACTGTAAATGTCCATTAGGATATAAAGTAGCAAGGGATGGAAGAAAGTGTACAGGTAAGTCCAGTAGGAAGTTTTCACTGTAAATGTCCACTAGGATATAAAGTAGCTAGGGATGGAAGAAAGTGTACAGGTTAGTCCAGTAGGAAGTTTTCACTGTAAATGTCCATTAGGATATAAAGTAGCCAGGGATGGAAGAAAGTGTACAGGTAAGTCCAGTAGGAAGTTTTCACTGAAATGTCCACTAGGATATCAAGTAGCCAGGGATAGAAGGAAGTGTACAGGTTAGTCCAGTAGGAAGTTTTCATTATCAATGTCCACTAGGATATAAAGTAGCTAGGGATGGAAGAAAGTGTACAGGTAAGTCCAGTAGGAAGTTTTCATTATAAATGTCCATTAGGATATAAAGTAGCCAGGGATGGAAGAAAATGTACAGGTAAGTCCAGTAGGAAGTTTTCACTGTAAATGTCCACTAGGATATAAAGTAGCCAGGGATGGAAGGAAGTGTACAGGTAAGTCCAGTAGGAAGTTTTCACTGTAAATGTCCACTAGGATATAAAGTAGCCAGGGATGGAAGAAAGTGTACAGGTAAGTCCAGTAGGAAGTTTTCACTGTAAATGTCCACTAGGATATAAAGTAGCTAGGGATGGAAGAAAGTGTACAGGTAAGTCCAGTAGGAAGTTTTCATTATAAATGTCCATTAGGATATAAAGTAGCCAGGGATGGAAGAAAGTGTACAGGTAAGTTCAGTAGGAAGATTTCACTGTAAATGTCCACTAGGATATAAAGTAGCTAGGGATGGAAGAAAGTGTACAGGTAAGTCCAGTAGGAAGTTTTTACTGTAAATGTCCACTAGGATATAAAGTAGCCAGGGATGGAAGAAAGTGTACAGGTAAGTCCAGTAGAAAGTTTTCATTATAAATGTCCACAGGATATAAAGTAGCAAGAGATAGCAGAAAATGTACAGGTAAGCTAATGTTGGAACTGTATGTAAACATCAAGCACTGTGTCCTTAGATATCTTTTGGTGTATATATGTCATTATGTTATATTACCCATTTTCTCTCAACAATTCTTTTTTGCATCATTAACTCAGCATAGGTCAGGTTAATTGTTCCCCGGTATTGTAAGTGTTTTCACATGTAAAATTCCTGCCAGATTTTTATGAAACTTTCATCATAAGTTTATATAAGCAATAACTGGGAAAAGTTTGAAACTGATCTATGGTTTGTAAAAGAGTAATACATCTTGGAAGCGTTGATTATATGGAAAATTGCATTGTAAGCAATATCATGTAAACAATTCTTGCCATAGGTTTACATCAGCAATGTCTTTGACTCTTTTGAAAATAAGTGCTGATCATATATATTTTTGATGAGTTATGCCCCTTAGAAATATTAATTATATCAGACATTACATTGTATTTTCTTTGAAGCCTTCACCTCTCTAAGATATTTATAAAAAAAAAGTTTTTTTTTAGTTATTGCCCTTTTGAATTTGACAGATAAAATATGTGCAACAAGGGGGACATTGGAACTCAGTTCTTTTATTAAAATAGTTATGCTCCTTACAATTACTAGTTATATCGTAAATTGCATTGCGTTTTGTCACAAGCCTTCATTTCTGTAAGATTTACTGTTTAAAAAAATTAAATAACAAAAGTAGATTTTTAAAGAAAAATATTGTCCTTGGAAAGACAAAATATGTGCAACACGAGTGACATTGGAACTTCTTTTTTATACTTTGAAATAGGTCAGAACTTGGGAATTATGTGAAGTAAGTTCTGAATTCATTATCTTTTTACATAATTCATAAACAGCTGCAGGCTAGACATTTTAATGTCCCATTACTCATATTCTACAAGTAAGAACTGGAACTGCAATAAAAATATGAATGGAAGTCGGTAGACTAGTAGATATATATAGTGCATCTGATGACATGATAAAAATAGAACTTAATGATAGGCTCCTTGAAGGTTTACATGCAGTTTAATAATTAAAAGTGCAATGGCATGGCTTTATCTTCTTATCTTTTGGTCAATTGAATAAAAAAGAGTTGGAAATTCGTGTTATAAAAGTTATTGGTTATAAAGATTGCTTCTCTCATCAGCTTCACAGTTTATGTTAATCTTTCCATAAAAATGGCTCAACAGAAATGAACTTGACTTGCACATATTCTTCTACAGGACATGAAATTGCGCAGCTGCTAAAGATTTTCACATACTGAAACATGAATTTTTCTTGTATATAATGTATTTTGTGATGATGTGAAATTACTTTTAAGGAGGCTTGAGGGTACAAAAAATTCAACCAAAAATTGAACATTTTTATTTTCATTACAAATTTTATTTATTACACTATTAGTTATTACTTTTTTGATGTGGTACAAAAATCAACCAATAAAATCTATTTGTTTTGGCCTCAGATGACTTATAAAAAGCTCCAAATTATCTCCCTTTGGTGAAAAAAATGCCACTTTTTGCCTGAAAATTGAAATGTCTTTTCAACTCATCAGTGACCTATATTTTTTTATTATTATTTTAAAATAAGCTGTACTTATACTAAGCTCTTGTAAAATTTAAGCGATTTCTGTAAATTAGTTCTTACTTACATTTTTTCTCTTGCATGCTTCTTTCGATGGCAGATTGTGAGCTTAAATGAATGGTGACCCCATATTTTTATTTTATGATACCCCACGCAACGAGTTGCAGAGGGTATAATGTTTTTGACCTGTCCGTCTGTCCTTCAGTCCTGTTTCTTGTCATCGCAACTCCTCTCAAACCACACAACAGAATTTCACGAAACCTTTTTAGATAATAAGGACATACTATGTAGTTGTGCATATCGACAGGAAATTATGATTCAATTTTTTTTCTAGGAGCTGCGCCCCTTTGAACTTATTTACTTTAATGTACTACTGCAACAGTTTGTCATCCCATTTCCTCTCAAACCACACAACAGAATTTCATGAAACCTTTTCAGATAATAAGGACATACTGCATAGATGTGCATATCGACAGGAAATTATGATTCAATTTTTTTTCCAGGAGTTACAACCTATTGAACTTATTTGCTTCAATGTACTACTGCAACAGTTTGTCATTGCAACTCCTCTGAAACTACACAACAGAATTTCATGAAACCTTTTAAGATAATAAGGACATACTATGTAGTTGTGCATATCGACAGGAAATTACGATTCAATTTTTTTTCTAGGAGTTACACCCCTTTGAACTTATTTGCTTCAATGTACTTCTGCAACATTTTGTCATCACAACTTCTCTGAAACCACACAAAAGAATTTCATGAAATCCTATATTTAAAAGAAAATATTGATTTATACCAGCGAGCCCCCTTAATAGGGGGTACCAATTCGTGTAGTTTCTGTGGATGACTTTTTAAGATTATCCATGAATTTAATGAATAAAATGCTATTGTCCAAACCAAGACATAGAAAGATCCCCATTTAGGTTTGACGACATGGATACAAGCATATAATCTATAGAAAACATTGAAACATATATCAGCAATTGCTCTAAGAACTATATATACAACTTCAACCAGGATTTGACCCATTTAAACTGTACCACTTTTAAAATTTTTCATTAAAAAAAATGGTTTTGATCGATGAAAGTCAGACTTTCAGTAATGACATCTGTTGCTATCACTAAAATATCACTAGATTAAATACTAAAACATATACAAGTGCCATTCTATAAAGAATTATCAGAAATATTATATGAATTATCATATTTTAAGCTTAAATTAGTCAGATAATTTACGAAAGCAATTATGTTATGAAAAAAATGATGAATGTAGTCAGTGATAAGAAAAGGAACAAGTATATGAAAATAAACACTTCATTTAGGTCTTTTGTGGATAGTTGTCTCATTGGCAATCATACCACATCTTCTTTTTGATACCTTATGTTCTAACTGTCCCATAAATCATTAAAACACATTTGATTTTTTCAAGAATTTTCTTTTCTGATGGCTTTAAATTCTTCACTTTACTTTCTTTTAGAAACTTAGATCAACATATTTTAGAACCCATGAACCTCGAAAATTGATACCCACCATCATAATAAAAGAACATTTACAGGTCAATACTGTTTCTTATATTATTATAATCCTATTTATTTTTTTGAGTTTCATATATACTTTTATTATAGATATTAATGAATGTATTGAACAGAACATACAATGTGGAGATGAGAGAATGTGTTTTAATCAGAGAGGAGATTTTTCATGCATAGATACTCCTTGTCCTAGGACTTACAGAAGAGATCCTTTAACCAAGTAAGTTTGTATCAAAATCAGTGAAGTTGGAATTAGGTTACTTTCAAATGATTAGGGCTACCTCTGGGTGTGGAATTTTCTCGCTGTATTGAAGACCCATTGGTAGCTTTTGGCTGTTTTCTGCTCTTTGGTCAGGTGTCTCTGACATATTCCCCATTTCCATTCTCCATTTTATTCTTGATTAATATCATCAAATATTCAATTACCAATTTGTAAATTTTTCCTTAATATTGAAATGTTGTTGATACTTAAATTTCTGTTTTAAAGATGAAAAATAATGAAAGTGAGGCCAATTTTCTTTTTTACAGTATAATTATTCATTGTGGTATTCTTGGTAAAAAGTATGACAAAGCATCTAGATAGGCGTAACATTATCACATCATAAATTGTAAATCGTCAATTTTTGAAGTCTCTTACTACCATGCATGTAAGAAACAGATTGTAATAAAGTTGGTATAAGTTATTAGAGAAATTTTTATACCGTATAATAGGCTATAAAAGGCCTTAACATGATAAATTTGAAACAATTCAAACAAGAAAACTAGCAGACTAATTTATAACAAAAGAATTTACAAAAAACAAATATGACAGTCATGAACCAACAACAAACAATGGACTACAGGCTCCTGACTTGGATTAGGCGCCTAAAGATTTTTGCAGAATTAGATAAGTTTGTTAGCACTCAACCCTAACTCTAACATGGGAAAGCACAACATAAGAACAAACTATAAAAATTAGTTGCAATTGCTTAACTCTAATGATAAGTGCAAAATTAAAACAATATTAATATACACAAAGCACAGATATAAGAGTACTTTCAGTTGATGAGAGGTAGTACAAAGTCAATTACGACTATCATGCTCTCCAAGATTAAAATATCAACCAGTACACATCCAACAGATTTAGTGTAAAGTGGTCATAATTTTAATGGATATGCAATTTTGCATAAAATTCTGTTTGCAATGAATGAGTTGGGATTGATTTTAGAGGTTTATGGTACCAACAGTAACCGCCTTAGTTCATAAGTAGAATTTTAAGTATAGTAGGGAAATATATGTCCAATGAATTTCTTAATATTGTATGGGAATATTATATAAGTACAGTATCATTAAACTAATTTTATATTACAGTCATTGTGTGTTAGAGTGTGTGGATTCAACCATACCTTGTCCACCGTATGCCAAGTTTGCAGATGTTATAGAATTTCGTACATTGGCACTACCAAGTGGGTTTTTATCTCATCAGGACCTGATAAGACTTACAGCATATGATCATCAAAATGTTAAACTATTTTCAAACTTTACAATCATTGAAAACGATCCAAAAATAGATTTCCATTTACGACCAGATGGAGGGAGTGGGATTGTATTTACTTTACAACCGTTGGTTGAAAGGACAACCTATAAGATAAAAGTGAGTGCCAGGTCTCATGATGACAATAGAAACTCATTAAGATATCAGACAACCTTTATTATACACATATCTGTGTCAGCTTATCCATATTAAGTATTTGTAACAGTTAATATGAGGGTTATAAAAAGTTTATGTGTACAAAAACAACTTTAGAAAGTCTGTAATGTAACTGTATGTTTAACAATTATACAAGCAAGTAAGTATTAACAGGATAATAAAGCAGACACTCAATACTGGTAGATGGAAAGATTCTGCATTTGCAATGATACTATACTTCGGGGAAACATTGCATCTTTTTTGATGCTCATAATAAAAGTTGTGATATTCTCAATTGTAATAAAACTACATTTATATATATACTGACTTTGCTGTTTACAAGTTCTTTGTTTCGTATAACACACAAGAAAGAGGATTATAGAACCTGTTTTGGTGGATTGAGAAAAATTAAGGCAATAGTAGTTTACAAATGTTCACAGATGTCTGGGCCTTTTAAGCTCACCTGATACAAAGGTGCAATGTTCTTCTAATGTGGTTTTGGTTATTTGTTGTCTCCTGTTGACTTTTAGAAACATCTTCTCTGAAATTACCAGACCAATTGCAACCAGACTTGGACAAATTTGTCCTATAAGTGTCTAGATACCATTAAATGTGTGTTGCAGCCATCAAACTATGGCAACCAAAACCAGAGAAAAAAATAGGGATTATATGCAATTATTGTCTAATATTGTATATACTTTTATTTAGGAACTGAGGAAAATATTAATCTGGCATGGATAAAAATGTCCAGAAATGCCAGGTGTTGTTGAATACCTATTTTATCAAAACTATCTACTTGCCCATAACATAATATAATACATTTTGGCTATTATGTTAATACCTAGGAAATGTAGAGAGAAACTTTGAAAGCTTGAAAGATCAACATGACAAAGTTGTATGAAAAAGATCACATACCTAAAATTGCCAGACAACTTCTTGCATCATCTTATCGGTTTCATTAAAATTTTTCTCACCTTTCTTGAAAAGCCATGGAAGCATTTGCCATCACTTGGCATATTAAAGAATCAGTCTGTCCAGATCTACCATGTTTTTTCTATTATCACCAAAACTATTATATGACTCCTCAAGGACCTGCTTTCTTTTGCAATGGTTCATGTGTCGACCTATTATCCCAAAAACTTGAATGGATAACAGAAAGAAAATGGCATAAATGATCAGCAATAAAAAATCTACAACAATGCCAATATGACAAATATCATTTGATAAACACTTTAGGAATTATGAGTAATGAAGATGTTTTATTAATAAAGTGTTCTTATAAAAAAGATGATGTGGTTAGATTAACTGTGAGACAATTTTTCACAAAAGACCAAATGACACAGAAATTAACAACTATAGGTCACCTTGCAGCCTTCAACAATGATCAGAGCCAATACCACATAGTCAGATCTTGTTAAATGTCCCATCAAAAAGTATATTAAGGTCAAAACTGTAACCAGATTGATGATTAGCATTCCAAGAACTATTAAAATGTGACTCCTTTGGGAGTAATAGACCTTAACTGACAACTTTGATTATTTTATGTGAATTGTTTACTTTTTCCTTTGTAATAAAATAATAAATTTCAAACAAACTCCAAGTGAAAGGGAGAAAAAGGGAGTAAAATTTAATGATCTACTTACAAAAATTATCTATCTATCCTTAAGGTATAGAACCACAAATTAAGGAAAAAACATATGAAAGAAGAACCTATTTTATACAAAATAGTTCCTACTCATAGCTGTTTCTTTGCCAATAGATGAAATATTTGGGTAGTTTTGATATCAAACGAAAGTTTGGGGACTTAGGATCACTATAGAACCCTTGTTGAAATATTTTTTTGAATAATAAAGGAGTATATAAAATTTTAATAAGAGGGCAAAATTGCCCTGTTGTTCAGATCATAAGTACCTGTTTTTTTGTACTATCAACTACCAGTAGGTTCTAATATGCAATTAAAGGTATGTTTAATTTTTCAGCACAAGTCAGGATAAGGTAGTTTTGACATGAAATAACTGCCACTATATTTGAAATTAAGATAAAGTAGCCATAAATGCTTGAAATTGCAGAATTTAGCATAGAACGCAATGAGTCTATTTTAAGTGATTTTATATCTTAAAGGGATTTTTTGCTCTTGACGATTTTTGACAATTTTTATTGTTTTTGACCATCCAAAAAATTGTGATAGATAGGTAAAAACTGTAGACAACAAAAAATATCAGCCATACAAGATGTACAAAGAGCAATACAACTATTAAGAATGAAGTTTCCCTTAAGGGCTAAATAGCCTAAAATGGGGATTTCGAACTAATTTTCACTGCAAAGAACAAAATGATCGATAAGACAAGTTCTGCAAAATGTCCAATATGACATAATCATTTCATAACACCTTTTTAAAAGAAGTAAATAGCATTTAATGGTGATTTTTTAGGAATTCTATGCGTTTGTTAATTATTTTGAAAAGTGTGGTAGATGGGTAGAGACTGTAAGCAGCATAAACGATCACCCGTTTTTGAGTTGGTATATTTTTGCAATTTGGATAAAATCCACAGCAAAGGAGCGATATAATTGAGAGAGAAAAATGGCGAACGTGTCAAACCATGAAAGATAGATAAAATATGGCATGGCAAACATTCTTATAGTTTCAAGATCAATGTCCATATACTTTCTCTCCTCCTAAATTATCAGTATCTTTGTCGAAGGTTTTGCCCTTGGTGACCTTTTATGTGATCGCTTTTATCTTGAAAGATGGAGAGAAACTGTAACCAGTTAATATGATCAGCAATCCATGATCTATAAATACACAAACATGAAAGAATTGTCAATCAACTCCTTTGTGGAGTTATAAACCAAGATAAAATCTGGTCATTCCAGTACTTAGAGATTTTCCCAAAACTTCTGTTTTGGCTGTTAAATTAGTAGTATAAATAAAGGCAACAGTAGTATACCGCTGTTCAAAAGTCCCAAATCGATTGAGGAAAAACAAATTCGGGCCCCAAACCAAAACCGAGGGAAACGCATCAACTGTAAGAGGAAAACAAAAGAAATAACAGGAACACCACAGTGTAACAAAAGCCAACTTCAACACACATAGAAACGAACTATTTGATTACAACTGCCATATTTCTGACTTAGAACAGGGGATGGTTCATTTCAAAATTAAAATCTTCCCGTTTATCATAGATTCTGAACTAAGATGACTGTGTATGTCAAATTCGACGTACAAGTCTAAAAATGAGGCGGAGTAAGCCTCGTCTGTTGTTTCTTTGTCTGGGCATATATTAATGGGACCCATCAGAAAAGTTCGGGTGTTAATTGAAAGAACATTATCAATATATCTAAATGTGAAATTAAATAATCTGGCTTGAAGTCCGGTTCATATGACAAAAAGGATGGGTCGGCAAGGAGAGGCGCACAGTTCAATCCCATAGGAATGACGAGAACATTCATAACAGAAACGCACAATCAAATGTTATAATAGTCGTCACAACATGCAAACAGCGAATCAACATTGAACATATTCCATCAACGACCACAGGATATAAACAAAAACATTGACGCTCCTACGTAACTAACATGAAATCTCTAATTATATACAATTATTTAACAATATTGGAATACAAACGATAAGACGAAAGAATGTCCAATTGAAACTATAACAGAAAAATCAAAAAATAAATCCATGAATGTAGGATGTACAAAACACCAGATTTGTTTCTTTTATAATGTCATGATGCCAAATCACGATTGTACGATTATTAAACAAATGTTAAGATACACTGAAAGGCACATTAGGGTTTAGGGGTGCAGGTAAGCCAACGATTGTTTTTTTAAAAACTCGTGATATAAAACGTTGTAAAATGAAAATCGCAGTTACAAAAAAAAATTGCTTTAGATGTTTTGTCGTGTACGTAGGATGGATAATATTGAGATTTGACAAGATTTTTGGACTTTTTTTTTTAGAAATAATGCAAATCTATATGTTTCGTGACAACATAAGTTTTTTTGGCTGTCTTTATAACCCGTTACAAGAAACACAATTTATCAGCTAGACCAGATGTGCAGATAAGTTTGGTCGAAAATGTAAGTTGACTCCATAAAGGAGTTATTGAGTTTCAATGATGTAACCTTTACTTTGTGTTCTTAAAATAAACTATAATACTAGCCCATTAAGACAAAAATGACTTAAATTTTCACTTGTTCTCTTGCCCTTCAGTGACAATTTTTTAAAGGCCTTGTCTTATTTCCTTTTATGGTATCAGGCAATAGTCATGTCGTTTTTAAGTGGGAGTAAATACGTCATCATTGAAATCCCGAAAACTGGAAATCTTTCTACCTCTATTTGTGAAATTCTGTATTTTTTTTTTATTTTGTAATTCATTGATCATTAATTAAATGACCAAACTGTGTTTTTGTTAGTTTTAAAATCTTTCATTAGAGTTGCATTTTACATTATGAACAGTTTACCATACCGGAATTACTAAGAAATTCATGTGATAGAAACCCTGTTTATTTCGAGTTGTATGTTATTGTTAAGATGGTTTTAGTCGTTGATGTAATAATTATAACGAAAAGTCGACTGGACAATGCTGAGTCGCCACATGTCAATAATAACACAGCTTTTTTGACTGGTGCCAAAGTCTTTTCGTAAGCAGATCAGCAGAAAATACATTTGTCTGTATTTAATCTGAGACTGCTATTATAGTGTTATAGTAGTTTCAGATTTAACTTGACTTTAGTAATTGGACTTAGTTGGGTTTTTTTTTTTGCTAGTCACAAGTTGTCAGACCTCAATTACTGTCAAAATTTCAAGGAGGTTTTGAAAAAATGGGCCAGGATTTGGACAAATGCACCTGTTCGTCATGATCAAGAGACAGTATGCAGATCAACATTTTCAATCTTTTTTTCATTTTTGTCGAGCCTGCAACTTTTGTTGCAGAAAGCTCGACATAGGGATAGTGATCCGGCGGCGGCGGTGGCTACGGCGGCGGCGGCTACGGCGGCGGCGTTAGCTCACTTCTTAAAAGCTTTATATTTTAAAAGGTGGAAGACCTGGATGCTTCATACTTTGTATATAGATGCTTCATGTTACGAAGTTTCCGTCAGTCACATGTCCAATGTCCTTGACCTCATTTTCATGGTTCAGTGACCACTTGAAAAAAAAGTTCAAATTTTTTGTAATGTTGAATTCTCTCTTATTATAAGTAATAGGATAACTATATTTGATATGTGCGTACCTTGCAAGGTCCTCGTGTCTGTCAGACAATTTTCACTTGACCTCGACCTCATTTCATGGATCAGTGAACAAGGTTAAGTTTTGGTGGTCAAGTCCATATCTCAGATACTATAAGCAATAGGGCTAGTATATTCGGTGTATGGAAGGACTGTAAGGTGTACATGTCCAACTGGCAGGTGTCATCTGACCTTGACCTCATTTTCATGGTTCAGTGGTTATAGTTAAATTTTTGTGTTTTGGTCTGTTTTTCTCATACCATATGCAATAGGTCTACTATATTTGTTGTATGGAATGATTGTTAAGTGTACATGTCTAGCGGGCAGATGTCATGTGACCTTGACCTCATTTTCATGGTTCAGTGGTCAAAGTTAAGTTTTTGAGTTTTGGTCTTTTGATCTAATGCTATATATGCCATAGGTCAACTATATTTGGTGTATGGAAATATTTTATGATCTTTATGTCAGTCGAGCAGGTTTTATTTAACCATGACCTCATTTTCACGGTTCATTGCACAGTGTTAAGTTTTTGTGTTTTGGTCTATTTTTCTTAAACTATAAGTAATGTGTCAACTATATATGTTGTATAGAAGCATTGTTAGCTGTACCTGTCTGCCTGGCATGGTTCATCTGACCTGGACCTCTTTTTCAAGGTTCATTGGTCTTTGTTTAGTTATCTTGGTTAATGTTAAGTTTATGTGACAGTTGTAATAAAGCTTAGCTTTATACTTAGGACTATCAACATAATATCAATGATTAGTATAGAAGGCGAGACATTTCAGCGTGTGCACTCTTGTCTGTAATTAATGTACTTTAAAATTGTATGTTGGCAATTCACATTTATATATTAGTCTTAGGTTAAAGTGTTTCAGACATTTATAAATTGTAGGCTTCAATTTCTTTCTCAAACTTTTATTGAATGTAATTGATCTTAAACATAAGTACTTCGTGATAATTAATGTATCTGAAGGAAAAAGGTATATTTTTTTATTTTTTTATTTATTTTTATTGCACTTTTACACAGACAGAAGTAAATGACAGAATAAAACATAGTCATTTACCAGGCTAATAATTTGGAACGTCAAAAGTGAATCAATAGTATTTGAATCAAACAGTATAAAGTCAATTAAAATACGAAGTTAAAGAACATGACCAAAACAGAGGTCTAGTTTAATCATGTGTATGCGTATTGTTAAATTAAAGTATGCAGACATCGTTGTCTTTCTTTTCAAGTACCAGATAGGCATCAGCATATTTCAACGGTCAGTCTATTTGCAGGTAATCAATTATTTTGCTGCCCTATCTCTTCGAAGGGTTCTGAAATACAGAAAAGACAGAAATGCACTTCAAAATTTATCAGCAGTGTATAACAAAGTAAAAACAAAAGATATACAGTTTAGGACATAAATTCCTTTAAAAACTGCACCCCCTTGAAATGTCTTTCCATGCGCAATTCAAGTGAAAACATTGATAATTTTGAAAGTTGGCCGGTATATAAACTCGTTGGATAAATTTTATTGACCACATGCACCTCTTGGAACAAAGTCTTTTTATTTGTAACAAACAGTCTTAATAATTGTAACTCAAGAAACTGTTTCCACAAATGATTTCATACATGGTAGAATTATCATCATTGACCATGTACTCTATCGATAATTAAATTTCTGCTGTTTTTGGAGCCTTCTATGATATTTTTTGCCATTTGAAACTTAAAACCAAGACATACCTTAAAGTAAGTGTGTTAGAATATCCAAGAAGGAGTTCATCAGTCAAGACATACCTTAAAGTTAGTGTGTTAGAATATCCCAAGACATACCTTAAAGTTAGTGTGTTAGAATATCCAAGAAGGAGGTCATCCAACATACCTTAAAGTTAGTGTGTTAGAATATCCCAAGATATACCTTAAAGTTAGTGTGTTAGAATATCCCAAGACATACCTTAAAGTTAGTGTGTTAGAATATCCCAAGACATACCTTAAAGTTAGTGTGTTAGAATATCCAAGAAGGAGGTCATCCAACATACCTTAAAGTTAGTGTGTTAGAAAATCCAAGAAGGAGGTCATCCAACATACCTTAAAGTTAGTGTTTTAGAATATCCAAGAAGGAGGTCATCCAACATACCTTAAAGTTAGTGTGTTAGAATATCCAAGAAGAAGGTCATCCAACATACCTTAAAGTTAGTGTGTTAGAATATCAAAGAAGGAGGTCATCCAACATACCTTAAAGTTAGTGTGTTAGAATATCCCAAGACATACCTTAAAGTTAGTGTGTTAGAATATCCAAGAAGAAGGTCATCCAACATACCTTAAAGTTAGTGTGTTAGAAAATCCAAGAAGGAGGTCATCCAACATATGTTAAAGTTAGTGTGTTAGAATATCCAAGAAGGAGGTCATCCAACATACCTTAAAGTTAGAGTGTTAGAATATCCAATATCCAAAAAGGAGGTCATCCAATATACCTTAAAGTTAGTGTGTTAGAATATCCAATATCCAAGAAGGAGGTCATCCAACATACCTTAAAGTTAGTGTGTTAGAATATCCAAGAAGGAGGTCATCCAACATACCTTAAAGTTAGTGTGTTAGAATATCCAAGAAGGAGGTCATCCAACATACCTTAAAGTTAGTGTGTTAGAATATCCAAGAAGGAGGTCATCCAACATAACTTAAAGTTAGTGTGTTAGAATATCCAAGAAGGAGGTCATCAGTCCCAAATACTGTTTCCTAAATAAAGGCAGCATACCTTAAAGTCAGTGTGTTAGAATATCCAAGAAGGAGGTCATCAGTCCCAAATACTGTTTCCTAAATAAAGGCAACAGTAGTATATCACTGTTCAGTTCAATAGTCATAGTTCGTTAGGGAAATTTACACAAACTGTTCATATGCAAATGCATCTTATCACAGTGGTCACAAAAACCTCCGCTTTTTATCCACAAGCTCAATGCTCTTCAACTGCGTACACTATTTGGACTTTTTAACATTTTTTTATTCGAGCGTCACTGATGAGTCTTTTGTAGAAGAACCGCGCGTCTGGCATAAATATAAAAAAAATCAATCCTGGTATCTATGATGAGTTTATTTTAAACCACGGGGTCGATGCCACTGTTGGTGGAGTTTTAATTCCCCGAGGGTTTCCCCAGCCCAGTAGTCAGCAGTTCTGTGTTGACTTGAGTTATAATTGATGTGTTCACAATTATAGATTAACTATAAACAAAATTTTGAATGTTTGAAAAACTAAGGATTTTCTACCTCAGGAATAGATTACCTTAGCTGTAATTGGCAAAATTTCAGGAATTTTTTGTCCTCAATGCTCAAGATTCATCTTCGTACTTTATTTGGGCGTTTTAACATTTTTTTAATTCGAGCGTTACTGATGAGTCTTTTGTAGACGAAAGGCGCGTCTGGAGTAAATATATTTCAATCCTGGTATCTATGATGAGTTTATATGGAACAGTTTGAGTTTCAAAGGATGCAATTCAAATTTTTAAACTTCATTTAAATTAAATTTAAAAATATTCTATACTATTTTTATGCATGGAACACATACTGTAATAGATCATTTAAGATTATTTCTTTCTTTTGAAAATTTTATTATTTAGAAACTTATTTTCTATCAGAGAATTATTGAAGCTGGTACCAGTTTCTCTCTCAATATTGTTCCACAAATTCATATTTAATTTACAATGACATACTAGTAACCTGTCCATCAATGTTTCATCAATTAAAGTTGAAACGTCCTTCTTCAAGTGCTGCGACACAGATGGTTTGCTGTCCGGAAATCTGTGAGCAAGCCTTTAAAAGATATGAAGGCTCTAATGTTTTGATATAATCCTTTTGTAAATCCAATTTGTAACAGAGATTGATAAGATTTCATGAGGTTGACTGACATAATGTATTCATATACTTTTCCGACAACTGAAATAATGGTTATATTGCGGTAGTGTTCGTAAAGTAAGATCTACAAACACATCACCATCACCAAAACACAATTTTGTCATAAATTCATCAGTGTCCTTTGTTTAATATGCACATAGACCAAGGTGAGCGACACAGGCTCTTAAGAGCCTCTAGTTTTTCTCAGAAGAGAGACGGGTTACCTATTTATCTCACTATAGTGTTCCAGGGCCTGTTTTTGTTTTGACTAAAACCAATAAGCTTTATAATACTGAGGAGAAACTTTTCTTTTAGATATGTTTAATTATCTAATTCTTAAAGGTACTGTTGTTTATTAGCTTTATGTAATACATTCATAACACATTTCTACATTTGAAAATGCCTGTACCAAGTCGTGAATATGACAGTTGTTGTCCATTCGTTTGATGTGTTCTATCATTTGATTTTGCCATTTGATTTGGGACTTTTCGTTTTCAAATGGCAAAATCAAATGATAGAACATTGTGGGGGGGGGGGGGGGGGGGGGGGGGGGGCTAGGATGAAAAATTTTGTCCTGCATTTTTTTTTTACTGTAATCTCTGTCCTGCATTTTTATTTTTCACTCTGTTCGGTCCTGCCTTTTTTTTTTTTAGTTTATCCTGACTTTTTTTTTACCTAAATTGTCGTCCTGACTTTTTGTTTTGCAAGTGTCTCATCCTGCCTTTTTTTTACTCAAAACTCCTGTCCTGCCTATTTTTTTCAAATTTCATCCTAGCCCCCCCCCCCTCCCTAAAAATTAAATGGTAGCTCCCTTATTTCGATCCGTCAAGGGTGGAGGGGAGGGAAGTGGATCGTAATCCTTGGCTAGCGAAGATGGTTTATTTCAAACATGTCAACAAAATCTTATCGCATGAATGATGATAGTTAATTTATTTTACCTAAAATCCTACAGGGTTGGCTGATATAATGGTGTATGTTCACGTGCAAAATTAAACCCCAAAGTTTATTTTTATACCATTGACTTTTCCTAAAATTTCAACCTTGTTTAGCTTGTTATGCAAATCATAAGCGATTGCGTTGACTTGTTTGGCATATAATTTGAATATTGTATTAGTTTATGTTTTTTTTTTCTGTAAAAGGTAAAATAAAAAAAATAGTGAACTCCATGAAAATTCAAATCTGAAAGTCCCTAATCAACTGGCAATATCAAAAGCTCAAACACATCAAACGAATGGACATCAACTGTCATATTTCTGACTTGGTACAGACATGTAAAACCTGGTTTTATAGCTAGCTAAACCTCTTACTTGTATGACAGTCACATACAATTTCATTATATTGACAACGATTTCGTAAACAAAATAATTAGACATAATAGGTAAAATTGTCAACAGCAGTCAACGTTGTGTTATTATTTTAATCACACAACATATACAATGTTCAAGCTGCATTTTCCCATTAACAATTGTCATTTTAACACCAGAACTAATGGTAATCAGTAAATGAAAGTGCTTGATCTTTTTTAATGTGCAATTGAATTTGCTTCCATCAATCTCGATTTCATGCCGTTGTACGGTTTCGTCATGCTTTTGACAGATGTCGGTAAAGGTGCAATTTCATTAAAATCAGATCTTTCATTTTGCTGTGTTGGACACGAGCGAGGACCAATTGAAAGATTTGATTTTAAAGATGAGACAATCATTCTGCAGGTCCAAACTAGGACATAATTATCTATTGTCTTTTGCGTAATGACTGAAAAAAAGGTTTTGTCAATATAATACATCTATGATTTTTTCAGTAAGTTTTATGAGAAGTAATATGATTTGTCCTCTAGAATAATTGCAAAGATAAATGTCAGATAGAGGAATTGGGATTTTTTCCGTTGATGTACGTAATGAGACAAATATAGCTGGACTTTATAATATTATTCGGTGAACACGTCTGCCTGACCTCATATTGATGGTTCATTGGTCAACCGTTAAAATCAAACATCTAAATTTTCGGGACAAGGTCACTCCGACGCGACGCTGTCTGGTTTTATGAGCACTCTCAGGTGTTCAATGCTTGGCAGATTGTATAAAATTATATTTCAATCCGTGCTGATCTATCTATAATACTAAAATTACGAGGTCCAATTTGGTAGCCGTCATCACGTAAAAACGACGAATCAAAGAATTCAACTTTATATATAACTATAATAGTACAAAGGTGTAGATTAAAAATTACACCACTCCAGGCCCTTTTGTTTTCCACGTAATTAATATTGCCAATAATTAAGAAGTTCCGGGTCGGGTCCGTTACCGATACCAATAGTATATTCACCTGTTACCTATTACCTTATCTGTACGTTCCGCATCTGACAGGCGCACCACCAAACGTTGTATTCAGGATTAATATGCTATATACACGGGTCATAACCACAGGGTTGACACTACTAAATTGTCAAATTGTTACCTATTGTAGTATTTTAATCAGTAAGACTTTCTATGATAACAATACGAATACTAAAAATCTGGACTAAAAATAAGGCGTATAGGTACAGTTTTCAATTTGTTAGTGTGCTGACGTAAAACAACGATGCAAAGAATTCAAATTTATTTATAACTTATATAGGTCAATGCTGTTGATTAAAAAATACTCCATTCCAGGACCTTTTGTTTTCCAAATAATTAATATTATTGTTTCAGTTCGACGGGTTCAAACGGAAAGACTTGCAAGCAGGGAAAAACTGTGTATCTTATAATCGGCATGACTTTATCAGATGACAATACTAATACTAAAATAAGGCTTGCGCATAGTTATATACTTTATTTCAGTCACGGACCCGTGATATCACGGGTGTGTTCTAGTAATAATTATTTTTACAGGAGTCTTAAGATCTTTAAAGTTTTTTATTGAACATTGCATTATAAGCAGTTGCACCTTTGCACAACCATTTCTTGTAGTCGTATTTTAATTTTGTTCATATCTCTTGAACGGCTGATATCAGCAAAATCACTTTTAAATTATACAAATGGAACATTTGGAGTGTCGAAGAAGATGATGGGTAAGTTACGACAGTTGGAACATAACAGGGGTCACTGCGACACAGATATTCCAAAACGAACAACCACATCCTGATGGCGTATGAAACGCTTGTGAAGGAATGTGTTCAGCTAAACCACTAGGAACCCTAGCTTCTTCGTAACTAAGCAACAACCCTCTATCCGTAAGCTCTTAGATATAGAAAAACTGTTGTTGGAATATGGTAACATGTATAATAAAAATGTAAGCATGATAATTGTCATAATGACTTGTTATAAATAAATCTCAATTTGTCACAGTACAATGTATTAGGGGAATATATTGTATTACATGTGCCAATGGCTTTTGCATGATTTAGCAATAAAATTAAGTTATTAAGTTGTTTACCTCGAAATTTATTTGGAAATGACGGCAATTGTGGGAAACCATGAAAATAACCTACTTTTAAAGACCGATAACTTTAAACCACAAAAACTTTGATTACTTCCTAGAATATGTTCTAATTCCGAGTAGTTTTGAAAATACAAAATGTAGTTTCAATTTATATGCCTTAAATGTTCTGTAAAATGAATTGGATATTACCTGTTTTATTTCCATCGTAAATTGTCTAAACGGACAAAATATTTCTCAACGAATGACCAGTATATACTACATAACACTGATTGTATCATCGGTGTTATATACATATGTATAAAGGTCAAGGGCCATCCGAAAACATATAAGAACAATAAATATTTATTATGATCTATCAGTTATCATACATGTTTTTTTTATCATTATATGAAGGCACATATTTGGGGACTTGTAAATAATGATTACATAAATATGTAGATATGTTCATTTATTGTATAGTTAAGATACCTTTTGTCTTTATAAGGATTATTAACATCAATGGGACATTTTCTTCCTTGTTTATGCATTACTTACTTACTTACTTACTTACTGCCCTTGTACGCCATTGGCGGGTAGGGCAGTAACGAAGAATGTTTATGCATTAAATCAAAAATATTCTTGATGATTTCGGTGTACAATATTTATTAAAATTCCGTTTTTTATAAGTTTAAAAATATTTTTTTTTTTTTTTCAACAATTCACATAAAATCCTGTACCTTGCAGTCCTGCATTGATAATTAATTTTAAGCAATGAAAAGTGGTGTAAATGTCAGCATCAGCATGCTAAGGTTCCAGAATTATCCTTAATCAAACCCCCAATAACCTGTGTTTGCATTCGGAAGTTGAGTGAGTAGGTATACGTAGGGATATCATGGAACAATTTACGTAATTTTTTTCCTTTCAGAAAAATGGATATATAAAACAGGTCAAGAAACTAATGTGTTCCATTTTTACAGTAAGTTTAATAACTATTTATAAACATTTCACACACACAAAAAACAAGCAACAGGAAGGGTGTTGAATACGACTTTTATTCCTAAATATTCCTTAAAGTAATTCAAATATATGTATGTTTTGATTAAATAATACCAATAATCCACATCCATTTAATGGCAAAATTTCTATCGAACTATATCATACGGTATTCGATGTGTTTCAATTACTTTCCAGGTTCATTCTCTTTAATTTTCTCGCGCATTCTAGGATTTCACTAGTATGGGTTAAAGGAACTTCGGTTTGAATTTTTTTTTTTTTTTTTTTTTTTTTTTTTTAAATAAACATGATATTATATATGAACGCTGAAATTGAGACTACTATAAACTATGTGTTATAGTTAGGATATTGACATGCAGTCAGTATATACGTAGTAGTCTCAGAATAGTAGTAAAAAAAAACACATCACAATTATACCAACAATTTAACGATGTCAGAGAAAAGAGGGTGTTTTTCATCATAGTACAATTATAAGAAGGTAGTATATTTTAGGGTTATTTTCTTTTTATTCATAATTGTAATATAAGCAGCATGATTTGCACTCTGAAAATTACTAGTAGATTTCGAGTGCCACGTGATGTATAACGATATTTTGTGTTGTTGCCTATCTGTATAGTATAGGTGTAACATGTACTTTAGGTGTTGATGGATTTGTATGTCTCGTATTTTGTGGTATTAAACAGCAGTTACTGAAATACAATCATCACAGAGATGTTTAAACATTACTATAGGTGGAAAAAAATGAAATCAAATGTTCAGTGTATTGTTTTTAAATGTAAAAATAACAGTTGTTGGGAATAGAATTATGATATTAAATAGACAAACGTATATTTTTATATAATGATCACAACATTCATGACATATGTCGCGTACTAGTCGCGCATTGTTACTGGTTTTCTCAAAATATCATTGCAGATGCCTTTAAATGGCTATACGCTATTAAACCAAGAGTTCCAAATGGTGAAGTTGAAATCATCCCTTCGTAAATTTTACGGACGCCATCACGAGTTGGTTGACCGTTATGGAATAACCGTTTCACAAATGATATCGGATATGTTTCTTGCGTCGTAACTACAATCCCCTCTCTTTCATGAATGTGACCTACCGAATTAGACTATTTAACGGATTTGTTATCACATAAGCAACACGGCGGGTGCCACATGTGGAGCAGGATCTGCTTACCGTTCCGGAGCACCTGAAATCACCCATAGTTTTTGGTGGGGTTCGTGTTGCTTATTCTTTATTTTCTATGTTGTGTCATGTGTACTATTGTTTGTCTGTTTGTCTTTTTCATGTTTAACCATGGCGTTGTCAGTATATTTTCGATTAAAAAGTTTGACTGTCCCTCTGGTATCGTTCGTCCCTCTTTTAGTAGGAGCCGTCTTGCAAATACTTTGATTAACATTTCTTTTTAAGCTTTTATAATCATAAACAGTTCATAACGAAAAAGCTTAAGTATTTAGTTACTTATTTCATTTGTTCACAAGGATGTTAGATGATAAAGACAGTCTAATGTTTTTTATCATGACAGTGGACTGTTGAATTTCGACGTCTCCTTCCTAACATAAATGTTATAGATAAACATTGTGTTGTTGTTGGGTTTTTTGTGAATCGAGCGTTTGATGATTTTCGACAGAAATCTAGCATATGCATTAATTCAAAAAGAAGAAAAATATCCAATTGCACAATTGGTAAGCAGATCCTGCTCCACATGTAATATGAACATACAAACCTTGTGATAAGTCCCAGGAAAAGATGACGGTATTTTGGTTACGACAAATGGAACATATACGTCGTCATATATCTATGAAAGCTAGTCACGTTTTGCTGCCGTCCGTTAAATTTCCGAAAGGACGACTCCAACTTCACCAATTGAAGCTAACGATTCCATTGCTTCCTTTTAAGCCATAACCCTCTATTAGAAATCAGAATAGCAAATCCTATTCTGGAATATCTTATCAACTGGAAGATATATCGTTGATATGCAGGCGAAGTTGAAATTTTGCTACATGTAGAAGTGTGAAGTTTACAAATGGAAAACTGAAATCATCACTGTGGTTGTAAATTTTGTTCTAAACCGAGTCAGACCATCTTTGTCAATTTCTGTATTTAAGTTTAAATGAAAGTGTCTCAAATTGATTAAAGAGAAAGATTGCAAATGACATTAAAACAATCAGTATAAAGAAACTAAGGTTCCAATCATCTGACAAATATGACTCAATATGAATTTGACTTTCCTTTAAGGTACATTTTGGTCATATTGATGTTTACGTATTTTTACAATCGTGTAAGGATTTCAGCATCCTGGTAAATGGTAAATCAAGAACAGCGCTTTGGATGCTTTAAATTTATAAAGCGTTATTTTAGTATTATTATTCTTTTGAATTTTGCGAAAAGTCATTGATTAATAGGTTCAACATTATCGAAATTTAACATTTTTTATTTTGTTTTCTATTTTGAAATTCTGTTCATCACTTGTAGTAGTTATATGTATTTACTTCAAGCATTGCAAAAGATCAGGGTTTTCTTGACTCTTCATGAAGTTGATGTATGAAATCTACTTGGATGTAGGACGGAGGATATCTATTTAGAGCTAGCTTTCAACATGGTTGAAATCTTTGATAAGGTATTGTATAAAATGATCGCGATAACATAAAACAATGGTTAGATTTAAAAAAAAATATATCGTGTAATCCAACCACATGTTTTTGTCGAAGTACAGTTGAGTCGTTGTCTTCGGTTATAAAATCTTAGTGGATTTTTGTAAAAACAAATAACGTGTGATAATGACAGACTTTTTGTATTCTCTGTGAAATTACAACCAACTAGATGTGGTATAGACACTTGTCAATTGTTAAAGATCGTATTTTTTTTCTTGAGGTTTCTGTTGTTTTTTGTTATGTTATTTTGCTGTATCGATGAAATATTTTATTGCACCTTTCTCACACCGGGTATCCCGATCCGAAATACGCGGAGGAATCCGAATCCAGAGTATCAATTAAAAAATAGTTTGTAACGAAGGATGGGAAAATCTGTATCAGATTACCACTATGTTGATGATAGGGTCAACATTTATGTGTGCAAGTTTGGGTCACAACAAGTAAGGCGACTGCAACCCTCAAGTTAAAATACAAAAGCTAAACATTTGGCTAACCCATGCGATCGAGAACGATAGATTAGACCAAAAGTAACACGAACTTTATTGTACTTTCAGGAAAATAATCTAATATGTATCTCAACTAAAATTAGAATGACATCTGTGATGTATATGTATACAAGTATATATGTATCATAATAAGTCAACAATTTGGCGGTAATGCACTAAAACAATTAATATCAAGCCTTGTCATTATGAGAAAATATAAGTATAAAACTATATATATGCTCATATGTTCTGATTCCAAACGAGGCAAATATCCATCAAAAATCAAAGACAAAAAAAGAATGAAGTAAACATCTACTGTTTACCGTGCGACCCTCAACAATGAGAAACCCTATGCCATATATTACACTAAAAAAGGTCGCGTCGTGAAAAATAATGAAGAATATAAATCACGAGAAAACTAATAGCTTAATGAACCTTTATGACAGGCACCCATTAGAGAACACGCTCCTTGACAAATATGACAGGCAACCATTAGTTAACACGCTCCAGACTTAGCAACCAGTAGATAACACGCTCCTGAACCAATATGACAGGCAACCATTAGATAACACGACCATGAACCAATATGACAGGCAACCATTAGATAACACGCTCCTGAACTAGTATGACAGGCAACCATTAGATAACACGCTCTTGGACCAATATGACAGGAAACCAGTAGATAAAACGCTCCTGAACCAATATGACAGGCAACTATTAGATAACACGCTCTTGGACCAATATGACAGGCAACCATTAGATAATACGCTCCAGACTTAGCAACCATTAGATAACACGCTCCTGAACCAATATGACAGGCAATCATTAGATAACACGCCCATGAACCAATATGACAGACAACCATTAGATAACACGCTCCTGAACCATTATGACAGGCAACCATTAGATAACACGCTCGTGAACCATTTTGACAGGCAACTATTAGATAACACGCTCCGGAACCAATATGACAGGCAACCATTAGATAACACGCTCCGGAACCAATATGACAGGCAACCATTATATAACACGCTCCTGAACCAATATGACAGGCAACCATTAGATAACACGACCATGAACCAATATGACAGGCAACCATTAGATAACACGCTCCGGAACCAGTATGACAGGCAACCATTAGATAACACGCTCTTGGACCAATATGACAGGAAAGCATTAGATAAAACGCTCCTGAACCAATATGACAGGCAACTATTAGATAACACGCTCTTGGACCAATATGACAGGCAAACATTAGATAATACGCTCCAGACTTAGCAACCATTAGATAAAACGCTCCTGAACCAATATGACAGGCAATCATTAGATAACACGCCCATGAACCAATATGACAGACAACCATTAGATAACACGCTCCTGAACCATTATGACAGGCAACCATTAGATAACACGCTCGTGAACCATTTTGACAGGCAACCATTAGATAACACGCTCCGGAACCAATATGACAGGCAACCATTAGATAACACGCTCCGGAACCAATATGACAGGCAACCATTATATAACACGCTCCTGAACCAATATGACAGGCAACCATTATATAACACGCTCCTGAACCAATATGACAGGCAACCATTAGATAACACGCTCCTGAACCAATATGACAGGCAATCATTAGATAACACGCTCCTGAACCAATATGACAGGCAACCATTAGATAACACGCTCCTGAACCAATATGACAAGCAACCATTAGATAACACGCTTCTGAACCATAATGACAGGCAACCATTAGATAACACGCTTCTGAACCATAATGACAGGCAACCATTAGATAACACGCTCCTGAACCATTTTGACAGGCAACCCTTTAGATAACACGCTACTGAACCAATATGACAGGCAACCATTATATAACACGCTCTTGGACCAATATGACAGGCAACCATTAGATAACACGCTCCGGAACCAATATGACAGGCAACCATTATATAACACGCTCCTGAACCAATATGACAGGCAACCATTAGATAACACGACCATGAACCAATATGACAGGCAACCATTAGATAACACGCTCCGGAACCAGTATGACAGGCAACCATTAGATAACACGCTCTTGGACCAATATGACAGGAAAGCATTAGATAAAACGCTCCTGAACCAATA
This sequence comes from Mytilus edulis, assembly GCF_963676685.1. NCBI lineage: Eukaryota > Metazoa > Mollusca > Bivalvia > Mytilida > Mytilidae > Mytilus > Mytilus edulis. The sequence continues at coordinate 79,448,874 of NC_092345.1, read as the reverse complement.
TGACAGGCAACTATTAGATAACACGCTCTTGGACCAATATGACAGGCAAACATTAGATAATACGCTCCAGACTTAGCAACCATTAGATAAAACGCTCCTGAACCAATATGACAGGCAATCATTAGATAACACGCCCATGAACCAATATGACAGACAACCATTAGATAACACGCTCCTGAACCATTATGACAGGCAACCATTAGATAACACGCTCGTGAACCATTTTGACAGGCAACCATTAGATAACACGCTCCGGAACCAATATGACAGGCAACCATTAGATAACACGCTCCGGAACCAATATGACAGGCAACCATTATATAACACGCTCCTGAACCAATATGACAGGCAACCATTATATAACACGCTCCTGAAACAATATGACAGGCAACCATTAGATAACACGCTCCTGAACCAATATGACAGGCAATCATTAGATAACACGCTCCTGAACCAATATGACAGGCAACCATTAGATAACACGCTCCTGAACCAATATGACAAGCAACCATTAGATAACACGCTTCTGAACCATAATGACAGGCAACCATTAGATAACACGCTCCTGAACCATTTTGACAGGCAACCCTTTAGATAACACGCTACTGAACCAATATGACAGGCAACCATTATATAACACGCTCTTGGACCAATATGACAGGCAACCATTAGATAACACGCTCCAGACTTAGCAACCATTAGATAACACGCTCCTGAACCAATATGACAGGCAACCATTAGATAACACGACCATGAACCAATATGACAGGCAACCATTAGATAACACGCTCCGGAACCAATATGACAGGCAACCATTAGATAGCACGCTCTTGGACCAATAGGACAGGAAACCATTAGACAAAACGCTTCTGAACCAATATGACAGGCAACCATTAGATAACACGCTCCAGACTTAGCAACTAGTAGATAACACGCTCCTGGCTTAGCAACCATTAGATAACACGCCCCTGACTTAGGTCAATTACATAAAGAATATGGCGGTGTTAACACATTCTTGTGAACGCTCAACCACCTTCCTTAACTCAAGAGAGGTGTAATGTAACAACAGTAAACGAACTGTAAAACCAACAGTTGGTAAGTGCTGGCCTTATCCGTTCGATACTCAGCACTAACACAACTAGTAGTTACTGTAAGCTACATGTAGTTCAGAGCCCAGCTAAAGTATAAATCGTGTTTTCCCTGTCTAAAATATCAATCAGTACACCTCCATTGATTTTAAATCACATGTTTTCCATTTAAAGTGTAATCAAACTGCTGCTTAGTTTCATAGGTGAAATAAACATCTATGTAGACCTTGACATGTCATAGGATTATTTGTGTCGTTGGGTTTCTGTCTCGTTAGCGTATGTCAAACATAATACATTATCTTCTTTTATTCGGCATTAAGGTATTTTTTCTCTGATTATCTCTCGTTGACCGATCATACATACATAACATACAAAGTTGAAAGATTGAAAATAACAAAAAAATCGAATCATTTTTAATTCATGACGCAAATTAGTCATAAACGGAATTTTGTCAAATTCTTTATAATACTTTTGTTATTAATTGGACATACGCTAAAACGTTGAATCACATCTTTATCAAAATTTTTACAATGGTTTTGTGTGAGAACTGGATGATTTCTATTTTATATACTTGTGAAACAATTAATTCCGAGTTATGTGGGCTAGCAGTTAGTTGTTTCGTTTTTTCAGACCACGAATACTCAATTTAGTATGCACAAAACTAAAGAGTAACGTTAAAAGGCAAATAGTTATAATGTCAAACCTTTACTGCTTCAATATATGACCTACTGAAGCCTTATAAGAATGACTTTAAAAGAATACTTAAGGTTAGCTTCTAAATAAAATAAGGGGATGTGGTATAATTTTCAAAAAGACAAATATCCGTCAAAGTTCAAATGAAGTGGATGTAAGCAATTAAAGGTAATTCTGCTTGTTTTAGAATTATGAAATGGATGATTAATGTAACATCAAAAATGAAAATATTTCGCCTGCAGTCCATTGTCCATGTGACAAGACTTTATGTGGTCATTTTAAAATAAGAATTATCTTCTTTATTCTTTATTTCCGTTTTGAAATCACGTTAACACATTTGTTTAACTTTTAACGTGATGTTAAATTCAATCGTAAAACATATATAGATCATCTATAAAGTCATAGTTGAAAGAGGCATTAGCTGTCAAATTCATGTTCTCTGATTCGACTCAAAATCTCATCACTTATTTCAAATTTACAAAAAGTCCAAAAAGAAACAAATTACAATGCATGGACTAATTTCTAAAGTGCATCTATCAACAGTTCGTGTATATTTTTAAATAGGAGCCATCTAATTAACAATCGTGATGGTCTTCGAAGAATTCAGAAAGTTTTAACATAACTATAAATATAAGTACTCAGACAGACTCAGTCAAATAAAGGGATCTTTAATTCCGATTACTACCTTGTTTACTTTTTCAATGCTGGCATTTTTTTTAATTCATTGTTACTGAATACGGATTCAAAGGGTTTGCATATTGACTTGCAAGCCAATTTTACATCATCGATGTTTTTGAGACACAATTGATTAAACCGGCTACTAATAGCGAAATATAAGTTTACATTCCGCTTTTTACAATGTTCGAAAAAATTCCCTAAAAGTATAACTTGGTTTTTTTTGTCAACTGTGTGTCCAATTCCCCATTATCAATTAACTCATTGTAACTATCATTTCATAATGTGTGCTTGCCTTCCATTACATTATTTAGCCTGATGTTACATTAGACAAATGAAATATACGTTCTAAATGATTGCTTATATTGGATGATCAATTGAATGTTGGATGGTTAGCCTCTCAAGACAAATTTTACATGGATAATATTCAAGATTAACCGTTATAAAGTGTTTTAAAATGTATGAATCTGACTTGTTTTGTACAAGACCAACACAAGGAGTGAACGATATGTAGAAAAACATGTGATTCTACTTTGAGGCGACCGGTCGTTGTTTTTACTTCTTTTCCCCGGCCCATGTTTATTAAATAACGCACTTCTGCCAGTTTTACATCTTTGGCTTGACCATACAGTTTAAGAACAGAATAAGCACGCTATCACAAAACCAAGTAGGTAGACGATGACTGCGAACATTTTTTACTCTTCATATATAGTGTATCAATGATAAATAAGTGTATGAATTGCTACATACAGTTGGATATGTTTTTCTTCGACATTTTTTTTTGGTGATTACCATATACTATAGTAATACATGTACAACAATCTACATCTATGGTAAACGGAATGACTTTTAAAAAGTTAAGATCGGAGCTTCTAAATCCAGCCTGAGTGGTATTGTTTGGCTCTACATGTATTGTACTATTGGTCAATGTGACTTTTTCATTTAATCTAATTCATTTCAAAACGATTTTTAAAAGGCGCAAGTTTTTTTTTCATAATATGTGATCAGATACACCTCGGTGCATGCACATACAATATCTATTTTTACTTTGATGATTGAAATTAAAATCAAATGAATAAATTTTTTATAGAGTGGTGAAATAAAAATGTTGAAAATAATTAAATATAACATAACAAAAGTATTTAATAACAAATGTATGTGATATATATATATATATACCGATTCTAGTCGTACAGGCGATTTATTTTAAAGGACGTACCAGTCATACTGGGTATCGGCCAGTAGCTCAAATCGTAGTCGATATAAACTATGGTTGTTTTCATATATTTCTAAATTTGATATATTGAACAAATTAATTAGAGATTATTTGAAAGGAGAAATTGATTATAAACATTTTGTATTTGTTTCCTGTACAGAGTTGAATTAAAACATTGATTAATTTTAACCTTAGGATTTATGGCATCACGTTAAATGTCAGACTAAAAGAAATAAACACGAATTTGAAAATAAAAAAATCATCAATTTAAAAATAAGATGAATTGCATGAAAAGTTTAGTGGTTGATATAAATGTATGAGAGAAGCGTATTGCCTAAAGGGACGTGTCTTAGTATTGTACAAGTTAGTTTGACAAACGACGGGTGATTATAGGCCTTTATACTAATCAAACGTAACCATTCAAACATGTTGTCAAATGATTGAAGTTACTGATCGACTTACACTTTTTTGTTTCTTGCAGATTTTTACAATTAACTGTTAAAGATGGCTTTCTCACATATATTTGGAATTACAGTATTACTGTTAAACATAATATTTACTAATGGTAAGTTTTTTATGTATATATCTATTTATGATTACTAGTATATAAACAAGCGCCTATCTTGTTTATTTGATTTTATAACACAATATGGAGCTGCTTCGGGTGTTATCGGTATTATAGATGTCTTTTTAAAACAAGTTTATTTATGTAATGCATTGAAAAATGTAAATTTTCAATAAATAGTCAAAAAACAATATTGCACAAACATACAGACTTGTACAAAATATGTGTCCCAGTACAAACACACAAACATAAAATAATGCTTCCTATTCTGGGTTTAAGCCCCAATATTTTGTACATTTATATACAAGTATTATTTTATCTTTTACATAACTGCAAAAAAAAATTATACTAATTCAAAATTATAATGAAAAGTTGACAAATTAAAGCAAATTACAGTATTAGAGTAGAAAATGTTATTCACACAGAGTACAATTGCACTTTAACAGAGAAAGTCGATAGTGATCGGTATCATTCAATGCTTACACATAAACAGGTATTATTTACAATTTATTTTCAAAACAAGTAGACAGCTTACGCTTTTAAGTCATACGAAACGAGTGAATGATGAAAAATAATGTTTATCCAATTCTTGACCAATACATCTAAAAATTTGCTCTATAATAATCATTGTATTATGATGTTCATGTATCTTGTACGACAAGGGCCCATAATTGGTAAAATAAAATAATGTCTTATGTCTTTATCATAAACTTAGTCTTCTGTGCACGAGTTTTATCATTTTTTACGTAATTTTTTTTTTCTTGGTCTTGTATGATGTGAAAATATGGCACCTAGTTAATTGTCGTGTTTTAAAGCCGTAGTTTACCGATTGTCACCTTTAAACAATCAACAAAGAAGCATGGATATTGATTACGTGTATTACATGTCCAATAAGATAACAGTTTATTTCAATAATAATTCCACCTTATGTAATAATGCTGTATTTTGATTGGATGAGAACCATGGTATTTTTCACCAATTTCTATATATTGAGATTTTCTTTTCTCTGCCGGGGTATTTGCCATTAGGGAATTCCATATGCCGGGGTATTTGCTAGCAAATTCCATGGCAGATGGGAAATACCCTAGCAAATACCATGGCAGATGGGGAATACCATGTCTAAAAATAACTCAATGAATTATTTCTGTTCTAATATGACAAATTCATGGTCATTCTAAATATATGGTTCCAGATGAAATATTTAGGATAAAAAGCATCATTATTGAATTTTGACCGAATGACGTAAAAATTCCGGGAATGACGTCATAAATAAAACTCAACGAATTGTCAACCGGTCACATAAAACTGGAATCCACAATACAATAGCTCAGCTGCAGTGTATACAAAAATTATACATTCAAGTCGAAATTTCATATGATACTTGATTATAATAAACTCTCTGAGGTGGAACATTCGGTGGAATTAAACAATTATATCATGCTTACAAGGGGTATTTGCCAAAAATACCGGTTTCGAGGTAATCAAATTTCCCTCGCCTAACGGCTCTGGAAATTTGTACCTCTCAACCGGTATTTTTGGCAAATACCCCTTGTAAGCATGATATATTTGTATACAAATCAATGCGTATTGCAAACACCGGATTTTTACGAGAAAGGTCACACTGAGTTCACTGCATACGAAAAACATATCGGGGAAGTGATTACTGGAAGCAAACAATAAAAAAAAACTATTTCTTTTAAAATTTGGACAAATTATAGAATTTTCTTGAGAAAAAGTATATGTACATTCATTCAATAACAACCAGCCCATTTAGTTATAAAAAAAAACCCGTATCCTTCATTTTTTTTTTTCAATTTGAAGTTTCATATGACTTTAATACACTTTTATTCACTATGCAGGTCAACGTCCCTCCGCTATTGGACAAAATCTGCTTGGTCAACGTAATATATTTGGGATGCAAGGAATGCCAGGAATGCAAGGAATGCAAGGAATGCAAGGCATGCAACGATTTTTAAATGGTCAGAGATCTGGTTTTCCAGGAATGCAATTTGGACTAAATGGAGGCATTCCATCTCCTCCAGGCTTTCAACCACTGACTAGACAGTTGTCAAATATGTTACCTCAGCAACTTCGGAATGCGCTACCGAGAACTCCATTTAATGCTCCCGTAGTTGCTGGTGTTAATAATGTGTTAGCTGGAGGAAGGCAAGGTTTTACAGGCAGATTTGGGGGAGCAACAGGAGACGAATTGACGAGACAACTTTCTCCTGCACCTGCATCAGGGGGGTTTGCTGGGGCAGGTGCACAGACCAATGGTGCTGCAACTGCAGGAGGTGCAACACCCCAAGGCTTAAACAGAGCTCAATTTGGAATGCCCCCGTTCCCCGGTTTTAACCGAGCACAAGGACAACCCCCAAATTTTAATTTTCAGAGACCAGGTGGTATGCCTTTCGGACAACGTTTACCAGGAGGTATTCCAGGTCAACAACAAAGGGGTACTCCAGGTCAACAACAAAGAGGACCTAGAAATCAACCTCAGGCTGTAATGCCACAAAATATTGGTAGTATTGACATGAGCAGTATACAGCCAGGGCAAAACCTTGTTAATGGGATCCAACAAACTATGACATTCCCTTCTCAAACAGCTCGCGCACAACCAGCAGCAAATCAATTTCCAACAGCCTTTAATCCTCAGCAAGGTCAAACCCCAGACAGACAGTCACAACAGACAATTGGAACACAACAAGCATTCAGACCGCCACAAATGTTTGGATCTGGTAACCAACAAAATTTTGGAACACCACAAAATTTCGGAGCACAACAAAATATTGGAGCGCCTCAAAATTTCGGAACACCACAAAACGTCGGAACACCACAAAATTTTGGAACACCAACAAATTTCGGAACGCCTCAAACTTTCGGAGCACCACAAACCTTTAGACCAGCACAATCTATGGGAAGTCAGCAGCCATTTGCACCACAACCAGCTAATATTGGTAATACAGGTGCACAACCGGCAGGAGTTCAACCCGTAGCATTTCCTTCACAAACAATAACACGACCTCTGGGGGTTGGTAGACCATCGTCTGGAGTATTTATTCCTCCAGGTGCGCCTTCACTTTTACCAGGCGAAGTTGAAATAGCACCACCAATTAGTCCAGCCGATGCTGCAGTGATGCAGAGTGGTTCTAATGGTGGTCCTCCTACAGCTGTTTCGGAAATAATCACAATATCTGATATAAATGGAAATATATTATACAGAGGCGTTGATTTATCCGATACAGATATAGAAAAAATTACACAACAATTAGTTAATAATATGACTAATGAACAAGCTGCAGCACAGGCCAATAAAGGTCGTGAGTTAGAAGCTCAAGGTCAGCTCGACTCAGTTGTTCCACCGTCTGGATCAACAGGTCAAAGTCAAATGACAGGAGGACAACAAACATCTGGATCACAACCTCCACAACAGCCTCCATCCAGTGGATTTACTGGTCAAGGATTTTCTTCATGGGGACAGCCTTCACAAGGATTACGTTTTCCAGGTCAGGGACAGGTGCAGGTAGTCGGTGATAGTAGGACTGTATTGAATTTGATAGACCCTCCTATTAACAAGGGTTAGTGTAGATAACTTGTAGATTGTAGAAAAGTAGATGATAACAGAAATAGTGTAGACTGCATGTGCATTTTTCTCAATCCTAAAAATTCATTATAAATAACATACGGCAAATATACTGCATCAAAAACATTTTAAAGCATTTTGTTTCTGATGAACTTCAAATAATTACTCCCAGGAACCCTTCATTCGCATATTTTTACTTAAAGGCTATTTTTCATTTCTTTATTTTGTTCCGAATATCTTTTAAAAGATCAAGTCGAAATTCCGTCCACAAAATTAAAAAAAAATGATATGTAAGATGTGAAAATATAAGGGAGTAAACCAGATTTGTTTTTACTGACTTAATCATTTAGGTTTGGGCTGTGTATGGAAAATCGTTAAAAAAACTACGATTTTGCAACGAAGTTGTGATTGCCACTGAGACAGTTCGAGAGATATTTCATATCATTAAAATGAAAACGTTCATAGCAATCAGTGGCGGATCCAGAAATGTTCATAAGTGGGGGCCCACTGACTGACCTAAGAGGGGGCCCGCTCCAGTCACGGTTCAGTGATTCCCTATATATAAGCAACCAATTTTTTTCCCAAAAAGGGGGGCCCGGGCCCCCTGGCCTCCCCCCCCCCTAAATCCGCCTCTGGCAATAACATATTATTTTTAAATAACATTCAGTGGACGGAATAATTAACGAGTTCTCAATGCAAACATATATGCTCAGTATAAGCCTCCTTAATTAGGAGCAACACCACGAGTTGTGGTGTAATGGAAATTTTATAAAAAAAATAAAAACTACAGCCCATTTTACGTATAATGGGCAAAATAATCGTAACTGGGTTATGTTTTTTTCTCACTTTTAACTTGTTTCTCACAAAATTCCGTCCTTAGATATTTTTTTTATAATCATGATATAATTTTTATACGGAATTGTTTCTAACAATAGATTAACAAATGTTTAAATGACTGTATCTCTGTTAGTATCAAAGCTAAACATATGTTTTTTTACATATTCAACTCCGACCGTGCGAGGGCTGTATAGTCAGTCAAGGTCGTTAAAAACTCCCATCATCAATTCCATATTTAGATGCAGTTAAAAGACTTCTAAATGCATTCAAAATTTGGCACCATATCGTATACTTTAACTTGTTATCATGATGAGGTAGTATGGGAGTATTTCGTCATTTTGAATGTCAAATTACATGTAGTATATGATTGGACCATATAAAATATGAAAATAAATCATTTATTATTTATAACACTTTTTAGTCAAATAAAGACATTCAATTGCAAAATAATATCTTTCCCTGAAACATGTTCAAATTTTCTTCTGAGAAAAGCGGTGACACTTTGTATTGAATCATTTTGAATAAAACGTCCAAAGCTACAAAGTATAGCAAAAATTCTATCGTTTATACACCCCTTCTATCTTATTAAAACATCAATGCAAGTCAGTTGTAGAAAAGTCTAGTTATTTGAGATGTCAGCATGTCTAATATAACATAGAATAATACTTAGAATTTGTGCTATCTTTTGAGTTGGTTTAATGTCTTTTTGTCTAGATTTTATAGGACCTTTCTAGGAACGACCCCGTTTCAAAATGGTTAAAATGTCCCTCTCTTATCATTTTTAATCTATCATTTATTAACATATATTTCTATGCTAGTGTAAATGCTGTCAATTTGGCTGTGTAAAAGGGTTATACTTATATAATTTTCAAAAAATCACCGACAATGGAATGTGTTTTTCTATTTTACAATAAAACATATTGATGCCGTTTTGATATCTAAAGATAGCCGTATTGTTATAAGTTGAAAGGAAATTCAAACGTTTGCAAATTAATGTATTTGCTATAATTAGGAGTAAAATTAAAGATTTAGAAACAGTTACAGTCTGTCCAATGATAAACAACAAAACATGTATAAATCGAAAGGTCTGCAGTAAAATAAACTTACATACACCTTTTATAAAAAGGCGTTAGTATTGTTTATCTCAATATAAGGTGGTTTTTTTTTTAAATCAGTAAACTGTTGAATTTTTAAGGTTTTCATTTGTAGAATTACATTTCGAAGTTGTATCTTCAAGAATTATTTATTACACGTGAACAATTTCACTATCTTTTATGGGATTGATACTCTTACATTTATAAATCATTGTCTACTTTATACTCTTCTCTCTCTATTTTGTAATGTTGAAGGAGAAACTTGAAATAATTACGAAAAAATTTAAATAATTCCAAGTTATATGTCGACGACGTTTATTATACCTGTTTAATCACCACTAAAGCCTGCAATGTTATCCATGTTTATTGTCTCATTTATGTGTCTGTATGTATCACTTATTCTAATGTATTAACAGTTTTTGCATAATATATCATAATTTCATATATACCTTTGTGTTATTCATGATTTCATGACATTTTTGTTCGAAATATCCATTTCTTAAGTACTCCTTACATCATTGAACAAAAGCCTTGTTTGGGATGCATTTATCAAAAGTTAACATATAGGAAGGCATTTCCCGAATGAGGTTCAGACGTTTAATTTAATTTAAAGTTATTTCTTTACTATATGCAAAGCAAATCAACTTTTTGGTGGTCATCGAAATGATTTGCCCTACGCTATTCGTTACTTTTTTTCTAAAGATGTTTGCAAATGCCATTTTCTCAGTGAAACTTCTGAAATATTCGAGGAAATAACATGAGATAACAAACTCATGAAATGCTCCAGGTTTGACATGAGATAGCACACTGACATTTAGGTAGAGCGAGTAAATTTGCCAGGTTATTATTGTTCATGGTCTTATATATTTTTTTAACCATCTTATTTGTTGAAAGCTTATTCTAGATCGCGTACAATTAAGCTCTGTAACTATTTGATAAATGCATGCAAAGCTAGATCTGATAGTATTGGTTAGTTATATCATCATTGTATTGTTCTCTGCTATCAGTCTTGTTTCACATTGTGTATACTATATACTATGTGTTGCCATGGTATGTCCTATATCAGTGCTCTTGCAAATATAATAATCATTCATTCATTCAACAATAATACATATTTCGTACATTCTGCTTATAAATTGTTGTTTCTTTGTGTTACGGTTACAAGAAAGCTTTCACATCTTGGATCATTTCATAAGTTTGTTATTTCATGTCACATCCTAGATAATTTCATAAGTTTGCTATCTCATGTCACATCTCAGAACGTTTCATTAATTTTTTTTAGCTTATGTCTAATCCTGGGTCATTTTAAGAGTTTGTTATCTCATGTCATCTCGTCGAGCATTTAATGAGTTGATTATCTCATATCATATTCTTCAGCATTTCATGAATTATTTTACTCTAAGACTTGTTAAATCCTCTGGCATTTCCTGAGTTTGTTATCTCATGTCAGATACAAGATCATTTCCTGGGTTTGTTAGCTCATGTCACACCCTAGGACATGTATTAAGGGTGTAGATCATTCCATGTGTGTGATATCTCATGTCACATCCTAGAACATTTCATGTGTTTGCTATCTCATGACAGACAATTCCTGGATCGTTTTGTGCGTTTGTTATCTCATACCGCTTCATAAAACACACCATAAGTTTGTTATCTCATGTTACATCCTAGAACATTTTATAAGTTTGTTATCTCATGTCACATTCTAGAACATATTCTACATTGTTATTTGATGTCACATCCTAGGACATGTCAGTAGTATGCAGATCATTTCATGAGTTTGTTATCTGAAGTCACATCCTAAAACATTTTATAAGTTTGTTATCTCATATTACATTTTGTACATCCAGGATCATTTCATGTGTTTGTTGTCTCATGCCACTTCCTGAATCATTTCCTGCGTTTGTTTTTTCATGCCATATCTTAGAATATTTCATAAGTTTGTTATCTTATGTTACATCTTAGAACATTTCATAAGTTTGTTTTCTCATGCTACTTCGTTGAGCATTTCTTGGGTTTGCTATCTCATATCAAATCTTCGAGCATTTCCTGGCCTTGTTATATTATGTTACATCCAGGATTATTTCATGAGTAATGTTATCTCATGTTACATCCTGGATCATTTCATGAGTGGATTATCTCCTGTCTTATCCTGGATTATTTCATGAGTTTTTTTTTTCTCATGTCACATCCTGGATTATTTCATGAGTGTGTTATCTCATGTCAAATCCTGGATCATTTCATGAGTGTGTTATCTCATGTTACATCCTGGATCATTTCATGAGTGTGTTATCTCATGTTACATCCTGGATCATTTCATGAGTGTGTTATCTAATACCATATCCTGGATCATTTCATGAGTGTGTTATATCATGTCACATCCTGCATTATTTCATGAGTGTGTTTTCCAATGTCACATCCTGTATCATTTCATGAGTGTGTTATCTCTTGTCATATCATCTAGTATTTCATGATTTTTTTTTTATTAATTTCCTCTTTTCGAATTTACCATGGAATTCGTTGGCCTCAGTGAATATCAGTTTTTTCAAAAGTCAATAAAACCACACATTTACCTCATCAAAAGACAGTAATTGTATATTATTATCTGTGCTAGGATAGTTTTCACTGGAATCATTCTTGTTACTACCTGTGCTAGGATAGTTTGCTCTGGAATCATATTTTTTATTATCTATGCTAGGATAGTTTTCACTGGAATCCTACATGTTATTACCTGTGCTAGGATAGTTTTCACTAGAACCATTCTTGTTATTACCTATGCTAAGATAGTTTGCACTGGAATTATTCTTGTTATTACCTATGCTAGGATAGTTTGCACTTGAATCATTCTTGTTATTACCTGTGCTAAGATAGTTTGCACTTGAATCATTCTTGTTATTACCTGTGCTAAGATAGTTTGCACTTGAATCATTCTTGTTATTACCTATGCTAAGATAGTTTGCACTTGAATCATTCTTGTTATTACCTGTGCTAAGATAGTTTGCACTGGAATTATTCTTGTTATTATCAATGCTAGGATAGTTTGCACTTGAATCATTCTTGTTATTACCTATGCTAGGATAGTTTTCACTGGAATTATACATGTTATTTCCTGTGCTAGGATAGTTTGCACTGGAATTATACATGTTATTACCTATGCTAGGATAGTTTTCACTGGAATCATTCTTGTTATTAACTATGCTAGGATAGTTTTCACTGGAATTATACATGTTATTACCTGTGCTAGGATAGTTTGCACTGGAATTATACATGTTATTACCTGTGCTAGGATAGTTTGCACTGGAATTATACATGTTATTACCTGTGCTAGGATAGTTTGCACTGGAATTATACATGTTATTACCTGTGCTAGGTGTCTTAGACTTTTTTTTTTTACATTAGTGTACCTATTGTTCTGAATTAATGTGATCAGATTTTTTTAGATTTCTGTACAGGCATTCCTTGTACATTTATACTTTCTTTTTTCCGAGTAATTGTCTTTATCTCAAATCAATTCAGTGTAATTAACTACTGCATATAGAAAATCCATGTATTAGTTAGCCTACATAATAGTACATTTTTATATATTTTCCTTCCTGAAAATATGCAATGGGAAAATTAATGAATTTAGGACAATAGAAAAGTAACTCTTAAATGCGAAGCAGCTGACAAAACAAGATCGTTAATTCAGTTCTGTTTCTTCTTTCAAATTACAGTTATCAGATTATAGTGCTATTTGATTTAATTTTTGAAAGCAATACAGCACTTTCATCCGATTCCTCTTTGCACGGATGAATCGGCTGCAAAAACTCTTTGACGAATCCGTAGGTGGTCTGATTTGTACGGCTATTTTTCTGTCCCTATTCAATGTTAGTCTAAATTTCCCACATTTATTCCACTTTGCAGAAACTACTTACCAGAAATATTATTGATTTCTTTCTGTACTGAATATATGTATAAAATATTTGCCACTGAAAATCAAACACAAAACAATGATAATCTTTTGACCAATTTTAAAACGATTTAGACTGAGCCCACTCCTCCGGTTTTTGACGTGGTTTGTGGTAGTGTTTTTGGACTGGTTCGTATTATTCTGGTTTTGCCATATTTGTCTAGATGTTTTTCTTCGACTTGTGAGTTTTTAATTTTCCCTTGGTACCTTCTGTCTTTTTTTCTCACACGGGGGATCTCCGTAAAACAATCTTGTACATATTTAATATTTGAACTTGAAAAGGGAATACTAGTATGTGATAAAGCATCACTCAGAATCTATTTCAAGTTTTCATAACCTTGTAAACCCAAACTTCTAGTCAAATTTATTGACCCAAAAAAATAAGAGCCTAACATTTTTCTGAGAAAAATGATGACCAACACAAGCCAATTAAGCCCGTACTTTTATGTATAACACATGGTCAAACAATAACCTGTTAATAGCATACAATAAATTAAATGAATTGGTGTAAACAGTGGCACCTGTAAAACATTATACCTAATATATAATGTCTTCATTCACATGTCGTCTGACAAACGAAACATGTACGTAACAAAATATGTTGTCATGTATCCATTCTTTGTATAAGGAATTAATTAATCCCGGGTAGATTGAGCATGCGTCAAATATTACAACTTAGGTAAATCTAGACATACAATGATTAAGACTAATGGTGTTGTCGTCAATAAGACATTATATCATGTCAATTTTGAATAACACATTGTATTATATAATGGCCATTTGTTTTGTCAAGAATTTGATAGCTAACATGTACATATCTATTCTGAAGTAAAATGATTTATATCAAAATATATGATTAAATGATTAATACAAACAAATAAAATGTCACAATTAATGTGATGAAATTAAGAGAAAATATACGCAAATTTTCCTCTTCATTCTGTTGGTTATCTTTTGAACATTTTAACAAAGATTATATTGCATTTTTGACGTGGATATTAATAGAGAGCGATTTGAAAAAGAACCCTCACTTGTCCTACTCTTTAAATGGCTTGAAGTATTGCACTATATAGTAAACAGGATTATCCAAGTCTTCATGTGTTTCTCAGACAATAAATATCTAGTTTAAGCGACTATTTTAATAAATTATATTTTTTACTCAAAGAAATCTGAGATGTCTGTCATATCGAGATATATGTCATGGTTATTATATCATACTAAACCATTAGCCCGACCCAACCACCACAAGAACTTTTTTTAAATACACGTTTGTGTTTAAACTTGCATCAAATTAATCATCAATGAAATACTATTTGTAGTTGTCAGTTCACAACCAAATGGTAAATTCATGCACACTTGTGCTTTATGTGTGACATGCGTTTATTACTTATATTTTTAATGCTTTTAGATTCTGTCATATTGACATACTCGTATGGAGTTATATAGGAAGTTAAAAACACCAGTTGAACTCATTTCTTGTTTGGATTTTATTTCAAAATGTAGTCCAGTTAGGTTTAGGAATTTTTGTCAGATGTTCGGGCTCTTGGTTTTTTTCCCTACGATACATAATAACATATTTTGCCACACCCACTTTTCTTTTCATAGAAGACTTTAATTGCTTATAAAAAGGTCAATACCAAAATATAAGGAGATTTTTTTTTTGTCTCATGATTTGAGACCCAAATAATGCCATTGCTAAATATAAGGTAAATGTCCGGGTCAGCCTTTTCCCACCATAAAAAAAAATGAAATAACTCAAAAAGTACATATTGCTTGTTGCATGCTGTAAATTTTTGGTGATGTTTTACAAATATTAACACATAGTTCAATGGATATAGAAATACTCATGCATATAATGTTTAAAACGTTTGATTATATATTGATATTGACATTTTGATTTTTCAGGCTGTTTGCTCATTCGAGAAACTCTTTCTATTCAAGCATCCTTCACCATATCAAACGAAAAAGAGAGTAAACAATCCTAAATGAGTATTTATCAGAAATATAATTATAGTGCTTAAAATAAGTAAACCAATCTTGTCATATCTAAAACTCTTTATTCTATTTAACAGTAGCACCAGCCAGAAGAACTCGTTGATAGTACTTCTGTATACAGACTAAATTTTGCGTCGTAAGTATCACAAATTTAAACACTTCTTCAGAAATTAAGAGATATAAGAACATTTTGTGTTGTCCATAAATGTTCATTTTGATACAAGCAGGAAACAAACGACTAAACACTGATAGTATCAGCATACAAAGTTAACGACGCAGTCAAACAGGGATACCCAATTCCTTCTGTTATTTACATCAATATTTAACTCAATTTGGCTATTTCCAAAATGATTAAAAAAGAGATAAAACAAAATGTTAACGAAATTCTCATTACGTTGAATACATTCTTAAATTTATTGTGCACATTTAGATAATTCTACAAAACATATATTCTTTCACAGTTATATTTTATCTGATTGACTACGATTTCGTTTGACTGTTATCCCTCAGACTACTCTCAAACAATGAAAGTGTCGTACATAGAATTATTTGTTACTCGAGTATTTTGAAAACATTTTAGAGAATAATTTGTAAGCATATTTTTTTTATATCAATGTTCGAATTTTATGGTATAAAGACAACTAGACAAAGTTTTTTTTTTTATTTGTTAACTTTTGTATAAATGTGTTTGAGTTGAACGTTTTTCTCTAACTTTAACTTTTTCCCAAGTCAATAAGAGTCTTCCGCAAAAAACACAAGCATAAGATGTTATCGTAGTATCACTGTTAAACAAGCAGTTGAACTAAAATGGTCAAATTCTTTATGAATACACTGCTCAAATGGAATAGTGTTATGATAAAAGGGCATGATTAGAGATGTAACGGATGTATAAAACATAACTTATCGATGTTAAAAACATAACTGTGTCGTAAATGTATTGTTATTTCCTTGTTTACTACACTTTTATTCTATCAAACGATAAAACTTTTTATGTTAATAGTTAGTGCATGTGCATCATAGTACGAAAATTATGCAATTGATACAAAAAATTAACATGTTAGGAAAATGTTATTTTCTACCTATTTTTCTTTTTTTTTTTTTTTTGCAGCAAGACGAAACTGAAATGAGAGGGGCTTTCATGTGTCAACCATTAAAAAGTAATCTAATTACAAAACACAGAGCCAGCTTCGTTATATTTTGTTTAATAGAAGTTTAGGTTTTTATAGTTTAGGTGATCTGACTTTGCAGTTACTTCTCATAAATCAATTAAAGAGATAGCTTGTATGATCTGACATTGTATATACAAGTTAATACACCAAAAAGTAAACTACAAGTCATGTAATAATGTCTCTATGTTTCCTTATTATGTCGTTAAATGGTCGTTATAGAATTTTTAAAAAGTAATTTATTTTAAAACTGATTATCTAATCGGTAGCTGAACACTTTATATTGAAAATTGAAATGTTTTTGTTGTTGTAACTTTATACTTTGTAAATAGCAGTTCAATAAAACATGCATGTGATTATGGTTATGATTTTGTAAAACTGTACTTCCGCCTTTTTCCTCAAATTTTCACAATTTAACACAAGAACAACACATTTGTTTACTACAGCACATTTAGCCTCGTAATTGAGTATCTTAGAATATTAACATTATTGAATGTATTTAAGAAACAAAGAAATATGAAGAAGCCTTTGTATGTATATGTTATTGCATCCAAAGAGAGTGAAATATATATGTTCTGTTAATTCAGATAAATTAAATAGAAAAGTAAGCACCGGTAGTGGAAGGCACAGTTGTCTGAATCACTCAGTAATTTTCCAAATTTGAAGAGTTATTTAACACCTATGGTTTGAAAGGTCTCAAACTGGTCAGTTTCCATTTCGAAACATTCAAGAGTTGCAGAAAGCTAGTAATTATAAGGTTCTTCATTAGACATGTTGCTAGGAAGATACTGAAAGTAATAGGATTGCTATTGATGATTTCACACCCATAAAGCGTATGTCGTCGAGAGAGTCACATAAATTAATACCATGTACCAATGGATCCAACAACATTTGACCTCATCTATTACAGAGAACGCATTATAACAATAAATGAGATGTGGTATGATTACCAACGAAACCACCATCCACCAGAGCATACATTGTACATGGAGTGTGTCTAAGCAGTTAGATGCAACTGATGGCCTTCAATAATTAGAAAAAAAACTCTGAGACTATAGTCGACCATCAATTGCCACGATAGAAAAAAAAATTGAAACAAATCAATTTACGAAAATAAAATATGACAGATCAGAATAAATTGCAACGACAGCTACTGAACTAGAGACTTCTGACTTGCACATAAATCTAACGGGGTTAAGCACCCTCCTCTAACATGGGACAGTGGAGTAACAGCTCAACATAAGATTAACTAAAAATCAGTTGCCCGTTACACTAGTCCCTAACTTAACAGCAGATGGAAACTACATAGTGCAAACTACATAGTGCGTTTATTTCCGTAAACTCTTCATCAACAAAAAGATAAGCTTCTACTTTTTTCATAATTTGATTAATTGAAAGACTCCATGTCATATAGCGGATATTCTTATTTATCAGTACACCGGTAATAATTCACTTTCAGTTCCTTGTCGAACTACTTATTATTTGAATTTTTTTCACCAAATTAAAGTTCGGCTTTGGAGTAACATCCCTGCAATAGAAGAACAAAGTCGTTTCTGTTACACCCCTCAAATAAAAAAGATGTGGTGTGATTTCTAATGAGACAACTTTTCACAAGAGACTAAATGACACAAAAAAATGACAACAGTTAATATAGGCCATGCACCGTATGGCCTTTAACAATGAACAATGCCCATACCGCATAGTCAGCTATAAAAAGGCTCCAAAAAGACAAATGTAAAACAAATCAATCGAGAAAACTAACGACCTAATTTATGTACAAAAAAAGGAACGGAAAAAATATGTAACACAGCAGCAAACGACAACCCCAGAATTAATTACAGGCTCCTGGCTTGGGACAGGCACATACATACAGAATGTGGTGAGGTTAAACATGTTAGCGGTATTAAAATTCTCCCCTAACCTGGGATAGTGGTGTAAAATAACAACATAAGAACGAACTATATTAAAATCAGTTTGAAAAAGTCTTAACTCATCAGATGGATACAATTAGAAAAACATCTAACAAAAACACGTAGACGTGACCAGGTACTTATACATCCCAACAACAAAACAGCAACAAGTACAGTCTTTATAAAGGGAAAATATTCAATTCCAAATTATTATTTTGAAGATAGAAAACTGAATCAGATGCCGCTATACCATGCCCGAATCCGTGCCGAGAGTACATTTCTAGTTGTCTTAAAGATTTCAGATGTGTCGGAAAACCTTGTAAATGCATGTTACAAACAAACAGAAACATCTGGTTCTTTAATGTTCAGGGCAAGATCAAATAAATAATAAATACAATAGATAGGTTGAATTTGATGCTAGGTGACAAATCATAAACAGCAGAGACCAATATATAAAAATCCTCTGAACACTTCATTCTAAATTGACCCATACCGGTATCATCGAATCCATGACGCCTTGTTTGTCAAATCCTACCATTTTAGACTTTGTCATGAAATAAAGGTTTCGTACATAAATAAGGTGTAAGCTGACCGCGTAAGACAGGTTGTCTCTGAAATGAGTTAAATTATATATAGAAAACGTTTTATGAGGGTCAGTGGTCGTTTCAGTCAGGTGACCGCTGCAACGAGGTGACTGGTAAGGCATATTTGACTGTACTTGCATTATACTGCTATACGCGTATCTGAATTTGTTTACTGAATATTGTTTATGCTAATTTTAATACAAATATGCGTCGGCTTTATAAGGTGACTGAACATAGTTCTGTATCAGTAACATACAACCAGCTTGACATCAGAAACTTAGTGGGAGTATGCAATTATAGTGGCGTTTCTTGATCGAATTAGAAAAAGAAAACTTTTAATAAATTATGAATCGAAAACGGTTTTTGCATTTTGTTAAAATTTTATAGAAAAAAAAAGAGTCTGTTTTATGACTCCATGCGTTGTGAAACAATTTCATAACGGGTGACATTTTATTAAAATTTTAGTTGCTATGGGTCGTGATTTTTATAAATAATATTCTTTACACCAGAAATGTTATTTATAAACAAGCGTATGAGTTTAGTAATGACTAGTATATCACTTTCGGACACGCAAGACAGAGATGTATATTAAACGGTAAACGGACAGAAAGTCACAGGACAAAAAGTCACAGGGCATAAAGTCTCAAATTTGGTAGGACAAAAAGTCACAGGACAAAAAGTCACAAATAATATGTTGACAATTGTTTGAATATATAAGAGAAATATCTTGAAATATTTACTTTTTAATACATATATTCATATTAAAGTTTAGGAAATGTGTCATTATACTTGAAAAATGACGATTTATTTAATTTTAATCATGCAAATGAAAGATTTCTTGGCACCATGAAGCCATTTAAGTGCCAAGCCACTTTGACATTTTGTTCTTTTAACAATTATTTGATTTACTTTGATATTTTTTTTGATAAATTTTGTTTACAAAGTTAGATTTTTATACAATAGTTCAAGAGAAATACAAAAATATTTTTGTGGAAAGAAGAGTTTTATATTCAAAGAAAATAGTCAGAAAAAATGAATTGTGACTTTTTGTCCTGTGACTTTTTGTCCGTGACTTTTTGTCTGTGACTTTTTGTCTTGTGACTTTCTGTCCTACATTCTTATTAAACACCTAATAGTTAAAAATGGAAAGTTACAAATTATCGGCCGTGTACACTCCTCAATACCCCCAGAAGTGAAACGATGCATGAACTTGCAAGTCCGACAGGAAATCGTTTGAATACCTGGACGTGTCACCTCACAATACCTTTGGGGGTTATACCTTTAGTCATGCTGGTTATCAGATGAGGAAAGGTCCGAATTTATTTAAATCACATAAAAGAATGTCATAATGAACAAAATAGATTTTCGGAAAACGATTTTCACGATACACTTATTTATGATGAACTTTGACTTTTAACTAATTCCAATATAAACAGTTTAAAAATGACAGACCATGGTTATTTAAAGAATAATAAAATTTTCCGTATCAAGTTAGTTAGTCGGATAAAACAACCGTACGATTGACAAGATATTGACACGCAATTACGACTACATCAAGTTACTATTGTTTTCAGGGTCCTTAGACATATCATGGTCTCTAAACGGAGGAGATGATAAAATGGCGGCACGCAGGGAATTGACACTCTCAATTTAAAATCGATGGATATCTCTTATCTAGCAGAATAAAACTTTAATTTGAGAATTTTAATACAGAATGGACATAATATCAATTTTTAATTTTTTTGCGAAGTTTCCCTGCATTTTGTTGGAATTTTATAGAAAAAAAGAGTCTGTTTTATGACTCCATGCGTTGTGAAATAATTTCGTAATGGGTAACATTTTATTAAAATTTGAGTTACTATGGCTCGTGCTTGTAATGCTTAAATCTTTAATAAAAATGTCTTTTTTACTTAATCTTCATAACTCTGGAATTATAACTCTAAAAAACATTGGACCTCATCTGGTAACATAGATCAAGATGTCTTAAGATATCTTGAAGTAAATTACTAAGTCAATGATTTCGTAAACACACATTACTTAACACTTATACTAAATTCTTTAATAGATGCAGACTTAATAAACAGCATACCGCATCATAATTTTGCTGTCGTGTTGTGTATTGAGGCCTTTAATAAACTAAGATACGACCCATGTAAATTTCGATCATTTAAACAACTTTATTCTAAAATGTTATCAATTTAACGCTGTAATTAGAGCTTTAAATATTATTTGGTTTAGTTTTTTATCTAAAGAATAATTTATAAAATAGAGAATGGAAATGGGGAATGTGTCAAAGAGACAACAACCCGACCATAGAAAAAACAACAGCAGAAAGTCACTAACAGGTCTTCAATGTAGCGAGACATTCGCGCACCTGGAGTTTACCAACTATGTTTTGTCTATACAGTAATAAGGTTTTAAGAAACAGCTGCATTTGTATGCACCTGTCCTAAGTCACTAACCTGATGTTCAGTGGTTGTTGCTTGTTGATGTGGTTCATAAATATTTCTAGATTTATTTTAATATATAAGACCGTTGGTTTTTCGTATTTGAATGGTTTTAAACTAGTTTTTGGAGCCCTTTATTGCTTGGTGCACGTGTTCGATGTGAGCCAAAGCTCCGCGTCGAAGACCAAACTTTGACCTATAATGGTTTACTTTTACAATTTTTGATCGGATGGAGAGTTGTCTCATTGAAACTCATACGACACCTTCTTATATCTATTATAAGTTGTAATTCATATTACTTGGTTTTTGAACTAGCTTTCTGCAGCTGCGAGTTGTCTTAGATAAATACATTGTGTCTCTTTGTTATTTATTTTGGGGCTCTTTGTCGATCTGCTGAGTCTAGCCTTTTCCAACTTATTTTTACACTTTGTTCTTATGTTGTGCTGTTACATCACTGTCCTGGGTTAGGGCATAGGAGGAGCGCTCGTAATTATGTTCCACCCCGCAACATTCTATATGTACCTGCCACAGGTCAGGAGCTTTGATTTCAGTGGTAGTCGTATGAAGCTGTGTTTTCATACCAAGTGATTTTTCTTGTCATTAAGGGCCTTTTAATTATAAAAGCTTACCATAGCGGTATTGGTTTTGTTAATTGTTGTAGGCCTATAGTGAATTATAGTTGATTGCATCTATGTGTTTTTCGTATCCGGTGGATAGTCGACTCATTGTCAATCATACCACATTTTCTTATTTATATACATATAAAAAAGAAGATGTGGTATGATTGCCAATGAGACAACTCTCCACAAGAGACCAACATGACACAGAAATTAACTACTATAGGTCACCGTACGGCCTTCAACAATAAGCAAAGCCCATACCGCATAGTCAGCTATAAAAGATCCCGATATGACAAATGTGAAACAATTCAAACAAGACAACTAACGGCCTAATGTGTGTACAAAAAATGACCGAAAAACAAATATGTAACGTATAAACAAACGAAAACTACTGAATTACAGGCTTCTGACTTGGGACAGGCACATACATAGAGAATGTGGAGGGGTTAAACATGTTAGCGGGATCCCAACCCTCCCCTAACCTGGGAAAGTGGTGTAACAGTACAACATAAAAAGCAAACTATAAAAATCAGTTGAAAAAAGCTAAACTCATCAGATGGATAAAATTCAAATATTACAATTACAAGTGGACGTGGCGGGGTACTTGTACATCCCAACAACAAAAAGACACTAAGTACAGATCTGAGTGTACTCGCAGTTAATAGCAGCTACAATGTAGTTCAAAGTTACTAATAACTAATAAAAAAGCATGCATCTAAAACTAAATGTTCTATCAGTACACATCCAATATCCAATGGATTTAGTGTAAAGACGTCATAAACAGACAGAAAAAAATATGACCTTGTGCAATGCTAAGATACAAGTATCGACAGATTGTAGATCCATGAATGGGTATATGTTTGGTACCATTAAAACGTTTAATCCCACTGCAAAGGATTGCGCCTGTCCTAAGTCAGGAATCTGATGTACAGTAGTTGTCGTCTGTTTATGCAGTTCATACGTGTTTCTCGTTTCTCGTTTATATATATAGATTAGACCGTTGGTTTTCACGTTTGAATGGGTTTACACTAGTAATGTTAAGGGCAATTATAACTTGCTGTTCGGTGTGATCCAAGGCTCCGTGTTGAAGGCCGTACCTTGACCTATAATGGTTTACTTTTATTAATTATTACTTGGATGGAGATTTGTCACATTGGCACTTATACCACATCTTCCTATATCTAATAACAATAATATTTGGTTTGCTTTTATTTTACTGATAACAAAATCAATATTGATACCAATAAAAATTTTGCAACATGGATGATTTGAAAGTCTTTTCTTCATCAGTGTGACCATCGACTTATTGTAAATAAGTGAATTTAGAGGTTTCCAGAAGACAAGATTAAAGGATTGAGAATTCTAGTTGTGGAATGTCTTATTTCCTTTATATTGGCCGTCCATTTGCCCGTTGTTTGACAGTTTGCATTTTCTTAAACAAACAAGCCAATTTGAACACAATGTAGCAAGAATGGTAAATATAAGGTTTAACTCAATGTTTGATTCCTATAGAATGGAAAAGAACTGCAGTGGGTAAATAAATATAGACACAGGCTCACTTAGTTTGAATATATTTATTTAAAGTGGATTGGGAAATAAGTTACTGTACATTGTAACTTATATGATCTTATATTTATCTCTTTCAACTTTGCGGTTGCGAGTGCTGCCTTGTAGCGGCTCACTTGAAACAGATTATATATATAAAGAAAATGTCGATTGCCATTGAAAAAACTCTCCACAATAGACCGGATAACACAGAAATTAACAACTATGGGTCCCTGTACGGCCTATAACAACGAACAATGTCCATACTGCGTAATCAGCTATAAAAGGCCCCGCATTGACCATGTTAACAAATGTAAAACAATTAAAAAAACAACCCTAATCTATATACAAAATAATGAATGAAAACAAATATGTAACACAGTAACAAGCGAACACAGGTTAGTGTATTCTCAGTAAAAAAAATATAAGTTTTAAAACCAAGTGAGATGTGATTAATTATATTTGAAAATTAACGATATAATGTACAGAGAGGGAAGTGACTAATCTAGGTAAATGTTACAAATGGAGGTAAGCGTGCATGAAAATGTAACATCCATTATAAACTTTGTATGTTCAAATAAATTTTATTTTATTGAGAAAAATCTAAAATAAATGGACAGAAAACAAATCATGCGTACAGTACATGACATGACGGTTTACTATAATTACCAAAATGAAAGTTGTTTGAAATATGATTCACGATCTAAAACAAGGAAGATGATCTGTGACCTCTGTTCATGTTGTTTGTGACCTTTGTTTGTGAAGATTCAAAAACATGAAAACTGTTATTTTTATATTCAATTGTTAAACAGTACATTATAGGTATATCGTCTTACATAAAATGTTATGGTATTAGTCTGCGACTTTTATTTAACATTTATTATTGTTTACTAAGCATTACACTAGTTAAACTTTCGAAACAACTGTTGTACATATTTCAAAATTACCCGAATTTCGTTGCAGGTACACATTTATTTACCTTAATCCTTATCGAGGTGTTGCATAATAAGCTTGCCCTATTCGTAAAATTTTGTTAACTGTTTTTAATATGTACGAAAAATGGAGGAAAACTACAAACATGTAAGACGTAGACACTCTTTCCGAATGGATTAAGGCAGTGAGGTCGTTGATACAAATGAGAATTAAGAAACTGAATGGGTCTATCAATGCCCATGCTACGTCAATCTTTAAAAACCTAAATGTTGCAAAACACGTATCCTACATTCATGACAAATATGTTGTTGCCGCCGCAGATAAAGCCCCAAACAACATGTTTTTGTGTGAAAAACTCAGTACATTAACTGCTTGATAAACGAATTAGGTATTGACAAATCACTTGGAAACTCAACATAAACTCTCACGACACTCACCAAAGAGGAAATCTTGGATAATCATAGGTCTGTTCTATGTTCCTTTGGGATTTCAACCAAAGATGAAGAACTGGATCTTCCATCACTGTATTGGATACCTAAACTACACAAGTGTCCATACAAACAACGGTATAATGCTGGGTCTTCCAAGTGCTCCACGAAACCTATTTCTAAATTAATAACATCTATTTTATCAGCAACCAAAGACGGGCTTCAAAGTTATTGTGAAATTGCCTATTCTAGAGGTAGCGTGAATCAGATGTGGATACTTAAAAAATTCAAAGATCTTTTAGAGTACATACAATCTAACTCTCTTTCATCTTGTAATAATATTAAAACATTTGACTTTTCTACACTTTACACAAGTATTCCACATTCCAAACTAAAAGACAAATTGAAAGAGTTGGTATTGCTTTGTTTCATAAAAAAGAATGGCCAACTTCTTAGGAAGAAAGATAAGAAGTTAAAAATATCCTTTAATTCTACTTTCCGCTATATAGATGATGTTCTTTCACTAAATAATTCAAAATTTGGTGACTATGTTGAACGCATCTATCCCATCGAACTAGAGATAAAGGATACTACAGATACAGTTAAGTCGGCCTCATATCTTGACTTACACCTAGAAATTGACAATGAGGGTCGGTTGAAAACAAAACTTTACGACAAAAGAGATGATTTCAGCTTTCCAATTGTGAACTTTCCATTTCTAAGTAGCAACATTTCAGCAGCACCTGCATACGGTGAATATATCACCCAATTGATACGATATTCCCGTGCTTGCATTTCCTATCATGATTTCCTTGATAGAGGGTTGCTGCTCACAAGGAAGCTATTAAACCAAGAGTTCCAAATGGTGAATTTTAAATCATCACTTCGTAAATTTTACGGACGCCATCACGAGTTGGTTGACTGTTTCATGAATGTGACCTACCGAATTAGACTGTCATCAGTTACTGGATTTGTAATCACATAAGAAACACGACGGGTGCCACATGTGGAGCAGGATCTGCTTACCGTTCCGGAGCACCTCAGATCACCCCTAGTTTTAAGTGGGGTTCGTGTTGTTTATTCTTCAGTTTTCTATGTTATATCATGTGTACTGTTGTTTGTCTGTTTGTCTTTTTCATTTTAAGCCATGGCGTTGTCAGTTTATTTTCGATCTATGAGTTTGAATGTCTCTCCCTCTTGAAGAACAGATTGTATTTAAAATTTTCTGCCCGGTGAACGAGATCACCGTAAAAATTAGGATGTGCTATTCCGATGGAAATAAATGTTCTACAGGTGCAAACTTGTTCATGTTTCAATTGTTTCATTGAGGTAACAAAGTTAGTTACGCTTACTTCATTGACTACTTTTTATATTTTCAACTGGTAAAATTACACAATCTTTGAAAATGTTCTTTGCCTTAATTCTCGCAACATATATTTATACAAAAAGCTGTAATATATAAAATTAAGAATTGATTGCGACCAATCGTAAAAGTCTATAAATTTTACACCAAAAATCGACATCGATGAAAATTAGCATACACTTTTCTATTTGCATACCTGGTGTATGTACAAGACCACGTACCATTATTATATAATAATCAAAGTCAAACTAAAATATCAGTTTCTGAAACGTGTAAGACAACACGTGTACTTGAAAATAACCATACAATTTAAGATATTAAGATAAAACTATTAAAATGTATTTATATACCACAGTAAACAATTATCAAGGTATCGAATTGACAGATTTTCTTCTATTTTCTGTGAGTATTTTTTTTTTTTAAATATTTTTAATACGAATAACAAGGACTTCTTGAAGACAACCAAACTTAATCTGATTTCCTCAGAACTTATTTCACACATTTTAAAAATGTCTTCCACTCTGGACTACGGTGACCTATAGTTGTAAATTTCTGTGTCACTTTGGTCTCTTGAGGAGAGTTGTCCCATTGGCAATCATACCACATCTTCTTTTTTATATCACATTTTTGTATTGTTTATATGATTCTAATAACATGATGACGTATTTCTTACCATACAATGAAGCTATAAGTGCCAATAGATGTCTTAAAAGAGAAAATTTGATGGATCATGGAAATTTTTGGGGTGTTTATCCCATTAATGTACAACAAGGGAAAATTTACTTAACCACAACCACACTTCTACCGTGTGTGAAGCAATGCTCTGTCTTTCAGATATACATGTATATCAACTCGCGTCGGTTAATATAAATGAATGAATGAATGAATGAATATTTTATTTGCGAAAGCATAAATAATATGCTATGGCAATACATAAACAAGTATATACAATGTGACAAAATAACAGATAGCAGAGAACAATACATAATATAATAAAGGTACAATTTTAAATGTGCTTGAAGTAAATGAAAAAGTTTAAAATTATTTGGCCAAGAACAATAATATTTTGGCAAATGTTCTTGTCTCACAGTTCTGTAGGCTGGACAAACAAGTATGAAGTGGTATTCATTTTCAATACAAGCCATATTACAGCATTCACATAGACGCATATGTCTAGGAATATTTTTATATCGCCCTAATTCCAAATTCAGTTTCAAAGTACCACTTCTCAGTTTTGTAAGTAAGTTACTATCAATAAAAAAATCTAAATAATTCTCTATTACAAAGTCTGTTTTGAGGTGTTTATAAATACCCAGTTTTTCACAATCATTTATTGATGCATACCAAGTTTGTAAGTACTGGTCCTTTATACGAGTTTTTATAACATCTAACTGTATATTTACATAGTATAATAGTGATTTCAAATTAATAAAAAACATAAAAATGTGTGACAAATCTTTATTTACACCAGCAATGTACAACGTTCTGAACACATTGTTGATTGAATGGATATAATCTATTATCATTATCATTCGTGGTCCACTAATTATCGTGAATTTCTTAGGAAAGGAAAGACGCGAACTACACCTTTTTATAGATTTGAATCTAGACTTTGACAAACTACGAAATAAATTAAGTATCCACGAAAATATCTCATTTTACTGTCCCTGAAAATTGTTACATATGGATATAAACGAATTTATGTAGAATTCAAAAATATACACGTGTATCAATATCACTAGCAATTATGGTATGCATGTTCAGGACGAGAAAAATATGTACCTGTTTGTTTTTATGCATGTGATTTTGCTGGTACGGGTCCCATGCTGTCGTGGCGTTTTCCATATGCGGTCTTACTAATATTTCATAAGCATGCTCTTTAATGATTTTATATGGAGCTAATATGAATGTTTTGATGTAAGAAACACAGGCTTCGGCTGGCTTTACTGGTGTTGTTTTTAAGTGTTCTCCTTTTTACGATGGTGCAGCTCAAGTATTTAGTTGATGTTATATGATTAAGAGTATGGCCGTGAAGCTTGTAGTGCCACTTATTTTTTTTTTTGTGACTCCGAGGATGCTCCAGGGTGGAACTCTATTTTCTAAAGTTGTTCCAATATTGCCTGTTAGATCATGTAAGTCTAGGATCTTTGTCAGTGTATGTCAGTAGTTTTCTGTTGAAATGGTCAAACTGACAACAATATCGTCCAAAAAAAAACCTTACCATTGAGTGAAGCCCTTTTAGAAGGTCGCTTATATGTACTCCAGATTCTATTTTCACTTTGTCTGACGTATTGCCTTCAAACACTACAAATTGTGGTGTGTTAGTTAGAAATCTCGTTATACATGTATTTTCTTATTTTTTATGCTATAATGATGTATTTCACGAAGAAATAAAATGTGGGACACCTTGCCAAAAGCGTTCGAAATTTAAAATTCCCGTAAAACAGATCGGGTTGTTTTCGGTTTATTTTCAGAGTTTTTTTCGTGATATCGTCAATCAATTCAAGAAGTTGTGCTTCGCGTGATCATGTTGTAGATAAAGATGTTATACACCACAGCATGTTTGATACTGATACAGGTCACTATGTTATGCATGTTTGAAGCAGATAAATTTTAGGGATATTGGCCTAATGCTAATAATGATTAGTAGCGGAGAAATTCCACTGTCAATTGCTGTCTGTATCATTGGTTTGATGTTGCCTGGTCCTACAGCACTGTGTGGGTTAAGATGTTTCAGTTGTTTCAGTTATTATTGATGATTATAAGTTTGCTGTCTGGATAGATCTCTTCCACGTTAGTTTACATTCATTTTTCTTCCATCTTGGATTTGTTTTCGAACATCGAATTTCTAATTACTGGTGTCTAATAAAGTACAACGTACTTATTCAAGTATATAATCATACTTGTTGTTGTTAAATTTGATGTATCATAATTACGACCTTCAATATGGAAATTAATTCTTGTCGGAATAATTATGGAATAGTTTGCCTTTGACAAAGTAGGCATCTGTATAATTTCTAAACAAAACAATCAAAATGTCATCAAAATTTTGCAGTTTCGCGTATTATAGCCCTTGTTCTAGTTCTTTCTTATCACCATACAAAACCAACTTCGTTCTAATACTTAATTTTCCGATAGCATTGCCATAATTAGCTATTTCAAATATAAATGACCATTCAATGAAAGTCAAGTTTAAGCGTCTTGCGCCTCCCCGGCATCTTGAAATACTACAACTGCTGATACATAGTATATCTATTAAAGTGACAAATGAACTAAATATGTCGGTCATTGCAACCACAGTATGAGTGTATGTGTGGTCACTATACATATGCTAGAATTAATTTCTTTTGGCTGCCTCTAGTTAGGAACGTGTATTTTATATTTTAAACGGAGTTGTCGCGCTTTTGCTTAAAACATAATTTATCAATACCTAATGCTGTTAAAAAGACAAAGAACTCTGCAGAAAGTTTGGTAAATTTCCCTAAACTATCCTCTGCTTTGCCTATATTTTTCAGGAACTGTGTTTACTGCATCAGGACAGGGGCGGATCCAACCATTAAAAAAAGGGGGGGGGGTCCTAACCCAGGACAAAAAGGGGGGGGTTCCAATTACATGTCCCCATTCAAATGCATTGATCGTCCAAAAAAAAGGGAGGTTCCAACCCCCGGACCCCCCCCCCCCCTTTCTGGATCCACGCCTGCAGGACTGTTCTGTAAAAAAACCAATGCATATACAAAAAACAAAATAAGTATTTGCATTTTGACGGACGTTAGCCGTTATGGTATACTAGTATATGTTTCACAGATGGTATGTTAATTGTTGTCGTTAAGTCAAGTTCAATTTATTTGAACGATATGTTGATATTTAGATAAAACTAAAAAAAAAGATGAGTTGTTCTTCTCAATAAGACAATTATCAACCAGAGACCAAATGTTTATGATGCAAGCTAATATAGGTATAACCGTAAGGCTTTACCAATATAAAGGACACAAAGTATCAATCTAAGAGGATGTACAGTCACTGAAAGCTAGTCACAAGCCAATTACAACTAATAACTTATTAATGTAAGTCGCCTATATAACTTTACCAGGCTAGGTAAAAGCTTATACCAAAACACATTTTCCCCAAGACAGGATATACTTAAGGAATATTATACAAATTGTAGAAAAAGGTTGCAATTCAAAAGAAAAAATAAATGTTTGCTTTGCTTTGGCGTGCCTAATAAATGATTTGGCCTATCATAAGAGATGAAATGAATAGAAGAGGAATAAGAAATCACATATGTAGTTTAATCGCGCCATGTTTTTCATGTGCCTGGCACAAGACAAGAACATCGTCCGCAGCTCTTTCTGTCTGCATTTTCTTTTTAATTATTCGGAGAATTTGAGTTTTAATGACTGATGATTGTTACTGTTAAATTCATTTACTAGTTTTGATACGGAACGTTTAAGAGCTTGGTTCCTGTCAATAGATATAGGAAGATGTGGTGTGAGTGCCAATGAGACAACTCTCCATACAAATAACAATTTAAAAAGTAAACCATTATAGGTTAAAGTACGGCCTTCAATGGCTTAAGACTGCATGTGTAGATGTCTTTTGACATTTTTGTCGTCGATTTGCTGTCTTCTGAACATCACATCTTCTTTTACACAGAGAAGAAAAACGCTATGCAATGCATAGTAAACATTTACCACCATTTATGTCTAGTAGGTTAATGATTTTAGGTAAAAATGAAAAAAAAAGGAAATTTTCTAATTGTTGGCTTTTACGATAACTGCATTCTGTTATTCAAAAAATTGGTTTGTCCAATTCTTTTGAACACGTACTTGCGTGGGTGTAACGTTTTAGTCTGTTAATAAAATGGTCAAGTTATGTCGTCAAAAAAGGAAACGGTTTCTCTTAATTTTTTTCACGATTTGTCGATTTAATCTAAATCCCCGTCGTTTTGATTTCTTGATCTAATTGAATTTATGAATTTTAAATAAAGGTACAACTTTGCCATCAGTCAGTTATAAAAATCCCGTAATATTATCTCTGCACTTTTGTCGTTTGCATTCCTCAAAAGAAGTACCAAATTGTTCTTACTGCTCGCTGAAAAATTCGCGGCATACTCTTTCCCTTTTCCCCATTCTTACCCCGAAAATGAAGTGACAGGCGTATCAATTAGCCGTTCGACAAAGTATTGTTTTTGTGTTTGTGAGAAATAAGGTGAATTACTTCTATCAATAAAAAGTCACTGACGGATTATTTTATTGCTTGAATAATAAATGAGAACGCCATCCTTTAATACATATATAGCAATTGTTTTCACACAATTATACGAATGGTGTTATTTTCCCATAAACTATTATTTCATGTTAAAAAAGTCCTAAAATACTTATCAATTTTGTAACTAGCATTATGTAGGTAAATGCAAACCAAGCTTTAGAAATGAATTGAATTATTTTAAACTTTGTACGTTATTACATTATCTTCACTCATTGCATATACATACATAAAAATGTATTGAGAAGGTGCACACTATTTACATAAATATGCATCTCAGTATTACAAACATTTATTTTCAATACAGTGATTTCAAACAATATACATTTAAGCCATAAAATTTTAACAACTGAGAGAAACAATAAAAAAAACCAAAGAAACTCAAACTGGACCATATGATACCCGAAACAAAGTCTAAAAGAATTCAAGACATAACAACTAAACATGTTTTAACGAAACACGAATTTTCAGAAAGGAAAGTAGCATCGTTTGAAGGTACCTTTTATATCTGATTTGCTGTATGCCTCGCTCTCTTGTATTGCAGCCATGTGATCTTAACCGGTTAACGATAGAACAAAGACGCAATTAGTAATATTGATAACATTTATTTGAGAATAAGGCAATTCTGTGTTGAGAAGTTGCATGCATTGGTCTTGTGGAACAAAAGCTAACAAAAAAATATTTACTGTGATTTTGTGATTTTCAAAAAGTAAATTGGCCGATTTTGTGAGATAGAAGTGAGTGTGAAAATCATTATCCAAGTTGTTTTATAAAACAATATGATTATATAACAACTAGATGTACACACATATTTCTTTATATAGTTGTCTAAATAATAAATAGCTGATGTAATATGTAGCACTGTTGTCGTTAAAAGACTGTAATGTGTGTTTGTTCAAACACTCGACGTCAATATAATAGCCCTGTCTGTCATCATAATTCTATTTAATATCTAAGGTTTAGGATCACATAAATAATAACGACAGAGACACGTACTCTATGTCCAGGGGGAGGATAGTAGTGTTTTGTCCCTGTTCTTCACTGTGCCATAGGAATCATTTTTCAATTAATGGATATTAAATTTTGATATTTTGTAAGTATTTGCAATTTTGACAATGATAAATTACTTGGATGGTTTCATAACTTTTGATGAATAAGATATCTATGAGAATACCTTAAGTTCTTTTAAATTTTAAGTTTATCCCACGATGCTTTTCCATTTACTACCAGACCTTCTGCTGTAATATTTAGTATTTTCGCGAAATTTAAAATTTAGCTGTAAACAATTATACGTCATTTGATCTCAACTAATACAATTGTTTGTGTATGTTCCTATTTAAGTTATGTTGTTGCTTTATTATTTCAAATTGTATATGACACTTTTTCAAACATGATCGATTTGCTTTACACAATTTCTTGAATGGGAACTATAATTTCGGAACGCAACGATATAAATTTAAATTTAGATACAGCAGGAAAATGATTATAGTGAATTAAACCACCCTTATTAAGTAGAAAGCAATTAAACTGTAAATAAGAATAATTAAAGAAAATAAACAAACGGGTAATAGTAATTGAGTCAACAGTTCGAAATATTGGACATTCTTATCCCAAACAACTGGGTTACTTGAAAGTAATGTTTAGATCGAGGATTTTTATAAAATACTCTAATTTTCCGTCAAATCCTATTACCGGCGTGAAAATACAAATATTGATGAATAGTGAGATAGCTAAGCTATAACACACATTACAGGGGCCTAACTTAGACTATGGGCATTACTATAAAATTGTACATCCCTGCGACAGGTAGAACAAACTTTACAATGTTCTTTCGTAGTTTACCTATAAAGAGTATGAGTGAGCAACCATTGTCAATTGAAATCTTTCTTTACCTTTGTGTACTACTTTTATCCCATGTTTAGTTTAAACAGTTTTCAATAACTGTTACTGAAAAGAGAGGAGA
Organism: Mytilus edulis; assembly: GCF_963676685.1. Taxonomy (NCBI): domain Eukaryota; kingdom Metazoa; phylum Mollusca; class Bivalvia; order Mytilida; family Mytilidae; genus Mytilus; species Mytilus edulis. The sequence goes on along the minus strand of NC_092345.1, from coordinate 79,414,955 downwards.
AAGTACAAATGATAGCGCTTAAATGGTCTATTGTAATTAAGTGTACGTCCTATCACAAAAATGTCCATTATAAGATAAAAGAAGGCTCTGGTTCCCCCAACATATTTATTGGCAATAATCAAACTGTACAGTGTTGTTAGCAATGACCATGTATAGCCATGAAAGTGTCATTGACCACACCATTCTTTATGTTAATCATATCATAAAATTCTGTAACTCGTGACATATTTATATGTCTTCGTGAGAGAACCAAATACACAACTCGCTCGTGAAATAATAATGTACATGTATTCAAGAAACTTGAAATCTCATAAGGTATATAGAAATTTCGATATTTTACTAAATATATGATTCTAAATTAAATGATATAAAAGATCAACAGCAACAGGCCACCTAATGTGTATATATATACAACCTCCTAATCAAACGGACATCTTACTTAAGTAAGGGTTTTAATGTCGCAGGAGATGATGTTCTGTTACACCACTGTTCAAGGTCAAAGGAGGGTTAGGCGCCCGCTAACATGGTTGCCCCTGCCACATTTAGTATGTGCTTGTTTGAAGTCAGGAGTCCGTAATTCAGACGTCCTCGTTTGTTGGGTTATATATTATATTCGTATTTCGTTCATTATATTTTACATACATCAGGTCGTTATATTTCTCGTTCAATGGTTTTACAATGGTCATTTCGGGGCATTTTATAGCTGATTACGCGGTACGGGTTTTGCTCATTGATGAAGGCCGTGCAATGACCTATAGTTGTTGGCTTCTATATCATTTGGTCTCTGATTGAGAGTAGTCTTATTTGTAATTAAACCACATCTTCCAGTTTTTATATGAAAATATGTGTATAATCCTGTCAACCCTCGTTTTTCTAAAGATTATTATGATGGAAATTTTATGTCACTGAGGTGTTTTTTTATCTTTCAAAACGATGTTTGCATGCCGACCACATTCTAGATAAGGAGAATACACATCATGAAAGCTGGTACAATAATCTGTTATACACCTTGTGTTCAGCTTTTGATTTCATTTTGGAATCTACTCATATAAACGCAATTAAGATTTACTTTTAAAATCTGAAAAGCTTTGAGAGAGCAATAAGGTTATTGTTTAGAAAGTAAAAAATCAAGATATCATATACACAAATGGCATTTACTATCAAGAACAGCAATTTAAATGTCCTTACATGAACTTGATAAATAGTGTCAGATAAGACATTACAACATAAAAAGGAGAAGTAAATTACATTTGATACATGATATTGACATGTGCATTCTTCGCCCAATCAATATGTCGTGTTTATAGCACTTTGTCAATAATGCCTCCTAGCTCTTATTGAAACAGAAGTGTCCCTGGTGTCCTCAAAGAAGTTCGTGCGAAACAGTAAGATTCTAATTCTATATTTATTTATTGATATTTGTATAATTTTTAATTTTTTATTGATAATTCCGATTTTTCAGTTTGTTTATTTATTGATTTTTTTTATTCACTGAAAATTTTACATTTTTTTTTATTGAATTACCTTTAATTTTTTTAATAATAATTGAATAATTTTGAAATAGTATTTTTATAATTGCTTTTTTCGGAAGCTGGATCCATAAAGATAAATATGACCATTGTCGGTTTTAAACAGTAAGAATGCTAAATGATAAAATGAAATCATGTGTTTTACACAACGAGTTTTAAAATATATAGTCATATAACTATATCAGTTAATTCAGCATATTTAAAGCACTTCATTTAAATAAAAAATCAGTTTTGTTTGTGTCAAGATGTACAAGTGCTTGTAATATACGAATATAAGATGTAACATTTGGCAACCCTGTCTAATTACTCTAAAAGTGACAAAGTAGAAGCGATGTGTTTTAGTTTACGTTAAAATTGCTTTATGGTATGTTTTAGATATGTAAATATAATTCAAACACTATTAGGTTTAATTTTCAGTGTTATGTCTGTATAATTATAATGAAGCAATTTAATCTTTCAAATTGAAAAGACCCGAAACTGAATTCTATGTAACGACTTTAACATTCATTTTCGAGTTCACGGCAAAAGTAACAGGCTTTAAGAAAGCTAAACTTAGTCAATATGGACACATCTGTTTATCTCGTAATAAGTACTGGTGATTTAAAAGTAATTCGGTCATGTCGCAAATTCACTGGACTCTCCATCTTGAAATCACGTGATATTTGTTGAAGTATCAATGATTTAAAATTACTATAGCTTTTTATTGATATTCAAAATCTTTATTTCGCGCGAAAAGTATAAATATATATACAAAAAGAAATATAATTCACCAAACATATTTTTAACATAATTGCACTCAAAAAAACTTATTGATTTACTAAACTTCAACTTTTATTTGATCACTCAGACACAATACATACGTGTAACAAGAGGAATACAATATTTACATATTTACAAACAATACAAAACAATGGTGGGTGTAACAAAGGAAAACACATACAAAATACATTTTTAACCAAATAATTTTACAAAATGTTCTTAAGTTTAATAATAAAAAGTGTTAGACTTTTTAACACTTTTACATTACTTAGTGACAATAAGCCTATCATTTTTTGATAACATTGATATATAGTGAAGTAAATATAGGAATAAAGAAGGCTTAGTTTGATGTGACGTTTTGGTGTTACATATTTAGACTAGTGACGTCTGAGTAAATTAACCAAATGAGAATTACAATTATATCCATAGCACAAAACGTGTTTATAATGGCAAACAAAATCCGGTGACAAATATAAATATCGAGGAAAGGAAAACCAAATAATGACCTCACGAATGGAATATATTCGCGGTCATCTGTGACACATATATTCCATTATGGTCAGCCAAATCATACTACATGTAAAGTCCTTAAATTTTTAAGATACGTCTTCAGCTTTTCCATTCAGAACCTTGTTTAGACAACTGCCATGAAAGCGAAAATCATTTTCAAGAAAATCATGTTAGTATTTACGTGTATCAATTTCGTACAGCATTGCTTTTTATTATTATTATTATTAAATAATGAAAAATAGGGGTCACGGGCATTATTTTCTTGAAAAATCCGAAATTTTCCTATCAAATTCCTTATTAATGGGATTTTCTAAATCTTTCAGATAAACTTAACGCCACTTAGTTTTTTGAAAGTTTCAAATTTCAATGTTTAGAAGTTTCAGTTTTATATTGAATGATACTGGTAAAATAATTTTAAACAAAAAAATATTTTTGCAATATAACATAACCAAAAGGGATGCTCAGAAAAAGATGCACCTCTGAAGATACCCGATCTATCTTTATAAAAGATACACCTCTGAAGATACCCGATCTACCTTTATAAAAGATACACCTCTGAAGATACCCGATCTACCTTTATAAAAGAATCATAGTATTATTAGAAGACATTTTGGGAGTCTTTACTAATTGTTCTCTTCTGAAACAGAAAAAATCAAATTATATGAATACATACGATGTTTTAACTATTGTTACATTTTGATTTTGCCACAAAGATAAATCATATATTTTTCTAGATGACATACATATTGTTGTTACACAGTCTGTGAAACGCTGTTAACCAAAACAAAAGACCTTCTTGTACCTTCTCTGGTATTGGTTTCCTTTTTTTTTATAGTCTTTAAACTTTACTATAAAGCATTTATTTAACAAGCTTTGTAAATATACAAATAGATGATTTATACTTATTTTATATAAATTGACATGAATGACAGTTGTTTATTTATGTCTTGTTGTTTTTACGTGAATGAAACAATCTGTCTTCTGTAAATATACATAGTCATATGATTGTTAGAAATTACTTATCGGAATATAACCGCACCAACCGACTCCACGTAAGGGAAATTACCAGCATTTCAGTTGAAAGAAAATAAATAGAAATATAAACTTACATGAAATAATTTTCAACGAAAGTTTTTCAGTTCAATCGGTAAGGTTATTTTTCGTTATCATTTTAGAAGTTTAAGATAATTAATATTTCAAATTATGATTACATGAGATCAACCGATGAACATATTTTTTTTAAAGTGATTCTGTAAATTAACAATATCAATAACTGATACGGTGGCATGTAAATGGCAAATTGGATATCAACTCCAACTTCTGATTATACTATGAAGGTATATCGATTATACTATGAAGGTATATCGATTATACTATGAAGGTATATCGATTATACTATGAAGGTATATCGAATCTAAACTTTCGGAAACACAAATGAGTTGGTATAGAGAAAAAACAAAAAACAAAAAAGTAGTGGAAATGGGGATATTTTCTTGTTAATTCGACCTGTTGATACTGTTTATAATGCTTTTTTGTCATTTTTTATTTATACGGATCTTGTCTGTACACCAGCTTTGATTATTTGTAATATCTTCACTTATTCTTACAACATTTGTATAAACTTCAAGATTATAAAAAAACCGGTTTTTTTCTAAAGTGAACATTGATTGGTTAAATATTTCTCAGTCATGTCCTGTTTTTGAATTTGTTTGTTAGCTTTTTGGTCATTAATGTTTGTCTCTAATATTTAATTAACTGTGCATTTGTATTCAGATATCGCAGATCAAATTTATTCGTTCATTGTTTAATCATACGTTTTTTGATTGAGTTAAGTCTGCCAATTGATATTTTATCGTATGTTTTTCTTTGTTGTGATGTTATGCTATTGTTTCAGAAAAAGGGAGAAGGTTTGGATCCATTAAAACGTTTAATCCCGCTGCAAATGTTTGCACCTGTCCTAAGTCAGGAATCTGATGTACAGTAGTTGTCGTTTGTTTATGTAATATATACGTGTTTCTCGTTTCTCGTTTTGTTTATATAGATTAGACCGTTGGTTTTCCCGTTTGAATGGTTTTACACTAGTAATTTTGGGGCCCTTTATAGCTTGTTGTTCGGTGTGAGCTAAGGCTCCGTGTTGAAGGCCGTACTTTAACCTATAATGGTTTACTTTTTAAATTGTTATTTGTATGGAGAGTTGTCTCATTGGCACTCACACCACATCTTCCTATATCTATATAAACAAAGAATTGAGAGAATTTACGAAACCCTAAGATTTTCAGAGTTTAACTTTCTAAAGCAAAATATACGAATGATATTAACGTGTAATATTAGTTTTTAAACTGAAATTACAGGTGATTGAATCATATTTAACGTTTAAAGAATTCTTGTCTAGCGTGAAAGGTTTTCTTAGTATCAATTTTTTTAAAGCAATATATTTTTCCAACCAGAAAAAAAGTAAAATTACAAAAATACTGAACTTAGAGGAAAATCAATTCGGAAAGTCCATTATCACATGGCAAAATCAAATAACAAAACGCATCAAAAACGAATGGACAAGAACTGTCATATACCAAGTTAGAAAAAAAATTCATTGATTTATGATATGTTATTGGTATTTTTAGTTCTATTTCGACAAGATACACATAAAAACCTTATTATAAATATTTTATTTGAAATCCAAATAACTCGCAAATTTTCTCCTGAACATGATGACCGAAGTACATCGTAAATGTAATTCGTTTGTACATGTTGTCTACAAATTTCAACCATCATAGACCATTATAACTAAAATTTAAAAAAATGTCCTTTGAGTGACTTGGAATATATTAAATTATTAAAAATTCAATTCGGTATTTATAAACCTACAGGTCCCCAATTATACCTTCATTTGCGGTAAAATCGACAGCAGACGGTGATGACGTGTATTTCAAAGTCTCGTGATACATGATGCATTACTTGAACAAAGGAAAAACTAAATTTAAGTTAGATAAAAACTTGATGAATTACTAATTTTACACTTTACAAAACCTACCGATTCGTTAAATGGCAGAACATTACAGGGGATTCGTGCGTTGTTAAATCTTTGATTGAATACCTTTTCCTTTCAGCACTTTACAGATAACAAGTTCCGCTGTCCACTTTAAAACCAAGAAAGTGTTCAGGATTTTTAATTCCGAAAGTGGCAACAAGAAAGACAATCAGAAGACAAGAATTTGACAACATATGGTACAACAACTGAAGAAAATGAAATTTATAATTTTACTCTGTTTTATCGTTTCTACAGCAGGTATGTATTAACAATAGTCAATCAACTATAAGTACAGTTGCTTAGTATTAGCACTGTTGTTTAGTATTAGTACAGTTGATTATATTTTTAGCTCTTTTCAAGATATTGTTATGCATAAATATCTCTATCTGTATAAACCGTAGTCGCCATTTTCTAAAAGTTATATTGGAGTATTAATGAATGATAAATAATGATGAAGTGTTAGTATACTCGGTCGAAATGTTATAATTATTTTAAATATTGAAAAAATATACTTAAAAAAGTTATACTAGTATATAAAAGGTTTACGCAATAGCTTTAAGTTCCGTAATCTACAATTTTCCGTTTTTAATAAAGATTATACATATAGGAAAAATACTATTATGTTTCTAAATGAAAGAATTTGAAAAAAACTGATTTTAGAAGTTGGCTGTTATGAAATGTTTTCCAGCCAGGTTAATATTCGAACACACCGATACGTGTTGCGCAAAGGTATGCGAACAAACATCTTCGCGCTAACCAGTCAAAAATTGCATTACCTGAATGGCACTTCATCTAAATCTGTGGAACTAATTGTAGCTAAGGGTGCTCTCCATTAACTTCATGTTGATGAAATATTTCAATCCATATTTCATATACCCCAATCCATACAACCACTATAAGACAAAGCTGAATGATGACGACTTTGCAGTATAATTCCAACTTCACGTTCACTGGTGAAATTCCTTTCCTACCTTTTCCATTTTCAACTCTTATCAGGTTTGCTTAAATTTTGCAAATATTTAATCAACAAGCTCCCTTACACGTCGTGCCCGTATCCATTACCATTTTCCATCATACTATAAATGTATATATGTAGGACTCTAAAGTGCGATGGTTCTCTAAAGTGCAATGGTCAGGCTAAAGTGCGATGGTCTACGCTAAAGTACGATGGTGTCTCACGCTAAAGTGAGAGAGAGAGAGAGAGCATACATGATTGATATCCATGGGAATACTATTTTGTCCTCAGCCGACAAAGCACGGTCAGGTTTAAATTCAGTCATTGACATTTGGTTTTAAAGGTGTTAATACATTATTTGTAATTTATCTTCCGGTGTGTTAAATTTTTTGTTTGTATTAACGACTGATCACGTCATAATACATAGTACGTTTTTACCTCTATATTTTCCCCGTACCATCGCACTTTAGCGTATGGAAGCATCGTACTTTAGCATAGACCATCTCACTTTAGCGTGAACATCGTACATTAGCGTCCCCATCGCACTTTAGAGTCCTACATATATATATATATATATATATTTAAATGTATTCTTGTATTGTATAGTAAGTTTGACCCTAACCTTAGACTTCAAATCAAAAGAGCCTCCCTCTTCATTATCTCGTTATATGATCATATATCTCATCCTCTTTACAACCCCATGTACAATATTTGATTAAGCATCTGGAAACATCTGATTTAGCGTCTGGAAACATCTTTTCTGCAAACATTTCTGTCGGTTAAGTATCGTTGACCTTGGCCGTAAATATATTGAGCTCAACATCAATAGGGATATTCTCATCAATCTATGTAACAATTTATCAAATTAAGGTTACTTTCACACATTTTGTATTTAATTTAGTACCCTGAAACTTCTTTTTGCACAAATGTTTGTCTATTATATGATAACTACGAAATTGACGTTTGACATGGTGACCTCGAAACCAGTAAAGATCTTCCTCTGATAATGTATGACCATGTATCAAAGTTAGATTGCAATTTCCGATTGGTTTATTTAATTTAAGCATATTTATTTATAGTGGATTTGCAAACAAATTATTGAAACTTATATTAATCCCTTTCCATTTTGCTGGTGCGAATCACGCTGCCTTGTAGCGGCATTAGTCTTTTCTTTTTCGAAATTAACAAGGGTGTCTTTTACATGCAACAGCTATGGCTCTCTCATAACACGGGTCAGCCATTTATCGTTCCCTTCCGACGGACTATCATCGTTTGTCAAGACCATACTCGCAAATACGATTGGTTATTGACTTGATATAGCATCCGCAAACCACCTTAAAATGACAAAGATTAGAGTTCAATACATTTTTTATAAATTTATTTATAGAATTCAAATGTTTTATGGGTTAACCTCTACATGGACCCAAAAGTAAATAGAAATACAAGGGAAGTTAAAAAATCAAATTAAAATAACAATCAGAAAAATAAGACCTATGCTAATGGAGTATAGTAGTGTGAACCGTCAGGCAAAATAAGTTATCAACAATATAAGTTAACTAGAGGCTCTCAAGAGCCTGTATCGCTCACCTGACTTTTCTTGGGTTTTTGTAATTATATAAAAAAAGATAAAATTTGGCTACAAAGTAACAACACTTGGTCAGCACCTCAAAAGGAAAGGAACAAACATGTTTGGTTTCATTCAATTCAGTGGTTCTCTAAAAGACGAAATTTGTATGTATCTTCCATAGGGTCCTATGTTAAACTAAGTCCCCCGCTGGCGGCCATCTTGGATGATGGATCGGCTACAAAGTAACAACACTTGGTCAGCACCTCATAAGGAACATTCATGCCATGTTTGGTTTCATTCCATTCAGTGGTTCTCTAGAAGAAGTTCAAAATGTAAAAAAGTTAACGACGACGACGGACGACGGACGCCAAGTGATGAGAAACGCTCACGTGGCCCTTCGGGCCAGGTGAGCTAAAAATTAGATCTGTAAATAAGTCATAAGAGCTACAAATAAGTCAACCATAAGAGCTACAAATAAGTCAACCATAAGAGCTACAAATAAGTCAACCATAAGAGCTACAAATAAGGCAGTCATAAGAGCTACAAATATGTTAATCATTAGAGCTACAAATAAGTCAATCATAAGAGCTACAAATAAGTCAATCCTAAGAGCTACAAATAAGTCAAGGTCAATAATAAAAAGAAATACAAAAATAATCAATGCGAATAGAAAGAATAATTAAAGCAAATACAGGGAATAAAAAAAAATTAATGAAAAGTATGTTAAATGGAAAAAATATGATTGAAATAATCTTATTACATGTATATCCTTTTTACAGCCCAACAACAAAATCAAAGACAAACGACAGGTTTTGGCGGAGGAAGACCAGGCGGCGGTACAACTACCTTCGGTGGTGCTGGTGGTGCAGGTGCTGGTGGTGGAACACAAAGAGGTTTTGCAGGAGCTGGTGCTGGACCATTCGGGGGTTTTGGACCACCAGGTGCACAATTTGGTGGCGGTCCAGGTGGACCTTTTGGATTTCCGGGTGGTCGACCGGGTGGTCCTCCGGGTTCCCCATTTGGATTTGGTGGACCTCCAGGTTTTGGAGCCCCTCCACCCGGATTTGGTGGTAGACCAGGTGGACAGTTCGGAGGCTTTGGAGGTCCAGGCGGCAGACCAGGCGGCAGACCAGGTGGCCAGTTTAATCCATTTGGGGGTGCACCGGGTGGACAAGGAGGACAATTTGGAAATGGAGCTGGTACACTAGGAGCGTTTGGTGGAGATGGAGGAGCTGGAAACTCATTAGTTGGCACAGCATTTGGAACTGGAACACCAGGAACAACAGGAACAAACACTCAAACAGGCACTCAAACAGGCACTCAACCAAGCACTCAAACAGGCGCTACAGGTGGAGCCAATACATTGACCGGGTTTGGACAACAAGGTGGTGGTGCTGGACAAGGTGGTTTCCCCGGAGGGTCACCTTTTGGTGGACAACAATTTGGACTTCCGCCGTTCGGTGGAATGAATGGACCCCCACCGCCATTTGGACAATTTGGTGGTCCTGGTATGAATCCATTTGGTGGTGGTGGCGCTGGTATGAATCCATTTGGTGGTGGCGGCGCTGGTATGAATCCATTTGGTGGTGCTGGCGCTGGTATGAATCCATTTGGTGGTGCCGGCGCTGGTATGAATCCATTTGGTGGAGGGGCACCAACAGGACAGTTTGGAGGCGGAGCAGGTGCAGGTGCAGGACAGTTTGGAGGCGGGGCAGGTCTTGGACAATTTGGAGGTGCAACACCTACAGGACAGTTTGGAGGTGGGGCAGGTCTTGGACAATTTGGAGGTGCAACACCTACAGGACAGTTTGGAGGTGGGGCAGGTCTTGGACAATTTGGAGGTGCGACACCCACAGGACAGTTTGGAGGTGGGTCAACCACAGGGCAATTCGGAGCTGGAAATGCACTAGGAAATACTGGCGGAGCTGGGGCAGGGCTTGGATTTGGAAATGGCCTTAATGTGGGAACTTTACCATCAACAGGTCTGTTTACAGAATTAGGTCAAGGTTCCACGTTAATTGACCCAGTAACGGGTAACAGAGTACGACCCCTGACAAATGATGTAGCCAATAATGCTATTGCAACACGAAGAGGGCAAACAGGTTTGTCGTCAGTAATTACATCTAAGATGATAGTTGTAAAATGGCTAAGACTTGAAGAAAGGATTAAAGAGATATACTTACTTTTGAATTAGAAATATTAAGAATATTGAAAAATATAGCTTTAGGCTTTGTTACATATTTAAGCTGGAAAAAATATATTTTATTATCTCATACATTCAAATATTTTGTAAAGCTTTTGTCAACTCAACTCTAACACGTTTAGCATTATAATGCAATTAATGCTGCAAACTATATTCAAAATTGCTTTATGTTTTTTTTTTATATCGTAGCTACTAATACGCATTGTATTTATGTATTCCACCTTTAGTTGCATGTATGTATCATCATAGCTTATGTGTTAGCTTTATGTTGCGTAGCTTTACATAATTAGACTATATTTATAGCACTCAGGCGAGGCGGTAGAGATCCAAGGCAGGGTGTTACAGTGCAGAGAACAAGAGTATTCCCAAGGCAATTTACAAGTAGGCTATTGGTGGTGGTAAATGCCTGGTTACATTACAACCGCCTAGAGCACGTCTTCCCCTTTTTTGGTGCTTAATGGTTTTTTTTCAGTAATTGATATTTAAAATTATGTTTTCTAATTTGATATGTTCTTTCTCTTAATAGTATTCATAAATCTTATAATAACAATTGTTTATACATACTGCCATTAGTCGGCTTTGGTCTGGCACATTTTAAGCACTATTCATCCATAAATCATAGAATTTAAAACATGTAGAAAGTATCAACTCAAATAATGTCAGCAATTTTAAATGTTCAAACCTCAGTAGCTTAAAATTTGACAGTTTTTTTTTTATAATCTGCTGTTATTATCATTATTATTATTGTTAGATCTTATGGATAAGAGAAAGAACAAATAAAATAAGTGAGAATGAATTGCAAAATTAAAGAATTTAAGATTTAAAAAAAAAAAAATAAACGCCAAAGAAAATAGGTGGTAAATGCTCCAAGTGCTTGTTGGTAACAAAATACATTTGAATAAAGATATTGATATTTAAAATGTGCAATTTTGCTTATCTTTAGTTTTTGTAAGAATCACATGTTAAATGTTATGCACTTCTGATGGTATTTCCGTCTACAACTGAAAGTTACCTAATTTTGTTTGCTATATTTTTTTAATCAATGTAATGATCTAACCTTTTCAAATTTTGATTATTATTTTTGTGCTTATTCGGATATTTTGAAATAAGAATTTTGTTTGCAAGCATGAAGAAGAATTTCTGTTTATTAGCAATTTTATTAAAACAATATGCGTACACCGGTGAAACTATTTCCTTTACAACATTGAATAAACATGACCTTTGCCGTTTCTTGTTAGCAAATACTAAATCTCTGGCTTTATTACACAACGACCATTCAATTTTTGGTAGGGATAGCTTCTTATCTGGACAAACACTATTTTTGTAAGTGGCATACAGGAACGAAAATATTATTTTTCAAAACGCTTTGTCGTATTTATTTCCCAACCTATATCCTTTTTGTATTCCCTATTTTTTTCTCGAAACATTTAGAATCAAACCATTCATATGAAACAAAACCCAAAAGATGAATGGTCGTTGTTAAAAGACCTATAGAAACCTTTGTAAAAATCTAATTCAAACCATTCGTATGAAACAAAATCCAAAAGATGAATGTTCGTTGTTATAAGACCAATAGAAACCTTTGTAAAAAGTCTAATTAAAAGTTTGAAATAATTATTTTTCTACGACAATATGTTCAAGTAAAGTTAGGTTAATATGGTTAAGAAATTATGAAGGATCTGCTCAAAGATAAAACTTTAAACTGACATCTTAAACGTAGAATTTATGTGGATAAATAAAATAAAAAAATATATTTTAATGCATGAGTAGCTTCTTCGCATAGTGGCTTATTAATTATCAAGCATAGTATGATACTAGTCATCATTTTTTCCCGCATGCGTACCTTCCTATTTTTTGCAGTTCTCCATTTACTCGCCTAACTGTTTTGCTAAATATATTCATTGCTTTGCTTGTTGCTTATAGCCACATTTATTTTCTAGATAGAAGACGAGTTTTAGCCACACGGCGGCGGAATGCTTTAAGAACACGTAAGAATATAAACTGCTGCTTCAATTGTAACATCAGCTGTAAACTATCTTGTAGAATGACACTCAATAAAACGATCTCTGCTTTCTGCAAATGAACTGATATTTAAGTACCGTAATTACTCTTCTTAATCCTGCCCTTTGATATCAGCAATGCTTTATGTAATATGTGCAATATATCATTAGCATTCTTTGTTTGCATGAGAAAAAATACAATTCCAAAATACAGTAAAACCAGAATATAAAGGTCACCATTGTGTTCAAAGAAAACTGACATTATGATACAGATGACATTTCGATTGTGGTCCTAAATGCATAAGTACATGTATTAAGGACAACGGACAAGTTAATTTATGTGACCTTTATATCAGGTTTAACTGTATACGAATTCGATCAATCTAAATAAAAACTACTGCAATCATAATGCACCATGCATTTCTTTTAATTGTTTAGTCTTGCAGGTTCCAATATACAACTCTCATATATATGTATATATTTTATCTTTCAGGAACAGGCGCTGGCACCGGAGCAGGTCAGTGAACTTATCATTTAATTTCATAGCATGCACTTACTAACATCTCAAATACCCCCGAATAACATTTTACTATGATTCCAGAAACTAAAGCTTTATGTAAAAAAATAAGAGATGAAATAGATTTTTCTGTCAATATATCATCTTTTAAAGATAATTTTTTGAGGCTACAGTTGCTAGGTTTCTGGAATTATAACACACCCTGCAAACCTTTGTATTAATGCCTACCTCATATAGGTTCATCACTGGTCATCTGAATTAGGAGAATTTAAAATTGTGGGGGGGGGGGGGGATCTATATGGAACAAATTTAATAAAATATTTAGTTTCCCCAAAAAACGATATACTTATAAAATAACATAGTCCAAACAACTATGATATGAAACGAAATATGTTTTAAAAAGTTTACTGATTGTTTTGTTTACATTTTTTTTAAACAATAATGGCGTACAATCAATTTATTCTGGCGTCGATGTTAAATTTCATATTCAATATAATGTCAATAATGACAATGATTCCTATTGCCCAGGAATGTTGATAAAATGGCATTCCATTTCAAGCAATATACAGCAAGTGCGGATATTAATTACATGCATTTACCAGAATTGGAATTCGTATTCTATGATGGCCAAATAAAACCCCAAAAACAGATATAATAAACAACAGTGTGATACATAACGCATTGTTTTTGATGACAATGTGAACCAAATAAAATGAACCTATGGTTGGTGATACCAGTCATGGAGACATTGTTCATAATTCAAATATAAATTAGTCATACAATGAAGCCATTGTTCATGATACCAAAGTTAAGAAATGCCTTATGGATGTTGTGTGTTCGTTATCCAAACATCATTGTTTATCACAAATCCCTGGCCATAAGACGACTTTTTTTTTTTACAAAATTATTCTAAAATAAAACATTGTCGAACAAAGCCTTTTTAGTTTGTTATTTGGTGAACTTGGTGTTTTTGATAGATTTGATCAATTCATTCTCAAATGATTTACACATTCGGGGTAAATTGGAATACCAAAAAATACCGAACTCCAAGGAAATTCTTAACGGAAAATCCCTAAGCAAACAGATTTAGAGTTTGCCATGGTTTTGTCGCTAACTCTGCGTTGATTCCAATATTTCTCTTGAATAATTGTGTCGTGTAGTTGCTGTCTGATTGGCACATATACAGCATTTCCTTTTATTCATAATTATATATAATTACAGGATTTCTATTCCCAACAAACTCACTTTCAATGAGTACAGGTTAGACTTATTATGTAGTTGACTAGAACTTGCTTTCTAGAACATAAAATTAGAACTGCAACTTAATCAATATAGCAAGTTGGCAAAGAAATTATTGAATACATCATTTCAGCGAAGAAATTAAAACATTAAAGCAAGTAAGAGAAGAAATAAATTCAATATATTTGATATTTCCTGATCAGTTCTATTTAACTCAGAGAGCTTTAAATGAAGTATAGTATAAACTTTTTAAATGAAGATTGAATACATACATTATTCTGCATTACCTTGCTTTTCCTTTATCTATTTATCTATATATCTATATCCTGGAACTCATGTTCTTGTCCTTGGATTATTATATTTCCAGCTTCTTTTGCTTGTATAGCCGATATGCATTATTGTCTGCTTTTTAACTCTAAGGCTCTTCTTTGCTTTTCTTTACTTTCTCTTTTGAATTCATAATGCATATGCTTCCATTGAAGTTGACCTTGCAAATTTTGCTAACTTTGGCCAACCTGAGATCTTTCCAGCGGGAATTGCGATGCAAGGAGATAATACTGCACCTACAGGACTTCAAAACATAATGGGGCTTTCAGAGTTTGGTTTGCCAGAAAATAGTGGACTTTCTTCCAATTCAGACACGACATCTTTTTTCCCTGCAAATAGCGTAAGTGCACAAGGCGATTCGTTTGATCCTTCGAATTTCGGAATAGGAAGACACCAAGAAAATGCTTTGGGTCAAGATGCTGGAATAGTTCAAAGAGAACCTACTGGTATGTTATCGAATACAAATTCCGATGGATTTGGACCAAGTAATGCCTTGGGAACGTTTACACAGATGATGACACCAGGTTAGGATTAAGTTGTTCTTCAAATGTAGTTTTTGAAATTTTACATTTGATTGTTTTAGGTTACTATTCCTTAAAATTAAGAACAGATAAGAATCATTATTCATTTTTTTACACTATTCCATTAACAAAACTTCAATAAAGAACAATTAAGAATCGAAATGCAAATTCTTTTCTAAAGTTGATTGTTTAATATTTCGCCAAAAATGGAATATTTTCTATTTGATTTTGATATTTATAAGAAAGAGGTAAACCGACAGCATTTTTTTTTTTTATGGCAGAGAGAAATAATTTAAATATGTCCAGTAGGACATTTACTGAATGGAGTCGAATATCCAACAATCCACAAGAAGATGCAGAGTGTATGTCTTTATTGAATTCGTAGAATAGAGTGTAGAGTATTTTAGGACGGGCATGTAGCGCACACAAAAGTGATGACAGACAGTCAAATTCAATCTAAAGTATTTTTTCTTCTATTTTTCATTTCTTAATAAGAATAATCAGTTCATTATTTTTTAAGAACTTTTCTATATCTTTCAAAGTCCATTAAAGTCAAAGTTTTTCATATTTTATCTATAGAAAATAACGATAAAAAATCTATATAAATTTGATATTCTCAAGTGAATAATTTGTTTTGAAACAGAATGGACTGTGACGCTTACAAATCTAGCATAGGACAGAATGACACAAGGAAAAATGATGAATATAGTTCAGCGTGATCATTCATAGTTATAAGACTTGTAGATGCATATACATTATGGATATAATATGTATTAGACTTTTTGAATTAGCTACTGCGTTGAAACAACAAATATTTATAAGCTTTTCTTTTGAAAATCATTGTATTTAACATAACAGGGAATTTTGCGTATATTTATAACGCTTTGCTTATACAACTTATGAGATTGATAATACAATATATATTGTGCTTAAACGCAAATTTGATACGTTGCGTCTTAAACTAGCAACATGTGCAGTGCTTATGGGTGCAAACCGGGAAATGGTTGCTTTTTGCTGTTTGAAATGTCTGCATCAGTTTCGATTCCTAACTGTATCAAATACAGTGTGCCTCTATCTGTTAATTCAAAAACTTTCATTTATAATTTGTCAGAATTCATAGGAAAATAATTTCAGAAATTTTATTTAAATTAAAAACATTAACTGTTTAAAGATAAAGTTTTGAATCTTAATCATGATTTTGCATGATTTTAATTGACTTTTTAAAAGCTACTTTCCAATTTTGTTCGAAAACCAGGGCACATTTATTTATATATTTTAAATGACATATTCATATTAGGGAGTAGCACCGGTTCCTCATCGTCAACTGGAACTCAATTACCATCACAAACTCTCGGAACATCGAACACTGCTGGAACTAATGGTAATTTAGCTTTTAGATCAAATTTATAATATGATGTATATAGAGTGATAAATTCTGTTCCTTGAAAAATCATTATACAAAACTTTATAGCATACTTTCTCTTTCTTTTTTTAAAGACTCAATTTAAAAAAAATCGATTTTTTTTAAAGATATTCTAGGCAATCTTATATTATATCTTGAACTTTTATTTTAAATCTATTTCAAAAACTATAGCCCATACGCGTTAGTATAACCAATATCTGGTAAGAATTAGTGGTCCTTACTGACGACTCATTCTTACCTGTGAATATGATTAATCAATTCAGTATTTTATTTTCACCTTATGCATTCAAATATTCAAATATATAAAAACAATCACACAAGAGACACACTTTTTTATGCGGTACTTATTCCTATCTGAGCAGATTTATGTGAGACGATAACTACCTAAACAACATGTATATATGCATTAAAATTAAATATAAAGTATAAACATATACATCATAATTAAGATATTATTTACAAGATAAAACTTTCCGTCGTCTTCTCAGACTAAAATAACAGCTTTTAGGCACGTAATTACAAAATATTCGGTAATAAAAATACCATCTCCTGAATGCCTCTAAAAAAATTAAAATGTTCAACAATTTTAAGAGATTTAATACAATCTATCTAAGATCATTATAAATAGGACAGCTAGTTTTCTTGTTTGAATTATTTTACATTTGACATTTTGATGCCTTTTATAGCTGACTAGGCGGTATATTTTACTCAATGTTGAACGCCGTACGATGACCTTTAGTTAATATTTGGTCTCTTGTGGAGAGTTGTTCCGTTTCTCTTCCAGTAACATAGTTCCATACGTCCCAGTTTCAGCCCAATAAAAGCCATCCACTTCTAAATTTAGCAAAAGCGATTAAAATGCGTAAAACGTTTGAAATACGTTTAAAAATTATACATATATTTTTAGTTGCATACTGTGCTAGTAACCTAATACGATATGTATGGGGTCAGAAAATTCCATATGGGGTGACATTATTGACATGACCGTGAACAAAATGATGTATATTAACTGTAGTGTTAGTATTGCAAAGTCAACCAACTTAAGTTCAGTGAACCGGTCCTGACCATTAGTGTACATTTTTAGCAATATTATTTTTTTGACTGCCCCCATCCAACTCATGTCGCCATTAATTGGACCCCTCCACCACCCCAACATACTACTTGTTTAAATTTAAGTTAATAATATCTTATATTAAACATTTTATGAACCTTTGACTGATTAATCATGGCTTTCCGAAAAAAATATAATCAACACAATTAAGTAGAGCAAAACAATCATTTGTATTACTTCGTATGCGTCTAGAACACTTTTTTTAAACTGGGGAAATAAGATAAGCAGAACTGTTAGTTTCATACAACACAACGTAGCATTCAAAAAAATTAATGAAATATTATTCTATTTGCCCTTAAAGTATTTGATTGCATTCTTTTTTTGTAATGTTGACTATGACGTCATTTGTGTTTGTATATATGCCGTAAATTTTACAATTTGGTGTCTTTTTATCAACTGAGATTTGTATATGGATAAATAGTTTGAAAAGATGCTGAATTAAAAAAATAGCTTTGTTATTCCAAAGAAAATAAGTAATTCATCAGTCTTGTCTGATAAGACAGTGTCAAGTCTTCCTCTTGTTAGTTGATTCTTCATACATTTTGATCTGTTTGTGGTTAAAGCCATGAAGCTCTTGGAATATGTACAAGAATGTTACAAAAATGTTTTTTTTTATACAGCATTAAAACTAAAAATGGTGGTTATAACAATTATTCATGAACATCCCCAGTGTTTAAGAAGTACATAGAAAATACATAGTAATACCAAATTCAAGACCCATGACGTATGTCGTCAATTCTAAATTCCAAGAATCACGATAAAATATATAACTGCGTTCTTTAATTATGATATGGAAAGTGATATATAATGGAATATACATCAACGGTACCTGACTCTTTATATAAGCAAAGCAAATGTTTCGTCTTTGTAAGACTCGTCAGTGGCACTCGAATCAAATAAGATGGATTGCCAGATAAATTACAAAATTGCGAACAATGAACGTGATTCTAGTGCGATATTGATATATAACAATAACTTACCGTTAAACAATAAAAGAGGAAGAAGGTGTGTGCAGCAATACTTTCCGGTGACCATAGTTATTAATTTATATGTCATTTGGTTTATTGTGAAAAGTTTTTTTCATTTGCAATCATACCACATCTTCTGTTTATGTTTCCGTTTTAGTGGGTTGAGGGAATTAACAAAATCTCTATATTCTAACTTGATTAACATTCAAAGAAATATTATGGTCACAGACATATGCATATCTTATTAGTCTTGTGATGCATTTATAAAATAAAGCGAGCATACCTCTCGAAAAGCTTTCGATTCTACACGGCTTTCTTCTGGTATCGAAGTTATTGTTTCATACCTTTGCATGACTTGACGGTATTACTAAAAAAACTAAAAAAGGTTAAATTAACATATTTTCAGCACCGAGTTCAAATACTCTTTGGTCTGGAATGCCAGATATAAGCTCGTTTGGAATGACACAAGGTACGACAGGCCAGTCTGGAA
This sequence comes from Mytilus edulis, assembly GCF_963676685.1. Lineage (NCBI taxonomy): Eukaryota > Metazoa > Mollusca > Bivalvia > Mytilida > Mytilidae > Mytilus > Mytilus edulis. Next base: position 79,395,808 of record NC_092345.1, on the reverse strand, counting down.
TGACTTCAGGCATGAATGGTCTGTCTGGAGCGACACAAGGTGGTGCGGCCGGTATGTCACCAAATGGTTTCGGAGGTAACAACCCAATGAATGGAATGTTTTTACCTCCAATGATGTCTGGAGGTATGGGTGGAATGCCACCTGGAGGAATGGGTGGTATGAGAGGAATGCCGCTTGGTGGAATGGGCGGTATGCCACCAGGAGGTATGGGCGGTATGGGTGGAATGATGCCCGGAGGTTTTGGAGGGATGCCACCTGGAATGAATAGCTTTGGTATGGGACAACAAGGAATGTCTGGAAATGGAGCTTCAACAACTGGTTCGACAACAGGAACGACTGGAGCAAGTTCAACCTCATCAAGAACCAATGGAGCTACTGCTGGTTCCGGTGGAATGATGCCTGGTTTAGGGGGTCTCGATGGAATGTTTTCTCCAATGATGCAGGGAATGGGATCAAATCCAGGCGCTGCAGGAATGTCATTTGGTTCACAGGGAGGAGATCCATTCGGTTCACAGGGAGCAAATCCATTCGGTTCACAGGGAGGAAATCCATTCGGTTCACAGGGAGCAAACCCATTTGGTTCACAAGGAATGCAATTCGGTACACAGGGCGCTGGTTCTACAACGGGAACAAATGGCGCAGCTTCAACAGCACAGACCACAGGAAACGGTATGGGTACAAGCGCATTTGCAGCGATGAATCAGTTTCCTGGCGCTTCAGGAAGCAACCAGCCTTCAGCTAGCTCAAATGCCGGAAGTCTACCGGTGATGTCTAATTTTGGTGGTAGGGCGGGAATGGCTAATATGTTTGGTAATTTATTATAATACTAACACAAACTATGTTCTAACCAGTTTTAAATGTATCTTTGGAACAATTTGAAGTATCCATCAAGTGGATTTTTTTTTCGACAGGAGTATTTCTTAATTAAGTGAGAGATTTAGAAACATATTAGTTAACTGGTTCGAATGTAGAAAAATGTTCGTTGATATAGATGTATCGGTATTGTAAAGAGAAAGAAGATACATTTTGATTATTAAATAACAAAAAGTAGACGTTTTCCTTCAACACATTATTGTACAACAATTGATACATCTGTTATCTCGTATCACAAATCTTAACAAATATTTAGTAGTTAATAAAAGTACTATTAACATTGAGGAACATATGAAAGGTATACCAACACTAGGTTGGGGTTAGTTAGTAAATTATTAAGTAGATATAGAAGAAAGCTATTTCATTCTTACAGAAGGCGTGCTTGCTTACAAATTGCTAGAAAAGTTCTTATATTAAATTTCAACACCTAAATAGAAAAGTGATTTTTTGTTGTACCAACAAATCACAATTTTTGTATATCCTCTACGACAGATTAAATCGATGTTAAAAAATATCCTCTGTTTAGAAATGTTTTTGTTCTGAGTTACTATTTTCTTTCATTGGTGACCAACTGCGTTTTATTATATATTCTGCCTTTCCGTAACATTGCCAACCTTTATTTATATTTTGTGCAACCTTTTTCTTGTCTTTTACTTAAAACCTGTCTGCTGTACTGTGTTTTCTTTAACTTTTATAACCGTTGGCTATATATGGCATTTGGTTGTGTGCTGTATTTCTGATCTTTCTATAATACTATCTTCATATATGGAAACGTACAAACATTGTGATAAGCTTTGTCTTTAAATACTTACTGCCATGGACGGCATTGTCTAATATATCCTATTTCTACCTTGTCCAAGTAAGTATATTTGTTTCTATATAACTGACCCCATCCTTCATATTTTACTATAACCCGAATATCTTACTATAACCCGAGTATTTTTTAATATACAAAACTATTACTCGACGAGTTTTCAGGATTTTGAGTGTGTTTTTAAAACGATAATTTTGGGTCTAGAGTAGCTCCATTTCTTTGTTTGTATTACTCTGCTTAGCTCGTCTCAAAACCTTCATTGCATAACTCGTCTCCTCATTGCAATATGTTTACTATGAATGATTTTATTGGATCAGCTTAAATTGATCATGGGAGTGGTTAACAAAATAAAGCAATTGATCTTAGGGATACTTAAATCTGACATGAAAAAATATTAACTAGTTAACATGTGATAACGATCAATCATAGTTACCATTATCTACGATCTGTCAGTAAGTTAGGTTTTTCATATTTACAAAAAAATAATACTTATATAAAATAAGGAGATGTGGTATGATTTCCAATGAGACAACCATCGCCCATAGACCAAATGACGTAATTGTTAGCAAATATTTGTTTATGCTTATTTTCATTATCAATACGAATCCATACGAATCCATTCATTGAAGCAAACAGTTTCTATGCCGTCTATAACAACAACAGTGGGTCTTGTTTGAAACCTGTTAAGTTTTCTATCAGTTAGTTCTATTTTATATCAGAATGAACACATTTTCAGTATGGTTATGATAATGGGAGCATTGCATTTTCTTATAGTTTAAAGCTATGAGTGGGGGGGGGGGGGGCAATGCTTATAGGATGATGTATTTAAAAAATCAAAGCTGTTATTTACTTTAATTGTTCAAAACTGTTTTCTAGAATATTTTGTTTGCATCTCAATTGACTTCAATTAGCTAATAAAAATCCACCAATTGTCTAAATAGGTTCAGTAACTATAGTTGAAAATTGCCTTGAGAAGCAGTTTTGCGATTAGAGTCCATTGTTCATCTTATTCCTAATTAAAACTGTTACCTTTTCATGCACTTTTGCACTTAATATATTTTAAATGATAGTTAAACATGTTGAATATATGAGGGACACTGTACATATTTTTTATTATAAAAGTTAACACAATAGTTAGGAATGATTGTTACAAATTAGGACATGTATTTTGTGGTTTGGAAAAGTATAATAACGAACTTTAAAAGGGAATACTTAAGGTAGCACAATACAAAGATTTTCCATCCCCAACCAGACATCTTTAAACTGATGTAATTCCACTCATCTTTCTTTAAATTTTATAAATGAGGTACCAAAAGAAAGAAGAAGGATTAATCTTCCAAATTGTGATAATTTCATTATGACATAATTATTACATAATTAATTGTTATGTAATTAGTTGCCATATTGTGATGTCCATACTTGAATGAATTTAGCTTCTTTGTTATTCATAGCATCCCAAAATATTTTATAGATTCTTGCAACAGTTTGACCTCCAAAACTGTGTCTCAGATTTTTCCTATTGTATTTCATTCTCTCATAAATCTACAATGAAATTTGCAACAATAATTCATAAGAGACCACTAAATTCAATTGGGTATAAAATTTGTTCTATTGATGTTTTTGGAAATCTGAGACACAGTTTTGGAGGTCAAGCTGTTTTGTACCAGAATCTATTAAATGTTTTGGATGCTATGAAGAACAAAGACGCTAAATTCATTCAAGTATGGACATCACAATATAGCAACTTATTACATAATAATTAATTATGTAATAATTATGTCATAATGAAATTATCACAATTTGAAAGATGAATCTTTCTTCATTCTTTTGGTACCTCATTTATAATATATAAAGAAGGATTAAATGAATTACATCAATTTAAAGTTGTCTGACTGGGAGTGAACAAATCTTTGTATTGTGCTACCTTAAGTTGTATCATCTGGCAATAAACAGAAAATATTGTTTATAACGATAACAGATGCGTATTTGTGAATGATTTTTTAGGGGAAGGGTAGGGTTTGAAGCAGTCATCTGACCAGTGATCCAAATAATCACCATATGACAAATAAGATACTGACAGTTTATAATTCCCTGTATCACTTATATTTACGTGTAGATTGGCGGTCAATTTGACCAGTAATATTTACCCCCTATGTAAATATATATATATATAACAAGTCTTAATTTAACATTCACGTTGAGATTGGCTGTCAATTTGTCCAGTATTTTTTTTACCACAACCTATGTAACACATCTTAATTTACCATTCACGTGTAGATAGGCGGTCAATTTGACCAACGATTTTTACCACCACCTATGTAATTATATATAACAAGACTTAATTTAACAATCACGTGTAGATTGACGGTCAAATTGGCCAGTGATTTTAACCATCACCTATGTAACACGTCTTAATTTAACATTCACATGTAGATTAACGGTCAATTTGACCAGCGATTTTACCACCCCTACCTAATGCTATATAACATGTCTTAATTTACCATTCACGTGTAGATTGACGGTGAGTTTTACCACCAAGTTTTGGTATTAAATTCACGTGTAGACTGTTTTTTCCTTATCCTTTGTCATTATTAAGTTATGTTTATATATACATGGAATCTTTCTGATTACATTCAACGTAGCACTAGGATTAACATGTTCGAAGGCTCATAAACTAACTTAAATCGCCTATATTTCTCAATGTTTGTAAATATTTTCCGTATTGCTAGGTTGTAACGTAAAAAAATTGTCTGTTGAAATATTAATGAAGTCAAAAAATATGAACTAAACAATTTGAATTCAATTATGGCAAAAAAGTAAAAACAATTTGCAAAAATTACGTGTGTAACTAAAGGTTTTACGTGTGATTTTGGATACATAAAAAGTGACTGCAAAAATGTCGTTTTGATTTTTTACATATTCACTTAAAAAAGGACACTATAACCGTAACGTTTGACTTTGTTTCGGTCATTGCAAAAAAATGTGATTATCGTTATACAAATGTATATTTTGAAATTGAATGAAAAAAATGTTAACTAAAAAGACACAGACTGAACGAGACTTATTACGTTTTTTTTTTGAAGAATTTTTTGAATTAAACTTGACTGCTATAGCAACAGATAAACAAACTATAATACAGAATTTGTAAAGAAACGAAAAATATATTCCAATCAAGAAATGAAATTACAGAAAGTAAAAATTTGGACGGATAACTTATTTTGTTTAAAATAACTTTGGCATATACATATCAGACTTTTCTACTTTTGTACTTAAATTTTAATTTGACTACAAATAATTTGTTTTCTTTTCTCTAAGTTGATAATGTATAGGAAACAGGTTAATACAAAAAAGATTTCCATTGAATAAACATGCTTTTTAACCAGTTCTAGTTGCTTTTAATATCTTCTTTGGCTTGCTTTCTAGGTGCACCTAGTCTAGAAAATGAACTGATAAGTTTTCTTGGACTAGATCCACAGTTCACAATGCCATCGCTTGGAACATCCGGTAAGAGTTCTTCTCTTTTCCAGTGACGTGTTTAACTGTTTGTTTGGATTCTGTTGATAAGGTCTCGTTGTGCAATATTTTTTACTACTTTTTCAAGGCAATCTGTTTATTATACGTACGAGACATTTCACAATAGAATTTAAAAAAAATATGTTTGAATGTGTAGACTGTCGCAATTGAACAAATAAAAGAAAAAAAGTTTGTCCTTTTGTAATGTTTATACACTTAAGGTCTGTAACTATCATAGTATATTACTCACGTTCATATAATTATTGAGAATGTCATAATATAAGTTTAAGGATGTACTTAGGTCAGGTTTAGGAGTTTTTTGTCGTATGTTCGGACTTCTTATGTTTTTTTCATACGACACTTGCTCGTATCACCCACTTTTCCGTTTATAGAAGACCATCAATTTGAGACCCAAATATTGCAAATGCTAAATATATGACAAAAGTCCGAATCAGTCTTTTCCCACCATTAAAAAAAATCGCAAAAGAGGAGTTCCATATCCGATCAATATTTTTTATCTAATTTTGTTCCTTTAGTAACGCTCTTTTTTATAAATCTCACCTAGCTACATCCTTAAGAATTAAAAGTTGTGGTTTTGTTAGAGTAGGGAGTTCACCTTTTAATATTTGATAATTTTTAATTATAGGAGGCACCAATCAAGGTTAGATGGAAGTGACGTATTTGGTTGTTGTGGGAAACATTAATAGAGACGGAATCTTAACATCATTGATCTGATATACAATATGAACTTGCATTTTTAATGCTCATTATATATAAGAAAATAAAATCAATAAGTGACAATTATACTATGTGGGATATGATATTTATATCTATACAATAATGTGATTTAAATCCATACTATACATGCTAACTTGCATTTAATCCAAATGGTTAGATTGAATGCTTGTTTGTCATGCTTGAAAGTGGAAAATTGTCGAACAAAGATGTCTTGGTATGCTTTGAAAAAGGAAAACCGAAATAAATAGATCTTCTTATTTAAGGAATATTAAAGAAATAGATCTAGAGAAAAATAACATGTATGACACCTTTAATATAAGAGATACTTATAGTATTAAACCAATAACTGTTTATTTGTCAGGTGCTTTTGGAAATATTATTCATGTAAAATGAAACAATTATTAACAATGAGAAAATTTAGAGTAGACTTTACACGTTTAGCATATTATTATTAGTTGTTGTGTATTGTATACGAAAGGGTAATAAAAATTTTATAGATACATTTGTATTTGACTTTGTTTGTCTCAAGAATCAGTATTATGCAGACGACAAAGATATATCTGTGTTCTCAGATGTATAAATATTGCCAAAATAAACCGTGCGAAACCATAAAGATTTTTTAAGGTCGTAAACGTTGTAGGTCTGAAATATGGAACACTTGACTACTATATTAACATTGATATTTTTGTCTTCGAGTAATTTTTTTCTGAAGCTCGAAAAAAGATGACATTGATGAACCTATATGTTAACATTATCTAAGGCATTGCATGTTCTCAAAGGTGCAGCATCGAGAGATGACCACATATTTTTGTTAAAAGCATGTATACAAAATGTTCTTATTTTTGTTTTATCAGTTGTATGTAAAAAGATATAAGGTCGTTACAAAAAGATACTGTGTTGAATATGTATCCTGTTTTAAGCTATTTAACTTGAGAAATGTTGGTATTCAAGTACATGTATGCGGCTATTCTGTTAAAGATACGGAAAACTATAATTATCAAATTGGCGTCATACTTGTTTTGAATTGTAAGCGTGAATATCATACTTTATTTGTTCTAGCTGCGCAACTTGAGGAATTCCCGACGAATCTCGTTTTTTCTTCTAGTCTGATGGTTACAGGAGAATACATTTTATATTTACAACACGTAGACCTTACTAGTATTTTTGCAAAGTAAACACTATGAAAAGGAAAGGGTGACGAAATCGTCATCAGGTTTAATTGTACCAAATCGCTACGATACCAATAATGATCAACACAATATATGGTAAACGAGAACTAAATTAACATATTAAAAGTGCTTTACAGAGAAATATTCGAATATATATGTTTGTATTGCCAAACAGTGTAAGGGGGATGTGGAGTCGGCATATAAGTTTTTCCTTCTGGTTTTGTGTTCAAACGGATTACTCCAGATTCAACATTTAAATTTCTTAATTCGATGTTCTTATTAGTTATAATTGCCAATTGACCTATATGTTTCTTAATCAATGTCGTATTACCATATATTTAACAAACAAGTTTAATATGTTTTATATATTATACTATATCATGTTTATGGCGTAGTTTTACTCTGAAACAGGTGTACATAGACTTTCTGCTAAAAGAATATCCCTTAATTAACCCAAATTTTCAAAAATGTACAACTATTTCATTGTGTGTCTGCATTCTAATATTGTTTCATCTAAATTCATGCAAAACATTCTGAGTTATCCTGTGTGTGAAACAATTTTGGTTCTGAATTTCCAATTTCGAATTATAGACTCTTAGGACTCTTGTGGATAAGATATTGTAATGATAATTTCTGTTAATTTGTCGTTCAAAATCGGTCTATCTGATTGTTATTACTAAAAATAAATGCAAAAAATATCGAAACAAACAGACAAACAAATAAAAATAGAATTTGAATAAAAAACCAACTGACAAATAAAAACAAAACAATAACCTCTAACTTGCAGAACTAAAATAAATTTCAAATTTCATTGTTTTAAAATTTCCACTATCAGTGAGGGGTCAAATCAGACGCATGCCAACAAGGGAAGATATACAAAGAATAAGGACACAACAAGGCCGAGCACTTCCAGCAAGAGCACAAATCAGTAGAGCAGCCAGAATGCCCATTACAACTAATACTAGAAGAACTAGAGGCGAGTTTCGTGACACTGAAATGACTGTTGGTAGTAGAACACCAACCGAATTACAAGCTGTGAGTACATCTCGGACACAGAATACTAGAAGAGCTAGAGGCGAGTTTCGAGACACTGAAATGAATATTGGTGGTGGAACACAAACCGAATTACAAGCTGTGGGTACATCTCGGACACAGAATACTAGAAGAACTAGAGGCGAGTTTCGAGACACTGAAATGAATATTGGTGGTAGAACACAAACCGAAGTACAAGCTGTGGATACATTTCGTACACAGGATACAAGGAGAAATAGAAATAATGACATCAGGAATACTAGAGCAGAGAGTGCTAGAACAATTAGAACACAGACATCTGGTATAGACGAAACAGCTGCAACATTACCAGAGCAAAGACAAACAGCAGCAACATTACCAGAACAAAGACAAACAGTAGCTGGTGGTAGATCAAATTCCAATTTTGCCATAGTTCCTATGAATGTTGAACAAACCGGAGGAAGGACCTCAACCAACAGGAGGCCAGTTTTAGCAATAGTCCCGATAGATAACAATGCTCAGCCAGCAGATTTTGTCAATTTTGCCAGAACTATTCCAAGATGTAAGTTGTATTTCTAAATTATTACGATGATATTTGCACGCAAAATAATTTTGATATCAGAAACGATTTTGTTTTTTGTCCATGGATTTATGAGTTTTGAACAGCGGTATACTACTGTTGCCTTTATTTACATGAATTATCATTGATATGGTTATATTTATAAATTAACTGTTTACAAAATTTTGAATTTTTGAAAAACTAAGGCTTTTCTAACTCAGGCATAGATTACCTTAGCTGTATTTGGAATAACTTTTCGGAATGCTGGTCCTTAATGCTCTTCAACTTCGTACCTTATTTGGCCTTTTAAACTTTTTTGGATTCGAGTGTCACTGATGAGTCTTTTGTAGACGAAACGCGCGTCTGGCGTATATACAAAATGTAGTCCTGGTATCTATGATGAGTTTATTTACAACAGAAAGATTTGTGCTATCAAATATACATTATGATTAAATCAAGACATGATGATGGTGCCATCAAACAAAATGATACTGAACAAGATACGTTCTTTACTGAAAAGTTTTGTTAAATGAAATGATAGCATATGTGTGAGGCATTCTGTAACTGAAAAATAATGTTAAAGAAAATCCAGCCGTGGTCAATTGTTATAACCACTCAAATGTTCGTACAAGGTAACAATACTAATAAAATAATGTAATAAAACACAATACAATTAATTTCAAAACAGGAAATAACAAATTTTAACGAAACAACATCCCATTTCCAAACCATTTCCATAGGTAAATTTAAGTCCAAAATGAGTGAAATGAAGCTGAATAATGAATAATAGCTGTTGATTGATACAAACAATCAAATGGTCAATCAATTTTTCAGAAATAAGATTCTTAATATCATTTCGTAGTGGCGAAGTATGCACTCTGCCGATACAATACAATACAATATATGTTCTTTCCAACTAAGATCCCTCAGGGAGCAATGACAAAGAAACAATCATGATTTAGCTTAACAAACAATGCAGTACAATGATAATTATAGATAATTTTATATGTTTAAATTCTATGCACTAAGGATGTTGAATAGAAATTATGTTTTTCCTTCTATTTACAGCTGTTTTACAACAAGCAAGATAGAAATTTTACAGAAGGTAAATATTTCATAGGAAAAAGGGTACTTTATATACAAAAATACAAATGGTAATGGAAACATACTTGCTCTAACAAAAAAATAATATAAAAAGAGAATAAGCATAAAGGTTCGATGTATCAACATGATACATTTTGCAATTAATGTTTAATATATGTAAGTAATGAATAAAGAAATGTGTTTTGAAAGTGTGATAGTTTGTTCCTTTTGGAATACGTTACTAATATTTACACAGTGAACAGAGAAAAGGTAGCTCTACATTTCGTTGTTTCGTAAATGGTTGGTTTGGAATGCTGTTTCGCTGTTATTTGTCGACAAGCATTTGAAAATTCATATTCGCTTATAAATAATCCAAAGGAAAAAAAATACTTCAAAGAGGGATAAAGTTGTTGAAATTATGGAAATTAAGGAATCTTACCCAAATAAGTTCACATTTTGTAAAACATTAATTCGAATATATCTGCAATTTAAATTTTTCAACCATTTTTTATAATCTTTCAGATAACAAAGCTGTAGAAATCAAATTTGTCTACATCGACATAGTATATCACAATGTCATATTGTGTAAAAAGAAAAGACTTAAATGTGTATACAAGTGATTCGACATACATTTGATGAAGATTGGTATCGATCCCAGAAGTTATTCAAAGTGCAATGCTAGACAAACAATAGAAATACGATTTATATACCATTGAACATTTCTGTAATATTTGAAGGATACACATTAGGCAGAATCGTGGAGAACTGAAGAAACAATACTGTTGAAATGTTTTGTTGTATAGTATATAATTACGTTATTGTATAATTGTATGATATGTATATGTTTTGTAGAGAGAGGGAATTTCACATCCGGGAGTTGATATACCCGGATAGATATGTTTTTGTACAACCGTTTGTTTATAGTTTATAATGTTTAACATGTATTTGCTATTTGCTTGGTCAGTGTAGGTTAAAAATGCCACTCGTTCAAGCTCTGATATGTTTAAAATTCATAATTAATTGTGTATGATGTATTTGGACCTTTCACCTCATGTCAACTTTTCATTTTTTAATAAAAAGGCGGAGTCAGAATAAAAAAAAACAGTGACAATTCTTTTTTGTACAAAGCAATTGTTTTTTCAAAATCGAATTATTTCTCTGAACCAAACCACTTCAAGTCACCACAATGACATTTGAAAACTGGCGCCTTCTAAAAACTTATTTTATAAATAAATAAGCCTTTTAGAAAACGTACTGTGTGAAAGTTTCTGTCATTTGTAAGGACATATTGACCGCAATACATTGCAATTCGACAGAAAATAGTATTCAGAAACAAAAAGTGTTGTTCTTTTCAATTAAAAAAGGAGCAACAGATACAACTACTGATCAAATTTTAAAGATGTGTGAAGAAATGAGTTTAACGTTTCCATGCTAGTCTGATTCTTTACTCTCAATTTAAATGTATCTGTAACAATATACACTTACTAAATTTGAACACCGGTATACTACTGTTGCCTTTATTGTAATATTAACATGCCAATTTTTGCAAAACAGACTTAGGTACGGCAAGCATACTACATTCCCTTATTTTTATGAGGAAAAGTAAAATTTTCCATTCACTATGCCGTTTAAATATTTTGAGTAACATCTTCTGTGTTGACCCGACTATTGAAACAAAAAAAATACCACAGATAGAGTTAAGTCTGCCTCATACACAATGCATCTTAACTGATCAGAACTGAACTTTTTGACAAAAGTTGATTGAAGCTTCCCAAATGTAAACTTTCAATTTCACAAAAAGGATAAAATTAACAAAGAAGATATGAACCAAAGGTCTTTATTGGAAAAGTTTAAGGCATCCTTAGAAAAATTATGAGCGCTATCATGAATGTGCTCACTGTATTGAACTATCTGCGTCATATTTGACCATAGAATACATTCAAAGTGCCGTAGCCACAATACCGTCCTTTTGTCCTCAAGTGAGACATCATCTAACGCTAAATGATATGCACTTGTTATGATCAACACGACGGGTGTTACTTTTGGAGCAGGGTCTGTTTACCTTTTCGATCAATTGAAGATTTGGTTGTTATATACTACTGTTTATCTTTTATTGATTTTGTTATGTTTATCATCGACCTCGTAGGTGATGGCGGTTGATGTTGTCAGTTGTATATACTGTCCAGTATTTTCTGTTTTGTTTTGGGATTTAATTATTGAGTGTTCCTTTGGTATATTCTGCCTCTTTATGAAATATTTTCTGAACAACTTATTTTCATGAAGTCAAAATGTTAATCAGCTAGACACATATAGCTGTTGAAGACAAATATAAATTTTACATGTTTTTTGTATTAAAAAAAATCATCAAAGGACATATTTAAACAACATTTCTCACGATTTCTTTGAACAGTTTTACAGACAAACACCATCATACACAATATCATCAAAGAACATATTTAAACAACATTTCTCACTATTTCTGTGAACAGTTTTACAGACAAACACCATCATACACAATATCATCAAAGAACATATTTAAACAACATTTCTCACTATTTCTGTGAACAGTTTTACAGACAAACACCATCATACACAATATCATCAAAGAACATATTTAAACAACATTTCTCACTATTTCTTTGAACGGTTTTACAGACAAACACCATCGTACACAATATCATCAAAGAACATATTTAAACAACATTTCTCACGATTTCTGTGAACAGTTTTACAGACAAACACCATCGTACACAATATCATCAAAGAACAGATTTAAACAACATTTCTCACTATTTCTGTGAACAGTTTTACAGACAAACACCATCATACACAATATCATCAAAGAACAGATTTAAACAACATTTCTCACTATTTCTGTGAACAGTTTTACAGACAAACACCATCATACACAATATCATCAAAGAACATATTTAAACAACATTTCTCACTATTTCTTTGAACAGTTTTACAGACAAACACCATCATACACAATATCATCAAAGAACATATTTAAACAATATTTCTCACGATTTCTGTGAACAGTTTTACAGACAAACACCATCATACACAATATCATCAAAGAACATATTTAAACAATATTTCTCACGATTTCTGTGAACAGTTTTACAGACAAACACCATCATACACAATATCATCAAAGAATTTCAACATATTTAAACAACTTTTCTCACGATTTCTATGAACAGTTTTACAGACAAACACCATCATACACAATATCATCAAAGACATATTTAAACAACATTTCTCACGATTTCTGTGAACAGTTTTACAGACAAACACCATCATACACAATATCATTAAAGGACTATTTAAACAACATTTCTCACGATTTCTGTGAACAGTTTTACAGACAAACACCATCATACACAATATCATCAAAGAACATATTTAAATAACATTTCTCACGATTTCTGTGAACAGTTTTACAGACAAACACCATCATACACAATATCATCAAAGAACATATTTAAACAACATTTCTCACGATTTCTGTGAACAGTTTTACAGACAAACACCATCATACACAATATCATCAAAGAACATATTTAAATAACATTTCTCACGATTTCTGTGAACAGTTTTACAGACAAACACCATCATACACAATATCATCAAAGAACATATTTAAACAACTTTTCTCACGATTTCTATGAACAGTTTTACAGACAAACACCATCATACACAATATCATCAAAGACATATTTAAACAACATTTCTCACGATTTCTGTGAACAGTTTTACAGACAAACACCATCATACACAATATCATTAAAGGACATATTTAAACAACATTTCTCACGATTTCTGTGAACAGTTTTACAGACAAACACCATCATACACAATATCATCAAAGAACATATTTAAATAACATTTCTCACGATTTCTGTGAACAGTTTTACAGACAAACACCATCATACACAATATCATCAAAGAACATATTTAAACAACATTTCTCACGATTTCTGTGAACAGTTTTACAGACAAACACCATCATACACAATATCATCAAAGAAACGTAGATGATTTTTTAAACACCATCAAAAGATAAAAATATCTACGCGATGTTTATTTTTTTCTCTGATTTATTTGAAGTTAAAATCATTGTCTCGACGTTTAAATATGTTTTTTGTTTACTTTTTTAAAATTTGGTTCGTTTTAAAGAAGATGTTAGTTGTTTGAAATCCTCACTTATTTCTGAGTGTGTTAGATAACGGATGATTTTAAATGATAGCAATTGTGTGTGATTCAAAATTTAAATGACAACTGAGAAAAGAGAATGATAAAAAGAAACCTGTGGTTCGATTGCCAATAAGACAACTATTTAACAAATAAAGCGAATTTAAGCAACTACAAGTCACTGTACGGTCTTTAAAGAGACCAAAAACCAATACTGTATAGTCCACTATAATAGTTCCTAACATGAAAAAATGTGATACATTTAAAAAAAAAAACGAAAAAAAAACGAATTATGACAAAATAGTTATCAAAGGTACCAGGATTATAACTTAATACGCCAGACGCGCGCTTCGTCTACGTAAGTCTCATCTGTGACGCTCAGATCAAAATAGTTATAAAGCCAAACAAGTACAAAGTTGAAGAGCATTGAGGACCCAAAATTCCAAAAAGTTGTGCCAAATACGGCTTCGGTAATCTATTCCTGGGATAATAAAATCCTTTGTAACAGGAAAGGTAAGGGCCGATATTGGCCTCAAATTTCAGGTTCATCTAACAAAAGTTTTTGGACACTTTTTAAACACTTACGTGTCTTTTTCAATTAATTCGATTAGTGTATGTGAAAGATTTTAACTGATTTAGTCATGAAAAACGCTCTGATTCAAGCTTAAATATGAAAAATCTATCAAATATGCCAAAAAACGTCACTTTTCGGATGGTTTTGTCAAAAATGAAAGTGGCCACATCCATGTTCATCATCAACCTTTATATATGTTTTGTATTATCATCAAATACAACTTACATTTCAGTATTATGAATGAACACGAATGCGGCCACTTGCATTTCAGACGGAAACCGTCTAAAAATAAACCAAAATGCTAAAATTTTGAAGATTTCAGTAATTTAGCATGACTTAATGATGACAGAACGCGATATTTGTGCATTGTATTGTCAAAAACAGCTCATATTTATGTAGCAGAAGCATTTTACTTTCCAAAATATAGCTTAAAAATTACATTTTCGCAATTTTCTAAAACTGCTATATTTTGGGGCCAAAAAGAGGTCTTACTGAACCTACTCCTTTATAAAAATGACCATATAATTTATATTCATGTCAACACCGAAGAGCTGACTACTGGGCTTGTGATACCCTCGGGGACGAAACGTCAACCAGCAGTAGCATCGACTTAGTGGTGTAAATAGTTATCAAAGGTACCAGGATTATAATTTTTAAAATACGCTAGACGCGCGTTTCGTCTACCTAAGACTCATCAGTGACGCTCAGAACAAAATAGTTATAAAGCCAAACGAGTACAAATATAAAAAAAAAGATGTGGTATGATTGCAAATGAAACAACTGTCCACAAGAGACCAAAATGACACAGAAATTAACAACTATAGGTCACCGTACGGCCTTCAACAATGAGCAAAGCCCATACCACATAGTCAGCTATAAGAGGCCCCGATAAGACAATGTAAAACAATTCAAACGAGAAAACTAACGGTCTTATTTATATAAAAGAATAGTATGTAATAATCTACAAAATGTTTGTTTTTCAAGAGGGGCTCGGCAAAAGGGTAATTTAAGTAGTTGAACTACTGTTTCACTAGCCCGTATACAATAAGATTGTGGAACCGTATCCAGCTCCATGTATGCACCATGTGATTATATAACTGTATATAGCAGGCACTTAATTAAAAATGTGAAGAAAAAAACCCGAAAATATGATTGATGATTTATGGATGAGACAAAATCATTCATTACTTAATAAATGATTTTATAATGTATTATCAAATATTGTATGTCTTTTTCGTCTCAGTACCAGATTGTTTTCGTGTCCTTTTCATCTCAATACCAGAATGCATGACAAAGGAGACGATTTTAATTTTGAAATTATCAATTTCACCACCGCAGTAGGTAACATACCAATTCAACAGCATATTCCCACATCTTTCGGTATTCTAGAGGTTAAAGGTGTATCTCAGATTTTGTTAAACGTCACAAGTGTCTAAGCAGAAAGTTGTGAACCAGTGATATGTCAAAGAAGGTCTCGTCCTTTTGTCTTAAAAAAGCTCATCGGAAGGTACTAAGATCTTGGAGTACAGATTCTGGGTACTGACGTTGTTTATCATCTTAATAACATGTTATAGAATATTTTATTTGTCTTTTTGAATATTCCTTTTACTATCGAGTCTATTTTGGGTGATATCCATTTGACGTGGCTCTGTTCTTATGCATCCCGTCATTGTGGTATTGCATTGTGGTAAATTTTTGTATTTTTGTCTTGTTTTTGCTTATGTGCTTGTCTATATGCTTTTTTCGTTTATCTTTGTTTGTTACAAGTGAGAGGTTTTAATCAACAATGTGTTACATAAAAAAATGCATGTATCAAGTCTGGAATATGACAGTTGTTATCTATTCGTTTGATGTGACCGAGTTCTTGATTTTACCATTTGATGAGTGACGTTTCGTTTTTAATTTTTCTCGGAATACGTAATTTTCACAATAATGCATTACTTGCCATTTTTTTTACTGGCTTTTCTTTATAAATCAAGTTTAACATAAAAAAGAAAGATAATTTCAAATCCGTTAAAAATAGTTCATCTTGACTGCTATTGCACTCCACATGTTTACCTCAGAGTATGGTCATCAAGCACTAGAGAGGTTTCATTTTAAAACAACATTTGGGAGCAAATAAATGCGAGATGGTTGGAATGGACATCGTATCCTTACTGCAGAAAACAGGGTTCATACATTAACTTTAAGGAATATTGTCACTCGCAGTATAAAATTGCTTAACTTCGCAAGATCGTTCAGCGTGATACAATACGAGGGACAATCTGAACATTATTCCTCAATATCAGTGAAACCCTTGAAATATAATTTACTGCGAGGGCTAATGTTCCTCTATAATACCTTAAAGGGTACAATTTAATTTACCGTCAAAGGCGACAGAATGATTTTGAAAGTGTTTAAAAATAATAATAATCGAATTAGGACAATTAAACATAATCACCTCTGTAAAGCTTGTCAAGACAAAAGAAAACAGTTTCATACAATATAAAAAAAAAACGCGGAAAAGTATCAAGAGGAATCTCTTGCTTAGGAAAACAAGCAATATAATTGAGAATCGCTTTGTTTAGCGTTCTGGACCTTTTTTTTTACAGGCGAGACAAAATGATGAGTAGGAATTCCACAAAATACTACATAAAAACTAAACTCAACGAAAAACCGGATTGAACTTGGATGATGCGAAAAGGAAAGGCACAGATCGGGATGCATAGTCGTAGACTGGGCATCAAAACAAGCTTATGCATTGGGGTGAATATGTAACAAAAAATTTGTTCCGGCGTGACATTTGTTCCACCGGAACAAATTTCATAGGAAATATGTTCCACTGGAACTTATGTCACAGAAAATATGTTCCAGCACTGTAAAATTTGTTCCGGAACTAATTTTTTAACCAAGTGTGAAATAAGTTCCGGAACAAAAATCACAGCACCATGAGTTTTGTTCCAATATTAAAATTTAAAAGTGAAATAAGTTCTTTTGATATTAGTTTTAACATGTTTAAACGAAGGTATTTTATAGGAATCAATGAAAATGTTCTGCTCGAAACTTATTTCACAGAAAATAAGTTCTGTGCTTGCATGGGGTACATTTGCAATTGAAGGAATGACTGTAGGATGAAGATAAGAAAATGATGCGATGATAATGTATCTGTGTTTTATGGTTTATGTGGTATTCAACCTCCTTGTTTCCTAATGATCTGTCATGGGTGTTCTAATCATACATGTACTTAGCTATGATAATTGCACATTTTTAAAAGAATGTGTCTTTTGTTTCTTTATGTCTTTTAATATAATTGATCAGTCACTTTGTCCTTTTCAGAAAGTACAAATGTTCATCTTTAACTATAATACTTTTTTTCGGAGTGACTTTTATTATTATTTCTTATTCTACTCTTTCCTGGCTCATAAGGTCCATTTTTAGTATTATTAATTGAGCATGTTATTAAAATTTTGCTTTACTCCACATGATCCAATTGGATGTTTACACTTTTTATTTATTACATTATCAATATAATACATGTTTTTTTAATGTTTTTTTTATAATGACTTTAAACTCACTGATGACAAGTGCTCAGTATATAAGATAACTTGTTTAACCAGTGGAACATATTTCACAGACAAGGAACTTATTTCACCAGGTAAGGAACAAATTTTACAAATCCAGAACTTATTTCACCAGGTAAGGAACAAATCTCACAAACATGGAACTTATTTCACTAGGTAAGGAACAAATTTCACCAACCCAGAACTTATTTCACCAAGTAAAGTGTGGAACTTATTTCATAGAGATGGAACAAATTATATAGAAATTGTCTGTGAAAAAAGTTCTCCCAGAACATATTTCCTGTGAAATTAGTTCCACTGGAACTTTTTTCACAGGAACAAATTTTGGCTCACAAATACGCGTCACGTACATTTTCAATGTCTTAGCGATTAGTTTGAACCCCTAAAATGTTTTCTAATTTGCTATAAGTGAAATCCATCTACAAGAACACTGAAGGCAAAGTGTTGTTCATGCGTAAAACATGTAACTACTTTAATGAACAATTTTGAAAAAACAAATTTGTAAAAATAATATCAAAATACAATTAAATTTATGAATGCATAGGTTAAATTTATATGTCATCTTTCTCAAACACATGAACTTTTTGTACTCCTCTACCTTTGTAAACTTGTTTCCAGTTAGTAGTGAGGTAAGGATACCTGATCTTCCCGTAATATCGGTGAGCGTTGAATTGTAACATGTCGTTATTAAAGTTATACATTACACCTATCGTTAGTGAACCTTTAGGCTTTGTCACACACCAGGCTCTTGCAATTGCAATGATGTCGCCCCAAGGATTTAATCCGTCTCCATACCTACCAAGTCCAGAATGTTCTACTGAACTAAAGGTAACTATAGCATCAAATGTTCCAAGGGTGCCATTTAAATACATCATACGAAACTCGTACGGCACCAATGTTTTAACCTGGGGGTGTGTTGATGTAATACGCCCATATTCTAAAGTTACTACTTCTCGTGCACCTGCTTCTAATGCACACGCTTCGACCCAAGGGTTTTCCGATCCAATGACTAGAACTCGGCCATCTTTGATTGATGATGCGTGTCGTAATCCATCTCGTAAAGCATTTGTTTCACCAGCATAATAAGTTCCCTGCAATGTTGCATTCTTTGCTCTTGCTACCCATAGGTCAATCATTTCTTTAGACCACAATGATGTCTCTGCCTTTTTCCCTAAATACTGTTGATTAAAGTAATAATTGGAAACCCTTATTCGACCATTCATTGTATAATCATTCAATAACTCCTTCGGAATTTTTCTCGGTGCTACTTTAAGGCCGTGTCCTCTATCAATATAATCGTTTTTAAATAAAGCTGTACAATCAATTGGAGCTTTTATATGATCAAAATATGGTCCTGGTAATCCATGTCGGGAAGTGTTACATAGCTGTCCACAATCTCTGAGAATAACCGGAATAGATACATGATAGTCAAGAGGTTGATTTGGTTGAGGGGGTAATGTAGTAGCAGCCTTTTGTGTATTACCAATCTGAGTTTTTAATGTTTCCGATGATCTCGCCTTAATTTGATTTTTATTGAGCACTATATTTCCTTGACCATCAACATACTGTACATTTTCACTGCTATTTTTTGAAGTATATACTCGATATATTGTAATTATCATGATAGCCAAGCCAAATAAAAGTAAGAAATTCCTATATTTCAAATTCATTTTCTTCGAAGTTTATTCCTGAAAAATATTAGATAATTATCAATTGGCATAAATATGCATTTTGGTAAAATGTTCATGTCTCTACTAATTTATAAACTATAGAAACATGTGATGTTATCTTTCAGTGTATTATCTTTTAAAAACTCATTCTTTACAAGTTTTCTGAAAACAAGGTATAGATGCGCAAGGGAACACTCGAGTCCGTGGCTAGCTACTATAGGAGGGGATATCTTTCTTAGCCGTATTTACTAAAAAATACTTTAAATCAGGAGACGGTATGCTTTTACAAAACACTCCGTATAGCATTTTCTGAGTGTTCTAAAACGTGCCGGAAATTGCTTCCTATAGGGTTTAAAGTTCCATTGTCTTTTACTTTCTCACTTAGAATATTTATTACAGCTTATTTGGACTTATTTCCTGTCACAATATTTTCTTTCTGTTATAAAACTTATTAAACATACAGCATTCACTACAATTGATGATAAAAAAGGTCTATAAAATGGAGAATATTTTTTTTTACTTTTCATAAAGACTAATCGCATAAATATGTCTTGTCTATATGGAATTTTGAAGAAAAAACCCATTCAAATGTTTATATTTAATATTAAATTACTTCAAACAACTTCAAACAACTTCAGTGTCAAATCAGGGACAAAATTAGCACGTTGCTTAAATTTACTAGAATTCGAATATTTAAGTCTAATTATTATTATTTGCTATACATTTTTGTTCTGTTATTTGTTTCTTCTGTTGTGATTTTAAGTGCATTTAAAAAATAATAATTATATATTAAAACTGTTACTACTATAGAATGTACAGTGCATACTTACTTAATAGTAAATCTTGGTTAAGAAATTATCACCCTGCAAATTTCGATGTTCTATACTTGGCATCACCTTCGCCAGGACACTTTTACATCATTAGCTGACTTGATTTTTTTGTCATTTCTGAAATTAAAATAAACAGATTTATCAGTGATGCCGAATAAATAATGAGGTAAACAACTTTCCGGATATCCGGGTCACGTAAACAAATCTTTTCGATGGATTCTGTAAGGTTAGTCTACCGGGATGAGGAGGGCAAACATTGAAGTCATTGAATAAAGAGGGTTGTTCGGTATGACCAGAGATGATTTTCGTGGAAAGCAATCGAACGGACGGCGCACTCAAGATGACAGGAGGAATAGCTACAAAATAGCTAAACAGTTTTATGTTGGGCTTTTGTCATCAAAATATCATTATATGCTGCCAATGCTTTATCTAAAAATATGATTGGCTACAAGATATATTTCACAAAAATGATAACGTGTGCCCAATGTCTGTTTTTGTATAACTAAAGGCGTTGGTTCGTATCTATTTCATCCAAATTATTAACGTGCCAAATATGTTAAATTTAACATATGTATATCCCAAATGACTATTCTGTGCTAATGTGTTTCGATTTTAAGCTATGTGGGTGTTAAACCTCCTACGTTTTGATGATCTAAGCAGTCGGAAACCCGGTTGAAATAGAACAAAAGAATCGAAGCTCTTTGTGAGAGAAGGCGATAAATGCTTACTGTAATGTTTACTATAGTGACAAAAATTTTAAAAGTTAATAGAAACAAACAAAATTACAATTTTCTTCTCAATTACGAAGTGTTTTATTTTTATCTAGTACATAGTTAAGCAGAACAATTAGATATCAAGTCGACGACATGGGTATCTTTCAAGTTTGATGTAGAAAATGCATAACCTCCGATTTTTATTTATTTTTTTGCCACGGACGGAAAACATATCAACCTATTAGTTCAGTAATTTTCGTGTCTGCCCTTCCATTATTTGACTCAAGAAAAAATTTCAAAAAAAATGGGCAAAAATTGTATCGAAGAGAGAGAATCGAGTGCACCTTTTTATGTTATGGCGTGTTTGAGTTGAATATTTTGTCTTGATATCGTACAAAGCAAGAATATTTCACACATCGTCTCGCTTCAGATTCTATCATTTTTATATATCAAAGCTACAGGTTGACTTTATAACATTAAAAAATCACAGTACTAAAAGATGAAATATATGGGTCAAGTGAAATGCCTATCTAATGAATCACAAAAACAGAGTAGGTGTGTTTGAATATTTTTTTTACTGAAAGTACTTGACGACAGCTTTCAAGTTGGATGATGAAAATGCATATCTTCGAAAAATTATAATTTTTTGTGTGTGATAAGTAGGGTTTATAGTCTTCAACCACTAAATAAATCTAGTCTGCCCTTCCACGAAATATTTAATAAGAATGTTTTTTAGATGTTTTTGAATTTTCGAAAATTCCACCTGACAACCGATCAGACAATAGTTTTAAGTTGAATCAATGCAGACAAAATCATTAACTGATGCTCATTAGCTAGTTGATGCATTTGTCTTTTAAAATATAACTGACATGTAAGGATCGTAATGGTGCAATGTGGATAAATTTATCGGTTTCCGAGAGCGAAATTGGCAGCGCGTCATCACTACAATGGCTTCCATTTCTACGATTGTGAAAATGAACTGGCGTAATGGGGAGATAACTTTGACGAAGTAGAATCCTGACTGTAAGTCGGACGGTTATTATTAGACATTATTTTATACCTGTTCAATTATCAATAAAATTAACATAATTTTTCTTAAAAGACTTGAGAGTTATTTTACTACTTTTGCAATATCAGAGACCAACAAATGGTTTTTGATCATACCTTCTCGTTTGTCCCGAAAATATTGCAGTTCCACAAAATAGTCTTCAATGACATACTGCAACAGTGCCAGTATCCATGCCCAGAGACTAAAGCTAGTACAAATGTATATTGCAAATCAAACATGGAGATCATGGATGTACCACCTTCCAATAATAAATCAATATCGAACACAAGTCAGTATAAAGGTTCATTGAACGTAACTCTAAAAGAAATTTAAATATGAGAATCAATCGATGCTCAGTTTTTCATCAATTAATAGAAATTTACAATGCTGGAAAAGGAGAGAGGTTGCTTTGTTTTGTTTTTTTGCGATTTTTCTAAACACTATGATTAAGTTTTAGATAATGGATTATAATACATTTTCATAAGCAGTGGAAAAGTATTATTCGTTTGTGGTGTAGATTTAATTACACGAGCTCAAATCGGTTAAATGCAAACGTTCACAAGTGGGCTGGTAGTATGAGTATTAAGCATAAGTGTGTTAAAAACTGGAATATTTTAGAAAGGAAAATCTTCTGTGAACTAAATTTAAGTCATTTATCGTGTCCTGAAAATATGGACACTAACTTTGTTGTAAAACTGTTTATGTCAAAATTACACGAAAAACATGTCGATTATTGGCATGCTGTTTTACATTCTGATAAATCTATATCGGGTAGAGGTGGCAATAAGCTACGAACGTACAGATTGTTTTAAAATAAAAAATAATTGAACCAGAGGAATACTGCAAAATAGATCTACCATTGATCACCATTCAGTCACAGAAGTGCTCTCGCCAAATTTAGATGTGGTATTGTTCCCCTAAGGATAGAAACAGGGAGATATGGAGGAAAAAAACCAGACTGTGCCATATACATGTGACGTTTTTATTGAAGATGAAGCGCATGTTTTATTAAGATGTCCTCTTTATGACGATTTTAGAAACCATTTATATTATGTTGCTGAAACTTTTAATGAAACTTTTAATATTTTAGATGATAACCAAAAGTTAGTGTTTTTATTCTCAGATATGAATATGATACCTGGTTTTGCCAAAACCTGTCATTTGATTTTAAAAAGGCGTAGAAATTACATATATTGTAAATAGTATTTTATTTCTTATTGTTTATTGGATTATATTTATACCTTTTTAATAGTCTCTTATAATTCTGTATAGAATGGCTCTCATTTTATCTAGTGTTATTTTACAATATATAAAGATTGATTGTACTTGCTGAGAGATGAAACTTTAATAAAACATTGAATTGAATTACAATATACAAAAGCTTCTGGCATAAATGACAATATAATAGGATATTGTTAAAATATCCTACATATTATATCAACTTTCTCGTCAAATGAAAGCTCGCCATAATAAGCAGATAAAATGGACTTTGTGTGTGCAAAAAATATCTCAAGATTATGGTTTCTCAAATAAACAGGAAACACAAAACTTTATTTATAAGGAATAGTTAAAATATGTTATAAAGCAGAGATTGTCTTACCTTGGTTGTGTTTGTGTGAATATTCTCATGTTAATTTTGACTCTTCCTTAAAATTCAAAACATTGACTATGATTTTGGTTTATTTTTTGACTTTTATTTACATTTCATATCAATGCATTTTAATTATCATGTTTTGATGTGTTATTTTGAAATTATCAGTTTAGACATTGAGTGACATGTTTCGATCCGTAACTAATTATCTAATTAGTGACATAGAAAATTTATAACTATTTTCTTAGAAAATAGAGATTTCGATCAATGAAATCCGCGCGCGAAATTGCAGGATTTTGTGTTTCTGTAATAGTGAAGAATGAATGTTAATCCTGTTTTAGTTAGGGATTATCATATTGTTTAGGTCTATATACAATTCGAAACAAAGAATTTCTATATATGAATTAAAACTGTCACGAAGCACATTCATAATGACAGCTTGAACGGTTTATTTATTAAGTTTTAAGTTTACTGATGCAGTAAAATTTGTGCCGTCCATGGTATGGGAATAAGAAGAACTTCAAAAGTATAAAAAAGCAATGTCAAAGCAATGCAAAAAAAAAAACAACCTTTAAAAAATAGATATAACCATAATTTTAAGCTAAAACGCTTACCAAAACTAAGATTACTGTATCTGTAGTTAGTAAGAATAGTCGTTTCCAAGGAAATCATATAAACTCTTGGAAATTCATATCAAAATTTTTTATTTTATCATTTAAATTTTAGTTTATTAAAAGAACAGTCATTGTGTTTGACATCAAGAGTGCTATACAAGTTAGTAACTCATAATATTAATGTATATATTAATTGAACTATTACTAAAGAAGAATATAATTTCTCCCTCAAACATTACACAATTTAAATTCATACTCACAATTAATAAACTTATAAAAGTTCGTCCATTATGTTGCACCGTTGTGTCACCAAATGTCTAAAACACAATGTATTTAAATTTTTAAATTTCAAGTTAGACAAGTCTTTACATCACTTAGACTAATCCCTTAATGAAATGCCAAAGGGATGTCATTAATTAATTATAAACATTGAAGTGACAATGAAACGAATTATCGATTAAAACAAATCAAGAGATCTGTGAGCTTTGGGCACATATCATTCTCTTACACTTGTTTGTAACATTGGTATAGTAAATCAGACTTTACACTGAATAGTCCATTCGTAATAAAAGTATTCCATGCTGAATTATTATATTATTTATCGCGTCTATTAGAATCTCAAATGTAAGTTTGAACCAGAGTGATAAGCTGTCTCGTTTCACTTATAAATATTTTACATTCTTTTCCTTTAAATAAATACATATACAAGAATTTACGACAATCGAGACGAATTCCTTTCCCCATTGTTAATTTCCCCATTTTTATGATGATTACACCTTGGGCCCTTCCTAAGGATTATTTTATATGTATCATCTTTTTGACTTTGCAGGGATATGAAATAAAGGAAATTGTGAATTAGAAGGTGGGACTAACTTGTCAATTGTTCGCGTCATTTAGTACAGTAAACAGGAGAGAAGGGAAGGGAAAGGACGACATCATAGCCGCCATGACCTGCCCATACCTTAAAACATTGCAAACGTTCTGATATTATTTTCCAAATATGAATTAAACCAACCTTTAAAAGCTAAATATTGCGTAGTATTGCATTTATATTCAATATTGAAAAATTTAATTGATTTTTAAAATGTATTCCTTTATTTTCACAATCCAGTAGCTTTTTAAGTAGCTGGTGTTGACATTGTATTTAACAAATAAAAGGCCAAGGGGAATTGACCACAATTCTTTCACATTGATCGACAACTATAGCTAGTTTTAATGGTAGAGTCGATGAGGAAGATTATAAATACATGTATATAATTTAAAAACCTCAGGCTAAATATATAACCAAAATTAATGACATTGTTAGTTATACACTGTAATTCTGAACAAACAAGAACAAAATTAATGACGTTCTAATTTTACAGGTTAAATACAACCTGCTAAAATCCTAAACCTAAAAAAGTTTCCTAATGACGATTCATTTTTCCAGTGTTAGTTTTTTTTCTATTTAAAGATAACATCTAAATTCGAAACGGTTCACGACCACTTACCCAATTGAAATATGAGAACTGTGTATAAAAATATAGTATGAATTTTGGAGTGAAAAACAGGAAAAATATTTCAAAGCACAGATAGAATTTTAAGATGAAAGGCAAACGTTTTGGTCAACTACTTTTATGGATACATTTGTATTTCTTTATGGGACTGGTCCCTCGGAACTGTATTTATTTTAGATTGATAGGTCCATATATGATATGTACATTCTGTCGAAACAAAAGCGATAAATTGTACAAATTTGATCTCACAATACCGTTGAAAATAGTTAGTAGTTTATTTTTGGGTATAATCTTCAATATTTGAAGGATCGCCAGAAACTAATAGTAAAAGAAGAAGAGAATGTACAAAGGCCGTACGGTGACCTATAGTTGTTAATGTCTGTGTCATTTTGATCTTTTGTGGATAGTTGTCTCATTGGCAATCATACCACATCTTCTTTTTTTATATGATCGTATTAACGTATTACGAGAGCGTTTTAATATTGAGTTATGCTTTGTTGAAATAAAAACTTCTAAGATTTTCGAATCCTTGGTTATAATCTGAGACTACTATAACACACCTTGGTTATAATCTGAGACTACTATAACACAGTGTGTTATGGTAGTCTCAGTTATAATGTATACATTAATGGTTCAATATATATGGTTATGTTATGAAAAAAAAAGATTTAAAAACGTACCTGGTTAAACTAAAATTTTATATAACAATTATCCAGACCTGTAACAAGTTATACTGTTAAAATAGTGTTAAAATACAGGTATTGTAATGCATGAATGCATTTCATGAAAGGGAAGTAAACCACAATAAATCGATCGAAATGTTTGTTTTTAACAAGTTTAAGCTTTTAAAAAATCTTGCCGATTATGAATCGATATTATCCTATCTAGTGGCATAGGTCATTAGGTGAGTAGATAAATCCGAGTTTGGTCTGACATTAAATACATTGAATGACTATAAAGTCCTTACACGTTCAGCCTTGGATTACATTTGTTGTGCATTGTTTCAACTACCATGCAACAAAATTCAATTTCACAAAGTGTACGAAAATTCTGTCATTTTTATACCCCTGAACTACCTTCAATGTCTAACATAGTCCGAATTTGAAAAAAATATACAAAACTAAGAAATGGACTATTCTGATATATTCGTGAAACCAACACTAATGACAAGTTCATTATATATTCATGTAACAAACAAGATAGACTAGTGTAATATCCCTGTAACAAAACAGATAGATGGTGCAATATCCGTGTATGAAGAACAAGATAGACTAGTGTAATAAACAAGATAGACTAGTGTAACATCCCTGTAACAAAACAGATAGATGGTGCAATATCCGTGTATAGAGAAGATCAACTGCTGTAATAAACAAGATAGACTAGTGTAATATCAGAATAAAATCAAGATTCATTAAATTGTAACATACACGATGTACTAGTGATAAATTCGTTCAGCAAGCAAGATTGGCTGGAGTAATACCTGTGTAACAAACAAGATGGACAAATTTGACATACGTGTAATAAACAAGATATACTAGTGCAATTACCGTTTAAAAAAACCCCAAGATATACTAGTGCAATATGCGTGTAACAAACACAATGTACTAGTGAAAAATTCGTTCAGCAAGCAAGATAGGCTTTGAGTGAATATCTGTGTAACAAACGAGATCATGGAAAACATGATATACGTGAAATAAACAAGTTGGACTAGTGTAATATCCGTTTAACAACAAGATATACTAGTGGAATATGCGTGTTTCAATCACGATATTCTAGTGTAACGTATGTGTGTATTCAACAATACAGACTTAGTCTAATGTAATACCCGTGTAACAAACAAGATAACATATATGGATTTTCCTAATATGAAAGCTATATATATATTGTGTAATGAAATAAAATTTTAGACAGCTGAGTAGTAATTTAGCCTTCAAAGATAGTTCATGAGAACATCAAGAGTATTTTTTTACATGTTTTATTGGCTATTTTCTGTTTGACTGTCTGCATTTTCATAGATAGACCGGTCATGGCGCTAGAAATTTATGTAGACATATAAGTGTTTACAACCACTTTTTCTACCCAATTTGTTTGACGCAATTTTACCAAAAAATGAGACGAAAGACATTTTTTTTTATTTCTTGATAAATATATGAAAACGATTTCAGTAAAGGTTTCACCAGAAAGGATTGAAATTCTACTTGTGGCCAAAGATTTTGGAAATATGTGACATCTGCTCCCCCTTTTTTAGCTCACCTGGCCCGAAGTTTAAAAAATGTGTGGCGTGAACCTGCCAACCAACCAAGATGGCCGCCATGGCTAAAAATAGAAAATAGGGGTGAAATGTAGATTTTGGCTTATAACTCTAAAACCAAAGCGTTTAGAGCAAATCTGACATGGGGGTAAAATAAACTTTTAGGTCAAGATCTATCTGCCCTGAAATTTTCAGACAAATCGGACAACCCGTTGTTGGGTTGAATTAGTAATTTTAAGGAAATTTTTCAGTTTTTGCTTATTAACCTGAATATTATTACCTTAATACATCCTGTTGGAAAGATGCGTGGTTCCGTCTTCAGGTGAATCCTCCTTCCTCGGCTGTTTCGGCGCTGTCCACTACAACCTCCAGAGGTGCGCCGACTGGGGTGATCAAGTCCCAGCCCGAAACCACTTGGCTATCCATCCCTGCCTCTACACTTTACTGCTTCCACTGTTCTGACATTTTCCTCCATAACCACATTGATGCTGTCTCTGCCTCTTTACACAAGTTCCCTATCAGTTTACTTCTTTCCCCTCCAACAATACCAAGTGCTCTCAATGCTCGCCACATAGACTGTCCAACAAACCCTCTGCTTCCCACTTCCACTGGAAATAACCAACCCCGCCATCCATTGTCTCTACATTCTGCAAGTAGATCTTGGAACTTCAGTCTCTTTCTTTCGTAGGCATCTTCTATTCTTTCTTCCCATGGTACAGTTAGTTCCAGCAGGATTGCCTGTTTTGTTGAGGCGGACCAAATGACGATGTCAGGTCTCTGGTTTGTTACTGCAATCTGTGGAGGGAATTGTAACTTCTGTTTAAGATCTACCAACATTTGCCAATCAGTTGCTGTTACTAATAAACCACTTCCTTCCACCTTCTTCTTCTGACCTTTCTCTCCTTCCTTAACAAAATTGACAAAAGTAAGTCCTTCCTTGTTTTTCCTTGGCTTCCTGATGTTTCTCTCTAGGGTGTCTGCTAGTGTCCCTAATACCTTGTCGTGTCGCCATGTATACCTCCCGTCTTTCAAAGCACTCGAGCATGATGATAATATGTGCTCCAAGTTTGCTGGCTTACCACAAAGAACACACTTTGGGTCGTCTATCAATCCCCATGTTGCTAGATTTGTTGGGCTTGGCAATACATCATATACTGACTTCAGCTTAAATTGCAACCTATGTGGCTCCATCTTCCAGATCTCATTCCATCCTAACTTCTGCTGTCTTGCTCCCTCCCAGTTTAACCAGCTTCCCTGCTTCTTCATACTCACTGCCTTTACCATTATACTTTCTTCTTCCATTGATCGTACCTCTTTCTGTACCAGATGTCTTTTTTCTTCCACTGTTGCTGTTCTCCATTTTGCTGTAGGTGTAACATCCAGCCCCTGTCTTCCAACTGCAACTCTGCCCACTATCTCACTGTGTTTTAATCGTGACTCAGCATCTTCTATCGTCTTCTTTGTTGACCACTTCCTTCCAGTTCTTATTTCTACTTTTGCTGATCGTACTTTCTCATCCCTGCTGTTTTTTAACGTCAGATGTTGTCTAACCTTGGTCACCTTGAATTCCTCAGTGATTGACTTGAGTGGTAGGTGTAACTTGGTTCCTAAACTGTATAGGCCCACACTGCTGAAACTGCGTGGTACTCCAAGCCATCTACGTAAGTAACTGTTTGATATTCTTTCCATTCCCTCTACCGTTGTCATTGGTACATCATACACAAGAAGTGGCCACAGCAGCCGAGGCAATATCCCATGCTGGTAAATCCATGCCTTGTACTTTCCTGGTAGTCCACTCTTATCTACTGCCTTTAACCAGTCGTCCAACTGCTTATATGTATCTTCCACATTCAACTTATC
The DNA here is from genome assembly GCF_963676685.1 of Mytilus edulis. Lineage (NCBI taxonomy): Eukaryota > Metazoa > Mollusca > Bivalvia > Mytilida > Mytilidae > Mytilus > Mytilus edulis. The sequence goes on along the minus strand of NC_092345.1, from coordinate 79,365,644 downwards.
TGACAAGGTGTTGTTGAACCATTTTCCGAGACACTTAACTGGCTTCTCTGAGACTGTTGGTATTATTTCGTCTCCTATTTTAAACCTTTCCTCCTTGACTTTACCATTCTTCACTACCAAACTTCTGGATTTGCTAGGCTTCACTCTCATTCTTGCCCAGGTGATCATCTTATCAAGCTCTTGTAGTGTCCACCTGGCTTCGATAACTGTCTTTGTGCTTATTGTCATATCATCCATGAATGCTCTTCCTGGTGGTTGCCGTACTCCTGACTTCATCCATGGACCTCTGCTCTTCTTCTCTACTGACTTCACAATCATATTCATTGCTGCGGAGAAAAGGATGACAGATATCGTGCATCCTGTCACTATTCCCACTTCTAAACGTTGCCATGATGTTGTAAAATACCCAACGGTAAATCTCAGCTGCAGATGGTTGAAGTACTCTCTTATCAGCTCTCTTACACCGTCAGGTACATGGTATCTCTCCAGCATCAACTCAACTAACTTGTGTGGTACTGTCCCATATGCATTCGCTAAATCCAGCCAGACAACTGCGAGCTCTCCCTTTGAATCTTTCGCTTCTCGGATTATCTGTGATAATACCTTGTGTGTTCAATGCAGCCTGATACACCGGGTACCCCTCCTTTCTGTACTGCAATGTCAATGTACTCGTTGCTCAGCATGTAGTTTGTCATCCTTTTAGCAAGAATAGCAAGAAATATCTTTCCTTCTACATTTAACAGTAAGATTGTTCTAAACTGTTTTAATGTCTCTGACTTCTCTTCCTTTGGTATAAAGCACCCTTCTGCCTTGTGCCAACTCTCTGCTAGTCGACCTCTTCTCCAGATGACTCTTATTAACTTCCATAGACGTCTTGTAATTCTCTGACAGTTCTTGTATACCTTATATGGTACTCCATTTGGACCTGGTGCTGATGCTGCCCTTCCTTTCTTGATAACATCTACTACCTCTTTCAACTTTGGTGGTGATTCATCAAAAACCTGCTCTGGATCCTCCGGGCGTATAAGTTGTTCTATATCTGGGAGTTCGTCTTCCCTTTTTGGATCACTGTGCATTTCTCTTAAATATTCTTCTACTTCCTCTTTACTAGCTTTTAGTTGTCCTGATCCTTTCTTCCCCAACAATCTTGATATAAATTGGAAAGGATCTGATGTAAATTGAGCTCTTGCTTTCTCTCTCTTTTTCCTCCTTTTCCTAGTTCTCTCTGCTCTCCTTGTGATCTTGAGTTTCTTCCTGATGGTGTCCCTCAGCTCAGATAATGCTGGTTTTTCATCCTCTGATGCCTGATTATATCTTTTCTTAAGTTGCCTTAGGTCTTTCCTCATCTTTGCTATTTTGGATTCTCTTCTGTTCTTTTGACCCTCTCGCCTCACCACCTCTTTCTCATCTGCACCAAATCTGTCCATACCTATGTTGTAAATACATGATGTCATTGATTCTATCTTCCTGTCTATGTTACCTGCCAATGTTGTGTTCAAAATTGCATCCACATCCTCATCAAACTGTTGCCATTCACTTTTACTTTTATTGTTGGGCCATTTTACTTTCTTTCTTCTTATGTTCTCACTTGTGTCTGGTGTTCTTTTTGGCTCTTGTGGCTGTCTGTTGTTGTCTAAGCCCTCCTTTTCCTGTTGATTCCTCTCTTCCATGCTGTCCTCTTCATTGTATAACACATGGAGGCTGTGGTCGCTGTGGTTTGTATCCTGAACCACCTCCTCCTCCGTCTCACCAGGTTGCCCTGTGCGTTGTGTTATGCTCTGATTTGGCTTGCATTTCATCTTTCCCATATGTATCTTCAGACCTCGTTGGTTCTTGCAAACTTTCCCACAGATGCATACATTTTATACATATTATAGATAGAGATAAGCTGTAAACAGCAATAATGTTCAGCAAAGTAAGATCTACAAATAAGTCGACATGACCAAAATTGTCTGTTGACCCATTAAGGAGTTATTGTCCTTTATAGTCAATTTCTAACCATTTTTCTAAAATTTTAGTATTCTTTTAAAAAATCTTCTCCCCTGAAACTACAGGGCCAAATTTAACCAAACTTGACCACAATCATCATTTGGGGATCTAGTTTTAAAAATATGTGGCGTGACCCTGCCAACCAACCAAGATGGCCGCCATGGCTAAAAATAGTAAATAGGCGCGAAATGTAGATGTTGGCTTATATCTCTGAAACCAAATCATTTAGAGCAAATCTAACGGGAATAGATTGTTTATCATTTCAAGATCTATCTGCCCTGAAATTTTCAGACAAAACAGAAAACCTGTTGTTGGGTTGCTGCCCCAGAATTAGTAATTTTAAGGAAATTTTGCAGTTTTTGGTTATTATCTTGAATATTATAATAGATGAGATAAACTGTAAACAGCAATAATGTCCAGCAAAGTAAGATCTACAAATAAGTCATCATGACCAAAATTGTCAGTTTACCCCGTTAAAAAGGGAGTTATTGCCCTTTATAGTCATTTTTTAACAATTTTCATAAATTTTTGTAAATTTTTAGAATATATTTTTCACTGCAATTACTGGGCCAAGTTCATTATAGATAGAGATAATTGTAGCAAGCAGAATGTCCAGTAAAGTGAGATCTACAAACACATCATGATCACCAAAACACAATTTTGTCATGAATTTATCTGTGTCCATTGTTTAATATGCACATAGACCAAGGTGAACGAAACAGGCTCTTGAGAGCCTCTAGTTGCATTATTTTATAGTAAATAATTGCAGATTGTTGCCATGGATACAGCAAAAAGAAATGATATTTTACCATTTCAGCTACTCTATATCAAATCTATGGAAGATATAATTGATCACAAGCAAATGCACATATATGACTCAAACAATAAGCTTAATTTGTAAGAAAACAAGAAAAATGGGATAATAAAATTCAGGAGAGTAAATTTTTACATATTTGCCTAACTGTGTTTTGCTATCTAAATGATATTAAAAAAGATTAAGAAATAATTGATGCAAGCTATACTTTAATTGTAGTTTTAACATGGGTAGGCATTATATTCGTGATTTGTAATGCCTACCCATGTTAAAACTACAATAAAGTGAGCTATACTTTATTGTAGTTTTAACATGGGTAGGCATTATATTTGTGATTATTTTTGCCCGAGCGATAGTGAGGGCTAAAATAACACGAATGTAATGTCTACCCATGTTAAAACTACAATAAAGTATAGCTTGCATCAATTATTTCGATTCTGATTAGGACAATTAACGTAATTTCTATGTCCGATGTGTATTAAGGTAAAGCGATTGTGTAGACTCTTCAACGAACCTCCCTTTTTGTTTGTAAAGAAGCAAACAGTTGGCACTGTGATTTTTCAGAGGGAGGAGTTTTTGAACAGCCAGCATGAACGGTTGTCGTATCCAGGTCAAATATGTCAATTTCGGAATGCAACACATTACAGTCATAATAAAACATGTGCATCATATAAAAGTTTGGAAGCGTTTTAAGTTAATGAAATATATTAAATACATGACAATTTGATAAAATTCATTATTATGCAATAGTCAATATACACATGTGTTATAATAAATATTGGATTTAGAGAATGGGTTTATTCATAAAGCGAAAGAAGCACGTCATATTAGCCTAAAAAGTGCCATTCCGGAATATGACCAGGAAACCCTGGTAGCCCAAAAGTTAGGAACAATGTATTTAGTAATATAATCCTCTGAGTTCAATTCAGCATATATTAAACCACCAATGTCCGAGTGTTTGCCTGGATTTTATTTTAATAAATATAATTTCATACGGTTGAACGTAGTGAATTAGAGTGAAATTATTTTCTCTTGTCTTTTCATGATGTATATAGGTGTCGCACCTATCGTGTGGTCAGTTTCCCGCCGAAACGGGGGTTTCGGTCATTCAGCACGACAGCGCCAAAGCGATCGGTCCGCTTCTAAATAATTGGTAAATTAAATTGTTGGTAATGGCTGAAAATGAGAAGTTAGATGTGCATGACCGTGAGGTTTCACTTAGTGATGTGATGCAAGCTGTTAAAACGCAAGGTGAATTTAACGCTAGTTTAAGGAAAGACATTTCCGATTTAAGACAAGAAGTTCACGGGGCTACTGTTTCTGTTGCTTCCCAAGTTAAAAAGTTAAAAACTGAATCCCAGTATAATTGGAAATACGAGGGGAATAAAGTTCTATTCCTTCTTAACACTGAATTTTTAGAAGATCTCACACAATCCATTTGGGCAATTGATAACTCAAAAGTTGATTATGCACGAGATACTATCAAAGAAGTAATTGATAAGATCAAAAGACGAAATAAACTTATCAAAATCGCCGATAGCAGCGAAGGGGGATGGGAGACTGTTCGTCAGTATGAAACTAACCCAGTAGCAAGTGACTCTGACGATGAGAGCAAAATAAATAAAGCAGAAAACAAGGCGTTACGTAAACGCAATTCAAAAGGGAAAAAGGCGGCTGCTAAGCCTAACTTTAATTATGAATCGAGTGCTCCTTCTCAATTTAATGCTACTTTTCCAGCAAAAAATCAGCCCTTTCGTGACCCCCAGTCATGGTACAACGGGCAAGCCTTGTACCATGGTCAAGCCAGTCAAGCCAGCACGAGTGGTAATCAGCGAGGAAAATCGCTAGAACCGGGAATAAATTGTGCCCCGTAAAGAATTTAGAGAAGTATTTGGAATGGAGTAATAATCAAACGGATTGTGATTTATATTTATTTCGGAATTTGACGAAATCCAAGGATAGCTTTACATTCCGTAAAGACAACAAACCTCTTTCATATACAAAAATGAGCGAGCTTTTTATTGAAGTTTTTACTCCGTTTGTGCCGAACATAAAATCATTTGGTCTCCATAGTTTGAGAGCAGGTGGGGCATCTGCAGCTTGTAATTTTGGAATTTCGGATAGACTGTTTAAAAGGCATGGACGATGGAAATCGGAGACTGCGAAAGATGGTTATGTGAAGGACTCTTTTTCCGACAAAATGTTGGTTTCACTAAATTTGGGTCTATAGATATATTTTTGAATAAATCTCTATTTTTTCATACGTTTTTTCCCGTTCTTTAGCACAGCAGCGGCGTTGTCGTGTAGCTTTGCACTTTATTTATGAGTTTTGTATTCTTTAAGAAATAATTCATGGAAGCCATATATTGTTGGAAATTTACACATGGCCTGGGCCGTGATATTCGAATTTTATCCTGAGCGTTAGCGAGGGATAAAATTAACGAATATCACGGCCCAGGCCATGTGTAAATTTCCAACAATATATGGCTTTCATGAATTATTTCGATTCTAATAGGACAAATACGGTCATTAAAAAACTGAGGCGAGGGTGGGTATGCTGTGTGTGTGGCTATTCTTTTTTACTCCCTGCTAGATAAAGCTCAAATATATCTTTATAAATATGTAGCTTGCGTAGGTTAGTTTGTGAATAACTGCTAGAAAAAAAACTTTTTAATTCTTTAAATTCTCAAACCCAACATTTGCCATTTTAAATTTACATGTTTTTCTCGTAACCTTCCTTTAAATTCAAAGTTGACATTTTGTAACTAAGGAGCCGCCATGTTGACTTGCTGAAACGAGTAAATATGCGAATAATGCAATAGAATAGAAAATAAAACAAAACCTACCTCAAAAATCAGTTTTAATACAATATCATACGAATTCCGATGGTTCATGCAACAGAAAACTTTCAACTTTAGCAGTTTCATTTGTATGACGTCATGTTTTGAAATGACTTAAATGCGCCAAAAAGATTAAAAAACTTTCGCGTAATTTTATTTAATTTTTATTTTGTTGATTTTTCCGAGCTCTTGTGCATTACTTCTTTTTATTATGCATACGAATAAGAAAAAAAGTTATTTTGTCTTTTTTAATTGCCCTTTTTAAAACAATAAAATCGGCAGAGGGTCTGCAAATAGGTTCCAATACATGTAGATTTACGTGGGAAGTATATTGTAACAGCCATTATTATGTATATCTCTGAGTCTGCGCTAGGTATATTTTATCGAGAATTTTATCACAGTGTTGTTTACAAAGCTAAAGAAGCACGTCATATTAGAATTATACTTTCACAGTAAAGGTTTTTCTAAGGCATACATTATCAAGGGGTGACGTACATGAGACGAGTATTATATATATAGTGAAGTTTACTACAGAATGAAGGGTGTTACAAGAGAAATATAATTTCATACGGTTGAACGTAGTGAATTAGAGTGAAATTATTTTCTCTTGTCTTTTCATGATGTATATAGGTGTCGCACCTATCGTGTGGTCAGTTTCCCGCCGAAACGGGGGTTTCGGTCATTCAGCACGACAGCGCCAAAGCGATCGGTCCTCTTCTAAATACTTGGTAAATTTTAATTTATTCAATAAGTCCCCCCCTTTTTTAATTATTTATAAGATATATAGGATTGATAGGACTGGAGGGTTGTTTTTTCTTTTTGGTATTGTATTTTGTGGAGTATATAGTTGTGTAGTTGTGTATATGTGTATAATATATATATACTTAGTGTTTATGAATGTTCATGTGTAACATATTTAATAAACATAGCAGCGGCGTTGTCGTGTAGCTTTGCACTTTATTTATGAGTTTTTTATTCTTTATACTTTCACAGTAAATGTTTTTCTAAGGCATACATTATCAAGGGGTGACGTACATGAGACGAGTATTATATATATAGTGAAGTTTACTACAGAATGAAGGGTGTTACAAGAGAAACATAATTTCATACGGTTGAACGTAGTGAATTAGAGTGAAATTATTTTCTCTTGTCTTTTCATGATGTATATAGGTGTCACACCTATCGTGTAGTCAGTTTCCCGCCGAAACGGGGGTTTCGGTCATTCAGCACGACAGCGCCAAAGCGATCGGTCCTCTTCTAAATACTTGGTAAATTTTAATTTATTCAATAAGTCCCCCCCTTTTTTAATTATTTATAAGATATATAGGATTGATAGGACTGGAGGGTTGTTTTTTCTTTTTGGTATTGTATTGTGTGGAGTATATAGTTGTGTATATGTGTATAATATATATATACTTAGTGTTTATGAATGTTCATGTGTAACATATTTAATAAACATAGCAGCGGCGTTGTCGTGTAGCTTTGCACTTTATTTATGAGTTTTGTATTCTTTATACTTTCACAGTAAAGGTTTTTCTAAGGCATACATTATCAAGGGGTGACGTACATGAGACGAGTATTATATATATAGTGAAGTTTACTACAGAATGAAGGGTGTTACAAGAGAACAACTACTAAAATATACAGTACTATATACTATATATATGATACATTTTGTCTGGCAATTAATAATTGTTCGTGAATATGAACTATGCACTAAATCAGAAAAAGTAACCGCTCAGGATAAAAGTTGATATCAGACGGGTTTAGTTGTTCTGTTTCGGTCTTTGAATGTTTTATTCTCTTAGACGTTTTACAATGTAGCAAACCAGGCTCGACTTTCATTAGGAAATATGTTAAATAAGTTCTTAGAGACATTTTAGCATATTGCAATTTATTTTTAATGTTCAAGTACAAACGCGTCGCTATGATGATATTTTATATGCTTAAATTTTCCAAATGATTTTGACTGGGTTCGTGATTACCAATGTTTAGTTTTAGGTTTAGATTATTAACGTTGTCTGTCTTTCCGTCGTTTTTACTTTTTATTTGATGTTGCGGTCTTTTTTGTTTGACTTGTGATATTTTTTATTGTCACCTTGGTATCTTTTCCCTCCTTATCCATTTCCAGTGTAGATAATAAACAACAATTAACGTTCTGTTTCTTTGATTATTTGTTTACTAGTATATCCGGTTTATCTTTCATTTTGACAGCGTTTGATCTTTACTTCAAAATAGTTCTAACTATATTGATGTCTATTTTTCGTGTAGCTTTTGATAGTAAATGGTCTAGATAGAAAAGGGGAGGTTTGTATGCACGTAAATCTGGTATGTTTAACACAGAAAATGTTGTGTCGTTAGTTAGTGAGGATATATGATCCATGTCGTCTTGTTGATGGTTTAATCCACCATTTTCTACATTTGAAAATGCCTATACCAAGTCAGGAATACTTTCCGATTTGATTTTCCTCTGAGTTCAGTATTTTTGTGATTTTACTTTTTATCTATATAATGTAAAAGAAGTGCGAAAGATACCAGAGGGACATTCAAGCTCATAGAACGAAAAATAAACTGACAACGTCACGACTGAAAAAGAAAAAGACAAACAGACAAGTAAAAGTACACAAGATACAGCCCGTAACAGAGTAGTGACCGAATTCGCGTTTCTTTACCGTCAGAATAAGTTACGTAATCGACAAACTTATTTCAGAAGTGACATAATTTAATTTTCTTCATCGACAAAATATTTCATGTCCAACGTGTAAGTTTTCATTATTTAAGTCGAAGTTTTTTTAACACAGTAAAACATTTTTTATAATCAACCTCTGTCATTGGCATTTTCATTTTAACGGTAAAGGATCAAATACGGGATCTCTGAAATTTCTATCATTTGTTACGAGGAAATCATTATTCAATCGAACATATGTCTTTGTTCATGACACATATTATGAAATACAAAGGAGTTGAAATGATCAAATACTTTCGAACTGACGGAAACAAAAATACATAATCTAGAATGTGTGTTCTGTCATAAACTTCATGGCTTCGTCGTGCGAATCGACGAGATCATGTTACATGTAACTGATCTTAGCTGTAGAAACAGTTGGTGCGACCTCGATAAAATCTTTATCAATTTAATATAAGCGATAAATATTCATGACGACAATGATAATGAATTTATTGGAGTCACATCCACTGTTTCTACTGTAAACATGAACTCGTCGGTAAGTGCAATTAAGAAACTTTTTAAGATTGAGATTGTTGGTTTATTCTTTACACCTTCGAGGTATTAAAATTATTTCAGTGTTTATTTAAAGTTAAATTTATTTTCAAATCTCTTCTGTTTAAAATTGTCGAAACTTCCGTTTAAGATTTCTGTGGTAAATTATCTATTCTATAGTTAGGACCATTTTATAATAAATACCCTTTTGTGCAAGCATACTTTCTTTATAGAAGTATAGATCTGCTGGTTATAGATTTTTTTTCATAACTTTCATTATTGTGACGACGCGCTATGAAGTTCAGATTAATTAATAAATGAAGTTGTATATAAATTTTTGGTCATAAACACAAATCTTTTAAACAGTTCGACGAGTGCGTCAATGTTACAGTAGTCTGTTTACTGTAAGTTACTAAGCTTGGCCCGATTCATCTGTAACAGTCATTTATGGAAAGTAATTCACCACTTTCTGAGACATTCATTTTTATTTCACCATCAGACATGGAGCTACATTTGTAAATAAAGGAAAACTCTCAAATTAAAGAAATTGGACATGATATACTGAAACTTTCTTATAATCAATTAAACGACTGCTTTTCTTAGATATGTGATTTTTCATGGTCAAACTTTTTCATTGTTAACGGACATTTTGAGATTTTTTATTGTAAAAAAATGGTGTTTTTTAAAGAAATCAACATTCAAAATTTAGAACTTCATGAACATGTACAGGAAGCTGAATTATTGCACATATATGTACAACTTAAAATTGTACTTCGATCTGTTCCGTCCTTAAAATATTCTGACCGTCCTAAGATTTAATGTACGGAAATGTTTCGGTAAATTAAATTCCAATCCGAGTTGAATGTTTTTGACACACAAAAAGAGAAACCAGAATCTCTTGATGACCAAACGTATGTACACGTTGGGGCGATTTAGAGCTTTTCAGAAGGAGTGAGATCCCATCCTTGTTGAAAGCCTTGTGGAGACCTCTAGATTTTTAAATTCCCTCCGTTTTTCTCATGGATGGAGTGTGGTCTCTCAGTAAATTACCCCATATCTTTTCATTTTCCTATTTACCGAAGGTTCCATGTGAAAATTTCCATTGAACCATATCTGTTAAACTAAATGTACAAAACAGGCTCAAGAAAAGGCGAAATTTCTTTTTCAAACCCGAACTAGAAATCCATTTTTTTCTAATAGAGCACCTTACATTATCGTCAATGAGTTCAGGCATGTGAAAAATTATATAATCATACACAAGAAAGAAATCCTGAACAGGCTTTCAGCAATAATTTTTACCTATTTAATATTAAGTAAATATTAACATGTACATGTATTTGATAAAGTACATATATAACAAAGAAACTGCCCGGTATCCGACGTAAGAGTACACTTTTTACTGCACTCATAGTCGGGTGCGTTCACTACGAGGACTCTTATACTCAACTGCGCGTGAAGTAAAAAAAATATTCTCTATGTGTGCCATTGCAAGAAATAGTTTTGCTCCTTATTTTGTCATATTAAAAAAATTCTCAACAACATTTTCCCGTTTAAACTGTACTAGAAAAAAGTTTGGCATGTGAAACGGACGAAGACATATTCTAACCGAAGTACAAATACCAGTCCTCCCTTTTGTGAAAACATATGAGAAAACATTTCAAAGTTATTGATTGAATTCAAATCCATCACACATACGGTACACATTGTAGTCCGAAAAAATAGAGGACTTCATTCCTATCAAACACCTTTTTAATTGTTTACCAGTATATTTCTTTTAGTTTTGGGTAAAATGAAAGGAAATAATACTATCAAGACGTCCTTCCATAAATCTTTTTTTTCTGTTCTGACTTTGAAGAAATGACTACTTTTCGCCCAATCGAAATGGTGCATGGACATATTTTGTTTCATATTATTAGAATTATTTTCAATATTATCGGTATTAAACTTGATTATCGACACATGAAAGTTTGTCAGCATTGTCAATCTTTTTAACGTTAAAGTACCAATAGTTCGGTCACTACTGAATTAAGTTTGTCGATAACGTAGCTAATTTTGACGGTAAAGAAACATCAATTCGATCACTTCTCTGTTACGGGCTGTACGACATACAAAACTAGACTAAGCAAAGCGAATCCCACTGAAAATTAGGGGTTATCTCAGGTGATCCGGAAGGGTAAGCAGATCCTACTCCACATTTAGTAATTGTTTTGATAACGTTTATTTTTGTCAGTAACTCTAACACATTTTGACATAAATCAGCCGTGTTTTCATAAAAATATTTTATTTTACAAATATACATTAACGATTAACAATGTAACCAACAGTGTGACATATATCACGCTTAAACTCTTCAGAAAAGGTATGCGAAATAAATAACAAAACTTTCTACATATTTTAACGACTCCAGCCGACAATTTACGTAAGGATGCACATAAACCTTATAGTTAATAAAAAATAAGCACATTACCACTATGCATTTACTGGTGACGCTGAAATATGTAAGACCAGTCTACAATTGCAACACATGAATATACACAAAAAAATAATTATATTAATTATACTAATCATAGTTTTTAACTTTTAACATCTTATTGAAATGTACATTGGTTCTTTTGTAAACAAACTATCGATCACTGTGTAACTTATTTATTGAGATATATTTTTGTAGCTTTTCATATGTATTTCATATATATTTAATGTCTTTCATCAACACACATTAGTTCTGTTGATAGAAAATGGAGACAGATTTCTGTAAGTATAGTAGTCGACTTCCCTTGTATCTTCTCTAACTACAATAAATGAGATATCATGATGTAAACAATATATTAATCCGTATTTTAATGCATGTTTTAAAATACGCTTGATTCTGAAAAAAACAATACTGAAATCCAACGCAAAATGGGAAGTTCACAAAAAGTAACAAAATAAAACCATACCAAATCAACGGAACAAGGGGAGAAAAAAATGCCATATTCCTAACTTGGTACAGGCATTTCGATGAAAATGGTGGGTTAGAAATGGTTTTTATAGAAAGGTTACCTCTCTTAATTACTCAATAAGACAATAGTTTGTATCTAGCAGCCACTACTGTGCATACATACATAACAGTAATACACCCTAATTGACTAAGCAATTCCAAGAAACTTACTAATCAATTAAACGGAGGTTGATAATTCCAGACTAAACCCGATTGCATTCAAAGACTTATTGACGTAAGTCACATATAAAAGCAAGCATATATAATTATTATAAAACAGCTCTTGATAATCATTATACATTATTTATATAACATGAACGCCTTTTAAGCTGTTAGTCCAAACAAATGATGTTAAACTTACATTTAGATTTTGATATTCCATGTTTTATCTACAGTTTCATCTAATTTGCTTTACAAAAAAAAACACCATTTAAAGCAAATTTGGTAAATGGGTACCTGATTCTTACACCGAAAAATTACAAGAGTTTGATTATTGTATCTTTAATTTTTTTTATATATATACATATATATTGTATTGGTACAATTCGTTGGCTATATTTGTACTGCATTGTGCTTTTAAAGTATTAAACGTAGAGTAGTATGGTGGAAATGTATGTTTTCCTGTTTATGACAGAAATTTCGAGTTTTAAATCAATTGGCAGATACATACTTCATGTGCATACATTTTTTTTGCTTTGTATAATTGGGACTAGTTTATGAATCGGGTACAATAACGTTTGAGTAAATGACATAACAATTATTCAGGTAAACGCTACTTACCTAATAGTTCAAAGACCTATCGTTGCCATAGTTCAACTGAAATGTTAAAATGAAACGTTGTAAAAATGTCACAATCAAACAAAAATTAGTATGTCTGATAATATTTGTGCTAACCATTGGTTACGATCCAGTCCCCTCCTATACACCCTTGGCAAATTAAGCCAGAATTTGGAATTACAATGCTGCACCACCTACCGGTCGATAAAAGTCATGCCCATTCCGACTTCATCATTATTGACCAATGGCAGCACTTTCACTCTCCTCAGTGTCGATATGTAAAAATTACTGTTTATAGTGTTTACAAATTTCTGGAAGCAAAATTCAAAAATATACGTTGACATTTCAACATTTTCGTTAGAAACATACTCAGGAACGCCAGTTGGTTGGTTAGGAACTTTAAAATTGATTGTCACTAAATATCGTCATATGTTTAGGGGTGGGGTTTAAAAACTTGTTGCACAATCAGCAATTGTTTATTTACATTTTCTACATTTACACGTGATCATCTTAAGTGGGTTTTTGATTGGATGCAGTCACCTACAACTGCGATCAATCAACAGCATTACCTTGTTAATTTGAAATTCTATTATAATCCGCCAAAGGTGAAGAGAAGGGAACTGCATCGTAGCCCTTAGCTAGCGAAGATGATTTGATTACTGATCAATTCAATATTTAATTTGCCAGTATCCAAAATATCATATTGATTTGTTATTGTAACTGAATAGACGAAGTAATTAAACTAAACGATAGAAGCAAACAAATAGAAATAACTTTCAAATGAAAAGAGAGTAAATTAATTTTTAATAATATCCATTATAGAAAACGCTATAATAATAATCCGCATGTCAAAAAGCCCTTCTTGAAGCAAGGTTTTCAAATTTAAGTTATTAATTCTTATGTTCCACAATTATTTTGAATTGGGAGTATGAATGAATACAATTAAGCAGCAGGAAAGGAAAGCATCTGCATTAAAGCATTCAATTCGTTTGCATCAATGCATTTCATTTTAAATTCAAAGATATTATCTAAATGTTGATACAAGGCACTTGCCCAATATGAAAATACATGAAAAGCCCAAGATATGCAACAGAAACATCAAAATCTGAAAGAATGATTAAAGAAATTAATCTATTACCGTCAGTCAGCGAAAGTTTTCCAAAAGCTTCACTGAAATACACTGGCAGGTACAGGAGTAAACAGATCATTTACCTGTTCGCTTTGGCATGCGTAGTGTATATATGTAATAAAACTCTTCTTTTTTTACCTGATATGCAAGCAATCTCATTCTTTTAAAAAAAGCATAAACAGTAACATATTTTTTTTCTTGCAGTCTTTAAAAATACCTTTGGTTGGTTATGAAATGCATTGTAAATAACATGTTTGGGTGTAGTGATGATTTTTCCTGTCGACTGTTTTTCTTTGGTTTACTACATACTAAGGACTATGTTTTTGGGAGAAGTGAAAACGAGGTGGATACCAATAAACCATCAAAACTAATTAAGCAAAAAAAAAAAACCAAAACAAACCGGACACAGCATGACACAAACACAAATATCTTCTTTTATTGTAACCTTGTCTACTACAGGTTGTATATTTTAAAATCCAACTCTGATTGTTATTTAAATAAAGGCAACAGTAGTATAGCGCTGTTCAAACTCATAAATCCATGGACAAAAAAACAAAATCGGGGTAACAAACTAAAACTGAGGGAAACGCATTAAATATCAGAGGAGAACAACGAAACAACACTACAATGTAACACACACAGAAACGGACCAAGCAACAGAAAAAATCCCACGAGAATAAATACATACCAAGGTTGATATCGTCATGAACTTTTTTGTAAAATTTCTTGCTCTTTATAAAGCATCAAGAAAAAAAAGGATAATTTCTTAACGTCATTTCAAGACAGAAATTGAGCCAGTGATTTAATCATAAATCAGACTTTTATTTCTGATTACGAAATGCTATACATTAAGAACTTGTGGTTGGAGACTAAATGCTTCCTTCACTCGGATTTTCATATCAATATTGACTTTCTAATGAATCCAATTCACTAAAACCAATGATAGACTCTTTTTTGATTTTGAAGTTAAGTATGAGCTCTCTCTCCACGTTGAGTCAAACTTTTACTATTTAGATGAAAATTCACAATAAAGTGTTGTTCCTTTCCTTTTTTTCTAATGTGGTTAGGGATGTTTTTGTCATGAATTAAGACACCATATCAGTTCATGTCCATTGCAAAAGAGACTTTATCTAAATTACATTTTAAACCCTCTTGCAAATTATAATCAATTGAACAATTTTTTTGAAAGAATGTTCTGTGGCTATTTTAACACTTAATACCAACAAAAATACTAATGGTACACCACGGTCAATTCCTCATAGTTTACCAAGCATACAATCAATGATACAATCACGGTCAGTTCAGCAAAGATTAGAATCATTTTAGATATACATTTTTTTATTGTGAAAATGAATACCGGAAAAGTTCTGAATTTTAAATCGTTTATAAAATTAAATATATATGTTTGCAGTATTTTGAGAGCGACCTTTCCGCTCTGCCATTTTCATTTTATGCCAAAAAAGTGTTTGAAAGATCATACATGTATATAGTGTATTTGCATAAGCAAAGCTAGTAATAAAAGCAAGCATACCTTTACGACTTACTTGGCACCCCACCAATACTGGATGACAAATCTGATTCTGTTCTTTCGAAACCTTCTATCCCGGATACTGTTCCTGGTGGCGCTACCCCTTTGGATGGAGAAAATGTTGAAGTTTTTTCAGTTCGCATTCCTGGGAAACCTGACATGTTAGATCCAGATCCTGGAAAGCTAGCCATTCCAGATGGAGTTTCAGTTGCTTGATTAGCAGATCGTGCAGATATAAAATCGGATCCTGGAAAACTGTTTACTGGAGACCTAGCCTCGCTTCCAGGAAAACCGGATGAAACAAATGGCACTTCTAATCCAGAAATTGAGACACTCGATTTTTGAGATTCTACAGCATTCCCCATTCCGGGGAAACTTGATGCTACGTCTGAACCTGCTCCAGGGAAACTGGAGGAACTTGCTCCACCAAAGCTGGACGTACCAGATCCAGGAAAACTGGACTCGAAATTTGCACTAGGAAATTCTGAAAATGTTGGTGCTTCTGTAGGTTCGGTCATTACTGGAGCTGCCATGTTTCCTATTGGAAGATCAGTTTAGGTATTATATAACTTGAATAATCAAGCACTAAAACTATTTAGTCTTTTACATTACAATCTAGCTCACTTATTGAAGTTTCATTTTTTTTAAAAGGCTTTACTTAAAAGCTGAAAAAAGTTACATATGAAGTAAACCAGTTGTTTTCAATACTAAGTTCTACGTAAAAAAAAATCGATATTACAAGTTTAAAAGTGAATTCTCTTTACAAACATACAAATTGTTCTGTATTTTTTTGTTAACTTGTCTTGTTTCCAAATTTTCACAAAAATTAATCTTATTGATACACTTTTTACTCTGAATTATGTTAAGTATGTATAAAATTTGTTATTAATTCTTAGCGAGGTTTGAACATAACAAAGTGTCTTTTCAAGGAAGGCATATATATTTGTGCTTAAAAGTATAAATATTCCCGTTTAAACAAATTGAAGTTGCATTTTTGAATTGCTTTATAAGTATCTAAATAACACGCAGTATTTATACAAGGTACTGACGAGTAAGCAAGGATATAGTCAACATTTTATAGAATGAATTTTAACGTAGAGGGACATAGCTTATCATTTGGAATTTATATTTGTATTAATATTTAATACAACAATGGAAATTAAAAAGGGAACATATTTTTTTCAAATACTAAAGTATTTCAAAAATAAAATTTTATACATATAGTACGAGTTTTATATGTATGAAAGAACAAGACAAGTTGATTTTCAGTAGTGCTCAACAATTATGAATCATTAATCTAAAAATAAACACCATAGAGTAAAGAAAAAAGAAATGTACTCCTGATAAAAAAATGCACGAATATTGATAGGTACTTGTTGCAGTTTTACGAAACCACATATTCACGTTGTCTGTCTGAATACACATATTCACGTTGTCTGTCTGAATACACATATTCATGTTGTCTGTCTGAATACACATATTCACGTTGTCTGTCTGAATACACAGTTTCAGTAATATTTTAGCACTCCTTATAAAATCACTCAATATTTTTTGGCACAAAAAAACAAGATGAATTAATTTTTATAGTTTATGGTAATTAGATATAGGAAGATGTGGTGTGAGTGCCAATGAGACAACTCTCCATACAAATAACAATTTAAAAAGTAAACCATCATAGGTTAAAGTACGGCCTTCAACACGGAGCCTTAGCTCACACCGAACAACAAGCTATAAAGGGCCCCAAAATTACTAGTGTAAAACCATTCAAACGGGAAAACCAACGGTCTAATCTATATTAACAAAACGAGAAACGAGAAACACGTATATATTACATAAACAAACGACAACTACTGTACATCAGATTCCTGACTTAGGACAGGTGCAAACATTTGCAGCGGGATTAAACGTTTTAATGGATCCAAACCTTCTCCCTTTTTCTGAAACAATAGCATAACATCACAACAAAGAAAAACATACGATAAAATATCAATTGGCAGACTTAACTCAATCAAAATACCTATTTGCTGAAAAAGGAAAATATTTCATTTGATCTAATAAAAATAATTTATGTTTCGTATTTTTTAATGCTCTTGATAAAAGTTCATTAAAATAGTATTCCTTGAGATTGGATAAAGTTTTATTTGTTCTCAAGATATAAGTGGCCAAATGTGCGTCGTATTGTTTGAATTTGTTGTAAGTTTCTTTATATTGTCTTCGAATTAAAACATGAAGACCATCATCAGTAGACCTGAGTGTGGTTGTTAAGAATACATACGCTGGTTTATATCAAAATATTGACGCATAATCTGTAAGGGGTATTGTTTTTCTAACTAACACATTCTTTTGAATGCATGAATTGTTTTCTCTGGATTTTAAGCAAAACATTCAAATTTTCCATGTACAGGAATTTGAGGGGATATCTTCATTGATTACATCTTTAAACATTTGAATAAAGTACGAAGTTAAAGAGCATTGAGGACCAAAAATTGCTAAAAGTTTTGCCAAATACAGCTAAGGTAATGTATTCCTGATGTAGAAAAGCCTTAGTATTTCAACATTTCCAAGTTTTGTTAACAGTTAATTTATAAACATAACCATTTCAATGATAATTCATGCAAACAGAGAAGTGTTGACTACTGGGCTGGTGAAACCCTCGGGGAATAAAAACTCCACCAGCAGTGGCATCGACCAAGTGGTTAGAAATAAAAAGGACCATGATATGATTTGCACTTTCACATCAAATTATAACTGTTTCCTTGAGATTCCAATGTCACGAACAATACTTTTTCCACATTGGCTTTTCGTTGTCACTGTTCTCAAAACATGCTGTTTTCAAAAAAAAATATTTTTCTTGTATCACACATGCATAAAGATTGCAACTAAAATGATGCA
The DNA here is from genome assembly GCF_963676685.1 of Mytilus edulis. Classification (NCBI taxonomy): domain Eukaryota; kingdom Metazoa; phylum Mollusca; class Bivalvia; order Mytilida; family Mytilidae; genus Mytilus; species Mytilus edulis. The sequence continues at coordinate 79,347,478 of NC_092345.1, read as the reverse complement.
CTAAGGGTGCTTCTATTATTTTATCGATTGACGTCAATTCATTCCACCCTCATACCGGTATGTAAACAAACACAAATAAAAGAAGCTGAATATGTTCATCAAAGACTAGTAAACATACATTTAAAATATAATGTAAACATATATGCCACCTTACATATCAATCAGATTTGAGTGATTCAAAATTTAGAAAAAGTTGATAGAATTTATGGAAAAAATTATTTGACGAGAAATATTTAATTTAATTATCAATAGAAATTGGTATTTTTGGGGCTTCAATTTTATCGATCTAAAAGATACCAGAAGGGAAATGGTTATAACTATTAGTTATTATTGTTAGTATCATATTAAATTATATTTCACATTATTATGTGGTGGATTGGTAAAACCCTCAAACTTATGATAGACTCTGGAATAAACTTAAAGGGGCACTAGCTACGATATATATAAAAAAATAAAGTATGATTTTTTTTTAGATCAATCATTAATCAAATTGGAATAATGAAATAATAATTTGCTTTTAGCAATCAATTTCCTTTAATTTTGTTGAAATAAGCGATTAAACATAATTTTTGACTGATTCACTTGCAAGTGAAAACGTCATCATCATTCTAACCGATATTCATGTGAACTTCAAGTTAACCCCTAGCTAGAGATTGACGACGCATGCATTGTACGTGTACTGGTTATTTAAAGAAAAAGAATGTCAACAATGAAAGTGAAACTACGGTAAATCATTTGATTACTAATTCGATGCACATAAAATCATTCTTATATGGTTAAAAACAATGAGAAACATCTATTTATAATCTATAAAATAAAATCAAACAGACCTATAGAAATGCAATTGCACGTGTAGGTTTAATCTATTCGTATCTTTATTTTTGTTTACATCGCTTATATGGTCATCTGAGGTCAAATCGATAGTTAATTAGATGGCGTCTGGACTAAAATACACACGAAACGAACCTATATATTATCTACCCCATGCTCTGTAAACTGTTTATTTTAGACTTTTGATAGTTTGGATAAATGTTTTACATTGTTCTAAACCAAATATGAGAATTTGAGTCAAATCGGTTACAATGAATTTGACAGCTAGTGCCCCTTTAAGCATGCATACATCTGCTGAGATTTCAAAATAATTGGTTTAGTGCAGGATGGACTAGTAAAAAAGCGAAATAACGCCACGAAAACTGATTATTTTAATAAGGTAAAAAATCTCAGTTTTTATACATCGTTGTTAAATATTGAAGACTGACTTACTATTTCGCTCATCAATAAGATTTTGGAGAATTTGCATCATTTCACCAAGATTATTTTTGTCAGCATTAGTAAGATCAAGGACTGCCATGACAAGTCCATTCCCGCGCTGATATATTCCTGTAAAGCAATAGTGTGCAGAAGCAATGCAAGACAACAATTAGTGAAACGGATACATTTACCAATTAAACCAGGAGTGCGCCTCATGGCATATTCTGAGCTTGTGAGAACAGATTATTACAATATATATATATGTTATAAAAGTTTTTTATACACCTCATGCGTTTAAAAATAAAGTTATATATTCTACAGATTACAAAGGAAGGTTGTGATAACAATGTTATAAATTAAAGCAAAGGCAAGCCAGCAATAGTATATTTGTCGTTTAAAAACCTGAGAAATAAAAGAGCGAAATTTTCGATTTATTTATAATATTGTCGAAAAATTTGAACATTAAAAAACTTGTATTCCTTTAGAAAAATATCATGTTCTTTAAAAGTGCTGAAATGGTAAAATTTTTATTGCATTCTAGTAGTAACATTTCAATTCGAAACTTAACTACCATTTCAAATTACATACAAATAATATGTGAAAGTGTATTTTACATTCATTTTAAATGAATATATATATAAAAAGTAAGTTTAAGCATGTTAATTTCAAAGGAAACTGAAACACGATTGCTATGTAATTCTGGCATCTTTTTCGCGAAGAAACTACTTTTGATACGATTTGAAAAGAATTGCGACGCATTCTACGACGAATTCTAGTCATATTTCTGCTCCGAGTCGAAAATTCAAGAATCTTAATCATCACATTTCTGGCATGAACAGGAATGAAGTTACTTCGTTTATTCAAATTTCCAAACTACTATTCACGAGACTGTACATTCTCCCCTCAGGAAACACATAATTATTCATTAACAATTTTAAGTTATTTAAGATATCTTACGCCGTATAAAGTATCAATGCAACACAAAGCTATCATAAACCCTGCAGTTATCAGATGAGTAGTTGGTTTGATTATATGTTTGCATGAAAAATAATGATATGGAGATATTAAAGGATAGAAGTGACTGTTAAAAGTACATATTAATTACAATGCTCTCATTTTGGAAAGAAAATGCTTTACAGGATGTGTTAAGCAAAATATGTGATGAAATTCTTTCATATTTAAAAATATTAACCTGTTTTTGGTGGTGTAACATCAGCTGAGTTAACACCTACAATTATGATATCAAGTATATTTTATTTTATAGACAATTTCAAAAGGATTTTCTTGTCCCAAGCATAGATTACCGTACCCGTATTTGGCACACATTTTGGAATTTTGAGTCCTCAATGCTCCTCAAACTTTGTACTTGTTTGGCTTTTCAACTATTTTGATCTGAGAGTCACTGATGAGTCTTATGTAGACGAAATGCGCGTTTGGCGTATTTAATTATAATCCAGGTACCTACTTGATAACTACTTTCATATAGCGGTTTTTGAATAACAATCATATTCTTAACGGAAAATATGTGTGTTCTAGTACTTACAGCGTCCAATCATATTCATCTTCTAAACTCAAAACAACAAATACGGTTGCCTATGCCTGTGGTATTTCATATGAGACACATACGCGTTTTACAAGTACAGAAGATGTTAACTTATGCTACACGTTTAAAAGAAAAAGAAAAGTCGATACAAAAGCAGCTTGGGGTACTTAGAATTTTACTCTATAGTTCGATTTAAAGATAACAATTTTTTTAAAGCTACGTCAGTGCTATGATCTAGTCAATCTGCCTTGGTCACAAAAAAGCAACAAAACTGTACATATATACATAATTAAATAAATCACTTCTGTATGCATACTTTATTGAAGGCTTCTTGTTCACGTCGCCTTTTATGAGTTTGAGATGTTTGACAATGGGCGTGAAGCGAACACAATTCAATCTACTAGTTTCACAAATATATATATTGTTTTTTCATTAAAAGACTTATAAAATGCGAAAAGTTGTTGGCGGACGACTTCAATGGTATCGAGATGGTACAGAAATCTTAATTAAGGCATTAATTCACATAATGACATAATTTATATTTAAACATTTTGGAGATTCTAATATTCAAAAATAGTTTAAAGGAAACGAGGAAGCAGCTGAAATAGAAAAATAGATAAATCAGTTTATTTTTTTTTGCGAAATATATTGTATGCGCTTTAAAAGAGGGACGAAAGATACCAGAGGGACAGTCAAACTCATAAAGCAAAAATAAATTGACAACGCCAGGGCTAAAATGACAAAGACAAACAGACAAACAATAGTACACATGACACAACATAAAAATGGGCGAATCATAATCCAAATGATAACTGACGGTATAACTCATATTCATTGTGTATTTGAAATATGCATTATTCTTTCTAAATTTTTTGCCTTGAATTTTGGATCATTTGTTGTATCTACACTTTCAAATGAAGGTAAAAATCAAATTGATAAGTTATAACTGGGTATTATATTAATATGAGTCAATTATTCTACTATTTACCGTCTTTTTGTAATGAATGCAAACAGAGTATTGACTTTGACTTAATGGCGATGTAACCTACCAGGTTTAATTCCGGTTCTTGAATTAGGTTCAACCATTGTAACTCCTAATGTTGATGCGGAATTCACTCTCCCGAAATCTTGTTGGGATCCCATCATCTCACCTGCGGGAACGGGTGGAATGTTTACAGAAAAGGGCGAGCCTGTCGTACCTCTTCCAAGGTCAAACGGTGGAAACAGCTCGGCATCGGCAGATGCTGGAATGTTGTTTATATCTTTAGCGGGGAATACTGGGGGTGGAGGGGGTATTTCACCTGCTGTTAATCCGGGTTCCTCTCCTTAAATCACATAAAGTCATATTAAAATATTATTAATGAAAGAACATTTAAATGTTTAGTTTGCAATAATTCATTTATTAATGGAACATCTATTCATTGTTACGAAAATGTCTCTAAACATATGTATTATAATTAACACACTAATAAGTAAAACAGTATGTACAATAAACATATTAAACCTTTCAGCTGGTGCATTTTAGTTACAATAAAAATAAAGGAAAAGAAAACAGTTTGCTGCATTTTACAATCATATATAATCATGATATTTATTTCCTAAAATAATATATATATGAAATGAAACACAGATTATAATGGCACTAATCTACATGAGTAAAACAAATGTAACAATAGACAGTTAATATCATTCATTTTCTAATATCATTTTATCATCTATGTACAATTTGCGTACAGAAATTATATCAATCGGGTTTTTTTCATATCTTTTGTTTGTTGAACACGAAAGAAATTGAATCAAAAAGAAATAAAATTTGCTCTATTTTGAATGTTTCTGTATCTTTTATGCAAAAGATATTTAACATTTACCAGCAAAAGAGGGACTACGAATTGATATATTTTGGAACTTCGTACTATTATATATATATATAAAAAAAGAACTATACATATTACATAGGTTAAAATTATGATTTTGCTATCTATTAAAACACCAAATGGTAACAATTACCGCTTTTCAAAATGGATCAACCAACACAAAATGAATCTATCCTATGTGCATACATTTCATACGTATAAATACTTCCTTATACAGATTGAACCCATCATTTTGAAATGCCTGTACCAAGTCAGGAATATGACAGTTTTGTTGGTTTTTAATTACTTCCCTTTTTAAATTTACCTTGCGGATCGGTATTTTTGTTAATATATTTTTTAAAATATCTACCAAAAGATGCTAGACAGGTTTTATCTATGTCTTGTAAATCTTGAATAACCATTGATATCAACTGATACATGTAAAACATATAACAGAATGGGGGGACATTAATATATTATTTATAGCTTCCACTTAAGGACTTAACGATAGAAACGCCAACAACAGTAAACAGAGTATAAGGAAGTTTATATACGAATTGCAATGTAATCAACACAGCTAATACTACAACTAGAATCTACAAGCATTCTATGACTCAGTATATCGTACCAACGTTTGGAAATATGACATCTGAATTGGCTAAACCAATATTTGAATCTCCTGCTGCAATAATGTTTTAAATGTTGATTGATAATAATACGCACAATGAATGAGATGAATTGAAAATGAAAGAAAACACTGATCTATAAAAATTTAACACTATACATTTTATATTTTTTTTTAACGAGGTTGTCAATATTATAATAACAGATATCTAAACCGCTCAAGAATCAATTCCTGGTTTATAATCCTGGTACTTTTGATAACCATTATACGGGGTTTGAGGTGCTTGATCTTTCTGCATTGTGGTTTCTTGATTTCATTGGTGCAGATACACTACCTTCATTATGGTCAAACATTTGTGTTTGATTGCATTTCTCTTATTTTTCTCAGTTCCAACCCCTTATTATTCAGTTACCTAGTGTATAATGGATTATAATTCCTTTGTAGCTACATTATTTAAAATAAATATGAGATTTGTTTATTTTGTTTTGGAGTTTTTGTCTTATAGATGCTCACATATGTTCTTAAATATTCAACAAAAATGCGAAAAATCATTATGGATTCTTATAAAGTAAATAAACAGACTAAAACTATTTCTTTTAATGTATCGTGTATATAAAACATACCTATGTATAAGATAGAAAATCAATGTATATTTGGATTAAAGTTAAACATGATTAACTCCTACGAGTTGTCAGGTTATTGCCTCTTTGACATATTCCCTATTTCCTTTCTCAATTTTATAGATGTTATTCTACCTATAGGCATTAACATAATTTCATAAGCATATAATTTGCTTCGGTTTTACTTTCAATCGTATTCATACACAAGAACTACACTGTTAATCAAACGATTAAGAAGCATTGAAATGAACTTTCATTAAAGTGTTATTTCATTATGGATTCGGAAACATATAAATTACTGCGAAGGAAAGAAACGATCGGACCTAAATTAAATGACAGAGAATATGATTAATACAATGTAAATACAGTACGATTCATGTTAGATCTGTTACTTTCACCAATATCAATTATTCATGCTGAAAAGGAAGAGCAGTTAATCCTAAATAATATGTTTTAATATTATACCGCTATTCAAACGTATAGGAAACATTCAAATAAAATATCTTTAGCTTTCTTAACGTTAGTTTAATTGGTGGTAATTTAAAACAAACACAACTTCCAACATTTTTATTAGTAGGAATAATTATAAATACAAAAAAAATTAATACAAAGTTAAACATATTAAGTCAAAGAGTTCATAAACAAAATGCAAATTATTGTTAAAAATAGAAATAAAGGAGAGGTTAATGTTTTGTCATGTGATTATTACCTCCACCTCCCACGAATATTTCACATTATTATTAACGTTAATCTTTCACCAATCCGCTAAGGATGCATTTTTATTTACCATTTACTGATGATGTAGTTGATGAAACATCACTGGTTACTACAGCAGACATCGATGAATCATTTGGTATAATTTGATTGACTGTTCTACTTTCAGCAAATGATGTCAAGTCTGTTCCAATTTCTGGGAATGATGGAAATGTTGGGTCAAATGTCATTGGGTCGAGATCTGTTGTATCTGAAAATTTCATATTTGTTATTCTGGTCTCTGCTGGAACTGTTTCCCCTCTTAGAGACTCAGCATTCAAACTATTTGATTCAGAAAATGAAGATTTCACTGGGGTTTCAACAGTCACAACTGTTACAACTTGATTTTCAGTTGTAGGAAACTTCTGTATCGACAAGTTGTCAATAGCTCCAAACTGTAATTCATCTGTTACAGGGGGGTTCACAGACAAAACAGATAGATCACTACCGGAACCTTCTTGTGTGAATGATGTACCGTCAGTAATGGCACTACTTGAAGAAGTAGTAGAACTTTCAGTGACTGGTGTAGTTGTACTTATGTCTTCTACAATAGATGAACTAGTTGAACCGAACGTGCCTTGTGAATCAAAGCCATTATCCGGGAAAAAACTTACAGATGCGTCAGTATTGAATGCATCGCCATTAGAATTACCAGCATTATCCGGGAAAAAACTTACAGATGCGTCAGTATTGAAGGCATCGCCATTAGAATTACCAGCAGTGTCCATTGACATGTTTACGGATGAGTCTAACATTGAAGCCTCTGAAATTCTTGTGATTACAGAAGAGTTTGTAGAAACTGGCTCAATTGATGTGTTGCTGCTTGTTGAATCAGCAACAAATTCACCTGGAAATATATTCAATGGTGTTTCTACTGCTGAAACGCTAGAAGTTGACGAAAAAGAGTTATTTAGAGTACCTGGAAATACAGTTATTTCTGATATTTTCGTGCCTCTAGTAATACCTGAACTGTCCACTGCCATCGTTGAATCAGCATTGACGTCTCCTTGGATGGCTGAAATAGATGAATCTGACATTGTATTTGTAGCAACTAATTCGTCTATTGACGAAACGTTTGGCATGCTTGAAACAGAAGAATCCACCAATAAGTCCGTAACCACAGTTGAACCATTTGAACCATTTAAAAGAGTATTTGAAGACACATCATGCGAATTAGAGGACACTGCTGAAGATCTGTCGAAAGAAAGAATATCAGAAGAAAGTGGTTCAGGAAAGAACAAAGGACTGCTATCATTGGCGGTTGTAGTTTCCACCATAGGAAAAGAAAATTCTGGAGGGACTGTATTTTTTCCTTTCTCCAAAATCGATGATGGCACAAGATCAACAACTACAGCAGCCATAGTACTATCAGTCTTCTTAGTAATAGTTCCCGTTGAAACGGAATTTACTGCGACTACATTAGAATCAAAGGAAGAAAAATTATTCGTTGTGTCAATTTTGCTATTAAAGTCTACATCAGAGTTGATTACGTCAGATGGAATTTGTTCTTCTTGTTTGAGATTTGAGGATATCTGTTTGAAATCCGTTTCAGCTGTCATTGAAGTTGACGATATATTATTACTAATCGATTCGAAGATAACTGGTGTAGTCCCAGTAAGTGAACTGACATCTTTAGAGTCCAATTGTTCGATCACGAGTGAACTGTTGGCAGATTTAGATACGTTTTTTATTGAGGATATCATGGTGATATTTTCGCCCTGAACTGATTTATTAGTTTCATTTACAATCCAAAGTGATTCACCAGAAATAATTGGAGATAAGTCAGAGAAAGTTGAAGACTCAGATATTGCATCAGAAAATACAGTGGTTCCATTTGAATCTAGTAATACATCTCCAGCTGCTGGTGAAACTTGTGAAATATCTTCCAGTGTAATAGTTGACGATAGACCTCCATTCAAAGAAGATGCAAATGTTTCATTCACCGAAACTGGTTTTTCAAAACCAATACTTTCTGCAAGAGAATCATTCATGTTTTCTTCTAGAGCAAACAATGAATTATTTAGTTGCATTGACGAAAAAGACGAGTTTACATGTACATCTGACATTACCAAACCTGATTGTCCGAATTGTGATGATCCGTCAAAAGATGAACGAGAATGGTTAGTAGATGCGGTGTTCTGAGTGCTAAAAGAAATTTCATCTTTAACAGTGGATGTCAAAGTTTTCTTCGATGATGACATAAAGGTTGCATCTTGAGTATTGAAGGATGGCACTGCAATTTCCTCATTCCGAAACGTAGAAACATCATCAACAAACGAATTCGTTGGGACGTCTTTTAACAAAGAATTAGAATTTGAGGTTTCAGTCATCATGCGAGATTTATTGGACATTATTGGTGCCTTCTCTATTCTTGTAGAAGATGAGATGTCACCATCAGAAAATGAAAGAGAAACATCCTTCATTGAATTATCAATTGCCTCTATAGATAGAGAGGACGTTCCTGTTTCAAACGGTTCACGTAAACCAGCCGCTTGAAACAATGGAACGGATTTTTCTAGATCAAGCCTTGGAAAAGTATCTACGCTGGCAGATTGGAAAGAGGTAGATGAATCAACATTTCTTGACAAGGATGAACGTGAATTCTCCAACAACGCTTTTTCAGTTATACTTGTATCAGAAGATGCACTGAATTTTGACGAAGGCGAAACATCCGTCATCGAAGAAGTCAGATCTTTTGAAGAAAGTAAAGTATTACTCTCTGAAGTACTCAAAGAAAGATGTGGTACGACAGGTGGGGGCATGAAATCAGATGTGATAGGGCTTTCAACGTTTATAGTAACTGTGTTAGAATTTACACCATTCCTACCTGGAAAGACGGGGAGGTCAGGTGTCATACTCGAGTCTCCAATTGATTCAGCTCCTGAAATGTTCAAAATATCAAAACATAAGTATGTTTGGTTAGACGACTAATGGCATTAGAGGTATACTATTACCTAACATTCGAAAGACATATATATTTTGTTTTTCATATTCTATGCAGTCCATGTCGTGATTGTTTTTATAAGAAAAGAAAAAAAAATGTTCTGTTTGAATTATTTTTATGGTATAGATGGTGTAAATACATTTTCATTAAATGGAATCAATTCTCCAAATTTTGATAAATCAATGAAATTTCTTAAGTATATATTAATATATCTATTCGAACAGCAATCCATAAAATTTTATTTAAAAAGAACAGGGTATGATAAGAACTTATTGTCGATCAACTTTAAACGATGATCCAGCTTTTATCATACCCTGCTATTGCTATTTAAACACTGTATATTCAATGTATGTTCTCTTATTGACGATTTTGATTCCTACAACCTGAGTGTATCCACAAAAGAAACTAAGAAAACGAAAAAAAATCAAATAATATAACTCTTCAGAAATTTATAAATATTAACGACAGCTCACAATTTGGCTTAAAATCTTTTCTCTCTCATTTGACTACAATTGAAAAGTAAGAGCGGAGACAGTTTCAGACTGAATTTATAAAGCAGAATTTTTATACATGAGATTTAAATTATATTTTTTTATATATAAACACATATAGGGTCTTCTCTAAAGATACCTGGAAAAGCCGGTATATCTCCAATAAATTCCGTTGCCGCACTTGCCGAGGATCCTGACAAACTTTCAGCACCTTCAATGAAATCAAATTGTTCAACTTAATAATATAAACTAAATCGGCTTAAACTTGTTTAAATGTTATATAACGCAAATTATTTAATGGTATTCAAAACATTGTAGTGACATTCATCAAAAGCCAGTGGTATTTTTTTTTAATTTATGCTTGACTTGAAATACATGAAATGTGTTTGTCGACTGTTTTTCTTTACTACAGTTTGACTTTCTTAGTTTTTTTTTCCATATTAGATTATGACAGGACAACATGTATCTACAGTGTGAGAAGATGGAGACATACCTAGTATTTTGTTTGAACGACTTCACAAATTTGCTGTTGTTTATATTTTCTTTCAAATTGGTATTTTATTTATTTATAAATATGTTTATAAAATCAATGAAAATAAATACAATTCGTTTATTTCATTTTCATAAGTTCGCGTCATTATATTGATAACAAGTATGTGTATTACCTGGGAAGGCACTAATTTCGCCAGGAAGTTCATTCGTTACAGTGGACCCATCTGTAGAAGAACTGCTGGAACCTATTCCAGGAAACATGTCTACATTTGAAGGTACAATCTGATTTGCACTCATGTCAGCGTTAGTTTGTCCTCCTGGAAAGGCTCCGACATTAGAAGGTACTACTCCACCACCACTTCCCGGAAATGCCCCAACACTGGAAGGCATAGCTCTTCCACCACTGCCTGGGAAAGCTCCGAAATTGGGAGGCATAGGTCTCCTTGCCATGCCTTGAGGTGTTCCGACATTGACAGGCATAGTTCTGCCACCAACTGCACCTGGGAATTGTGAGTTTACTGGTGGAAAGTTTGGGTTAATTCTATTTGTTGCAGCAGCAGCCATTGCATTTGTATTCATTCTGTTTTGTCTGTTCATTGCTGTTTGGGTGGCAGCTGCTAAAACAAATCACTACTATAAACTTCAAGTATATGTCGTTAGTAAACAAATCACTACTATAAACTTCAAGTATATGTCGTCAGTAAACAAATCACTACTATAAACTTCAAGTATATGTCGTCAGTCAACAAATCACTACTATAAACTTCAAGTATATGTCGTCAGTCAACAAATCACTGCTATAAACTTCAAGTATATGTCGTCAGTAAACAAATCACAACTATAAACTTCAAGTATATGTCGTTAGTAAACAAACCACTACTATAAACTTCAAGTGTATGTCGTTAGTAAACAAATCACTGCCATAAACTTCAAGTATATGTCGTTAGTAAACAAATCACTACTATAAACTTCAAGTATATGTCGTCAGTAAACAAATCACTACTATAAACTTCAAGTATATGTCGTCAGTCAACAAACCACTACTATAAACTTCAAGTGTATGTCGTTAGTAAACAAATCACTACTATAAACTTCAAGTATATGTCGTCAGTCAACAAACCACTACTATAAACTTCAAGTGTATGTCAGTAAACAAATCACTACTATAAACTTCAAGTATATGTCGTCAGTAAACAAATCACTACTATAAACTTCAAGTGTATGCCGTTAGTAAACAAATCACTACTATAAACTTCAAGTATATGTCGTCAGTCAACAAACCACTACTATAAACTTCAAGTGTATGTCGTTAGTAAACAAATCACTGCTATAAACTTCAAGTGTATGTCGTCAGTAAACAAACCACTACTATAAACTTCAAGTATATGTCGTCAGTCAACAAACCACTACTATAAACTTCAAGTATATGTCGTCAGTCAACAAACCACTACTATAAACTTCAAGTGTATGTCGTCAGTCAACAAACCACTACTATAAACTTCAAGTGTATGTCGTCAGTCAACAAACCACTACTATAAACTTCAAGTATATGTCGTCAGTCAACAAACCACTACTATAAACTTCAAGTGTATGTCGTTAGTAAACAAATCACTACTATAAACTTCAAGTATATGTCGTCAGTCAACAAACCACTACTATAAACTTCAAGTGTATGTCAGTAAACAAATCACTACTATAAACTTCAAGTATATGTCGTCAGTAAACAAATCACTACTATAAACTTCAAGTGTATGCCGTTAGTAAACAAATCACTACTATAAACTTCAAGTATATGTCGTCAGTCAACAAACCACTACTATAAACTTCAAGTGTATGTCGTTAGTAAACAAATCACTGCTATAAACTTCAAGTGTATGTCGTCAGTAAACAAACCACTACTATAAACTTCAAGTATATGTCGTCAGTCAACAAACCACTACTATAAACTTCAAGTATATGTCGTCAGTCAACAAACCACTACTATAAACTTCAAGTGTATGTCGTCAGTCAACAAACCACTACTATAAACTTCAAGTGTATGTCGTCAGTCAACAAACCACTACTATAAACTTCAAGTATATGTCGTCAGTCAACAAACCACTACTATAAACTTCAAGTGTATGTCGTCAGTCAACAAACCACTACTATAAACTTCAAGTGTATGTCAGTAAACAAATCACTACTATAAACTTCAAGTATATGTCGTCAGTAAACAAATCACTACTATAAACTTCAAGTGTATGCCGTTAGTAAACAAATCACTACTATAAACTTCAAGTATATGTCGTTAGTCAACAAACCACTACTATAAACTTCAAGTGTATGTCGTTAGTAAACAAATCACTGCTATAAACTTCAAGTGTATGTCGTCAGTAAACAAACCACTACTATAAACTTCAAGTGTATGTCGTCAGTCAACAAATCACTACTATAAACTTCAAGTGTATGTCGTTAGTAAACAAATCACTGCTATAAACTTCAAGTGTATGTCGTCAGTAAACAAACCACTACTATAAACTTCAAGTATATGTCGTCAGTCAACAAACCACTACTATAAACTTCAAGTATATGTCGTCAGTCAACAAACCACTACTATAAACTTCAAGTGTATGTCGTCAGTCAACAAACCACTACTATAAACTTCAAGTGTATGTCGTTAGTCAACAAATCACTGCTATAAACTTCAAGTATATGTCGTCAGTAAACAAATCACTACTATAAACTTCAAGTATATGTCGTCAGTCAACAAACCACTACTATAAACTTCAAGTGTATGTCAGTAAACAAATCACTACTATAAACTTCAAGTATATGTCGTCAGTAAACAAATCACTACTATAAACTTCAAGTGTATGTCGTCAGTAAACAAACCACTACTATAAACTTCAAGTATATGTCGTCAGTCAACAAACCACTACTATAAACTTCAAGTATATGTCGTCAGTCAACAAACCACTACTATAAACTTCAAGTGTATGTCGTTAGTAAACAAATCACTACTATAAACTTCAAGTATATGTCGTCAGTCAACAAACCACTACTATAAACTTCAAGTGTATGTCAGTAAACAAATCACTACTATAAACTTCAAGTATATGTCGTCAGTAAACAAATCACTACTATAAACTTCAAGTGTATGCCGTTAGTAAACAAATCACTACTATAAACTTCAAGTATATGTCGTTAGTCAACAAACCACTACTATAAACTTCAAGTGTATGTCGTTAGTAAACAAATCACTGCTATAAACTTCAAGTGTATGTCGTCAGTAAACAAACCACTACTATAAACTTCAAGTATATGTCGTCAGTCAACAAACCACTACTATAAACTTCAAGTATATGTCGTCAGTCAACAAACCACTACTATAAACTTCAAGTGTATGTCGTCAGTCAACAAACCACTACTATAAACTTCAAGTGTATGTCGTTAGTCAACAAATCACTGCTATAAACTTCAAGTGTATGTCGTCAGTCAACAAACCACTACTATAAACTTCAAGTATATTTCGTCAGTAAACAAATCACAACTATAAACTTCAAGTATATGTCGTTAGTAAACAAATCACTACTATAAACTTCAAGTATATGTCGTCAGTCAACAAACCACTACTATAAACTTCAAGTATATGTCGTCAGTCAACAAACCACTACTATAAACTTCAAGTGTATGTCAGTAAACAAATCACTACTATAAACTTCAAGTATATGTCGTCAGTAAACAAATCACTACTATAAACTTCAAGTGTATGCCGTTAGTAAACAAATCACTACTATAAACTTCAAGTATATGTCGTTAGTCAACAAACCACTACTATAAACTTCAAGTGTATGTCGTTAGTAAACAAATCACTGCTATAAACTTCAAGTGTATGTCGTCAGTAAACAAACCACTACTATAAACTTCAAGTATATGTCGTCAGTCAACAAACCACTACTATAAACTTCAAGTATATGTCGTCAGTCAACAAACCACTACTATAAACTTCAAGTGTATGTCGTCAGTCAACAAACCACTACTATAAACTTCAAGTGTATGTCGTTAGTCAACAAATCACTGCTATAAACTTCAAGTATATGTCGTCAGTAAACAAACCACTACTATAAACTTCAAGTGTATGTCGTCAGTCAACAAATCACTACTATAAACTTCAAGTGTATGTCGTTAGTCAACAAATCACTGCTATAAACTTCAAGTGTATGTCGTCAGTCAACAAACCACTACTATAAACTTCAAGTATATTTCGTCAGTAAACAAATCACAACTATAAACTTCAAGTATATGTCGTCAGTCAACAAACCACTACTATAAACTTCAAGTGTATGTCGTTAGTAAACAAACCACTACTATAAACTTCAAGTGTATGTCGTCAGTCAACAAACCACTACTATAAACTTCAAGTGTATGTCGTTAGTCAACAAATCACTGCTATAAACTTCAAGTGTATGTCGTCAGTCAACAAACCACTACTATAAACTTCAAGTATATGTCGTCAGTCAACAAATCACTACTATAAACTTCAAGTGTATGTCGTTAGTAAACAAATCACTGCTATAAACTTCAAGTGTATGTCGTCAGTAAACAAATCACTACTATAAACTTCAAGTATATGTCGTTAGTAAACAAATCACTGCCATAAACTTCAAGTATATTTCGTTAGTTCATGTCTCATTAACTTAGTTTTCATAAAATCATCTTCATTTCTACAGTTATCAATAATCAAATTTGTTTTCAATAAATTATGTTTTAAAAATAGTCTATTAAAAGAAAGTGCAGCTATTAATTCAAAATTTAATCTGAATTTCTCGTATATTTATTTTACAATTTTTATCATTTCAAACGACTGAATTCTACAAAAAAAAAACCTCATAAATATCAAGCATTTCAAAATAGAGCTTGGTATTTTAAACATATTAACTTACCGACATTCGGTGTTGGGAAAGGTCTTTGTCTACTACCAAACATCTGTAAGTTAGCTATATTAACAAAAGGAATGAATACAAGATTTGATAATTTTAGATATATATTTTATTGCCAGAATATAGAAAAAGTACTAACAACACACCTAATTTTACTAATGATTATTGCGAGAAGATAAAGTGATAGGGCTATAGATAATTGTCATATTTTTAAATGGAAATTTAACCATGTTTGTGACATCTTCAAAGCATTTTACTGAACCGATTTGTCAGCAGTTATAACATATCTCAATTTTTTTCATATAACATTTGCATTTTGAATATCTCTCATTGAATTTTCGATATATATAAATACATGTAAATAAAGTTCAACTCCGTTAAAATCATAAATATTAAGAAATTACACATATTTCATCAGCTTGATCGAGTATATACAATTATTCTGGGCGTGTAATTATTGTATATTGTAGAAACATAACTGTTTTTAAAGGATTGCTTTGAACTTAAGCAAAGGGATACAAGGAAGCAAACAATTAACAGTATTCCTTTTAGATACTACAAATGTGGTGATATTTTTTCCTTTCAATACGTTTTACTGTATTTTACTTTTGAAGGAAGAAATTGGGAAATTTAAATACCAATTTGTGTAGAACTGTTTTCTCCAGATGAAAACAAGGTGTATATGAAAAACTTCATACTTTGCCATAGCGTAGTATTCCTAATGTTCAAAAATATAATAAAAATGATAGATCACAACGCATTTTCTCAAGCTCCAGGTTGTGACAAAATGACACATTTTGTATGGATTACACAGTAAAAATTATCATTATGGGGTTAGAATCTAAACTAAATTATAGAATTGTAAAATTCAATAAGAGAAGATAGCTATTTGAAAATGCTTTGAGAATAGAAAAGGTAGGGTCACCGTACGTTTTTCTCGGCTAAAATACAAAATAGGAACATTCCATGTACTAGATTCCTTCAGAAAATGCACTATTTCAGAGTTACGTCCCCTTAAAATGCCAATTTAAAACCATTACAAAAATCAAGCAAAAGTAATCTACACTTGTAATATTTATATATTCTTATAAATTTGTTCTTTAAATGAAAATTCACATTAGTTATCTGCATTCCTGCATCAAATTTCTTTTAAGTAAACAACAGTAGCTCTAAATAAGCTTGTTATTGGCGAAGAAACATATTAAGCAACACTGTTCCAAATTGGGAAGAAATAAAGCGCTCACAATTATGGTATTCAGCCTATTCATTCTTTTTGTACCAGATTTAAGTCAAAAGCCTGTTATTCAGTGGTTATCATAGGTTTTTACCTCGTAAAGTGTTTTAGTATGAAATTAGGACGTTAGTTTTTTTTTAATGTATTACATTTTTTCCTGTCGGAGAACACTTGATATACAATATAGGTTTTGCTCATTGTTGAAATTCTTACGCTGAAAATTAAAATACATGTAGTTTTAATGACGATTACCCAACATCTCTTCTTTTGATATTAGGAACACAAAACAGTGAAATTGATGAATACATATAAGTAACATGCAAATCTAAAAATAGGTATTATCTATTATTGAAATGAAGAAACACAATATAACATACCTTGAACTGGCATCAATCCAAGACGTGGATCTTCAAATAAATAGATAGAACCATAAATTGTTAAAACACAAACTACAGAATTGAAATATAAATAAACCACTTACGTTCGTCATATAATACTTCAAAACTGTTAAGCGTTAAAATTTTAAGGAAAAAAAAGAAATCAAAAACAAATTGCACAGAGAACAATTGATGGTTTTTCCACCCCAAATGCACATATTTCAGTAGATGTATCTCAACTTCAGTTAAAAAATGTCATTTATGGTTTTAAAGAAAAGCTTAGTTTACACTGATTTAAAACTATGGGTTGTCTATCTGTGTGCTTGAAACAAACGAAATAATCATCTGCCTGCTTTGATGGTACATTATATACTTACAGACTGAAGAAAAAGAAGTCGATACTTTGAAAAATGTCAAATGACAATCATTCATGACTGTACTATTCTTGAGACTTTCACATTCAATGTTTACTAAAAATTTGTTCCGGCTTACTTTAGGTCAATTCCGGTTGAAACTTTCAAGGTCATATGTCTTCCAAACCAATTTAAAAGCCTCTATGTTTTGTTTTCGTGTATCGAGATGAAGTTATAACGAAGATCAAATCTAGAACCTATATTAACATGTGAGCACGTCCTCAATTTGTGGGCAATTATTTTATGGACAAGGCCTTGGGTATCTCCTGTTTATTGTATTTATAATCAAACATCTATTTTTCTACTTTCCAGGGGAGAACATTCATATGAAATAACACCGTAACTAGTTAAAAAATATTATTAAAATATAAAAAAGAGAGATAAGAAATAAAAAAATCATTTTTTAAACGAATACTTCAATAAAACATAAACTGACCTCTTGGGTTCATAATAGGAGGAGTTAGTCTGTTTTGTGTCTGTTGTGCTCTTGGAGCATTTAACGCGTTTGATGCACCTGTTATACCAGTGGCTGCTCCTGAAATCAACATAAATATACCATGATGTAAATCAGCTACGGTGCCTCAATAACAGAATAGAAAATCTGAGATGCGCTGCAATACTATTCAAAGTTAACATAGATATTTGAGTATTTAATATTTAATGATATTGAAATTTAAAAAAAAAACCAACATATTTTGGATCCTGTCTTGAGTATGACGTAAACAGATACTGGTATACACCAGCTATGTTTGTTTGTAAACGACGACTGCATGCCGAAAGAAGAATATTGTACAAATGAATCAACATAAGTGCTTTCATTTAAAAAGCATTTAACTTACTGTAAGCTATACTACTTGTAAATAAACACAGCTATATAGTGTTCCATTCTTTTTCAACTCGTCAATAGAATATGTATCGTTTCAGATCTTAAATATTCAGCATGACATTGCTGGAGTATATTTTGAATTTATGTAGTGATATGATATACTAATCGTTGTCTTACCATTTTGTCTTGCAATATTTCGGTTAACAAATCCAGGTGGAAACATTCCTGGAAATCTTCGTGGAGGAAAAGCGCCTCCTGGTGGAGTCATCATACCTGGCATTCTTACATCTGGTCTCCAAAGAGTTCCTGCTCCTAAAAAAATAAATGATAGGGAAAATGCAAGCTATTGTTCATTGGACTGACGGTAAAAAAAAAACATCTTATGTAAACAAAATACGTTAGCACATGCTAAACAACTGTGTGTAAAACTGCACACCGATTTATAATTATCAGATTGTAGGGTAAATAGTCTTTTATTAATCTTGATTCGTTGTGTTTATGTGATTTTATTCATTTTCAATTAAGTTATGTCATATACATTGCACCTTATAAATATGTCCATCTTCTTTTCTTGAAGGCCTTGGACATAAGATTTAAATTGAATGCTTTAAATGTTAAGAGTATAATTGGTTTATCTCTTTTTTTCCAATCAGGATAAGTTCTGATCTGACACATAACTTTTTCATCAAATTGTAGCAATATGTTTAAACAATGTGTCATGCACAAAACCTTTCAAAGACATGTTTAAACCACCGTAAACACTTCAAACAAAACATTTTTTATGATTTAAATTTGAGCTTTAGAGTACTTTAAAGTAGATCGTAATCTATCAAAATTTTGTATTATTAGTTTGATTCGGAAGCATTCACATTAAATACTCGTATTGCAATTGATTCCTTAACTATACACAAACATAGTTACATTCTAAAAAAGAGAAGCACTAGAGTTGTCTGCTTTGAACATTAGAATCACCAGACGTTTGCAATAGCCATATCGAATATGAAAGTTATTTTACTGTTGATCATAAAAAATTTACAATTTTTTGTCTTTGAAGTCAACCTTTGTTTAGTATACTAAATATAAAATTCCAATGTACAGCAAATGTTAAGGAACCAAAAAAATAACCACAAGGTTTATCATTGGAAAATGTTGTTCTAATGTGACTTTTTAATTTGCAAAGACGAACTTCTACTAAGGAATGTTACGGTAACCATCCGACTATTAACATTGCCAAGGGTGAACTTACACGTTGGAATATTGCAGTATTAATCTAACTATTAACGTGAATGTGTTAATTCCATCTGGGAACAATGAACTATATATCTTACTACTGTAGTTACATTGAATATGTGACCTTCCTCCGGGGAACAATACGGTATACATCTTACTACTTTTACCTTGTATAGGTGAACTTCCACTTGGGAATATCCCAGAGAGTTGTCTCCCTGATTGTGGGTCTATAAGGGCAAACGAGGGAAGAGTTCCTGCTGTACTTATTCTAAGGAGGTCTTAAAAACAATTCATTTCGTCTTACAAATTTGCAATATGATAATGCAAATAATACTATTATTTATACACTACATCTCACGGTACGGTGAAAGTTTACAATATACGTTTTTGACTCTCCTATTTTAGTCATATAATTCTGTTTGATGCGAAGTTTTGCTCATGACTTTCTGTAAATACTTCTCGATTATCATAACGATAAAATTCAACTAGAAACATTCATTTCGGATCTTTATCTTCAAAATATCAGAAGTTAAATGCATGTCTTATTTGCCATTCATTTCGGTATCATTATTTCAAAACGTCAACTGCCGAGTAATCTAAAGGCACATAATTTAATGTTCTATTAGGTAACAAAATATCTGCACTACCGTTGAGCATCAAAAGATGTTTCCTTCGTAAAATACATGTTACTTTCATTAACAAAGTAAAAGAAATACCTTGTTGCCCCTGTTGGTTCTGTCCAGCGGCCTGCTGTCTTTGAGCCAAACCTTAAAATATAGTTCGGTAACTTAAAGTTCTCATAGCATTAATAAGCAAAGCAGTTCTCAATGCTTTGTTTTTCGTGTATAGTTTCCTTAGAAACATACACATATGAACGAGGGAATATTGGAAGTCGTAATAGTTGAATATTTTATATTCAGAAAACAATTTCGTAATTAAAAGCAAGCAAGTTATCTTGCTTCAATAATTTAACATACATTGGCATTAAAAATCAGTTTTAAGTGTGATCCTACCCGGGAACACATGCAAATTAAAGACATTTCTAAATCATTTATATTGCAAATATACCTGTCATAAAGGCATTTCCGTTTTGTTGTTGCGCCATAAATTGCTGCTGTGCCATTCTTCTTTGCATAGCTGCGCAAATAAATCTTTTATAGATATGCATTGTTTATTTAATATAAACAAACTTTATTGAATAATTCGAATCGTTCTATTGTGTAAAATTTCTTTATAGTTATTTATTATCAAAGTTTTTTTATAGCTCGTAATTAAGAAATAAATGATAAGAGAAAAAGAAATAGAAAAAACAAGAATCCATTAAAATATATATTTTTCACACCAAGAAACAAGAGAGACTTTATATTTCAGATACTAATTCTCTATTAGAATATAAACGGCATCAATTTCGCTGCAACAGATTTGCCTTTCGACAACTAAATAAATGTACCTTCTGGCTAAAATATTTTAAAGAAATAACTGCTCCAAAGGAAGCGATACATTTGTACGTTGTGCCCCATCACGAGGTATGGGGTATGTTTCTTTTTGATCCTGTCATATTAAAAGATCACACGGATTGGTAGCAATTTTAAGATAAAGACTAACAATATAAGAGAAGTTTGTTTTTCGCACAATTCTGACGAAAACTAAAACAGACAAAACGGTAAACTTTAAAATGAGCCGAAAATTCACGTTATTTCAACAGAATGATTTTCACGAAATTTGTTTGGTTACTCTAGAACAACAATAACTTAATTAAAAATATTTTATAATATCTTTTCCTCGTAACAATATTTATTATTATAATTGGTCAAATGAATTAAAATTAATCCACGAAATGCGGAAACGCCCTATTTCAAAAACAAACGAGTAGTGTTTGCTTCTTGTCGGTAGTGTAAAGAACCCACTGTATCGTACGTAAACAAAAAAGTCAATGGGCAGCAGTATACCGTAACCCTTGGGAGCAGACGTAGAAATATGAATAAAACAATCACATTACATAGTTAAGAGTAAAATATATCACCCAATAATATATATAAAGATATAGATATAAGCATCCCGCTATTAATAAACACACACTCTGAAGTCAGATTGTATCATCCAACTAAACTGGTTTAATAATAAAAAAATTTCCAACTGAAGTGCCAACAGAAGATAACATCACATTAATAGGAATAGGATCCCACTTAAAGGATACGAGTCCAGTGCCCACGAATGAAGTCCCCAAACTAATATTACATCTTTTAAATGTTATATTGTAGCGAGAAGTAAATTTAGTTTGTAGTACATCAGAGTCGGATCCAGTCGTGTTTAAAAAGGGGTTCACAGCCCTGGATAACAAGAGGGTGTCCAACCATATCCCCATTTAAATGCATTGATCGTTAAAAAAAATTTAGGGGGGAGGGGGGGGGGGTGTCCAAATATGAATGTATGTAGTGGTTGATTATTTGAGTAAATGTTTCATGTTACATTTAAGATAATAAGAAAGTGAATAGAAAAGAAACCACAAACGGGGTACACGTATGAGAAAGTAATTAAAATTTGGCAGTCGATATAGGGAATCAAAAATCTAACCTTCGGTTCTGATAAACTGAATTTTAAAAGAACTAATTGGAAAAATAATGTTTTCCCCTTTCAACCTGGTACCTGGCTCATTGTTTTATTACCCACACGAAGCAAATATCGGGCTAGCGTGTCAGTTCAAAGAGATTAGTCACAAAAATTATCTAGCTCCCATTTGAATATTGAAGTAATATTTCTGTAATAAACAGTTCATTTGATAAGTGTTGACTCATATAATGGTGATGAATTTATTTATTGCGATAATTCATCAGTTTAGTTGGATCGTACAAAATAGATTGGAAAATATATTCTTTTAGTAGCAAAGACATGACTTCAAAACTTCGAAACAAGTCAAAGTAGTGAATTAATTATATTTCGAACAAGAGGAGCAAAGCATATAGTATTTGGAAAGGAAATAAGCAATGACAGCACCTATTCACATAGCTAAGAGGGAAAGAAAGATTTCGCAAAGCATCAGCTTTACCAACGGACGAAACAAGTTTGCCTGAAATAGGAAAGTATACATTGCAAAAAGTGTCATATTTTTTATGATCAATATCAAACAAACATCGTAACAGGGTTATGTGTCTAGTACACTGCCACAAACTCTAAAATATATACCAAAAATAAATTAAAAAATCACATGTTTTTCTAAAGGCTTGTTTGTAGAAATAAGTGATCCCCCAAAAAATGAAGTAATAAACGAAAATGTTAAACACTTAAAGTAGTGTAAGAAGTAAAATAAGATTGGAGAAAAGAATTGGACAAATGCCACCTTTATATCTTGATCCTCCTTTCAACACTACATTTTCCGATTTACAAAAATTAACTCTTCGTGCGCATATTGATTTACGTAACTTTTTCATTGAAGAATTATTTAGAAAACTCGATTAACCATAATATTCGCTATCAATTTTTGTTTTGTTTTAATGTGAATGATTTTAAGACCTACCTTGTTGTGAATTTTGTCCAAGTCTTGTTCTCCTAACTGTGACTGCTTGACGTCGATTTACCCCATTTGTTCCACGAGGCATACCATTGGTTCTTTGAACAGCAATACTGGACCCTCTACCAGCACCATTTGTTCTTTGAACTACAGTCCTCGTTTGTTGCTGGACACCAGCTCTTTCACCTTGTTGACCATTCCTTTGAACCGATCTACCTTGAACTCCAGCTCCGTTTAATACCCCTGGTTGCAAAGCAAAAACACTAAGCAGGGAAGAGGCAGGTCTAGTTGACCTTACACCATTTAAATTATTTGTTCTCCCAATATTATTTCTTCCAGCCCTTATATTATTTACAGCTTGATTTGTCAGTACAAGCATTTGACCGTTCTCACCTAAACCTAGACCAGGAAATTGTGTTCTGGATGCTGCCATACCAGCTTGCTGTGCTGCCATGCCAGCTTGCTGTCTCGCCTGTAACTGTGCATTCTGTTGCATTTGTGCTTGTCTCTGTTGGGCAGCAGCCATTGAAGCAGCGTTCATTTGCTGTCCTTGTGCAAAAGGCCTCATGTTAGGACCAAATTGGGTAAATGGTCTTCCAAGAAAAGCACTACCCTGGGTGAATCGTGGAATAGGTCCATCGGAACTAGCAGTCTGTGTAGCTCCTCTCTGGAACTGAGTGAAGGTCGCTCCTTGTGTCAGGTCAGTTCCAGGAGGAGCTGGTAATATTGGAACAGTTACTGTCCTTACGGAATTTGTAAGTCCAGTAGCTGTTCCACCAGCTGCTGTTCCTTCACCAACCCCAGGAGCTGCCTGTCTTGTTTGTAGAAATTGCTGAAATTGTGCTGGATTTCCTTGACCTTGTACCTGTTGGCCTTGACCAAAAACTGGGAACTGTTGCCCTGTATATATACAATTGAAAAATATTAGATCTACGCAATCTAGTCTGATGTTAAATCGACAGGACTTTTATTTCAATCTTTGGACAATATTGAAAAACCAAAAACAATAAAAATTAAAATTAACAAAAACTAACAAAAAAGTTGAAAATAGAATTTGCATAATATGTTTTAAAATGTTTGTTTTAATGAACTGATATAATTTTGCAAATAGTTACTATTTGTTGAACTATTTGTTGTAATGAAAAAATATACAAACGGTATTAGTCTATAGAAACTTTTTTTTTTATCAAAATAATGGTTATACAGATGAATATTCTCTGTGCTTATTGAAAAATAAAAGTATGTATTACCGTTAATTGATGATATCAATCCACATATACAGAAAAGATAAATTAATGATGTCCATTCTTTCATGATCTAAAAAAAATAATAGTGGATCAAGATTAAAAGATGAAATGAGGTATACGTCGGCGTGTCAGCAACTTAACTTCAAGAGTTATGGAAGGCAACTAGGGGACAAAGTTATCAAATGACATCTATAGGATGAAGAACACATAGGGTAACAAACAATCAAAGAACATTTAGAGGACAAAGCAATTAAAGGAAGTATTCAATTAAGGACAAAGTATTCAAATGACATCTAAGGTACAAAGCATATTGAAAGAACATCTATAGGTCAAAGTATCTAGAGGACAACGTAATTAAAGGACATCTAAAGGACAAAGCATTGCAAGAACATCTAAAGGAATAAGCATCGAAAGAACACCTAGAGAACAAAAGAGTATTCAATGGACAACTAGAGGACAAAGCAATTTAGGGAAATCTAGAGGATGAAGTAATCAAAGGACAGCACACTGACTTCAAGTCTGTACATTACACATGGCAAGCTCTTTAAAATTGCCCAGAATCTATAAAAGTTACAAAAAAATAAGCAAGAGACAGAAAAAAATCTAACAGAAAAAATCGAAGATAATATTCTTGACAATTTTTCAAAAAATTAGAAAACATTTATGCATGTCATA
This sequence comes from Mytilus edulis, assembly GCF_963676685.1. Classification (NCBI taxonomy): domain Eukaryota; kingdom Metazoa; phylum Mollusca; class Bivalvia; order Mytilida; family Mytilidae; genus Mytilus; species Mytilus edulis. The sequence continues at coordinate 79,322,477 of NC_092345.1, read as the reverse complement.
AGACAAATTGTTTGAAGGCCCTTTATATTGTTTTTGTAAAAAGATGACATTTAAAAAGACATCTTATGTTGTTGGTTACATGACAATTATCTATACATGTACTTTAAATGGTGTTCAAATAAACAGTTGTCCTACTTGTATATTTAAAGGGGCATTCATTCGAAACGATTTGTTTGATTTAAACATATATATAAATGAAATTTCAAAATTATTCTCCACAATAAGCAGTCAATTTGGTTCAATTTTGTCAAATAAGCTTAAAAATATCGCTTATGTATTATATATACGTCAACAATTTAATCTCATTTGAATCCGTATTCATGGGATCTTAAATAAACCCTAGCTAATGATTGGTTATGCGTGTGCTAAGCATGTTCAATTATACAATATTGAAAAGTGAATCAAAGAAACCACCGGAAAGTACCATTTCGTTTCCCACTAAGACCAACAAAAAATTATACAGATAAAAACAATTATTATTTTTATTATTATTATGAAAGCAAACAGATATAGTAAGATATGATATGAGTGCCAATGAGACAACTCTCCATCAAAATAACAATTTATAAAAGTAAAACATAATTTGTCAAGGTACGGCCTTCAACACAGAGACTTAGCTCACACCAAACAGTAAGCTATAAAGGGCCACAAAACTTACTAGTGAAAAACCATGCAAACGGGAAAAAACAACGGTCTAACCTTTATAAAAACGAGAAACTAGAAACACTGATGAACCACATAAAAATACGACAACCACTGAACAGACCCAGATTGCAAGTGCTGGTCTGTTTATTTATGTATATTGATATCGGGTCAAAGACCATCGGCATTCTTCAGAGGTCATGTCGATGGTTTATTTGTTAGATGGCGTTTAGTTTCCGTTTTGTTATGCTATAAATATGAGAATCTCGAGTCAAATCGGTGAACATGAATTTAAATGTCCGTTTAAACCTGCGTGATAATAGTTTCATTACAATCAAACCGAGAAATACTAGTACTGTGTACATATTTTGGGCGAAATGTAAAAGCCTTTGTATGTCATCAATAAAATGAACATATTGTTTTCTAATAAAAAAGATAATTCAATAAACATGTCTTGATTGTAATGATTTGTTTGGTGTTTCCCCTGTGGTCATTGGATATGTGTACACATTTAACGTAAACATGATCATAATAATGGAGTTCAATCAAATTTTAAGGGGACTTTTTGTATTTTTATATCTATTGTAATTTGTTTCACTCTATGGACAATTAAACTTATACGCATTTTTGGGGTTCTATCGATGTAAAATGTCGTGATGCACATTGATCGCTGTAAAATGTCGTGATACACATTTCAGAACTGATAACCAAATTATATTTATATAATTTTATAAAATTTCCAAATTTTCTTACTTTTTATTTAGTTATTGGATTTCGTTTGAAGTAGGTATGGTTTTTTTTCTTTAAGTCTGTTGTCTCCGTTGCGTATTTTATGTCGCTCTTTTTATATTTGAAAGTCCATATAAACTAGAAAGAAAATAAATCTCATTCACCTCTGTATTCTAGCAGAAAAATATTAAAAGACAGAAGAAATCAATTTGTTTTTGTTAAATATTACATATTTCCCGTGGTAGACCTCATGTCTCAACGCAAGGAACTTAACCACCTCGTACAAAGCTATTTTATTTTGTTTGATTTTGACAAATACAGAAAAAATGTGATAAAGAGGTTTATGGATCACGACACAAGTGATTAATAAGTTTATAAGTAAAATAATCGTTTAACACATTCATCATAAACCGCTTACATCAAATAATAATCTGTTAAAAGGTACATGTAGGATGACAATTTATAATTATGGTCTTATGTATTATATCAACTACATTATACATGTATCTTTTTTTTTGTAGTCCTAATGTCGGTACATTCAAATTGTTTCAGACATCATAAAAAATGTATTCCCAAATGCGCGCAAAATGTTATGCGCCCTTATCGTTGCATTCAAACTGTTTGTATTTTTGTTAAATAAGAAGTAATAATACTATACGTTTCAGGTCTATATTAATGAGTTTAGCAAAATTATAATTTAGGGCCAGTTATATGTGTTATTATATATATATATACCTTTATTTCCGTCAATGTTCTCCAGGTACTGTATACATGTGTATTGCCTATTTATGTTAAGCGATTGATTCTAATGTTAACACATTAGCGCAATCATTATAACATAACAAGGCCATAAAGTGTCCACACAGTGTCATATTTTGTAGCTTAGAATAAGAAGTCAAGAGGTTAAAGAGCATACACCGTTTATATTGATACAAGTATGTACAGCATGTCATGACCTTAGAGTTACGAAATCACAGCAAAATTATGTAAGAAAATGAGGTATCTCTTAATACGCGTATTAGTTACAATACATTTTTCTAAATTTTATATGACACTATTAAATGCATGAAGGTCCCAAATTTAATAGCAAAAAACACTAATGAGTTTTTAAGAAACAAACAAAAACTTAAAATTAGAGTGGCTATTGATATGAACGATATGAACAAAAAACGTCTGTGTTTCTAAGAAACAATAAAAACTTTATATAAAAAATATAGTGGACATCGATTTAAACAAAAAAATCCTTTTCGAGAAAATACTTTACTAAGTTAACTTCATATGTTTTGTGATAAAACGCCATCATAATACAAAATTTACCGTTCTTTTATTGTGTCTATAAGCACTCTTTAGTTTACTGGTGCTATAATACTAAACACTGCCTAAATTGTTAGAGTAATGGTGCTATAATACTAAACACTGCCTAAATTGTTAGAGTAATGGTGCTATAATACTAAACACTGCCTAAATTGTTAGAGTAATGGTGCTATAATACTAAACACTGCCTAAATTGTTAGAGTAATCCCTGGTCCACCGCATTTTGAATTGCAACAAAGTGCACAATTAAAAAGGGTAATTTTACCCGCTTTAACAAAAGTATCAAAATGTAACATATATTGTTACATTCAAATCAAATGACAACAGTATAAATTAGATAAATATTCACCACACGTTATTTGTTACTTAATCTTATTTGAAATTGATAACAATACCAGATTCTTTATTAGAGTTCTTAAAAACTGGTTTTGTGAACAAGAAATAAAAAGTAATTTTCAAAAGATTGATAAATGAGTATGAAAGAAGAAATATAGACTTCGTGTGTGTATTTGTTAACTTTGTGTTGTATCTAATACATGATTATGGGAGTATGTAAACTAAATTGACTTGCGGTATTACAATCATGCTACTTACGATATTACAAGAAAACACATGTAATTTGTTTGTACGACCATTTGTTATTATTATATGTAACAAGTTGTGGGATTTCCTTTATGTGCTTAGCTTTAACCCCTTTCTCTCAAATTAATAATAATAATAACAACACAATAAATAGTATCATTGAATGTTGAGATATTTGAAGAAAAAGAACGAAAAAGAGATTTTCGAGAATGTTTTAAGGTAACTGTAAAAGGAAAACACTTTCGATACATTATTTTAATAACAAATAAATCATTGATCAGAGAACATGTTAACAATCTTAACTTTAAAATTCCGAACAGAAACCTTTGAACCCTTATTGACTTCATTCATAAGATTTATTAGGAATTGATCTGTGATTTTACTATTACAATAAATAAGGAATATTCAAATATAATATAAAACGAAATGTCCAGCTAAACCAAAAGTAAAACCACAAAAATACTGACCTCCGAGGAAAATCAAAACGGAAAGTCACTCACCAAATGACAAAATCAAAAGCTCAAACGAATGGGCAGTTAAATTAATATATACAACTAATCAAAAGCAATCTATGAAAAAACATGTACGTAGAAATACCCTTATGACCGAATGACATTATTTAAGTGACGCACCCCAATCATATACATCAAAATAAAGAACCAGATCTCCCTAAGAAAAAACCAATCTTGTTTGCGTTCAATTGAAATCATTCAAGCGTTAATTGGAACAATCTACATTCAAATTTGAAGAAATTGTAAGCAAATAAGACATTGGCAAACAGACAAATGAAAAACTTTGTGATATTGACAAAAAGTTGTTTTCTTCAACGAATGCCTTGCTCTTAAAGTAAAACTTTCTGAAAGAAAATAAGAAACTCAAAGGGCTGGGGTTGGGTGGTGGATAGCGAATAAGTCTAGTAGATATCGAAATTTCGAAAGAGGAAACACATTGGAACGAAATTTGATAATAATTACAAGAGTTTCCAAACATAAGTAGTACTGGCCTTTCAGCCTTGGACAAGAGGTTATATTAATCATTATATTATGGAAAAAGAGAAGTAATATCGACAATCTGTAGTTTGGACAAAATCCCCCCAAAAAAGTATAACAATGTAAATAAAGTATAATTGAAATTATTCGAACCATGTTTTTGAAAAATTAACTTGACAGTTTCAGAATATGCAAGCAATGTTTTATCAACATCACAAAAAAGAAATAAAAAACTTATCGAGTATTTAAGGTGAGGGAAATTAAAAGGTTTTGCTTTGAATTATTTATAAAATACTTGAATTACATGAAAATAATTACATTCAGAATTTCTTGGTTCCAAAATTTCAAAAATATACCCATAAAAGAATAATTTATAAAAGTGTTTTTATAATACTTCCAATACAACTCAATTATAATACATTTACCTTCTTGTGAGTGATAACTTCCATATTGTGTAAACCTTATAATCACCATGAGAAGACAAGGCACGAGGTATTGTTTTTTTTTCTACATGTACCAATCAATCACTCATCTGCCAAGTAAAGTAATCAAACCATTTTGTTCTCTCGTCATTAAGGTGTTGTTACCAAATTTCGTCGTATAATAAAATGCGACAGTCCATAAAGGGAAAAATGCTGTTACTCAACACTTCCGGAGCATTTTTGTGGATTGTTTCCTGAAATACAAATAAACAACAAACAAGTGACCTCCACACACTTTTCACATTATCACAGTGGTTTACTGGTACAAAGTAAAATCACAAAAATACTGAACTCCGAGGAAAATTCAATCGGAAAGTCCCTAATCACATGGCAAAATCAAATGACAAAACACATCAAACGAATGGACAACAACTATCATACTCCTGACTTGGTACAGGCATTTTCAAATGTAGAAATAGTGGATTGAACCTGGTTTTATAGCGCTAAACCTCTTACTTGTACGACAGTCTCATCAAATTCCGTTGTATTTACAACGATGCGTGAACATAACAAAAAATAATAAATAAAATAGTCAAGATATTGGTACAGCAGTCATCAATGTGTTACAATTTTAAAACAAACAATTTTACAAAAAAGCACTAAAGCATCTATCAAATTAAACACACATTCATTGCTTCGCGTAAAGGTATTGTAATCGCTGGAACCTTCCGTCAGGCACTTGAGCTTTTGCTACAGAGGGAGGTCAGTGTGGCTGTTGTGTGTATAATTTGATGCTCTGCAAGTTAATAACAACCTTGCAATAACTATATGCGGGGTATGTGATGTGGTAAAATCATTTAAAGTCTAAAAAGACAACCTCAGTCTATTTACAAACTTTTATCCCAGTAGACTCATACCTTTTTTGAACTCATATAGTTTTATACTTGCTACTTTATTTTCGCAAAAATTAACAGAATGTTAGCTAGCATCAATTTATCAATCAATACATGTTAAATGATACATTCGTATGAGTTAAGCACCAATTTATCAATCAATACATGTTAAATGTACATTCGTGTGAGTTAATCTCAAGTGAGGTACTCGTAAGAATAACCAACAGATTAATTGTGTCAAATCCCAAGTGAGGAACCTCGTCACAATAACCAACAAATTAATTGTGTCAAATCCTAAGTGAGGAACCTCGTCACAATAACCAACAGATTAATTGTGTCAAATCCTAAGTGAGGAACCTCGTCACAATAACCAACAGATTAATTGTGTCAAATCCCAAGTGAGGAACCTCGTCACAATGACCAACAAATTAATTGTGTCAAATCCCAAGTAAGGAACCTCGTCATAATAACCAACACATTCATTGTTCCCAATTGTAATTGAACTAGGTGTTAGTAACTGCGAGTATCTCTTATTTCTGTGCGTTGTGTCTATTATTTTTGATCCCAAATGAGGGACCTCGTCAGAATAACATAATTTATTTCCAATCCCAAGTGAGGAACCTAGTCAGAATAACCAACAGATTAATTGTGTCCAATTACAAAGCGAGGAACCTCGTCAGAATAACCAACAAGTAATTGTTTCTGATCACAAGAGAGGAACCTCGTCAGAATAACCAACACATTCATTGTTCCCAGTTGTAATTGAACTAGATGATCTATGACTTTGGTGCGTTGTGCCTATTGTTTTTGTAAGTGGTCTTTGTACTTCTTTCAATTTAAGCTAATTGCAATTGCTTATTACAGTTTGTTCTTATGTTGTACTGTTATACCACTGTATAAGGTTAGGCTACGGTTAAGGCGCTCACAAACATGGTTAACCCCGCCATTTTCTTTATGTAAATGTACCTCGTCATGAGTCTTTTGATCATTGTATATCGTTGGTTCATGACTGTCGTATTTGTTTTTCGAATGTTTTGTTATAATTCAAGTCGTTAGTTTTCTCGTTTAATTTGTTACTTATTTCTCATGTCTAGGCCTCTTATAGCTGAATATAGGGTATGGGTTTTTCTCATTGTCGAAGGTCATGTGGTGAAATATAACTGCTTACTACTTCATTAGAACTCTAGAAAATAGTTGTCTCATTAGCAATTATAGCACATCTCCTCATTTTCATAACAATGAATAAATCAAATATAAAAAGTAAACAAATTAGATTGTAAAGTATGTTGTTATTAATGAGTTTTAAGGACAGAAATTTAAATGGTATCTCCTTCGTGAAAACGCGTGAGCGTCCGGGGGGAGGCTTTGTCCACTTCAAATCCTTTACCAGGATATTGACTGTCTTGAAACTAATTTAGACCTAAGAAAGCGTTTCATTTTTTACTGTTTACACATTAAACTAATCTAATTTTGCTCCCAAATTTGCGAGTGCGAGCGACTTTATTAACTATTAAGTGGACTCATTTAGGACAAATTACCAGAAACATCATTCATAATTATAAAGTTTCGTACTTTATTTGGCCTTTTCAACGTTTTTTGATTCAAGCGTCACTGATGAGTCTTTTGTAGACGAAACGCGCGTCTGGCGTTAATAAGAAATTTTTATCCTGGTATCTATGATGAGTTTATTTACCTAGCTACTTTTTGAATTATCAATAAAAAATCTTTTTTTTTTATTATTCTATTATATATATTATATTCCGAAAAGTCATGATGAATGATTTTATTGAATAATATAAACAGCTTAATTTCTTGCAGAGCGCAAAATCAATGACCGTTTGAAATGCAGGTATCAACGGTAGTGTAATTTTGTTTTTTGTTGTAAAAAGTAAAAATCACAAAAATACTGTCGTTTGTTTGTGTGTTACATATTTGTTTTTCATTCATTTTTTTTTATATATATAAATAAGACCGTTAGTGTTCTAGTTTGAATTGTTATACATTGTCATATCGGGCCTTTTATAGCTGACTATGCGGTATGTGCTTTGCTCATTGTTGAAGGCCGTACGGTGACCTATAGTTGTTAATGTCTGCGTCATTTTGGTCTCTTGTGGACAGTTGTCCCAATGGCAATCATACCACATTTTCTTTTTTATATGAACTCCAAAGAGAATAATACAAAACGGAAAGTCCATAATCAAATGGCAAAATTAAAATCGAGTGGCGAATTCAAAAGCTCAAACACATCAAACGAATAGATAACAACTGTCATATTCACTCGTTTGATAATAAATTAACTAACTTCTTTTATCTTCTTGTCTAAGACAAGTATATGAAAGAGCTATTCACATGAAAAGAAGAAGATATCGACAAGTAGAGGCGCACAGTTCGTTTACATAGGAATGCCGACTATTTGTTAAAAAAGGTTAACTCAAAATCCAACAAATATGTTATCAATAAAAAATTCCAGCATACTGATCACTTGTTCCTCTGTGTAGCATGTTTTATCTTTTTGTTCACTATGAACACAATATGCCGTATGGTAACCCAAAGTGATAGATATTTAGCGTATATATGACTGTATATATTTATGTTGAAAGCATCATGGATTATTTCTTATACTTTTTTTAATTTCACAATGGTTACAGGGTTTTGATAGAACTAATTTAAGAAAAAAAAGATCGAGAATAAAAATAATCAAGAAGCTCTTTAGAGTTTTTTTTTATAATTCACATATTGTTTATACCAATATCTGAGTTAACAGTGAAAGTATCGACTAGGATTTACATAGTTTTTAGCGATACACAGAAGTAAAAATTGAAATTGGTGAATTTTACCATAAAAACAAAATATATTCGCATTTAACTACTCGTGACGATATTCATCCGCATTAATACAATTTATTATTTCGATTTTTTTTACGTATTTATCACCAAAGCTAAAGACATCTTGAAGAATTATACCAATATATATGTACGTTTAAAACTTATTATGAAAATATCAATTCACCTGTTCCTAGAATAATACACAATCTAGACAAAACGTTTGGAAGTTGAATATGAAATAAAAAAAACTTTAGTGAGTATCTAATCTAAATAAACCTAAATGGTATAAACCATCTGAGGTAGACGTTTCAAGGGGGAGACAGGGGGGCTGCAATCATACTCTTTTTTATCATAATGACATGATATGCTGTTTTCATATTACCGACTTTTGTTTTCTCGACAGGTTATATACTCTGAGGTAGACCATACCGACTATTGTTTTCTCGACAGGTTAGATACTCTGAGGTAGACCATCATTGTAGGCGGTGAAATAAAAGCAAATAAAAGGAAAAAAGATAAGTGTACAATAAGTTAAATTTGGAGACCAAAAAAACTGTGTTTTCTATACACGACATTTCATAAAAAACAGTCAATTTATTTCCCAAATTTGCCCCGTTTGAAAGATTGATTTTACTTCTTTTACTTGCTCTTGCCTGACCAAGTACCAAAATATCATATCAGATATTATGTAGGCAAAATTATTTACTTCGAAGACAAAAGTTTATTATATGTAAAAAATCTATTGTTTCTAAAAATGAAATTAAATCATACCATACAAATACCACAGAATTGTTGTTGTTTACTGGACTGATGGTACAAACATAGGTTGTAAGTTTCTGGGCTGATTGAACAAATAACAGTTGTAGGTTTCTGGGTTGGTGGTACAAACAATGGTTGTAGGTTTCTGGGTTGATGGTACAAATAATGGTTGCAGCTTTCTGGACTGATTGTCCTAAACAATGGTTGTAGGTTTCTGGGTTGATGATACAAATAAGGGTTGCTAAACAGATTTCTGGACTGATTGAACAAACAATGGTTGTAGGTTTCTAGGTTGATTGTACAAATAATGATTGTAGGTTTCTGGGTCGTTGATACCAATAAAAGTTGTTAAACAGATTTCAGAGCTGATGGTACAAACAATGGTTGCAGGTTTCTAAGTTGATTGTACTATAAATACTAGTTGTAGGTGTCTATGTTGATGGTACAAATAATGGTTGTAGATATCTGGGTTGATTGTATAAATAATGATTGTAGGTTTCTGGGTTGATGGTACAAATAATGGTTGTAGGTTTCTGGGTTGATTGTACAAATAATGATTGTAGGTTTCTAGGTTGATGGTACAAATAATTGGTTATAGGTTTCTGGGCTGATTGTACAAACAATAGTTGTAGGTTTCTATGTTGATGGTACAAATAATGGTTGTAGATTTCTGGGTTGATTGTACAAATAATGATTGTAGGTTTCTGGGTTGATGGTACAAATAATGGTTGTAGGTTTCTGGGTTGATTGTACAAATAATGATTATAGGTTTCTAGGTTGATTGTACAAATAATGGTTGTAGGTTTCTGGGTTGATGATACCAATAAAAGTTGCTAAAAAGATTTCAGAGCTGATGGTACAAACAATGGTTCTAGGTTTCTGGGTTGATGGTACAAATACTAGTTGTAGGTTTCTATGTTGATGGTACAAATAATGGGTGTAGGTTTCTGGGTTGATTGTACAAACAATGGTTGTAGGTTTCTGGGTGATGGTACAAATAATGGTTGTAAATTTCTATGTTGATGATACAAATAAGGGTTGTAGGTTTCTGGGTTGATTGTACAGATAATGATTGTAGGTTTCTGGGTTGATGGACAAATAATCGTCGTAGGTTTCTGGGTTGATGATACAAATAAGGGTTGCTAAACAGATTTCAGAGCTGATGGTACAAACAATGGTTGTAGGTTTCTGGGTTGATGGTACAAATAATGGTTGTAGGTTTCGGTTTTGATGGTACAAACAATGGTTGTAGGTTTCTGTTTTGATTGTACAAACAAAGATTGCTAAACGGGTTTCAGGGCTTATGATACAAAAAAACTCATCATAGAAACCAGGAGTGAATTTTGTGTTTACGCCAGACGCGCGTTTCGTCTACAAAGGATTGTTATATTGTTATAAAACATAATTATTACAGGTATTCCGAAAACAGAATGTTAAAACTTTCAAAATCTAAACATGTACAAAATCACGATGATTTATTTGAAATATTTTGTATGTCTTAATTGCACAATTTTTACAACACCCTCGAGGTAAAATCACGAGAAATGAAGATTTTCATATTAAATTGTAATGTAGTCTTCCTACTGTTAGTAAATAACAGAGAAAAAAACAGCTTTTTTTGCCTTACTTTTAAAAATCCATATGTAGGTACAACGTCAAATGTATATACACATGTTTTGCTACCAAACCTGTTGACCCCGAGTCATTCTGGTGAAGGACAGTCTAGCTGACGTTTGTTTTTAAATGTTTATCATGTTATAAACATACAAAGGATTTGCAGTATATTCATGCCTGAGATTGATTAGGCATTGGAAAAATTATTGCTCATATGCAATTTTTCTTCTTAAAAAGTACATACAGACTGGTTTGACTTAATCACGGTGCAATTTGTTCACGACAAACAGCAATAAAGTAACAACTGATAACTCTGTTTGAGTGAGATATTTACATTCGCATTATATTTCGATGGCTTCTGTTTGTGACTTTTAAACAGTTCTGTCAAATAATTTCAAATTTTTTTAAAAGTGCTAAAATCACCATAATCATATCACAGATATACTTTAACGGGCACTCTAGTCAGACATAGGTGATCGATTATGATTGCAGCGGTGACAACTATAATTGAATATCAAGCCTGGTCTCTTAAAGATAGCTCTCTCATTGGCTTTCATATCACATCTTATTTTTAAAAAGCTAGTCGACAATTTCAGTAATTTGTACTATCAAACATTGGAACCAAATAATGTGGGTTCTCATTAAACCCAGCAACAATCTACGCAATAATCGCATAGGGATTTTCAAATTATCCAGGATTTACAATTATGGAGTTATCTAAACTGGTATCACTCATAATCTAGACTTTCTGTAAGTTTTTGAAGAAATAAAACGAAAGATCCTTGAAAATCTGTAAGGCTCTTTTCATAATAACTTATGATAGCATTTCAACCAAATGTTCAATGTTCTTTCATATCGTTACGAGCTTTAATGGCTTAATGTGTCACTATGTAGCATAATTGCTGGAAACGTTAAGAATAACTAACATATGTATACAAAAAAACATAAAACCACAAAAATACTGAACTCCGAGGAAAATTCAAAAAGGAAAGACCCTTATCAAATGGCATAATCAAAAGCTCAAACACATCCAACAAATGAATATTAACTGCCACATTCCTGACTTGATACAGCCAATTGTCTATGTAGAAAATGGTGGCTTAATCCTGTTTCTATAGCTAAACCTCTCACTTGTATTACAGTCGCACCAAATTCCATCATATTGACAACGATGTGTGAACAAAACCTATACCTCACATGAGGGAGCCCAGAAGTTATACAGGAATATATTACACGAGAAAACACTCGTAACCTGATGCCAGATATCAGTACAAACTACAGCTATATATTTAGAAATAACGTGTTAGTAGTTTTCAAAACTTATGATAAGGTTGGAAAACCACAATAAAAAACAAACATACAACGGAAATAAATAAAAACAGCCGTCCAAAGAACGTGACTAATCAAAGACATTAACTATAGTTTCAAAATTTCCTCTTATTTTTTAGTAATGTACTATTTTCGTCGGTATTAGTTTTGTCATCGCTCGCAGGGTGACATTGATATGCCAATACCATTACGGGATGGTTTATGATCATACAGCTGTTACATATGGTATATGTTTTCTAAGGGTGTTGTTTCTAATTGGATGTAGTTACAAAGAAGGGCCTGTCGTTTATAAGGTATTAGTTTTTTTTATAAAAACTGTCATTGCTTTTTCACAATAAATAAAAAAAAGAAATGGGTGTTTGAAATTGATTGCAGATTTTTTAAGAAAATAATTAAAAATTTTAAACAGATAGGTTTTCTTGTGTATTTGCACGTATATTACATCAAACAGTTTACCATACATACATTGTAATACAGTTGTGTGCTCGAGATATATATTTTTTAATCAAACGGTACAAAGTTCCATGAGGTCGACCATCAATTTCAATTCAAGAGTTTGAAACAACAACAATAATTAAGATAATAACAGTGAATTATATGATAAAGATTGTCACTTTTAAAAATACCAATGATAGACTACAATGAAATAGGTTTTTCAATAAAACTTACCGTTTTATTTGTATTTGAATTAGACAATTTAGCTAAATACTTGACTAGAATATAGTTCATAAAGCAACCAGTTTAACAATGAAAGACAATCTCGGCCACCATTCACCAATCGGATAAAATGGTATTTTTCATAAAACATTAAATATAATAGCAGGATAAGATTATGCGTCTTTGAATGCATACACATTCTTACAAATAAGCAATATACGAATATGCAATTACTTTGCCATGCACCATGTGCGTCAGGACATTAATTAATAATCGAAGATAATTAATTTTAATCTCAGATGTACTTAGTTTTGTAAATTGGTATTGCTCTCAAGGAAACAATGAAAATATATAAATCAGAAATTTAGTTTTATTTAAGTATGATCTTACTACCCTTCCGGGGCGGGGTTCCATTGCTCATTCTTTAGTTTTTTGTGTTATTTGTCTGATAAGGTTTCAAAGTTATTTCTCTCTTATTTTTTAATCACTTAACTCGAGGGACAGGCCAATACTTATGTTCCTCCTTTGAATATAACTATTGATTTTGACAATCAACGTACATTCTACCATACTGCCATTCCCTTTGAACTTTAACGAGAAAAGTAGAGTCATTCATTAATGAAGTTTTAACTATATCGATTATATTTTTTTTACGTCAAATAAAGAATAGATGATATGTCTCTCTGACCGCAATACGATTAATGTCTATGAACCAATCATGCTTTAAAGTTCCTCAAGGAAGCATACATTATCATCGTCAATAAATCTTATCAAGTAAAATTGAGAATGAAATTGGGGAATGTGTCAAAGAGACAACAATTTTAACGTATGTGTTTGAACAATTCAAAAGTGGCTTCGGTGTCGTGATTAAACGCCGTCATGGTGTACTCAATTGTTCGTACACATGCACTTGATAATAATATATATGATTTAGATACCATATGCTTTCTTGAGGATCTCAAAGTCATGTTTAGTTTATAAAGTTTTAAATGCTCATTGAAAAATACGAAATTACAAGGCTTTGTGTACAAATAAAATAATTCTTATATTCATATTTGCCTTAGATATAAACAATGAATAGCATTTTAATATTAGTCAAATGAAATGGTCATAAACACAATTGATGATGGATGATTGCTGTATACAAATTTCACTGAAAAGGAAAATTTAAACATATGAAAATGATGATATTGTTTGTATTGAATTTCTATGACAATTGAATGCCTCAATTCGGCTTTCCTCCGGTATCCAGCCAAACAGTACAACGCTCTAAAAAAGAAGAATCAGAAGGTGACCTTTTAACTTGCATACAGTCCAAAAGAAGATAACCCTTGAAGGAATGGCGTTAATTACAACAGAGGCTGGAACAGGTGTTTGAACAGGATAATCGCCTATTGCTATAATACATGCATTATCCGCTAGACTCCGTCAAACATAAAACAAAAGGGAATAGGACAATATCGGTAAAGTTCAATTGCAAAGTTTAACGCCTTACCTAATGTCATAAAATATCAGAGCGTGCAGAAACAGATGAGACACAGAAGCATGATCATATCAGTCATTCAGTATGTAATGGGACGTAAATTAAAATGGTTACCGTAAACCATTGTGTAATGTTGATTCCTAGTCGATCTTCTTCATTACACTGATGAAGGATTTATTTTTTGCTTTAGAAGTTCACACTTGTAAATACATTAAAACTTAATTAAGCACGGGGTAACGTATGATGCATTAATACATTAAAATCGTCATATAATGGGACAGATATAGGTTAACGTCGAAAAAAAATGGAAAATGGAAAACTGAAAATTTTAAATTAAAAAAACACGGTCTAAATATAAACAGACATTACATAAGTATTCTTAATGCAAAGCTTCCTTTGATATATGAGATTCGTTCAATCTCTGAAATCATGTTACACAGGGACAAGACATGATCAATAAATCTTGACTTTATTCTTAAAGAAATTGGAAAGTTGGGGTTCACAATACAGTATCGATTGAAATAGCGAATATATTTTGAGACATCAATCCATCTTTAATCCAATAAGTTTGTGCATTTTATAGATTTATGGTTTAGTATAATATTTTACAGTTGTAGTGATGTAGTGATTCATATATTATTATGTCAATACTATTGTAGTACTACAATATTTTAGAAAATTTAAAGAAAAGTTTGAGAGATATAGATGTATAGTGTGTGTATAAAACATTCGAACTTTCATATTGTAAAAGTATATCATATAGAGTAAATTAATGAATTTGTTAGCGTTTTAATAAAGTTAGCTCTCATGTGAGTTTGCAAAGGAAATGAAAACAGAAATGAGTTAAACTGTAGACGATACTAGAAATTGTGATCATCAGAGTGACATGAGTTAGCACAATAAGGGGGGAAATAATTAGATATTTCTAGCTAAAGAACATTGTTTATATTCCAGTAGTAACTATGAGCTCATGGTCTAGAGTTTTGTGACGTATCCAGTTAAAATCAAATTTTAACAGGGCGGGAACTCTACCTTATATGGATATGCATAAATTAGCATACTTATGTCCTCGCACATGTAATTGTGATCCAATTTATTTTTACCTTGCTTTTTGACCAATCCAATAAATGAGTAACAATGTATGATGGACTACTACATGTTTACAATCAACTGAAAACACGTGTTATTTACTGAAATACAACACAATGTTTCATGCATTGCGGAATTCACAATTTTGCTTAGTTTTTCACTTTTTGTACACACATTTATAGTAATCAAAAGTATTCTTTCCATGCTCCGATTAACGAAGAGTAGTTTCTATGCAGAGAAACGAGTGTTTAAATTAGCCGATATATAGCCATTAATATGATTGATGATGACATGGAGATTTTAGGTATTCGTGCACAAGACTGCAACGAAACAACAGTGAAGAACACAATTACCAATAAGACAAACTAACTAGTGAAAGGCTAGCCGTTGATAACAGTCGGTGTTAATATTCACGAGGGCAGAAACTGTTGTATAGATATTTAAAAAAAAAATAAGGGATCCTTGAATTTTGTGTTCGTAAAAAAGGGGAAGACTTGGAGTGTGTCAAATATATGTTGGGGTCACTAAAATTTCACGGTTGTTCATTGTTAAAGGCATCACGGTTGCCTATCTTTACTTAATAGATATAGGAAGATGTGGTGTGAGTGCCAATGAGACAACTCTCCATACAAATAACAATTTAAAAAGTAAACCATTATAGGTTAAAGTACGGCCTTCAACACGGAGCCTTAGCTCACACCGAACAACAAGCTATAAAGGGCCCCAAAATTACTAGTGTAAAACCATTCAAACGGGAAAACCAACGGTCTAATCTATATAAACAAAACGAGAAACGAGAAACACGTATATATTACATAAACAAACGACAACTACTGTACATCAGATTCCTGACTTAGGACAGGTGCAAACATTTGCAGCGGGATTAAACGTTTTAATGGATCCAAACCTTCTCCCTTTTTCTGAAACAATAGCATAACATCACAACAAAGAAAAACATACGATAAAATATCAATTGGCAGACTTAACTCAATCAAAAAACGTATGATTAAACAATGAACGAATAAATTTGATCTGCGATATCTGAATACAAATGCACAGTTAATTAAATATTAGAGACAAACATTCATGACCAAAAAGCTAACAAACAAATTCAAAAACAGGACATGACTGAGAAATATTTAACCAATCAATGTTCACTTTAGAAAAAAAACCGGTTTTTTTATAATCTTGAAGTTTATACAAATGTTGTAAGAATAAGTGAAGATATTACAAATAATCAAAGCTGGTGTACAGACAAGATCCGTATAAATAAAAAATGACAAAAAAGCATTATAAACAGTATCAACAGGTCGAATTAACAAGAAAATACGATTTGAGAGTACTCGCAGTTACTGACAGCTAGTTAAAAGCCAAAACCAATTAATAATAAAAAATCATGCATCAGAGACTAAAATCGACTAAAACACATCACAGGGATTTAGTATTTTAACGTCATTAATAGTCAAAGAAGACATGACTTGTGCAATGCCAAAAATAAATGTATCGACAGGTAGTAGTATAGTGAAGAGCGACTTCTATAGAAATAAAAGTTAACGTGTCTGTGTCTCTATACATCTCGCCTCAAAAGATAATGAAATTTAGTTATGTTTTAATTTGCTAGTGACAATATCAATATTAAATCCACTTTGTTTGAGCTTAAGTGGATAGTTGTCCACTGGCAAGCATACCACATCTCCTTATTTTTGTATAATTACATTAGATGTATGTTTCATTATAATATTTTATTCTGATTGGCTAACTGCACATCACGTGTTATTCCGTAAGCAGTTGCATTGCTCAATACAACTTTTCACTCATGATAACACGTGCTCCAACAATAAAGTGCACAGGTGAATTATATAATAAAATATATAAAATTCGTGTTTTCATGATCATAGCTAAAAAATGTAATTATAAGTATTGAATGCTTCTTTTTGTAACTTTATAGGGTTGTAAAACCGTTGACCGTGCGTTCATTTGTAGAATGAAGCGCTTCCGCGCTTCATACAAAATGTACTTCGGTCAACGCTTTTACACCCCAATAAATTTACAAAAAGAAGCATTCAATTCTTAAATACCAACATCTTTCAGAAAGATCGGGTTTCCGTTATGAGATAATTCCTGTAGAATACTAAATAATATTTTCATATTTAGAATTTGACAGGAACATCCACCAAGCCTATATCATCAATCATATTTCATCTAAACTGCAAAAGACATTTTTTTACTATTATCTGAAAATGTTAACAAAATCTATAAGTATTGATTTTTGACATATTTCAGTATTTTTATACCCCACTTACGATAGGAGAGGGGCATTATGTTTTCTCTGTGCGTCCGTTCGTCCGTGCGTCCGTTCGTCTGTGCGTCCGTTCGTCTGTGCGTTTGTTCGTCCCGCTTAAGGTTATTGTTTTTGGACAAGGTAGTTTTGGATGAAGTTGAAGTCCAATCAACTTGAAACTTAGTACACATGTTTCCTATGATATGATCGTTCTAATTCTAATGCCAAATTAAAGTATTGACCCCAATTTCACGGTCCACTGAACAAAGAAAAAGATAGTGCGAAGCTCAGGTTAAAGTTTTGGTTAAAGTTTTTGGTCAAGGTAGTTTTTGGTGAAGTTGAAGTCCAATCAACTTGAAACTTAGTACACATGTTCCCCATGTTTGCATGGTGACATGGGATGCCATGTAATATCAAACAGTGGACTAGTGTTTTTAGAAACTGGACACGTTTTAATAAAATGAATGATGATAGAGTAAATAAAAAAGTGTATATATGGGGTGACACATGTAAAAAAGTAAAAAAATAGTTTAAAGAACTTGATATGGAATATTTGTGCAATGGTGCTATTTTGAACTAGGATTTAATTAAGAATATTGAAAATGTATGCTTTGAAAAATTTAAGGAAGAATGGTATGACAAGATTATGTCAGATGATAAAAATAAATTACGTACATATAGGATGTTCAAAAATGTATATGGCGTAGAAAATTATTTAATTTTTAATATACCAGGTAGATACAGGAGTGCTTTAGCAAAATTTAGATGTGGTGTCATCAGAATTGAAACTGATCGTTACGAAAATATTGATATTGAAAATATATTATGTTTTAACTGTACTGATGACGTTGACGATGAAAAACATGTTTTGTTAAACTGTCCTGTTTATTCAGATATTCGTAATGTTATTTTTAACCATGCTAGTATTGTTGATGAGTAATTTTTCCATATGTCTGATGATGAAAAATTTATATTTCTTTTTACAAATGAAAATATAGTATTTTATACTGCCAAAATCTGCTATGAAATTTTAATAAAGCGAAAATGTATTTTATATTCATGATAGTTATTATAATTTAAGAAAAATTGCTTTATAGTCTCTCATAACTTTTTATAGAGTGGCTCTTGTTTTTAACTTCTTAAAAAGTTTTATATTTTATATGTAACAAGTGGTGAGACTTTAATAAAGTATTTGTCTTGTCTTGTCTATGATCTTTCTAATTTTTATGTCAAATTAAAGTATTGACCCCAATTTCACGGTCCACTGACTATGTAAAATGATAGTGCGAGTGGGGCATCCGTGTACTATGGACACATTCTTGGTTTTTTTTCTATTTCAAACTTTTTCCCTTGTTTTGAAGGTAATATAGCAATCAGCTGTAATTTCATATTGTTTTAGTCTTATTAAAGTTCCTTTTAATCCTTTTTGATGGAGATATTATTTATTTTTCAAGTGAGATTTTTTTACGGATTCGGACATTTGCCAACCTAAAACACAGACGCGAACTTTGTCATGTTTTGCGAAAGTTGCAGCGTTGGATCTAACCTATGATTGCTTACTTTATTATATTGTGTCTTAGATGGAAAGATATAGCATTTGGCACTCATATCTCATCATTTTGTTTCTATATACAAAGGACGTTTTAGAAAAAACATAGTGGGCAATATGGAGCCCTCTATGATCCAGAGGATTTATATGATTGAAAATATTGCACATACCAACAGGCGGACTTCATCGATGGGCAAAATTATACAAAATTAGTTGCGCTATTTATCGTCCCCGCTTTCATAAGATTTTTTTCAGCATACTGAATATCATGATGTCCTTCCTTTATGTTGAAGTCCTTATAAAAAGATTACACATCCAGTTCAGGGAGTAGTGTTTCTGTGCCAGCTTTTCGTGTTTTTTGCAGTAGAAATGTTTTTGAAATGTCAATATACAGGTTTAAAAGAGCTCAACAAATTTTCATCCTGGACAGTGGTCACTTCTTATGAAATTTTATTGTTTCGCGCCATGAAATTAATGTACAGGTACAATGCATAACAATAGAAAAAAACCTGTTCAACTACTTTTACAAGGCGAAAAAGAAAGTCGAATCGTGAATCCAGTAAACAATATTTTTTAATCTGAGCATGCAAATTGAAGATTATGTTATATATTTTACATTAAACATATTCGCAGAACAAAAACATGTATGATAAGAGTTCCATACACTTTGTTAGTCGACAGTTTTCCCACTAATTCCACGTGTTTTCAGGTGGTAGTATACTCGTAGTAGCCCACAATGCATTGTAGTTCATTGAGTCGATTGCTCAGTTTTCCAATGCCATATTGGCCTTGTGTTTTGGAAATTTCTATGCAAATATATTCTGACGTCAGAAAATCTAGTGTTCTCCACCTGTTTAATTATGTAAAATAATTATGTTTTCACCGACTTTATTTTTACTGTATACATCATTCAAAGAGGTGTTTTATATATAAAGAAAAATACCACAATAAGGTCGAAATAGGCGTAGAACATCGATGTTTGAAGTTTATCATTACCAACTGGGTAACAGATTGGTTAATATACCAAAAACACGAAGTCAGTGAACCTTATATTGTTTAACATCAATCAAAGAGAATTATGTATCAATAACAATATATCAGTGAGTTTTAAGAAAAATCTATGGATTCGTAATTTGTGATAAAAATTAGGATGATTTTAAGACAAATACAAGAACGTTTATCGACCATTTCATGTGCTTTTCGTTCATCTATCTTTAAACAAATCATTCAGTAACACTTCAGAAAATTAAAGAGCGAAATACATTATTTTGTTAGTTCATTTTATTGATACTGTAAAATATAAGCTGCAAGTCAAAATATGAAAATATAAAACTAACGAATAAGCGCAGCATACAAGTTGTTATACAACAATAATATAAAAATAAGAAAATGTGGTATGCTTCCCATTGAGACTTTGAATGATTTATGTAAAAAAAAATATTTATGCCAAAATTTATCAATGTTTTTGCCGTTACAAAGTTGACATAGAATAAAATTACGGAGTAATTTGTACTCACCAAAACTAATCTATAATGAAATTAATCAATGATGTCATCCTGTAACTTTAAGCACGTCATCAGAGGTTGAAGAGTAAGTAGAAAGCACTTCCTTAGTTACAAGGGATATAATCAGTTGTTTATTGGCAACATTATTTCATTTGTGTTATGTAGTTGACATTTTTTTAAGTACGAAATGAAAAGTAAAAAAAAAATGCTAATACAATCTAATAATTCCCTGTATTTGTGTATACATACCTGCAGTGATACCTATATATTTATAATAACAAAAGAAAAATAATAATTTCCGCTGGGTATTAAAACCAGCATTTAAAAAAGACCAGTTTTTCAATTTCGTACAAGCAATTTTGGGGTTTTTGGACCCTTTGAAACCCACTGGAAGCAATTTCTGTAGCTAAATGTCATATTGAATTTGCTGGAACTTGTTACACACACCAAAAACTAAATTGTGTATCTAAAAATTGGATAAAAATATTTACACTTTTTTAGAAATATTGATTGTACAAGAAAATCCACATTTTTTGAAAAAGGCCCGGATATGCACATACAGAACGTGGCGCGGTTAAACAAGTTTGCCGGCGCCAAAACCCTTCCCTAACCTGGAACATAGTCTAATCGTACAAAATAAGAACATACTATAAAAGTCAGTTGTAAAGGGCGTTAAAAAGTTAGCTTGTACAATAAAAACAAAGCAGGAAAACATATAATAACAACACAGACTGGACGTGACAGGGTATTTAGACATCGCAACCACAATTAAAAAGGCATTAAGTACAGACCCGAGAGTGCTTGCTGTTACTGACAGCTAGTTTAAAGCAAAAAACAAAAAAATAATAAAACCATGATATCTATCTAAAATTAAATTAGCAATCAGTACACATCCAACTTCAATTGATTTAGTGTAAAGTGTCATTTACATTTGGAGAAAAACATGACCTTGTGCAATGCCAATTTGGCAATGTACAGGTATTGACAGATTGTAGAACCGTGAGTGTGCATTTATATATGTATATAACAATAATATTTTGATTTGTTTTTCAAGACACTAGTAAACACGTTTATAGTCAATTCAACTGTAGAGTTGGACAATGCAGTAAACATTGAATTCAGATTGATACAACTTTTATTTTTTGAACCATGTTTGAAGCTTTCTATCTTTTGTTCAGAAATAAGGAGATGACTTTTGTGATATGAACGCCAATTGGACAATCATCCATTAGTATGGATTAACGGAGAACTATTCAAAAAAAGAAAATTAACGCCCTGATTTTTGTTTAAAATTATGAACAGAACACAAATATGATATACCTCAACAAACGACAGCCACTGAATTACAGAGTCGGTTTCATAAAAAAAACTTTCGACTAATAGTGATCTGAAATCATGAACAATTTAGTATACTTACGACCGATCTTAGTCCTGAAGTTTATGAGCAAGTTAAAATAGATATAAGAAGATGTGGTATGAGTGCCAATGAGTCAATCTTCCATTCAAATAACAACTTATAAAAGTAAGACCATATAACAATTAACAAAAAAATCATGTATCTAAGACGCAGTTACTTTACACCGTGCAAAGTCGTACAGAAAAAGATCACCATCGTTTACAAGCAAATTTACATGACATGTAATTCCTTTAAGCATATTATAAATTTATTGATTCATGAATTAATAAATTATGAACTAATTAATAAATCAATCATATTCATGTAACATGACATTATAATTTCAGTTGTATGTATTTAGTACTTGTACATTTGTTCGACAGTAAAATTTAACAAGGAAAAACCAAACTGACCTTACATGAGGTAATTAATAAAAATATAATCGATTTGTCAGAATGATAATAAACACTGTGGCTTGATGATTTCACAAATTACACGTAGGACCTAACGAGGTTTACGAATATTAAACGTTGTGCAACTCATTTTCAAAAATATGATGATTACTGCATGAAAAATATAATTCTCATGAAAATAATTTTGTTTCAATGCATGCAATATATTGTAAGGCCTGATAAGACCACTCTAAAACCTTTCCCCAAATATTCATGCAATAGTTACATCTGGTGGTAAAATATTGTTAGTTTTTAAATAGTTTGCCAAAAAAGAAAAGAAAAATGAGACATTAAGGAATTTACTCCTTACAGTCATTAAGGTTTTTTATATGAATAAACGGTTGAGTGAAGAACATACGTCCCAAACATCGTCTTATAACGGTTGGATCTGGGACGTTGTGCAAGGGGCACTGACATACCGTTTCAAACCCTTTTCCAGATTCCTCTTCATTATAATTAAGTTATATTTATTCATTTTATTCATTTACAAGATGTAGACGCTTTTCTTAAGTTTTGTATAATGTTATTGAGAAATGGGGTTGAAAAATTGACATGAAGTTAAAGTAAAAAAATAATAATATCCATACTTTGAGTGAATATTATTTAATTTCCTTTCTGTAATTTTAAGAGCTAAATAGTTTATTAGCAGACGAAGTAAACATAATTATGACGTCTGTTATTCTTTAATTGTCCCTTTTGTCATACAGATCTTTAAGTTTTTATACAGCCTTGGATGGACAGTTGTCTCATTAGCACTTACCAGATCTTCCTATTTATATTGGCTATAAATGTTTGGTTTAGACAAATAAGTTCTGATGGAGGTAAAATCAGTAAAGATTTAATATAACATCAAGTTTATAAATGTAGTGTTTACGTTTATTCACAAAAATCAAGGATGTGTTTCTTGCACTAAATCCTTGCAGAAAAGAGTATAGTACTATGTTCTTTATTCATTTAGAAAAAAATATAATTATAATCAGGTTATGCAAAAAGAAAAGTAACAAAAATACCCAAATCTGCTGAATACTCTAAACGAAAAGTGCCAAAGCAAATGGCAAAATCAAAAGCTCAAAGTATTCAAACGAATGGATAACAACTGTCATATTCCTAATTTGGTACATGTTTATTCTTATGTAGAAAATGGTACATTAAACCTGGTTTTATAGCTAGCTAAATCTCTAACTAGCATGACAGTCGCATACAATTCCATTATATTGACAAGTGGACGATGTAAATTATTATAAGTTGTAATTGTCTTTGATTTGATTACAGCTGATCTGAACTTGGTGACGGTATATATATTAAGAGTATGATCAATTATAAATAGTGAATACATGACATGGGTATGGGAAGAAAGATAACACGATAAAGTCTTATTCATATTTATGTAAAAAAGTAAGAACTATGAGTATTCATTGATTTCGTTTCAATATGAAAACTGAGTTAGATTTGAATGGAAGGGGCAATAACAAAACTCTAAAATAGTGCAAAAATATCCAGCTTTCAAAGTCAGTCTGTTCAAAATGATTCATGTAGTATAAACAAAAATACTGCATGATATTTAAATCTTAAACAAAATTGAGCCAAAACAAATTTTGAAACATAGAAGTAGAGACGTTTCCTAATACAGTCATTTGATTGTTTAAATGATATGTTGTTAGTTGAGTAAATTAAAAAAAAAAAAGTATGTTTACCTGGAAGATTTCGAGAAAATTGAGATTAAAAAGTGACAATATGTTATTTTTAAGGAAAAATCAAAAGAATCGTAATCGGATATTTGATGATTTTTAAGAAAAATATATGAACGTTTTCGACGATTTTATGTGCTTAAAATACAATTGTTTATCTATTTTTAAAGAATTCATTTAGTAATACTTTAAAAAAAAATTAAAGAGATGAATGCATTATATTTTTATTCCTGAGATGACAAATTTACAATGATTCAAAACGGAAAACTAACAATCTGATTTATTTACAAAACAATTAAAGAAAAACAGTTATGATATACAGCAACAAACGACATCTACTGAATTACAGATTCATAACTTGTGATATGCACATATAGAATGGGGTGGGGGCAAACATGATTACCGGCACCAAACCCTCTCCATTACCTAGGACAGTGTTATATTAGCCTTTTTAATCAGAAGTAAATGTTCACCAACCATTTTCCTTCAAATCATTGTTTGATGAGTATGTTGGTCACGGAGACCAAGTGTTTGGTTTGGGTTTAATTAAACATAGAATTAATATGCCGTATTTTATCATTGAATACTTCTTGTACTTTATTTTCTAAGATGAAATCAATAGTATTTCCGACCACAAAAATCAATATTGGCCTCTTAACTTACTTTTTGGTGCTGTTAAATTTTAAATATATATAAAGGGATGTTGTTTGAGTATCAATGAGGTAACTGTCCATCCAAGTCACAATTTGTGAAAAAAGTAAACCATTATGGGTCAAAGTACACCAATAACACGGAGTCTTGGCTTACACCGAACAGCAAGCTATAAAGGACCCCAAAATGACTAGTGTAAAACATTCAAACAGGAAAACTAGCTGTCCAATCTATATAAAAATCGAGAAACAAAAAACATTCATGAACCACATCAACAAACGACAACCACTATACAACAGGTTCCTTTATAATTAGGAAAGGTGCAAACAAATCAGCAGTTTTAACCATGCACAAACTTTCACCCTTATCAGAAATAGTGAAACAAAATTGTATAAAAAATATTGAATTAAAACTGATTAAAATCTAATATGTCGAAACATAATAAAAAGCTTTTATTTCAGTAAATTATAACTATTTTAAGTGTTATTGTTTTACACATATGCACACTCACTGTACTACATTCTGTCGATACCTGTATTGTTGCAATGCACAAGGTCATGTTATTCTATGTCTATCCATGACATACATGTATTTACACTTAATTTGTTGAATTATAAATGTGAACTGATTGCTATTTTGGTCTTAAAACATTTTTTTGGTTATAGTTGTTATTGATTTGTACCGGCTGTCAGTAACTGCGAGTACTCTCAGATCAGTATTTTGACTTTTGTTTTGTTTTGAGTGATGTATGAATACCTTGTCACGTCTCGTCTGTTTGATGTTTCATGTATCAGTAATGATGACGGCCGACAAATGAACTAACGAAGATGTCGATTTAATTTCTGAGAAAAAAAAAGAATACGTGTCCAGTGAATATTTGACATATATTTGATATAAATCTTAACGAACATGTGCACTAAATTTCAGGTTAAAGACACCCCAACTTCATGTGTAAACTTCCTTAACTCAAAACTTTAAACCGTCCTCGAACATAAGCATGATAAGCTGATACGTGATAGACGAATGCCAAATACCTTTCCACTTACTATTGTAGACGGGCTTCTAAAGTAAACGAACTTGTCAGTATAATGGTTTTAAATGACAAAATCGTAGAAACAAATGCAAAAAATCTGCCTTCGAAGTAAATCGATTTTGAATGAACACGCTACCCAGCTGTTTGACAGGTCAGTATTCAGAACGTTCAGATAAGATGTAGTATAAGTAAACAAGAAAATACGTTTCAATTCCAGTAAGGTAGCATTGAATACAAATATATTAACTAACTTGAGAGTTTGACATTTTTTTTACTATTGATATTAACAAATTTGAGAGCTTGATATGTTTCTCGTATAGTTTATTTAGCATCATTATCTAACATTGAATAAAACAGAAGGGCAGAGGAACGGAGATAGCGTTATTACTTCTCTTTTTATTACCGTGAATGGTGAGAGTTTCAATAAACCCACGATGATTTGTCTTAATTTGAAGTTGTAAATCACTTATTCTTGGTCGATAATCTGTCGACTTGTTTAATAACATTCTTTCTCCTATTTCAATTTCAACAAACGGGATTGATTTTCTAACACGTAACGTAAGTTCACAGAGATTTAACCATTGAACTCAAATATGATCATTTGTTCAGCAATTTTTATTGTCATAAATTTTCTTTTGGATTTCATTTGAATCTGTTGCTAACATTCTAGTTGCTGTTTAGCAAGGTCTTTGTCGTGACCTTAGTTGCTTGAATGTAGTCCTTCCATCGAGAGACAAAGCATGTACAATCTTCACTGGAACCAGGAAATGAAACAGTTGGACGTTTTACTGTTCTGTTCTGGACGGAAATAATGGGACCAGCGTCTGTCTCGAATGATATGTTGCGTGAGTTGTAAGTAGTACTGCAACCACAGCAGGGTCGTCATCATCTGTGCAGTACTGGGCACATCACTGCAGGCGTGTTGTAACGTCAAGTTAATAGTTCTCATTAGTGTTGATACGTCTCCATCATAACATCATTTAAAAAATAAAAATCACAAAAATACTGAACTTCGAGGAAAATTCAAAACGGAATGTCCCTAATCAAATGGCAAAATCAAAAGATGAAACACATCAAAGGAATAGACAACAAATGTCATATTCCTGATTTTGTACAGGCATTTTCAAATGTAGAAAATGGTGGATTGAACCTGGTTTTATAGCGCTAAAACCTTTCACTTTTATGACAGTCTGATCAAATTCCGTTTTTTTTACAATGATGCGTGAACAAAACAGACATAATAGGTAAAATTGTCAAACTATGGTTATAGCAGTCGTCACTATGTTATAATCTCATTAGACAAACAAGCATATTATAACATTTTAAATGGACGTCAAAAATAAATGAGATCTGAAACACTAAAATAGTTAATTAATAACAAGCATAATATAGACATTCCTGTACACATGAACACGAGTTTCTTGTGATTATTATATGTTAAATATGTAATTATTGAATCAATCGTACATATATATTAAATAATAAGTCGTCTATGCATTTTTAAAAATTCTTACAAAGCCATAATGTAAAATTGACAAACAATATTCCGTATGGGGATTGTTGATCGAAAACTTTTGCTGATGATTAACTCTTGTGTTTTGGTGTCGAATTTGACCTTAACTTTATATTTTCATTGTGTTTTCATTCGTAGGTGATATAGCAATGTTCATGTGTTTCTCTATTATATTTTTTCCATGCGTTCTAATTTGTAGATGATAGTGCAATGGTCAATTTATGTTATCTTTATATGTTCCATATGTTTTAATTCATAGGTGATAGAGCAATGTTCATTTTTTTTCCATATGTTCCTATTTGTAAGTGATAAAGCAGTGTTCTTTTATTTCTTTTTATAATTTTCATTTGTTAATTTATAGTTGTTAAATGATTTGGATTGGCATTTTTTTCTTTCCGAACTGATTGATATTATTTTCCCCCATGTTTTCTTACTTTATTTTTTTTACGGTGTCTACCCTTCGAAATTGCGTAGTTTGATTGTCGAATTCTTCGAGAGGTATGGATACGGTCATTGTACACGGGAAACTGACGGCGAAATAGAGTGCGGGAAAATACAAATATGACAGCAGTATATTCTATAGAGGATTTTGATTTTATCGCCTTAGTATTTCGAAACAATGCAGAGTGCATCGGGGAAAGGGTATACCTAGTTCTATATATATTTACAAATTAAGAAAAATAATTATTTATGAACTAGAAACATTTTCAAATGTTGACACACTTTCGATGAGTATTCATTTTAGGTTTCTATTTTGCAACTCTTTCTTCCTTTCTTTCGTTTTCATATTTCTAATTAAACATATTTACTTTTATGCAATGTTACATTTCTTTACACGGGTGCAGGACATTTCAACAAACAAATTTGATTTACAAGGGGACATTTAAGCTCAGATAAATTAGCCCTGTTTAGTGTTAGAATAATCCGTTCACCTGTATTTTCTATAGCCCTTTTTAGTCGAACCTGGATGGTTGAATAATACTTATGCTGGCTTAATGTTTAAGGGCATACGATACAGTTTTGATCCCGTATTTATATTTTGATTAAAATTCCATATAGACTATTTTTTATCTGATTAATTCAAATATGTAATAAAAAATATACCTTCATGTGCTACTTTTTGAGTAAAATGAGGTCGAAGTTTTGTATATTTGCTCAAAATTCGGGTTTGTGGCCGTATTTTCCCTTTCGAAAGAAAGACATAACTTTTTTGTTTTAAAAGATAATCACAAATTGTTTTTTGTTAAATTATATGCAATTTCTGTATTTTATAAGTATCATAAAAACTTATGCATTTTTTATTCAGAAATAACTCATATTTATCAAAATTTTATGTTCAGGAATGTGGAAAAAAACAAATTTTTGCTCTATTTTTATTTAAATTAAAAAAAAAAAAAATGTATGCATTTACAGTTTGGTTAATCATGGAAATAACGTTATGAACGTTTTTCTGGATAGTTTTATCAAATTGAAAACAATATTTATCGAGCACTTCTATACAGATCTTTATGGCATTTGTATTTAATATTATCCTACCTCCTATACATTCCTAGGAATATGTTTGGTTAAAAGAAACCGCGTGGAGACCGTGTATATTCCATATTAAGTTAGTAGGCGGGATTTATTTCAATACACGATTGTGGTGTTACGTTCCTTTATTAAAAACAACACGGTATAGAGGGAAAATCTTTAAGGTTTGAACAGACGAAGAAACTGATGATTAACAATTGGAATAAATTCATAAAAACACACTTAGAGCTCACAAGTTGTTATTGAAGACTTGATCACTTTGAATGGCCACTAGACTAAATACCTCATGTTAAGATAGTCGGTAAGATAAATGTGTTGCATAGTTTGCTAGAAGTGACCTAATACGACATATATGGGATTTATTGACCCAATATATATCGTATTAGGTCACTAGCACACTATGTAACTTTTATTCTGATGCCATAGCTGCTTTGAAGTAGTAAACAACAACAAACAAACGATGGAAATAATGCTTTTCTTTTCAAATGATCTGATCCTTTATAAACATACACTAACAATACATCATTTGATAAAATAAGGAAGTATAAAATCGGCCTCACATAAGACAGATTTAAAGAGAAATCTTTCAAAATATTGATTTGAAGGCAATTTGCCTTGTAATATGTTCGATTCAAATTCAAGTACAATAAGACGTAATTTGTGAAAGGAATTTTCACTGGCCTTTCTTTGTAGCTCTTTACGTCCTTCCATCCGAACCTCAATCAAATATCACATTTCGATTTTCGAACTTATTTCCTCAATAATTGAATCTTGCATTTATATTTGTCAGCAGAGAAATTGTATTTAAAATATTTTTTACCACAAATAGACATAGAAATGTCATGATTGACAGAAATAATTATCACTAGTAGTCCATTACTAGGATCGCTGATACTTATACATGTAAGTCGATGTGACAGGTGGTAGCTAACTATTTTATTACATGTGTGCAAATAACGAAGAATTGGATTTTAATGTAAATATAAGCAGTACGTTTTACTGTTTCGTCTGGGTCATTGATTAGTCCGACAAATTCACATCCTGCATTGATATCTAGTGATTAACTTCATATAAGGTAGGTCGTTGAATTTGTTATCGTATTCTTTTTCTAGACTAAGTCTTATGTATATGATCATGATGGTTAAACTTTAGCCATTGTGTATACTAGTAAGTTGTATTTTTACGTTTGGTTTCCAGATTTGTTTGCATGGGTTGCGTTCGAACGTGTCTTATTAGTATGTCAGCTTCGATCGAAAAAAAGTTCTGAATTTTCCTATTATAACCGTTGTCACACTCTCCAACTCTCAGGATTAATACATTTACAAATGTAATGCAGACTCACGTTAAACTGAACATAGCGCATAACATAATTGATGTGATACTCATTCAAGGACATTTTTAGCATTACAAACCTTACAAATATAAAATCCGTCTGTCCCGCTTCAGATTAAAATTTTTGGTCAAGAAAGTTTTTGATGAAGTTTAAGTCTAATCAACTTGAAACTTAGTATACATGTTCCCTATGATATGATCTTTCTAATTTTATTGCCAAAACTGAAATTATGTGATAATTCTTAACTGGTAACTAGGTAACCTTGTATTGTAAGTAGAAATTATAACATCCTGTAGTTGAATGTTAATATAGTTTGTAAAAAAAACCACAGGCACACACATGCATGTATTTCCACTCCCATTTCTTCATATCTTTCCTTTCTAACCGGATTTGTTTGTATGTCTCTTAAACTACTAGTGGTTGATTTGAATTATGTAATAAAGAATTTAAATATTTGCTAGCTACGAAATTCTATTGATTCATATCGTATCTTAAGAGACGAAGTTCTAATTAACTCATGTCTTGTCCTTTTGTGGTATTTTGGAAATAAAAATTTAATCAAAAAAGAGAAGAAGTTATTTTAGCTTTGACAATCAAGTTATGCATTAGAAGATTTAAAAATTATAGTATGGTACATGCACAGGGTTTACAGCAAAGACGGTTATAAAATCAGTATATTTTAAAGGGTAGAAATAAGGCCTCTCAGATGAGTGATACCTCTTTCATGAAATAAACACAAATGATAATTATCAAGAACTAATAATGATTTAGAAAAGGTTTCCTAAATTTCTATTGGAGATAGATCATTAATATGATTATATTTGAAATCTGTAATTTTCCTTTATTCTGAAATTTATGATTCACTTATAATTACTTATAGCTTTAGTTCAAATCATGCCATATATTTAAGCATAGAATTACTTTTAAAACGATAAGTTTGATAAGTAAAAAAACAAACCAAAAAACTAAACACAAACACGATAATTATAATGTTTCCTCTGCTTAATGTTGTATAAGCTACATTATAATTTAATGAACAGTGTGGGTATAGAATTTTGCAATATCTTATTATAATTGTATAGGGAGATATATCATATCACAAGGTTTTATTTGTTTGTTTGTTTGTTAGTGTTTAGTTTTTTTAGTTATTTTTGCTTTATTTTATGCTCTGTGTTGAAGGCTTCACTATGACTTTGAGATGAAGAACAGCAATAAAAGCACTGTTCTTTTGCTTTGTGGTTTTTTTCTGTACATCACCGTGGGTTTTCCCGTTTAAATAGTTTTACACTAGTCCTTGTTGGGGCTCTTTATAGCCTGATGTTCGGTGTGATCCAAGGCTCCGTGTGGAAGATTGTACTTTGACATTAAATGGTTTACTTTTACCAATTTTATCTTTGATGGAGAGTTCAAGTGTCTCATTGGCACTTATACCACATCTTCTTATATCTATGTACTAATTTTGTGTCCTGGATGAATATGTTATGAAAGGATTTAGGACGTTTTTAGAAATTGAAATAAAATAGAGCTTATTAAAACAAAAATTATATATTTCTAATTTATTAAGTCAGTTAAAAGTAAAAGATCAATATAAATGTCAAATAATGACATAAGAAAATATAACAAGAAGAAAATACAAAGAAAAGAGTTCATAATTCATAAGAGAAACATACATTATGTAAGATGCAAGATAAGCAAAAATAGTACTAGTCAAGAACCTCATTAGTTATTTGGCACGCGTTTAGAAGGTTATTAGATCGTCGGACAAAGATGTATGTCGAATTGATATTACATCCAAGGTTATAACCATATTCTCAGAATCATGAATATTCAGTAAAACATTAAAGACACACGAGAATGTTCTTGATAACCAATCAAAAAACTGAGATACAAAGATTGACCTATACAAGATACTTATTAAAATTTACAAATCTTTAATTACCTTTTATTTTTAAGATCAGAAATTGAAATTCTTCCAAAAATATTATTCTATTTAATTTTAGAAATAATAATCCTAACGCTTTTCAAAAACAAATAAATACATTTTGCATATTATGAAGCGATAAATGTTTTGGCAACAAATTCCATCGTTTGCAAAAGAAGCCCAATCTTGTCTGGGGAACAAGAATGTCGGGTAATGAATAGTGACTATAAAAGCAAATATAAGTCTACTGCCCGTACATTACAATCCTTGTTCCTACCAGCAAATTGAGTTGTCTTATTTATTTCATTAAAAAGGGTAAGAAGGCGCGAGTCCCACCCTCGCTGCCAAGCCAGTCCACCACAACGACATGTAGTCCCCAGATGTCCAGACATCATTCTACCTACAAGAACCGTAGGAGAACTGAGCAAACGAGAGGAGGCAAAACAACACCATGTCTTTCAATTTAGAAACCACCGAAGACAACCATAATACCAATATTTAACAAGATATCTCCATGTTCAGTATCCACCAACAAAAACATCATAAAACCTCCGTCACAACAAATACCACATTATTACATATCGGTTTTCTATAAAATATGTTTTATAATAGACACATTTTCTAAAGTGTTTTAATGTTTATAGTACAGAATGGCTCTCTTTTTTATATCTATATTTGACTTATAATAATGTTAATTACTAATACATGTAGTTTATTTTATATATTATTGAAAGATAAGACTTATAAAATAAAATAAAATATTGAATTGAATTCCATTTCTATCAAAGTGGGCACATGACACTTTAAGACTCACTCACATGTCGAATTTACCCTACATACCTCTGTTATAAATACAATCAATTTAAAGCACAATTTAATGTAAACTAATTTTTAAAAATTGTCAATGCCAATTTAAGTTGAATCGTTTATTAACACACAAAGCTTTATCTTTATTGATCAAACAAGAAGAAAATTAATGTACTTCAAACTAATAGAATTTGTATGACTTGTTATGCAATAAGGTGATATCCAATCCATTCTTGTTTTGGGTAAAACCAAATGATTTTTTTCTTAATTTGTTAAAATAAGTCTTCAGAGACAGGTTTGAATTAACAAACTTTGCAAAGTTATTTAGCAGGTGATATCCGTCCATCAGATTTGTGCTGAGCTTTGATTTTGTGTTCTCAAATAGATCATGTAAACCATCTCGGATCTGCTGTTGTTTGTCTGTTCGTCCTTTTATTTTGACCTTGGTGTTGTCCGTTTTCAAAATAGTGTTCATCCCTTTTTTATTTTTATTTATTTAAATAACTGCACAATGCCATGTTTTCCCCTGACTGTTTATAACATCTTTACAATTGGATTTTGGATGTGTACTGATTGCTAATTTAGTCTTAAATGCATGTTATTTTACAACTTGTTAGTGGCTTTGAACTAGCTGTCAGTACCTGCGAGTAAAGATGTTTACTTAGTGTCTTTTAGTCGCTGGGGTGTACTAGTACCCGGAAACGTCCACTCTGTGATTTTTGTATTCTATGTGTATCAATTTGACGAATTAAACCCTTTCAAATGATTTTTACCCAGGTTATATATAAGGGGAGGATTGGGATCCCGCTAACATGTTTAATCCCGACACATTCTGTATGAATGTTGCTGTCCCAAGTCAGAAACCTGTAAATACAAACTGTAATTTTGGGGCTTTTTATAGTATGTGCCTTGTACGTTGTTGAAGGCCGTATGGTGACCTAAAGTTGTTAATTTCTATGTCATTGGCCTCTTGTGAAGAGTTGTCTCAATCACACCACATCTTTTTAATATCAAATAAATTTCTTGCATTAAAACATATACGACGAATGGTCGATAAGTCCTATTGAGTCTCTTGTGGTATTTATATTGTGTCGAAGACTTCCTGACCCTACAATGTAAACAGTCAACGAAACAAACACGTTACCTATCAAAACAACTTGAGTGCATAGCTTAAACTGTGCACCAAAAGTAAATATACAGATTGACAAGTATGACCTTGTACGAACATCATTGAAACATCATAGGGTTCCTCTATAGGGTAAATTGATGAGAAACGATATTTCTCACACAAATTCCTCAGTCTCGGTTGGTCATAATCCAGTTTTTATTCAGATAGATCTTCATGCATATATCATCCAGACACCATTCACTAGTTGTATGATTTATCTGGCCAAGTGATCTTTACAAGCATGTGCTGTCTTTTGTCCTTGTTTACGATTTTATTTAAAGCCATAAAATTTATTCGTTTAAAAGAGTAGTTAGTGTCGTAAAACGAGTCTAACAGTAACAGCTAACAACTTGACTGCACCCAATAAACAATAAACCAGTTTCTGATTGTGTCCGCGTGCTCAGTCTTTAGTTTTCTGTTTTATTTTTTGAGTACTGTTCTTTGCCTTTTCAATATTTTGTTTTCTGTCATGTCATTGTTATTTTGTTTTAGACAAATGAGTTTAGAAATCACTTTAATATCTCTCGCTTTTCTTTTTCATTCTGAAGTAAAATAAAATATATTTTCAATGTATTAAAACTGAAAGAAAGCATCGTGGCTTCTTGAGGCGTTAGTACGATTAAAATTTATTTTTAATTATTTAAATGCATATACAGTTAATATGCCATGCTAATAGCACTATTACCACTTACGAATTCGAGATAGCATATTTGCTAACGGTCTCAGATAAGATGTAGCGTTGTTTAACCTCGGTTTACGGAGTCAATTCTAAATAAACCAATTGACAGTTTCGATCTTGCAAAAAAAGAAAACAATACTCTGTTCGGTATTTGTTATGCTCTGCAATGACATTCTTCTTCTTTTGAAATAAAGAAATAAAAAAGTGTAATTCTTTATTTTAGGCAAACCAATAGAATGACAAGTGAAAGCAAGCGAGTTATTTTGGCCTACAGTGGAGGATTGGATACTTCTTGTATACTAGTTTGGCTCATTGAAGAAGGTTATGACGTTATCGCGTTCTGTGTAAGTGGTGCACTTCTATACTTTTCTTTCGACTTTCACTTTTTTAATTATATGCCGATTTTGAAATTTCTTTTCGTTTTTGGTTGAAAATGTCGACATTCTTTCCAAATAAGATCTGGTATCAAATCCATTTAAGTTTAAGCTTTATGGACTTTACTGTCATTTTTTTGTTTTGAAATAAGTTTCAAGTTATGATAGCTTTTATATTTTTTAATCTAAGACACTTTTCCCCCCAAAGTGTTGGCAATAACAGATTTTGTGCATCACAGATAAATTGCATGAAAATAAGCGGATAGAAAAATGTTAATGTAGCATCGTTAGTTGTTTTTAAATTCGTGCTAATTGAACAATTTACTGGTTTTCCTTAGGCAGATGTTGGACAGGAAGAAGACTTTGAAGCAGCAAAGGAAAAGGCAAAAAAACTTGGAGCAAAAAAGGTATTTCTATTTTATTCATTTAAAAGAGTATATTAAGGATACACAAGTAAAAGGCTTAATTTTGATCAAATGTTTGAATACGAATAGTAAAGGTATAGAATACGCGTTCATGAGACAAGAAAAGCTAGAACAATATCAATTTATGAAAGGAAAAATTATTTTAGTGTTGTTCTTCATTTCAATGGTTGTTGGGTGTATTATATAATGAACCATCATGAGGTCATAAGATAAATACAGTTCTTTAATTTGTCTGGAACTTATTCATGATTTATTTTCTGATTGATGATTTTTAAAAGGTATCTACGGTGGCAGAATGCGGCCATGAAAGAAAAAAAAATATGTTGTTCCCTCAAGATACTATGTCGTTCCCTCAAGATGCTATGTCGTTCCCACAAGATGGTTATCTCTTTCCATCAAGATAATATGTCGTTCCCACAAGATAGTTATCTCGTTCCCTCATGATGCTATGTCGTTCCCTCAAGATACTATGTCGCTCCCTCAAGATACTATGTTTTCCCCTCAAGATGATATGTCGTTCCCTCAAGATGCATATGTTGTTCCCTAAGATAGTTATCTCGTTCCCTCAACATAGCAATAAAATTATATTATTATGAGGGAACAACATAGTATATTGAGGGAACGACAGAGCATCTTGAGGGAACAACATAACATCTTGAGGGAACGACATAGTATCTTGAGGGAACGAGATAACTATCTTGAGGGAACGACATAGTATCTTGAGGGAACGAGATAACTATCTTGAGGGAACGACATAGTATCTTGAGGGAACGAGATAACTATCGTGAGGGAACGACATAGCATCTTGAGGGAACGACATAGTATCTTGAGGGAACAACATATTTTTTTTTTCTTTC
Organism: Mytilus edulis; assembly: GCF_963676685.1. Lineage (NCBI taxonomy): Eukaryota > Metazoa > Mollusca > Bivalvia > Mytilida > Mytilidae > Mytilus > Mytilus edulis. The sequence continues at coordinate 79,285,988 of NC_092345.1, read as the reverse complement.
ATGGCCGCATTCTGCCACCGTACCTTAGGTATATATATAATGATTGTCATACATAATTTTTAATTTAATGCAAAGTTAATGAAATCTTATCAATAAATAAAAGTAAATTAGTGTTTGAACTGGACAGTGGTCAAAACCAATTAAAGGAGGAATTGAGGTCAATCCATGCCTTTATTTCAATTAAAAATAAATAACATTCAATCGACATATTATCTATAAAAACTTTTCAATAAAATAAGTGACAAAAGTAAAGATAATATAAAGATAGTATACTTATATCCTAGTTTAGTTATAAAATAAATAAACAAATAATGAGCAAAATTAAATTTGAATTTCCTTATGTATTTGCTTTTTTAAAATATTACTGTTTGAACCGGATTTTTAAAATATTCTCTCAGTCATTTAATTTGTACAAGATAAGTGGTTAATTCGACAATATCATGCTTTCATAGCTATTCTGTCTACGTTTTAACATAAAGTCACTCAGTCCATGTCAAAAATATACCTACTGAACCTATAATTGCAAATATGAGTGCACTATAGTACTCGGAAGTTTGATATTACAAAACAGGTACATGTACATAACTTCTTATCTTAGAAACAGGTACAAATTACCTGTTTATTCAAATTTCAGCTGTTTTTCAATTTAAACTTTTAACAAGGATTCTACGGTGGTGCCAGTTATTAAGCTTTGAAGTCATCAGATACCGAAGTCCAATATTGTTCTTATCTACAAAGTGCCAGCTATACATTTGAACTAGTTTTTTTTAAATAGTTTACGACTTTCTTCTATGTTTTTTTTTACGGGATCCGAGCTGTTATACATTTGTTTGATGTGTTTGTCATTTGCTTAGTGACTTTCCGTTTAGAACTTTCCTCTGAGTTCGGAGTTTGGAACTTTTTTCTATACCTTAATGATAAAGTTGTTATTTTGAAGATAAAGTTGTTCATTGTTATCAACGTCCACCAACAATAATTATGAACTAGCACGTTGGCTTTTTCTTTGAATTATTTCACGTTTGTCATGCCTAGGCTAACTACTTACGGTATGGGTTTTGCTTATCGTTGATGGGCTAACAATGAAGTATTTTAAAAGTTGTTTTACATCATCGTCCCTTGGTGAATAGATAACCCCATGCCAATAATGCTACACCTCCTTATATTTTTTTATATTCTACAAACAATCAGATGTTACTGCTTAAAATGGAGCTAATATAACCTTGAAACTATACAAGCTTACCAACAGTAAAGAACGAAAAATATCCACTTTTGTCATTAATTTTCACTTTGGATCCATCATGATATAACCGAGGAAATTGGCTATTGATAACGTTTAATTCACTTAGATTTAATTTTTCAAATGTATCATTTTTTCATGGTGTACATGTCAAAAGTAATAAGAAGATGTGCTATGAGTGCAAATGAGACAACTCTCCATATCAGCCAAGTCATAATTTGTAAAAGAAAAACCATTATAGGTCAAAAGTACGGTCTTCAACACGGAGCATTTGCTCACACCGAACTGTAAGCTATAAAGGGTTCCAAAAATGACTAGTGTACAACCATTTTATCGGGAAAACCAACCGTATAACCAATATAAAAAACCGAAAAACGAGAAACCCTTATGAACCACGTTTTAATATGTCTTTCTTTTCGTAGATGATAGTTGCTGATGTCAGCAGAGAATTCGTAACAGATTTTATATGGCCTGGTATTCAAGGCAACGTAACTTATGAAGATCGATATCTCCTTGGTACCGCTTTAGCTAGACCATGTATTGCCAAGTAAGTATACTTTCTATTAGTTGTTCTATATCATTAAAACGTTCTGATTTTTTCTTAGTCAATGGATTTGCAACAGAAAAAAAATAATGTTTATCAAACTTTGACAAGCACGAAAAAACGTTTGAAAATTGAAAATATCATACTATTGATAATATTAAAAGGTATAAAAAATAAATAAACTCAGTGACGCTAATTAAACATTTGTTCATTTGCTCTTGAAATCAAATTCAAATTCAATTTTATGTAGTATATTGTACAAACGAAATCATGGTATTTCCACTTTCATATTTTTACCATGACAGAGCAATGATTAAGGTAGCAAATGAAGAAGGAGCTCAATACATTTCCCATGGTGCAACTGGAAAAGGAAATGATCAAATACGATTTGAATTAGCAGCTTATGCATTACACCCTTCCATAAAGGTAAAAAAGCAAATTAGTTCAACTTATTATGTTGGTTTCTTACTGATAATTAATATGTTCTTGTTAAATATCCTCAGACCGTGAAATAAATGTCAACCAAAATGCCAACAGTACATTACAAGTTTATTTCATAAGAGTCTGTACTTTTGATTGACTAAATGCAATCACGAGGTATTCTATATCAAATTGCATTTCTTAATAAAACTCAACATTCATTACAGCACGTGTTTCCCGTGACGACATCACTACAACGCGTAGAAAACAAAAGAACATTTTAATATAATTTGTGCTTCGGTCAACGCTTCTACACACCAATAAAGTTACAAAAAGAAGTATCAATTCTTAAATAACATGTACAGCTTATATCCTTTCAATCCTATAGAACAAACATTTGCTTGATGATTCAATTCAGATAATCTAAATCTAAAAAAAGAAGACATACATGTTAACGTGAAATGCGTATTCATTTTGTAGTTGGACGTAAGGAATCAATAAAAAAAGCATGTGGTTCAGCTTTATATTTACTGAAATAACATTTATTACATTACATATAAAGAATGATTATGTATTATTTATTATTGTAACTGAAAGTAGATTTTCTTTATTCAATTTTAGATTATTTTTCGTAGTAGTATGCAGGAGTTTTTATAAGATCTATATTTAATTTTAGGTAATTTCACCATGGAGAATGCCAGAGTTTTTCAATAGATTCAAAGGACGAAAAGACTTATTTGAATATGCAAAAGTAAGTTGTTATCATCCTGAGAGATGGTATCTGCTATTATTATGAAAATTTAGTGAACTGTTTTATATTTGTTTCTATTTAGATATTTGTGTACGTCTTAAGAGTCAAAGCTGTGCAAGTATAATAGATGGTAACACAAAAAGATGTTTGTTGGAACCATCTTTGGTATTTTGTGAGTAGTTTCACTGTAAACCATTTAACTCCTCTTTTTTAGCACAAGAATACTGTGAAAACACAAATAGATGTTTGTTAATTGAAACAGTCTTTGGTATTGTGTGAGTCGTTTCGGCTGTTGTCTGCTATATATGGTCGGGTTGTTGTCTCTTTGACACATTCCCCATTTCCATTCTCAATTTTATGTTTCACTGTAAAAAAAAATCCGTTTTGATTATATTTCATTTCAATTTTTAAACATTTCTTCCATCTTGTTTAATTATTAAAATTTTGGGGGTCTTTCCCTTAAACAACTTTTTGGAATAATCAATACTATACTTTGTATTATTTGTGAGCTCCACTCGCAGTACCTGTACTTGCTAATTTTTGTTTGAGTCTACAGCTTCGGAAGTCTAGCTGCAAAGTAGTCTAAACATTATCTAAAAATCCAAACCATTTTACTTTGAGGACATCTGAAAGAATTTGGCTTGAAACGAATGATATCACCATGCTTTCATATTTTTTAATCGCTATTTGAAATATTCATGAACAATTTCATTGACCAATTGTGTTAAATTTGTGCACAAAAGAAAAGGTAGACAGAAGATCAGTTATATGACTGAAGGATTAAATTCATTTTGAAATATTACTGTATTATTATTGATTGAAAAAAAGGTATTATCAATGCTTTTTAACTTGTTTTTTCCTTACAGCTTCACAATATTTCACTCCCAGTAAACCCTAAAGCACCATGGAGTATGGATGCAAACCTTATGCATATAAGGTAATTAGTAGAATCACAATAATGCAACTATGTTGAATTTATATCGACAGCCGGTAATATAATGCGAAATTCAAAACAACAGATATTGTGCAGATAGCAAACGTTTTATGGTAAATTTTAAAAAGTGAAACATACTGGTTTAACTGTTCAATTCGTTTTTTCGGACTCCCGAATCAAAAACGTATGACAGCAACGATGTTTTTTATAAATGCAATATACGCTAAAACAAAAGGAGCCTTTTAATAAGAACTAAGAGATTTCAAAAGTTTATGACATATTACTTATTTAAGGCATTTGTTTTAGAATTGTTATTTATTTTATACAAATATTCCTCTTCATAAAGCCTTATGTAAATAGTTATCAAAGGTACCAGGATTATAATTTAGTACGCCAGACGCGCGTTTCGTCTACATATGTCAACCAGTTTGAAAAAAATATTGTAACTTAGAGATTTTCTAAAACAAAGGTACAGTTCATTTATGTTGATCACTCACGTCTGCTTGAAATTATTGAAACGATAAAAAAAAAACGCATTTATTGTTCTATGATATAAAATAGATAATTTATCAAGCTGCTTATGATGCTTACTGGCATCTTTTGTTATGATTACAGCTATGAGTCTGGCGTTTTAGAAAACCCAAATACAGAAGCTCCAAAAGATATGTACCAAATGACAACAGACCCTGAAAAATCTCCAGATGAAGCCGATGTATTAAGCATTGGTTTTGAAAATGGTAAATTCCATCTTATCTTATTTATAAAAAAAAACACAATTTATTTATACATAGTCGATGGTTAGTGGAAATATATCGAAAAGAACAGCAGACAACACAATGAACCCAAGAAAAAATCAGAAGATACACCTGGAACTAGACAATCAATTGTATCATAAAAACAAAAGATTGGGAAACATGAGCGTGTACAATACATGACTGAATTCAAAAGTTCTTCGAGTATGAGCAGTTCCGGCTCAACTGGTGGCTTTTCACAAGTACAATTTTGGAAATAACGCTTAATCCATGCAAAGGCGTCAACGATATAATAAAGAATGAAATTGTGTCTGTTTGTGATATATGTTTTTAAACGGTCTTACATATAATAGATGCATCATCATAGATAACTTGTACTTTCCTATTTCTAGGTATTAAGCTTACTTAATAGCTGAACCTGTACTATAATGTGCATTGTCATTTATATCTTTCTTTTCTGAAACATGATTTTATTACTGCAACTTATTGGGATGTATTACACTAAAATATAATACGTTATTGATGCTGAAAATAGTTCCATTTATTCAGAGTGTTAGGCTATACTATAAATAATTGCTTACGTTAATCACAATTCTAGTCTGATAATCACTGTTTCACAGCTTACTGACAGACAGTTGATATCAGTTTGATGTTCATTTTTCACGGATATTATCTTGATTAGTTTTTTCCCTACAATATTCGTGGTTTTGCCTTTATATAATTTGAACATGTGATTACTTTTATGAAACATTTTTTAACAAAATAAGAAATATAAAGTCTATTTAATGGTATTCGAGGACGAAATATTTGAAAATTCAAAACCTTAAACAGACGTTGAAAGAGCTGATAAAAACAATAGGGACATAATGTATAGCCAAATCTTGACAAGGATTCAGAGCTTTGCATTAGCGAGATATATTTCTTAACTTTAAATGATTTAATTTTTTTATTTAACAGCCAGCTTTAATCTAGTAGTATCAATAGGCTTTAACTGCAACTTCCATATTCGATTCCAAACTGGAAATCTGCAGAAGACCATACAATTCTAAAAGACAATACTAATTACAGAATCTATACATCAATGACATAATTAAAGCTCTATCATGTTTTTAGATTATGTGCAGTTCTTTTTTATAATATTTGTTTTATGCCTAAAGGAGTACCAGTAAAAGTAACCAATCAGAAGACAAAGGAATCCATGACTGATCCTTTAGAACTTTTCATTTATCTTAACAAAATAGGGTAAGATATAATGGGTTGAAACAAACTGAAACATCCTGTATAGTAGAATTATATGACTGGTAACATGCACATTCGTTTCGTAAAATGCTATTTACAGATACAAATACTGACTAAACAAGTAAATTTGTAGGGTGTAAATGCTTAAGCCTTTTTTTTTGGCGTTTTACCTATAATGTCTGTTTGTTTTTCTCACACATTGTTTGCATAAGGAAATGCCTTTACCAAGTCAAGAATATGACAGTTGTTTTCCATTCGTTTGAACAATTTGAGCTTTTGATTTTGCCATTTGAAAAAGGAATTATCGATTTGAATTTTCTTTTGAGTTCGGCATTGTTATTATTTTACATTTTATGACTTTTAAGTTCCACCTGGAACACGGTATCCCCCTAAAATGGAAACTTTCTAACTTGTGATAATTTGGATTTTTTATGTGCTCTCATAAATGATTTTTGGCAACATCTAATTATTGCTTTATTTGAATTATTTCTCTCAGAGACAAAAAAAAAAAGCATTAAAGGACAAATATTTTCTTTTCATTATTTACTTTATAAATAAAATCAAAATTCCATTAGATAGAAACTTGCTTGTTCAGCTGATGATTACGTAAGGGCAAACTAAAAAGACTTTCTACTTATTTATGGAGACAATGGGATACATATTGGGCTCATTGATGTTTAAATCTTTGACGACTTTTGTTCAAACTTTTTAATATAGTCAGTATGCATAATCTGAGTATATGAGTTTCCAAAATAAATAAATGTTAGATCTCGCGTTTTAAAATTGAAAATTTAACCGTCTCGAGTGGTTACGTATCGTATCACACTTAATGCTGTGGTATAATCTACATATACAGGTCATATATAGAACAAACACATTCCCAGTGGTCATCTATAATTGGCTTTGAAATGATAATATGCGAAACAATTAATTCAGATAATGAACAAAATATTAAACGAAAGACAATATGATACACAATTACACATCATCAAATGACTACCGAATTACATACATTTGGCTTCAAAAATGCACAAATAGAATTTTGAAGGGTCAAACATGTTGATTACCGCCACCACTCTTTTTACCCTGTGACATGGTGTAACATTGTTTTTCATTGTAGAGGTAAACATGGAGTAGGTAGAATCGATATTGTCGAAAACAGGTTTATTGGAATGAAATCAAGAGGTAATTTCTTTATTTATTTAAACTTGTCTCAAATGACATAATTTACTAAATCTTGATATAAACCACATGTGATATATTTTCATTTTGTTGCAAGATGTAGCTATCAGGAAAGGAGGAGCGAAAGATACCCGAGGGACATTCATACTACTATGTCGAAGACAAATTGTCAATGCAATAACTAAAAAAAGAAAGACCAATAGATAAAAAAAAATTGTACAAAAAACAAAACATAGAAGACTGAGCAACACCACCACCACCAAAAATGAGGGTGATGTCAGATGCTTCGGAAGGGTAAGCAGATCCTGTTGTGCCACCCGCCGTGTTGGTCATTGTATTACAAAACCGGTAACAAGTTTATTTCGGTAGATCACATTCGTTATTATATTGTTTGCATTCCTCGGTTTTCCCCCTAAAACTTAACATTTCTGTTTCAGGCGTTTATGAAACTCCAGGCGGTACAATACTTCTAGTAGCACACACGGATATAGAAGTTTTTACAATGGACAGGGTATATTATTTTAACTTATTTAAATGATTATAAACATCAATTTTAGAATATGGGACACATTTTGAGTGAGCTACATGTCTGTTAACCTTGATTTACCATTTAACATACTATGTTGAATGACAGACACAGTTTCCATGATGTGCAGTGTGATTTTCCTAATAAGTTAAATTGTATTGATGAGATATTGTAAAAATAATTTACTGGACAAAACATCATATTCACAGATTCTGTACAACTTAAAAATATAAACAAAATATACAGCCAATAGCTAGCAAATGAGATCAAGACTGGCTCTTTGAGCTTAGTTTATCCCGTTACAACGAGTGTTCAAACCATTTGTATGGTTCTCAATCCTAGACAACGTAATACAAACGGCAAATATTATGTGCAAACAAATACATTACTTACAAGAACGTAACACAGCAACACTATATTAAGTTAATGAATGCATTCAATAAACTATATCGATTTAATTAATCGGATGACCACAATATAAAACTGTGTTATTTGTTTCAGTTTTTCGATATATAGTTTTAATAGTCAAATAAATATTGAAAAAGTCAGCATACTTTACAAAATTTCTATGTTTAATTTCTTTGAATGAAATGCACAAAACAATGAATATAGCCTAACATATTCCTAAAGACAGTCCGTTGTCTTCATTGTTTACTGTTTCAATATTTGTCTAGGAAGTAAGGAGAATAAAAAGAGACCTTGATATCAAGTTTGCTGATCAAGTATACAGAGGTAAGGTATTAAATTCTTTTAATGATATTATTTCACCTATTTCCCGTCTTTTGGCCTTCATTCTGGCAAGTGTAGATGTTCAATTGACGTTTTCTACAGATTTTAGCTATCCTTTTTATTACTGTAACATATGGGCTTCAAAATTATTGTGATTATGTATCCTCAACCTGTGGTTTTCGTCAGATGTTGATTCTTTAATAAAAATATCCCCAATATCTTCAGTCACTATTATCGACTGCTGTTTTTCTTATTCTATAAAAATCCTTTTACGCTCTATACTTTTTGCGCTTTTCCCCATGCTAAATTTGTTATGAATTATTCGTTTCACAGATGATATTGGATATGTTCCTTATGTCGTAATAACAATTCCGTTCCCTCTTCACAAATTTTATATACTGGATGTGTACTCAAAGAGGAGCGAAAGGTACCCGAGGGACAATCAAACTCATAGATCGAAAATAAACTGACGACACCATTATGTAGCATTTGTGTATATTTTTTCAAATTGTAATTTTAGGATTTTGGTTCAGTCCTGAATGTGAGTTTACACGTACGTGCATACAGAAGAGCCAGGACGGTGTAACAGGTTCTGTTAATCTAAAAATCTACAAAGGTTGTGTCTACGTTCTTGGTAGAACGTCACCAACATCTCTCTACAATGAGGAATTAGTTAGGTAGGTCAAAAACCAGTAAACACTTTCTTTTTATAAATCATTTGATAAATATTTGTCACTTATGTAATTTGATAGCTCCAATAAAGAGTGCAAAATAATAAATAATTTTACAGGGACAAGGTTCGGAAAGGAAAATAATGTATCTGACCAGAACATATTGTAGACATGATGCAAAATATAATCAGACATAATAAGATTGAAAACGACGGAAATAACATGAACTACAAACGGAGTGAAATCATGTGCATGACCAGGGTTTGCATTTCCCGACATGCATTTCCAAAGCTTATTTGCACTCGAGACAACACAAACGAACAATTAAACATAGCTCTTGTAAACGAAATTAGATACCTGAATATAAGTTCACCTCTGCATATATATATAACTGAAATCATTTCTTCGAAAGGTAAATACACCGATTTGTGGAATAAATATGTCTTACTAGGGTAAAATATGATGGATTTATCATACTCGTGATGACAGTTAAAAAGCTGTGTTCTTCTTTGTAGTATGGATGTTCAAGGTGATTATGAACCAACAGATGCAACCGGTTTTATCAAGATAAATGCTTTACGGTAAAATAAAATAACACATTTAGTATACGTATAAAAAGAGCAACATATTGTTTGTTTTTATTTAAGTACTAGGAACAAAAAGACGTTTTATTGCGCCCAAAAATTGAAATAAATATAAACAAAGGTAACAATCGTCTAAGGTATTGAACCGCTCCTATAAGGATTCATTACTTTCTATATGTAACATTTAAAAAAAAAGGCATTCATTGCAATTTTGTCATTAGTTTGATTAAAGTCAGTCATTCCTTGTCAAAAAAAACCCATAGCATGGTGTTTTTTTAAGAATATCAACATACTTTAATTGCATATAAGAGTGCATCGGTTCCTGGAAGTACAAAACAAGGTTTATCTTACCTGATAAAAAGGCGGCAAATTATGCCCTTTTACTACATATAACTTTTTTATTATAGAAAATGAAACTTTCAACAATAATTCCAGGTCTTTAAGCTTTCAAATCATACCAAAAATTACTTAAATATTTGACATATTTTTTAAATTGATAGCTTTTTTTACATTTAAAATCTCGTTTGGTCGTAGAATATAAATTCCCCAAAAATTAAGACAATAACAAAATTAAGATAAAATGTTTCTGCTGACACAAAACAAGATATTTCTTTTAGTGTGACCTACAGAATTAGACTATTTACCGGATTTGTAATCACATCAGCAACACGACGGGTGCCACATGTGGAGCAGGATCTGCTTACCCTTCCGGAGCACCTGAGATCACCCCTAGTTTTTGGTGGGGTTCGTGTTGTTTATTCTTTAGTTTTCTATGTTGTGTCATGTGTACTATTGTTTTTCTGTTTGTCCTTTTCATTTTTAGCCATGGCGTTGTCAGTTTGTTTTAGATTTATGAGTTTGACTGTCCCTTTGGTATCTTTCGTCCCTCTTTTACATTATACAATAAAGACACTAATAACATGGATAAATGAATGACTTTTTCTTTTTCATATTTTCAGACTTCGAGAATTCCAGCGACTTAGAAGTTTGTCCAACAAATAAGCAGCATATATTATTCCTTGATGTGTGTTTTTAAATGACATAATTCTTATTCTTAGTTTCAATACCCTCAAACCAAGATAAACTTGTAGTTTCGTTATGTGTTTTATATTTGCTTATCATAGTTATTAAAATTTGGAATAAAATTATATTCGTATACCAATTGTATTGTGTTTCAAAGGTATCTTTGTAGATTTATTACACTTGTGTCAATAATATTTGCATGGAACATCTACTATAGATGCGAATCCAAAATCTTATCCATCAGCTAAAGGACTTACAATTTTCCTATTCGTTTTTCTACTTAGACGAAAATTAACACTTTGTCTATATTCTGAATCGACTAGAACGGTTCTATTTTCAGGTTCAGAGAGTGTTCTTATTTATGTTATTTAAAACTGTTCTACAGTAGAACACTTATTGACAGATGTACACTAGAAATTCTACACATGTGTGAACTAGAACACATTTGTACAGCTGAGTTCTAGCTCTAGGAAAAAGTAGTTTGTCGATGTTTAAACCTCATAGATCAAGGGAAAAAATCATTGACAAGATCACATACAATATCTTGGGGAATTGGGTGAACTCCAAAGCAGCGCCAAATGCGTAGACAAGACGTAACAATCGGAAATGAGATGGAATCGGTAAAATAAGAAGATTTTCTAACAGTTATATCCATTGTTTCATCCGAACTACACTTCCCTAGAACAGATCCTGTTGTAGAATTTCTTTCACTAATGTAAAGAAATTATGTCACTTCAAATTATATACTTGTTAATATGTTCTTACCAAGAGCTAAGAAGTTTGGTTTAGTCAGATATTTCGGAGGAAATTTTGAATTGTACTCTCTCATGTTTGCAACACTGTTATTCATTTATATATGCAAGCCCAAACTACGCTTAGTCGATTTTGTGATTTTAAATTTCATTCAAATAATCATTATCTGATGTATACGTTTAATCTGAATGAATAAAGATAACAAGTGAATGATAAACTTAAAGTGTCAAATAAGCCATCGCTTATCTTTATCTTAAAGATAAATGATTAAGCAACTAGTTCCATTTTTGAAATTGCTCTTTTTCTCTTGCATTCTAAACCATTGATCGAAATGTGCTCTGATACTTTTATACAAATGAGAAAATGAATGGATACAAATTATGAAAAGGTACACCATTTGTTGCGATTTTTATATAATACTATCACTAGAGAAATGGACACCTGTTTAATGTAAATGACGGTCAGAGTCTTCTATTAACAGAATTACGCCTGATAATGCGAAAGTACATTATGATTTTTTTCTGTATAAACTGGATGCAACGTTCTCGGGTAGATTTGAGGCTTTTTAATCCGAAAATACTTTATCACTGTTTTTAATAGGAGAAAATGAAAAATCTATTGCACTTTTTTATAGAACAAATTGTTAGCAAAATTTATGATATTCACATTTGATATTATCATTTGTACAGTCCATAATCAACGTTTATTTCTTCGTTTTTTCTTGTCGCTTGAAAATCACCTTTTCAAGTCCCATCATCGGCGCCTCAAACGCCATTGAAGTTATAAAAGCTGCTGCATATGACAAGGCAAGATGTCCTAAAAATTCATAGATCTACAAGTAAAAATTTCATAATTAATTTATTTAGAATTTATTTTTTATTTGATAAATACACAATGTATCTTAAGTATGATTTAAAATATCCCATGTTTACTCAAGTATTCATCTTATTTATCGTGTTTTGGGCCTATTTGAATTACACGAGTAATTTGTGAGCATTAGTCTTACAATCTTAAATGTAACACAGTTGTTTAAAAAGAGATGAACATTTTTTTTACTGTAATGGTTGGGACAAGTGTGGGTCCACATATGTTTGGTATAAGCACAATAAGTCACAATCAACACTCCTATAAATTATAAAAGTGGGGGATGTTAATGTTTCAAAAGTAAGACAATTTAAGATTTACTCTCCAGTCTGGTTGGAATCTGTTTATTTTACAAAATGGTTTTGTTTATTTCCTTGCGCTTTAAGTCAAAATATCAAACCATTCATCTTGATCAGCGTTCTTTGTGTAACAATATCTAGCCTATCTTTATGATCATATTTATTGAGTTTTGCACAACTTGTTTTCGGGTGTTTCTAAAATAATCGCCTTTAGGATTGTATGATAGAAACTAAAAAGTGAACAAAAAATATATAAATGTAATGTTGATGAAAAAGGAAAGATGCAAGTAACAGTGTTTTCACCACTTACAATTTCTGTATCAGTAAAATGAATCAGCCTTCGTCTTGTCAATAGGTAGTAATAGATAATAGGAGGATGAACAAGGTATGCACAATATGTAAGTCTGCTAAGTGGAATAAAGCCTTTCCAGGATAATACTGTATTCACATAACCTGTAAAAGGGAAAAGTTTAATTGAGTTATATCATCTAACATACATCAAACCTACTACATGTGAAAACACACATGTGATGTATTTCGTTTAAATTTATTAAACTATATTTGAAAGAGAAAATCTAGTTGAAAGGACACACGGATGTAGATGTTGTTCCAATACGCCAATATAAAAAGTAACTAGCAGCCATTAACATTCACGAAAATGTCATAAAGCATGTTTAAATAAACTTTTATAACAGGTAGATCCCACTGTGGGGAGAATCTTTTAAAATTATAATAACAATTAACAAATCTAACAAAGCTTATAAATTTGATACATTCAAACTAGAAATAATCAAAATAGAAGTCGTTTAACTTGTTACCTCCATATCCATGAGCACATGCAAATATCACCCAGGAGACTGCCGCGCCCCAGACTGTTCTGTGCACCGTAATGTAGAATGACGACACTTCCTGTGACGGACGATTACCGTTAACGTCATCATATATACCGTATAAAACTGCACATGCTAATACAGCGGCAACTAACCAACCAAATAAATTAACAAACTGAAAAAGAGATACACGTCAAAAAATTTTGAAAATATTATTCAAATATTGATATAAAAATGTTTCTTGTACGGAATGATAATTGAACTTTCGAAAGTGAATAGAAAAACAAAGAGCTTCTAAAATGTGTTAGAGTAAGACAAACTTGTCTTCTCAGTGTTTCTTTTTTGTTAAAAGTATACATACATATATAACATATGAAAATATGGAGCCTTTATTAACAGTTTAGATATACGTTATGATAAAAGGGCAAGGAGATGAAAGAAAAGGAGTAAGCCACCAAAAACAGAAAATTTAATGAGGACTCATACTGTTATCACACATTGACACACATAACATGTGGATATATAATAATTATGTTATCTGACTCCTAGTCATCTATTTTGAATGTGTTCACATGTACTTATAATGAAAATGCAAAAAGTAGTTTTCATCGGGTGAGATATTCAGATAAACTCATCATAGATAGCAGGATTTAAATTTTGTATTTGCACCAGACGCGCTTTTCGTATACAAAAGACGGACGAAAGATACACGGGGGACAGTCAAACTCATCAAAAGACTCATCAGATACGCTTGAATTAAAAAATGGTAAAAATACCAAATAAAGTACGAAGTTGAAGAGCATTGAGGACCAAAAATTCCTAAAAGTTTTGCCCTAGGGTGCAATCAACAGTTTTTTCTATGACGTCATATTTTGAGGGACCATGTATAAGTGACCCTTAGTGGTGGACTGATTAATAAAGATACCTGTATAAAACTAGATATCACTGGAATCAGAATGTTCTCTAGTTTATAATGGAATAAAAAAAAGTGTACTTTTAATAGTATAAAAAAGTTTTATCCAGAGAAACTGGGAAAAACATTGCCTAATTTAAGCTTAAAAAACCTGAAATCAGGCCATGTGCACACCCCTGAAGACATGATACCTGCACATTTTTCATTATCAAAGTTGTATGAATTTCATAGATTTTTACCTGGTCTTTCAAAAAATTCATGCTTCAGGGTACGTTCGCCTGCTCCGAAAAGAGCTACAGTGGCTGCAAATAAGTTTTCAATTTTCACTGCCAAAAAAATCAGACTGTTTACAGTGTTGTCTCCCCTCAAAACATGAATATTTAATCTAATTTTTTAAATTATTTTAATCATTTAACCTGTTTTAATTGAAGTTAATTAACATATCTTTACAACCAAATACAAAAAACATGATACTTTTTCACCAATTATGTTGATAAAAAGGGACTTCCCTCCATGTCTATTTTTAGTTGGGGAATAACACCTAGTTTTTTTATACGAAACTGTTTATAGCACCCCTATCAGAAACGTAAATCTTTATGATAAAAGGGAAAGTAAAAACATCCTATAAAAAGGTAAGCTAACTTACAGATTACATACATACATATAATCCTAAAAAAAAAATTAAGACTTACTTTATTTATTTTCAACTTTAAATCTGTTTTATAAAGCAGATATCCAGTAAACATTCCCACTAAGTAAGGTCCCATTCGAAAGTAAGGCCTGAAGTAAAGTTCTCCCCAGTGAGTCATATCTCCTCTGAAATAATAATTCAAAATAAATAATGGTCTGACTTAAAAAAAAGTATCAACTTCAAACTCATAAGTTATTAAATGACAGACATGTGTTTCATATATTGTTTTTAACAAAGATGACCAAAGATAATGTTCCATCTGCAAGGCCACAATACCAGGCTCTATGCATCGATTATGACGTCACTGAATACGACGTATCACCAGTTTTGTTTTACGTGAACAACACGACGGTACAAGAACCGTATATCCTCATGTTTAAGCACCTGTGTTTCCTTTTAAAGGACTAAAGAAGCTGTTGTTTTTTATTTTGTTTTCAGTTTGTTCTGCTTTCAATAGTTGTGTCGTCTCTATCGATATCAGTTTTGTATATCCTTAGCTCATCCAAACTATCATATTCCGTAAATGTCTAAGAGCTCAATAGAAATACATTTACCAATGGACTATGTATTTGGTCACTTCTGAGACATTCGTTTTTATATGATGCATAATCTTCGAATATAACCCCTCAAGTATTTTAAATTGGTATCACATGTTAAATATGAATGGCTTCCTGGGCATACAAATCCACTCGTGCGTTTTGGTGTTGCTCAATCATATTTTGAAGATTTTGTGACTATTGTTTGACTTTTGTTTGACTTTTGTTTGACTTTTCGTTCGATTTTTTTTTTTGGTTCATTGTCTGGTATATTTTTTTCTATTTGAAGTGTTTGAGATTGTCTTTTTTTTGTATCTATTAGAAATAGGAAGATGTGGTATGCTTGCAAATGAGACAATTCTCCGTATCACCTTTTTTTATAATTTGAATTATGGTAATATGTTATATTTACCCATCAAACATTGACATTGGAGCATTCCATGTTGTTGCCATAACTCCCGTTGTTACCCACGTTCCAATTAAAAAAGCTAACAGTACAGCAAATCCAGCTAGTTGAAAACTAAATACGAACGATGTAAATAAGAAGACAGTCTAATTTGACAAATTCAATAACATTTTTGAAAAAGAAAAAGAAAGGCAACAGTAGTATACCGCTGTTCAAAACTCATAAATCTAGGGACAAAAAACAAAATCGGGGTAACAAACTAAAACCGAGGGAAACGAATTAAATATAAGAGGAGAACAACGACATAACACCGAAACGTAACACACACAGAAACGGACCAAGCATCAGACAAAACACCACGAGAATAACAAATATAACAAGAAAACCAAATACATGAATTTGGGATAGACAAGTACCGTGCCACGTCTGATCTCAATATCTCAAAAAAAAAAAGAAGAGAAAACACAAACGACTCAACGTTAAAATGCAACACACACAGAAACGAACAATAATATAACAATGGCCATCTTCCTGACTTGGTACAGGACACTTTTAAAGGGGAATAAAAGTGGTGGGTTGAACCTGGTTTTGTGGCATGCCAAATCTCGCACTTTAATGGCAAAGTTAAATATAACATTGAAATGACAACATAATATTACAGGACTACAATACAAATAAATAGGAGAACATATTAGACAAAGAAAAACATGATTAAAAGATACTTTGTCATGTTAAGGATTCAAATGTGCATGAGATTTATGTCATACCGAAATACAAAATTGCTAGACCATAACACTGCTTCTCAATTTGATTTGAAAGAACTTAGGATTAAAGAATTTTGTCTTAAAATAAAACTTTTTTCTAATGTCGGTAAGCCAAATTATTTGAATATTATGTAAATTTCAAACGTTAGAGTTCCATGAAAGTTGTTATTTTCAAGATTTAGAAACCATAAGTGTGTCAGCATGTTTTTGCAAGATTCAGTAAATAAAACAAAATTCTTGAGAAGATTGAAAAACTTTGGGCTCGACAAGGCTTTAAATTCTCAACTTACATGTACGCAACAACATCACAAATTCATATCATATTTCTTGTTATGTATCAATGGTAAGCAAACATATACAACAAATGAACACACACACACACACACACACACACACACACACACACACACACACACACACACACACACACACACACACACATGTAAGTTTGATTTATATTGTCTGTTAAAAAGCAATTAATTATTATAATTTTAATGAAAGTTGTATTTGCCCTTGAGTTGATTAATTTCATTTTTCACTTCAACAATCTAGTTAATTGAAATACTTACAAATACAGCGGAATGAGTATTAAAGGACTAAGTACAAAAAACTGCATATCATTAGCTAAGTACCAAGCCCATGCAAAGCACTGAAAAATAAAGATTTGAACAGTAACGAATGCGTCGAGTCTGAAGCGTAGGACAACTCGTACACTCTTGTTTCAAATTGGACAATGTTTTGATATTTGTTTTTACTGTAGAATATAGTTGTTATGTTAAAATAGATAATTATTCACCTTGAGCGATGTATTATTGTTGACCATTCGAGACTCTTTTTTTTGCGAACCCGTCATCAGCTGTATGTGTGATTACTGTATCGTATTACTACACGGGCCTCAAGGCATTTCAAATTAAAAATAAATGCAAAACATGTGTTTTTCTGTCTTTTAAAACACAAATGATATACCAAATTAATTGCAGGATAAAGACAATAACTGTCTAGTGTCTTTAAATATCAGCTGTATTTATATTCGGCTCGAAACAGGTGTTATAGCTCGCTAAAAGCTCGCATATTATCTAGCCTCGTTCAAATACAGCCGATATTTAAAGACACTAAACAGTTATTGTCTATATATATATATATATATATATATATATATATATATATATATATATATACAACTCGTCTAAACATCAACCCAACAATGTTAGATCTGTAAATTTGCTTTCGCAAATTTTTGGTTCTTCCCTCGCCGGGATTCGAACCCATGCTACTGTGATATCGTGACACCAAATCGCCTGCACTGCAGCCGTCCCGCTAGACCACACGACCACCTGGGCTCTCAATAAAAAGAGCTTTCGCTGGCCGTGTGTTACCTTTCCACGTCAGTTTTAATCTAGCGGCGTACTGCAGTACATGATATATAAGGCATGAAGATGTTATTGTTACAGATCAGCTAAATTATCTATAGTAAAGGATCCTACAAATTAATGTAAGATACAGTCACAGAAAATAATTATATTTATAAGTACGTCTGAGTCAGTGACAACCCTACAACAGATGTATCCATCGGATCGCCACCAATGATGGTGATACATGGCTGTGTACATAATGTATATGCAACTCGTCTAAACATCAACCCAACAATGTTAGATCTGTAAATTTGCTTTCGCAAATTTTTGGTTCTTCCCTCGCCGGGATTCGAACCCATGCTACTGTGATATCGTGACACCAAATCGCCTGCACTGCAGCCGTCCCGCTAGACCACACGACCACCTGGGCTCTGTATATATATACAGTTATGAGAACAGTTATGAGAACTCATGATGCTACATGCTGACGATACTGTTTACTTTTATTTTGGCATTGCACAATTTCGTGCATTTCTCATTCTGTTTATGAAATCTTAGCATTAACTACGATGGAAGTGTACTCATTGATACTTTAGTCGAGCTAGCTTTCAGAAACTGCTCTTATTTTGATGCTTTGTGTCTTTTGTTTTTATGTTAGTTACTTTTGTGCCTTGTATCGATATTTTGTGTTTGCAAATTGCAACTGATGTTTAATATTTATTCATATATTGTGCTGTCACACCACTGTCCGGTTTAGGGGAAAGTTGAGCGCTCACAAACATATCTATTCTCGCCACATTATTTATGTGCCTGTTCCAAGTCCGGAGTTTGTTGTTTCATTAGTCTCATCTTAGTTTTTCGCAAATTATTATGTTATAAATTCAGTTTTTAGTCTATCGTTTGAATTAATATATTGTTGCACATTATTCATGTCGGGGCTACCATAACCAACTATATAGTATTGGTTTCTTATGTTGTTAAATGTCGTACATCCTCAGCATCTCACTGATGGACATTCATTTTATTCTTGTGTAATAAAATTTTGATTTTTTTAGGACAAACACTACTTGTTCCGATGTTATAGTAAAATGATCTATGAATTGTCAAACATACCGAATCTGCTGGTTTTTCAAAAAAGTTGTTAATGTACAGCAGATTATAGTACCAAGATGTTTTACAGTAATTATACTCATTTCCGTCTTTTTTCCATACCGGACCACTACCGGTATATGGAAATAATGAAACATAAACCATCAATACCAACATGTATGGAGGAGTTAATCTGGAAAATAGTAAATGTATTCACAATCAATACCAATATGAATTGATGTGTTAATCTGTAAAATAATTCACCATCAATATCAATATGTATGGAGGGGTTAATCTGGAAAATAGAAAATAATACACCATCAATACCAATATGTATGGAGGGGTTAATCTGGAAAATAGAAAATAATACACCATCAATACCAATATGTATGAAGTGGTTAATCTGTAAAATAGTAAAATAATACACCATCAATACCAATATGTATGAAGTGGTTAATCTGTAAAATAGTAAAATAATACACCATCAATATCAATATGTATGGAGGGGTTAATCTGGAAAATAGAAAATAATACACCATCAATACCAATATGTATGGAGGGGTTAATCTGGAAAATAGAAAATAATACACCATCAATACCAATATGTATGAAGGGGTTAATCTGTAAAATAGTAAAATAATACACCATCAATATCAATATGTATGGAGGGGTTAATCTGTAAAATAGTTAAATAATACACCATCAATATCAATATGTATGGAGGGGTTAATCTGGAAAATAGCAAAATCATAAACCATCAATATCAATATGTTTGGAGGGGTTAATCTGTAAAACACCATCACAACCAACATTTCTTATATACTTAGTAGTAAATACAGATAAATTGTATGTGTATTACAATCAATGGCAAGCGTGCTGTATCAGCCACCCGTGATGATATCGATATCAGCACGGTTGCAAAAGCTTTACCACACCTTTAATCTGTATGACATCACGTCATCGATTGCAGTCACTGTTGCAAAGCTTTATCAAATCCCTAATCTGTATGACGTCATGTCAAACCTATAATCTGTATGACGTCATTTCAAAACTCCTTATCTGTATGACGTCATGTCACATAATAAACATCTTACAAAATATTGAATTTTTGAAATACTAAGGTTTTTCTACCTCAGGCATAGATTACCTCAGCTGAATTTGGCAAAACTTTTAGCAATTTTGGTCCTCAATGCTCTTCTTCAACTTCATTCTTTATTTGGCTTTTTTAAACTTTTTTGGATTCGAGCGTCACTGATGAGTCTTTTGTAGACAAAACGCGCGTCTGGCGTATATACAAAATTTAGTCCTGGTATCTTTGATGAGTTTATCTACTTGAGGTAAATGTGTATAATAAAGTATATATGATATGGCTTTTTCAATGTCACACACCACATCAACCCTCAACCAATATAATCCCTCGAGCAGAGCTCTTGGGATTATTTTGGTGTCTCGGGTTGATACGGATGCGTTATTGAAAAAGCCATATGATAATCTCTATGTATGGAGGGGTTATTCTGCAAATTATAAACATCAGACACCATCAATATCAACATGTATGGAGGGGATAATCTCAAAAATTGCAAAATCATAAACCATCAATACCAACATATATGGAGGGGTTAATCTGGAAAATAGTAAAATAATACACCATCAATACCAATATGTATAGAGGGGTTAATCTGGAAAATAGTAACATAATACACCATCAATATCAATATGTATCGAGGGGTTAATCTGTAAAATAGTAAAATAATACACCATCAATATAAATATGTATGGAGGGGTTAATCTGGGAAATAATAAAATAATACACCATCAATACCAATATGTATGGAGGGGTTTATCTGGAAAATAGTAAAATAATACACCATCAATATCAATATGTATGGAGGGGTTAATCTGGAAATAGTAAAATAATTCACCATCAATACCAATATGTATGTCGGGGGTAATCCGGAAAATAGTAAAATGATACACCATCAATATCAATATGTAAGGAGGGGTAATCTGTAAAATAGTAAAATAATACACCATCAATATCAATATGTATGGAGGGGTTAATCTGTAAAATAGTAAAATAATACACCATCAATATCAATATGTATGGAGGGGTTAATCTGTAAAATAGTAAAATAATACACCATCAATATCAATATGTATGGAGGGGTTAATCTGTAAAATAGTAAAATAATACACCATCAATATCAATATGTATGGAGGGGTTAATCTGTAAAATAGTAAAATAATACACCATCAATATCAATATGTATGGAGGGGTTAATCTGTAAAATAGTAAAATAATACACCATCAATATCTATATGTATGGAGGGGGTAATCTGTAAAATAGTAAAATAATACACCATCAATATCAATATGTATGGAGGGGTTAATCTGGAAAATAGTAAAATAATACACCATCAATATCAATATGTATGGAGGGGTTAATCTGTAAAATAGTAAAATAATACACCATCAATATCAATATGTATGGAGGGGTTAATCTGTAAAATAGTAAAATAATACACCATCAATATCTATATGTATGGAGGGGTTAATCTGTAAAATAGTAAAATAATACACCATCAATATCAATATGTATGGAGGGGTTAATCTGTAAAATAGTAAAATAATACACCATCAATATCAATATGTATGGAGGGGTTAATCTGTAAAATAGTAAAATAATACACCATCAATATCAATATGTATGGAGGGGTTAATCTGTAAAATAGTAAAATAATACACCATCAATATCTATATGTATGGAGGGGGTAATCTGTAAAATAGTAAAATAATACACCATCAATATCAATATGTATGGAGGGGTTAATCTGGAAAATAGTAAAATAATTAACCATCAATACAAAAAGGATGTATTGAGGGGTTACTCTGGAAAATAGTAAAATAATACACCATCAATATCAATATGTATGGAGGGGTTAATCTGTAAAATAGTAAAATAATACACCATCAATATCAATATGTATGGAGGGGTTAATCTGTAAAATATTAAAATAATACACCATCAATATCTATATGTATGGAGGAGTTAATCTGTAAAATAGTAAAATAATTCACCATCAATACAAAAAGGATGTATTGAGGGGTTAATCTGTAAAATAGTAAAATAATACACCATCAATATCAATATGTATGGAGGGGTTAATCTGGAAAATAGTAAAGTAATACACCATCAATATCAATAATCATATTTGATTGGTTAATAGAAATACCTGTTCACCTCAGGTTAATTTATATTCCTTTGTCGTTTGAATTAGTTTACTGGTTAATCCAACACGTTTAATTTACCCACCCTTCCGCCCATTTCTTTTGTATTATTTGAATATTTTAGTACATGCGTTATATCTTATTAAATCGAAAATGTTAGTCTTTTTCAGATAATGTAGATTGATGAATTTGATGTGTATTTGGGAAGTGACTGGTGCAATTTTATATTTAGGAAGTTAATATTTATAAATAATATGGACTTTAAAGAGAAATTATTTGTGACATATATAGATATAGGAAGATGTGGTGTGAGTGCCAATGAGACAACTCTCCATCCAAATAACAATTTAAAAAGTAAACCATTATAGGTCAATGTACGGCCTTCAACACGGAGCGTTGGCTCACACCGAACAACAAGCTATAAAGGGCCCCAAAATTACTAGTGTAAAACCATTCAAACGGGAAAACCAACAGTCTAATCTATATAAAAACGAGAAACGAGAAACATGTATAAATTACATAAACAAACGACAACTACTGTACATCAGATTCCTGACAGATGCAAGCATTTGCAGCGGGATTAAACGTTTTAATGGAACCAAACCTTTTCCCTTTTTCTGAAACAATAGTATAACATCAAAACAAAGAAAAACACACAATAAAATATCAATTGGCAGGCTTAACTCAATCAAAAAAACGTAAATTAATACACTATGAACGAATAAATTTGATCTGCGATATCTGAATGTAAATGCACAGTTAATAAAATATTAGGGATAAAAATTCAAGGCCAACAAGCAACAAACAAGTCCAAACAAAGCCTTGGCAAGACACCACTGCGAAATATTTGACTCTACGAAAATTGAAAAAAAAACGGTTTTAATAATACAGGTAAATCTTGAAGTTTATACAAATGTAGTAAGTGAAAATTGGAAGATATTCCAACTTAACAAAGCTGGTATATAAACAAGTTCTATATAAATATAAAATAACAAAAAAAGCATTAAAAACAGTATCAACAGATCGAATTAACAAGAAAATACGATTTGAGAGTACTCGCAGTTACTGACAGCTAGTTAAAAGCCAAAAACAATTAATAATAAAAAATCATGCATCACAGACTAAAATCAACTAAAACACATCCCAGGGATTTAGTATTTTAACGTCATGAACAGTCAGAGAAGACATGACTATTTATAAATGTTTATTTATGCAAAATATGATTATCGTTACTTATGTGTTGCGTCTTTTTTAATTACATCGAAATGGGAATAGAGGGAATTACGAGCAACCAAAAAAAGTAAGATCAAATATATGATCGGTTCAATTTAGGGATAAATTAACTGTTTTCCGATGATTTAGTCATGCATAGAGAGTATTTAAATAGTTAACTTTCCCTGAAAATTGCACCTATTACAATCTTAAATTTTCTTATTTACTTTGATCTTGCTTGACTGACTACCAGGGTGTCCTACCACAGAGGTTAACATGTCGAAAAATATAAATTCTTGAGTCAAAAGTCGGAAATACGAAAAATATTTTAAACAATGCATTGCACAGGTAAATAAATTTGGCTTGAAAACTTTGAAAATCATTTGACCTGACAAAGTGTTTAAAAAGAATTTTTAAAAATTGCGGTAGAAATGTCTGAAATAGTGAATATGACTAACTTTTCAGAGCGGTTCGGATTAAAATGAAAGTTTATTTCAAAAGCTAAAGAACGGCAAAAAAACGGTTAACAAGTTTTATTCTGATTTCATATATCTGTATTAAAATCTGTACCACAATCTTTTTTGAACATTGCATAGTATGATATTATTGTGTTTTGTGCACTTTCCATAATACTGATGTTTGAAAGCAATCAGAGTTACAACGCCTTCTATTAACATCTTCACATATTTAAGAGTCTTATTGTATAACATTGATACAGAAAATACATATCTCTAAATTTTAAACTTGGTCTTACCTCCAAAATCTATGAAAATAAAACATTCCCCAGTTTAATTTTCCACGTTTTTTCGCCATTTCTTTCATCACAAGGTATGTCAATAACAGGCCACTGTAGAATGGAAATTTCAAATAAAACAAAACAATCAATACTTAAGTTATATATCAATTATATGATAATTTTAGAAAATAAATCTGATTGTTTGCAACTCTACACATGGACATTTAAGCTGTGTGTTTCTGAATTTATTTTAACCTTGACTATTTTTTCATATGTTTCATACCCTTCCGGAGCACCTGAGATCACCCCTAGTTTTTTGTGGGGTTCGTATTGTTTATTCTTTAGTTTTCTATGTTGTGTCATGTGTACTATTGTTTTTCTGTTTGTCTTTTTCATTTTTAGCCATGGCGTTGTCAGTTTGTTTTAGATTTATGAGTTTGACTGTCCCTTTGGTATCTTTCGTCCCTCTTTTGTTGTTATCAGATAAAAAGTAAAATCACAAAAATACTGAATTCCAAGGAAAATTCAAAAAGGAAAGTCCCTAATCAAACGGCAAAATCAGAAGCTAAAACACATCAACCGAATGGATATTATTGATTTGGTGCAGGCATTTGCATAATGCATTTTCCCTTAAGTCTTGTCAAAATTTAGACTATAATGGTTTACTTTCACAAATTGTGACTTAGATGGAGAGTTGTCTAATTGGCATTTATACCACATCATTTAGATACAATTTAAAGTTGTAGCATCTCCAGATGCTAATAATTTCCCGTTATTCTTAATGAAAGTTAAGTTTCAATTTGTCGTTTCTTGTGCATCCGTCATTGAGTATAATCCTTACTACAATTCAGATAAACATATTAGGAAAAGGAGCTGTTTTTATTAACCAATACTATCTATTTAATTGTTTACCTCAAAACAAAAAAGGTGTCCACTGATACAAGAGCGTTACTAACAGCAGGAAAGGTAACTCTTTTCATCATTTCAGGTAGAAATGTACCCACGTTATCTGTAAATAAAAATACTCAGTATAAGTATTTAACGTAAACACAAAACAATCAATGATTTCTCGATCCCAATTGTCTTTCGTTGCAATACCTCAATTACATGACCAGGATATTGTATGCATATGCATAAGAAGTAATTAACTTGACCATGTATGTTGCTATATAAACTCGTCAAAGATATCAGGCATATAAGTTTGTTCTTGCTCTCCTAACAAAATACTCATTACTGATGCTCGAATAAAAGAAGGTTAAAAGTCTTGATTTAGAAAGAAGTTGTAGAGTATTGAAACCCCACAATTATGAAAGTTTTGCCAACGAAATGTATTCCTTAGGTAGAGAATCCTTAGTTTTTTTAAACAATTCAAAGTTTTATACACATGACAATTTTTATGATAATTCATATCAATACTAATTAATTATAAGACCAATGATTTCATTGCTACATCTCGTCTCTGAACGCTGTATCAAAATGATTCATTTTTAAATTGTTCTTTAAAGTATTGGCATCATTTGAAATTAAATAATTGTGGTTCTGCATCAGTAAATTGTGTTTTATTACATACACACACGAGTTGTAAGGATTGCTATTGTTTGCAATGTATACTTCTAAAGGAGGAGACCGAATTCATTGAGCCGCAACTCCTATGAAACCATGTTACTCATTTTGATCCCTTTCGGTAATGCCACGGGTTCGTTTTGTTTTACTTAGCTTATACGGTTATTGAGCTAAAAGGGTAAAAAACTACGGAAAACTTTGACACTTGTCACACTTTTCTAAGGGTATTTAATATGTTTATGTTAAAATCGAGATGAATGGGGTCTTTTGCATGACGTTTCTCATTTTCATCTTTTTCAAGAAATAGAATTGAATGCATGAATCGTGTCCAAATTTTTTCTGTGTGCACCTAATTTCTATGTTGACGCCTCTTGTTTCAACACTTGCCCAATTGTACCGCGATTTTGCTGACATCTTCATGCTAGTGACCGAACGCCGCTATGGATTAAACTCGTGCTGCGCACTCGTTTAATCGATGCGTCGTTCGGTCACGCGTTGTCTTATTTTTTATATTCAAATACGGCGATTAGTTATTCTTTTTATTACATTGGCAAATGGCTTTTTTTATGAAATTAATGTAGAAAATGTAAGGAACTATATCTTTTTCCTACGCATTGACAATTTGTTTTGATCCGACGTTATCGACGTATTGACAACGCCTATTGTTGTATGACGTCAGAGAGTGAAATAACCACGTTTATTTCACATGTGAAATTATCGGTTTTTATCTAACTGGGAAATCAATGTAATTCATTGCAACCAATGTAATAAATATTAATCAATTGAACTCCGGTTTGAATAATTGTTGCAACTGTTTAATTTTAATTTGCCGTCATACACATTTTTTATATATTTCTTCTTCCTGAAGTATATAAACTGTTTTGATATATTAAAAGTTTTTTAAAAGAAACTAATTCTTAGTTGTGGAAATATATTTGACGACGTATTTTACGATTTAAGCAATTGCTATGTTTCTTACTTCCTGTCAATATTTAGAAAAAAGAAAAAAAAACATTTTCTTACCAACATCAAAAAGTACAAATATATACGAGTGTCCAAGTATAACCCAAGTCATTGATATAAATCTGATTCCATTGATAGCTGTCAGTGAACCTTCAGGCTGATGCGTACTAAGAAGTTTTGAACCATTAGTATATACAGAAAAGGCAAGCAGGATTTTTCCAAATATTCCTGAAATAGCAAATAGAAGTAACATTTTATTTATAGACATTTCAATTTTCAGACGTATACAAAGTTAAATTAAGACATATACAGTTTTAAAGAAAAGACTCAAAATATGTATTATGACAATATGCTATTTACCCACTGCAACTTAGAGGAGAATGAATTTATATTATATACAACATGATAAAGAAATCCGTTTCATATGATCATGCCTTCTTTTAAATCAGTAATATGTGATAAGCAAGAAAATGAAAGTTGAAATCAACATTTTGAACACAAATGTTAGTAATACATGATTGATATATGGCACTAATATTAGCCATACCTCAGGTAATTGACACAAATGCTAGCCATATATGGTTAATAATTTATTAATACGTTAGCCATACCTGGTTGATATTTGACACCAATTTTGGCCATAGCAGGGTGATAATTGACAACAATGTAGGCCATAGCAGGTTGATATTGACACAAATGTAGGCCATAGCAGGTTGATATTGACACAAATGCTAGCCATATATGGTTAATAACTGATTAAAACGTAGGCCATAGCTAGTTTAAACATATTTTATTGTTCAAAATGACAAAAGGATCAGACACAAGTTTTACAACTTAGTAACGTCTTCTCCAAAATGAATGTTAGTCATACCTGGTTGATAATGGACACACATGTTAGCCATACGTGGTTGATAATGGACACACGTATTAGCCATACCTGGTTGATAATGGACACACATGTAAGCCATACCTGATTGATAATGGACACACATGTTAGCCATACCTGGTTGATATTGTACTATCTGATCACTATCTGTGAGTAATGGGATTTTCTCGTTTGCCTCAACTGCAACTATTGCATCGGGTCCCTTTTGCTTTGCGGCCTGTTGCCACTTAGGCCACTGTATTAATGTTATATCGTATGCAGTACCAGCTGTCATTATGGTTATGAAGAAGGATATAACCACCCTAAAAATAAGTAGAAGTACTTTTTGTTGAATTTAGAAATAAACACATTTGTTTGAAAATACCCTTTATCATCGTTGTTTTTATTATCGTTCAACAAAACACACCAAATGTGTATAGTTGAGCAAAAGTTAGGATTACGAGATACGACTAAATCTTAATAAAAGTAATAGATAATAATTTTAATAAAATTAAGGTGGTCTTTTGAAGTAGGAATTCTTCAATTAAGCATACATAAGATGTAAATTTCTCATCTTAAACATATATAGTTTAATATCAATTTTACTACACGACTACTTACAGTACGATTACAGCTCTAGTATCATACGATCTATCTGGTTCTTGGCATTCTGCTTGGTAGGCTATAAATAGGTTGTTTGTAACATTTTTCACAGCTATAAGTACAATAGAATGAAATAGCAATGTCAATGTAAACAATATTTTATGAATAGATAGTTTTCAAATTCAAATACGTATATATACATATAGATTATAGATTAGACCGTTGGGTTTCCCGTTTGAATAGCTTTACACTAGTAATTTTGGGGCCCTTTATAGCTTGTTGTTCGGTGTGAGCCAAGGCTCCGTGTTGAAGGCCGTACATTGACCTATAATGGTTTACTTTTATAAATTGTTATTTGGATGGAGAGTTGTCTCATTGGCACTCACACTATAGATATAGGAAGATGTGATGTGTCACACCACATCTTCCTATATCTATATATTTGATATACTAACTGTTTATATTGAAATATTAATATACTGTACAGTTTATTAATTGAATCATCTGGTGTTAACGGTTTCTAACCATTTCCAAGAAATCATACTGAAAGTGATAACTATCTAAAACGCTAATCTACTAGTATACATTTTGTACAAAAGTTTATCACTAGGGTATATTACCACCTGATAGTTATGGATTCTGCCAATTTGACAAGGATATGGGGGTATGGTACATGCACAGCAAAAAGTAAAGAAACAAAGCTTGAATTTGTGTTCTTCATCTCAAGATGATCGCATTATATGTTTCTTGTTCTGAAAATACTCTCATATTATCAATATGTTTTACTGTTGATTAAACATTACAACACTCAATCATATACAAGATGCATTTATTTTGAGAAATTGTATGCAAATATTGGAATTCAATCATACATACCTATATCAATTAAACGTTGTGTATCATTGACTGTACAACTGTTTGGCATACACATTCCAATATTTAACGGTGTGTACTAAAACATATTCAATAGCAATTTAGATATGCTAACCAAATCATATTTGCATTCTTTTCGGTTTTCGTTAAAAGGGAACATTTGCTATTCATAGGACCTAAGACGCAGTTTCTTGAGGTTTTAAAAATTATAGCTCCTCAGCATTTTGTTATAAATTAATTTTTTTAGTTTGAAAAATAGTGAAGATACGAGCGTCAACACCAATAAGTCGAAAAAAGCTAAAGCGCCATAGCGATAAGTAAAAAAGACGAACAAAATAACTGTCTATATAATTCCGATCCATGAAAATGTATTATGTCATGCCCTCCTTTTATTTCTTCTCTTGGCCTTTATGTTTAAATTTTACCTGTTTCACTACATTTTGAACAACAAGTGACATTTTGTACCTTAGCTTTGCTATGCCTATGTATGTTTGTTTTATGTTCTCAATTTTAAAAGTCACGAAGACATACAATAATGGCGGGTAAAAATCCGTTCGTCCCGTAACTTGGGTACGATTTTTTATTTTTTAACTTTATGTCAATGAAATGCCCGGACTTACCGGAAGAGCAATGCTATTGAGATTGCTTGTTACTTTACTACACAAATATATAAGATCAAGTGTTATGTCTCACCAGAGGTAGTATTGGTGGTAAAGCTTGTATGTTAACTACGGTAACCATGCAATATTGTGTTCCAAAAGAATATGTTAAATTATTAGCGACTGTTTGACCTTCAATGTCAAGACATTCTTCATAGTCACCAAGCCATTTGAATCCCCCGCCCAGCAAATTAGCAGGGGGTTTACCTGCAGAGTCCAACACTGAAAACAAAACAAAAACTCTCGTTAATCGTACTGATGATTATTGTAGTCTTTCTGTCATAACTAGTGGAATGTAAAAAGTCTTCTCCTTTCAATGTCAAAACGTATAATGAACGAAATTAGGCTCTAAAAATACAGAACATGAATACATCGTATAGGTACTAATTCTTTGTTTATGTGTCACACTTGTCCAACTAAAATACAGACATGAAAAGGAGTCTAAACCGTGTAGACTAGTTACGTCGACATGTCTATCATCATACGATTCAAATTTAAAATATCAAAACCAAGAAGATATTAGACAGACCATAGGCGCCGATTGTAGGTCTATAACAAATTTAGCATGTAGCTGGTGACTTGAGAGCATCTGATGTTGTAACGATTGACAAGTTCATTACATAACCATGTTAGTTTAATTCCCCAATATTTTTATATACACTTTTTTCTTTGTATTGACAGAATGCTCACTTGAAACTATATTCATATTAAAAGTTATTTGTGAAAGGGTAGTCCTCAATGTTTTTAGAATGTTAGTGTTCAAAATTTCCTATATTCAAATAAATCATACAGAGGCCTAATGTCACTCAATATTTAACCTTCGTGTAATTTTTCTTGTTGACCGATCATTTAGCTTGGAAACTGTACTGGTTATTCTCCTAAACTTGTCTTTTTTATTTTAGATTTATGATTTTTCTAGGTTTATTTTACATTTTTCCTTTAGTATGTTCATGATCTGCCTATTTTCTTATTTAATTCTTAATATCTTTAAAGTTAATATAGATTTCGACTGATGATAACTTCGATCTCTGAATAGGAATTTGAATCTTGTTTGAAATATTGTATCGAACAGAGATTTCAATCTTTTAAATCTGTGAGTTTCTTTGTCTTGTTTAAAAACGTCGATCGTTCCTAGTTTAATCTAGTTAACTGTTTGCATGATATTGAGTCCTTTATTGAAAACAAAGACTTACTTCTCAGTGCCCAAAATTGTTGCTGATTTATTCCTTCAATTATGCCATTTGCATGAATTTTACAAAGTTCTGATATATCTGGTTTAGGTGGCTTGGTTGGTTCTTGGTTTGAACTGGTGCTAACAAGACCTGGAATTTCTGTCACATTGTCTGCCATAATACTACTTTGTGCTAATAACTCTTTTCGCATACTGAACACTGTTCTAAGATCTGTAGCTTTGCCTATGGATTCGGCCATTTGTGCATATTTCAATGGCGATTTTTTAATGTTATACTTCTGTTCTTGAAAAAGTTTGTTCACATGTAAAAAATTACCTATATATCCCTGGTTTTGATTTAAAGAATAAACTTCAAAAGTGAAAAGAACATAACACATAAAAACTGACAGATTCATTTTAGGAATATTCCTCAGATCTGAGTTTGAGATTGATCACCTTAGTGTTCACAAACTTGATTAAAATTGAGGTATTTTGTAACTTTACTTCGCATAATATTTACTGATAACTTGATATGTAAATATTTTCATTCTGACGTTTATCACAGTTACAAAGGACAGTGTGCATGTATCTCTCATGAATGATGACATACACATGTGACATGGAGGTTAATAAAGAGACGTTCAATTTTATATATTGCACATATAATCTTAATTTTTAACATACTAATTAAACTCATCTAGTTTAATTTTAAAATTTTATGTTTAAAAAAACATTAAAAAAAAAAATACAGAAGAGACAATGAAATGAAAAGTTTATTAGTTGATTGATAAATTGTTGTTGTTTAACAAACTTTCATAACGGATTAATATAAGTTTTTCCAAACTTGTTTCCAAATTCAATATTTGAACTGCATGAAACATTGTTAAACTGACATAACTTTCGGCAAATTTTCTTTGTCATAGCGGCTTTCGATTATTGGTTGAGAGAACTATCATCCTCAAAAATTAATTTGTAAATATGATTTAAAAAAAGATAATGAGTAAAGTCAGGTCAATGTCAGATTCAGATTTTATTAGTTTATTTCTATACGAATATGTTAAGCTGGGATTCATGGATACTATTTATTGCTGTAAAATTGATTAATAAATTATTTATTTTATTATCAAGACTAAAATGACTTCATTTGAAATAAGCTGTTTGCTTATATGGGTCACCCTTGTGTTAAGGCATTAATTGTTCCTATGTAACAATCATTGCTATATTTGAAGGTAGTATTGTGTATTTCTATATATTGCCTTTACCTGAAAAAATATTATCATTATTATTATTATCTTCTGTAAAAAGTAAAAGTGGTCTTCGTTAACAAGATCATTAAGCAAACTAATTTTCAGAATACATGTACTTATAAAACCAGTGGGCATTAAATATAGTGTTTATACTAATAAGATGTCGTTTTTCACTAAAACCACCGGTCATATATATTGATAGCGTGATAAAAGAGATAAAGAAGATGGGTCATCTTCTGGGACAAAAATAGGACGTAACGGTTAAGAGTGGTTTTTTTTATAAATCTTTCGTCATCGAAGACGCGTTCGCACCAAACATAATAATATTCTAAATAAAACTTTTTTTAAACATACTTGATATGCATTCAAACATTTCTTTGGATTCTTTCAGAATTGTTTCACACCACACTTTCGTATGGTAGGTTGACCGTTACCTGAAATCTGGATGTGATTGATAGTAGTGAAAATATTGATTATTTCGCGAATTTCGAAGTCAAGCTACTGGCGTATCGTTTTAAAAAAGATTTTTTTTCATTTAAGTACACTTATATAATTTGGAAATGATGAAGAATAAAATAATATCCAGTTGAAATTCTTTTTAGAAATTAAAATTTAAATGAAAAAAACCCAACTTTTTAACAGAATAATTTTCGAAATGCGCATCTGACGGTGTACAATGTTTACTTCGTTTAACTTTATCACTTGACAATGGTGTTGACTGTTTTGTATTTACCCCTTGGTATCTTCTGTGTCATTTCCTTTTTCTTTTCATTTCTTTTTTTAGTGGGGTAAGGGCTAGAAAAAATTAAACATCATTTTTTTTATTTTAGTTTGAATGCATTTAATTGACATTTAGACCGACAGATCACTCGAAAATTGATGGTATTTTGTTTTGCCTCGCCTGCGACGAACATTAAAGAATGCGAGACACAGGGATTACTACCCGACTGTGGTAAACTATTTGTATAATTTTTGTATTTAAGAAGGTAAGAGACCTGGTTGCTTCATACTTTATATATATTAGGTTCCTTATGTTTCCGTCGCTCATGTGTCCATTGTCCTTGACATCATTTTCATGGTTCAGCGACTGCATTGGTAATTTTTCACGTAAATGGCTCAATAATTATGAGAAATAGGATAACTGTATTTTGTTTATGGGTTTTTGCAACGTCTAGGTGTCTGTCATTTAGACTTGATTCACCTGACCTCAATCACATTTTATGGATTAGATATCAAAATTCAATTGTATGAAAATGTCTGTTTCGCATATAGTATAACCTTAAGACAATCATATGTGGAGTATGATATGATTGCAAGGTAAGCATCTGATCATTCTGGGTTCATCTGACCTTGCTTGACCTCACGTCCAAAGCCATGGAGCAATGTGAAGTTTTTTATTTTATTTATTCTGGTAAAATAGTACAATTCCTTTTGGTGACCTGTATTTTGCTTTGTATACTTTTGTTTGTGTACTTTTGTTTGTATTTTTTTAGTTTTTTTTTTATTGTGTGGCTATTTAACAGGATGTCGCCTTTCATTATGACGTATTTCTGTTCACCTAGCATTGGTATTTGGTTTCTATTGGGAAAAAGTGGCTTCTTATATATCTTGGCTAGAGGTATAGGGGGAGGGTTGAGATCTCATAAACATGTTTAACCCCGCCGCAATTTTGCGCCTGTCCCAAGTCAGGAGCCTCTGGCCTTTGTTAGTCTTGTATGATTTTAAATTTTAGTTTCTTGTGTATAATTCGGAGTTTAGTATGACGTCCATTATCACTGTACTATTATGCATATTTTAGGGGTCAGCTGAAGGACACCTACGGGTGCGGGAATTCTCGCTACATTGAAGACCCATTGGTTGCCTTCGGCTGTTGTTTGCTCTATGGTCGGGTGGTTGTCGCTTTGACATATTCACCATTTCCTTTCTCAATTTTACTTCCCTGTAAAACTATTTTAATGGCTTTGGCTAACTAGTCTGTGAATATTTATGTGATAGTTTAGGTTGTTTTATGTAATGTATCCGTTTTTATTCTGTAGTTAATCACCACTTTGGTTTTATCATATATATCTATTATATTGTCATTTTATAAAAAAAAATACTGTTTGCAAAAGTATGAATTATTCTAAATAATAAGGACGTTTTTATCCCAGGCAGACAATCCCTCAAGATACTATGTCGTTCCCACAAGATAATTATCTCGTTCCCTCAAGATAGTTATCTCGTTCCCTCAAGATGCTATGTCGTTCCCTCAAGATACTATGTCGCTCCCTCAAAATACTATGTTTTTCCCTCAAGATGATATGTCGTTCCCTCAAGATGCTATGTTGTTCCCTAAGATAGTTATCTCGTTCCCTCAAGATGCTATGTCGTTCCCTCAAGATACTATGTCGTTCCCTCAAGATACTATGTCGTTCCCTCAAGATACTATTTTTCCCCTCAAGATGATATGTCGTTCCCTCAAGATGCTATGTTGTTCCCTAAGATAGTTATCTCGTTCCCTCAAGATGCTATGTCGTTCCCTCAAGATACTATGTCGTTCCCTCAAGATACTATGTCGTTCCCTCAAGATACTATGTTTTCCCCTCAAGATGATATGTCGTTCCCTCAAGATGCTATGTTGTTCCCTAAGATAGTTATCTCGTTCCCTCAACATAGCAATAAAATTACATTATTATGAGGGAACAACATAGTATATTGAGGGAACGACAGAGCATCTTGAGGGAACAACATAACATCTTGAGGGAACGACAAATGAGAAATAGAATATATAGAAACAAAATATACAGCCAATAACAAATGAGATCAAGACTGGCTCTTTGAGCTTAGTTTATCACATTAACACGAGTGGTCAAACCATTTGTATGGTTCTTAATCCTAGAAAACGTAATGTAAAAGGCAAATAGTGTGTGCAAACATTACTTACAAGAATGTAACACAGCAACACTATATTAAGTTAATGAATACATTAAATAAACTATATCGATTTAATTAATCGGATGACTACAAAATAACCAGTGTTAATTGTTTCAGTCTTTAGATATATAGTTGTAATAGTCAAACAAATATTGAAAAAGTCAGCATACTTAACAAAATTTCTCTGTTTAATTCCTTTGAATGAAATACACAAAACAAGGAATATAGCCTAACATATTCATAAAGACAGTCGGTTGTCTTCATTGTTTACTGTTTCAATATTTGTCTAGGAAGTAAGAAGAATAAAAAGAGACCTTGATATCAAGTTTGCTGATCAAGTATACAGAGGTAAGGTAAAAATTCTTTATAATATTATTTCACCTATTTCCCGTCTTTTGGCCTTCATTCTGGCAGGTGTAGATGTTCAATTGACGTTTTCTACAGATTTAAGCTATCCTTTTTATTACTGTGACATATGGGCTTCAAAATTATTGTGATTATATATCCTCAACCTGTGGTTTTCGTTAGATGTTGATTCTTTAATAAAAAATATCCCCAATATCTTCAGTCACTATTATTGACTGCTGTTTTTCTTATTCTATAGAAATCCTTTTACGCTCTATACTTTTTGCGCTTTTCCCCATGCTAAATTCGTTATGAATTATTCGTATCACAGATGATATTGGATATGTTCCTTATGTCGTAATAACAATTCCGTTCCCTTTTCACAAATTTTACATACTGAATGTGTACTCAAAGAGGAGCGAAAGGTACCCGAGGGACAATCAAACTCATAGATCGAAAATAAACTGACGACGCCATTATGTAGCATTTATGTATATTTTTTCAAATTGTAATTTTTGGATTTTGGTTCAGTCCTGAATGTGAGTTTACACGTAAGTGCATACAGAAGAGCCAGGACGGTGTAACAGGTTCTGTTAACCTAAAAATATACAAAGGTTGTGTCTACGTTCTTGGTAGAACGTCACCAACATCTCTCTACAATGAGGAATTAGTTAGGTAGGTCAAAAACCAGTAAACACTTTCTTTTTATAAATCATTTGATAAATATTTGTCACTTAAGTAATTTGATAGTTCCAACAAAGACTGCAAAATAATAAATAATTTTACAGGGACAAGGTTCGGAAAGGATAATAATGTATCTGACCAGAACATATTGTAGACATGATGCAAAATATAATCAGACATAATAAGATTGAAAACGACGGAAATAACACGAACTACACACGGAGTGAAATCATGTGCATGACCAGGGTTTGCATTTCCCGACATGCATTTCCAAAGCTTATTTGCTCGAGACAACACAAACGAACAATTAAACATAGCTCTTGTAAACGAAATTAGATACATGAATATAAGTTCACCTCTACATATATATAACTGAAATCATTTCTTCGAAAGGTAAATACACCGATTTGTGGAATAAATATGTCTTACTAGGGTAAATATGATGAATTTATCATACTCGTGATGACATGTTAAAAAGATGTGTTCTTCTTTGTAGTATGGATGTTCAAGGTGATTATGAACCAACAGATGCTACCGGTTTTATCAAGATAAATGCTTTACGGTAAAATAAAATAACACATTTAGTATACGTATAAAAAGAGCGACATATTTTTTTTTAATTTAGTACGAGGAACAAAAAGACGTTTTATTGCGCCCAAAAATTGAAATAAATATAAACAAAGGTAACAATCGTCTAAGGTATCGAACCGCTCCTTTAAGGATTCATTGCTTTCTATATGTAACCTTTTAAAAAAAATAGGCATTCATTGCAATTTTGTCATTAGTTTGATTAAAGTCAGTCATTCCTTGTCAAAAGAAACCCATAGCATGATTTTTTAAGAATATCAACATACTTTTAATTGCATATAAGTGTGCATCGGTTCCTGGAAGTACAAACCCAGGTTTCTCTGACCTGATAGAAAGGCGGCAAATTATGCCCTTTTACTACATATAAGTTTTTTATTATAGAAAATGAAACTTTCAACAATAATTCCAGGTTTGTAAGCTTTCAATTCATACCAAAAATTACATAAATATTTGACATATTTTTTAAATTGATAACCCAAATCAAAATTAAAATCTCGTTTGGTCGTGGATTATAAATTCCCCAAAAATAAAGACAATAACAAAATTAAGGTAAAAAGTTTCTGCTGACACAAAACAAGATATTTCTGTTAGTGTTACTTTCATTATACAATAAAGACACCAATTACATGGATAAATGAATGACTTGTTCTTTTTTATATTTTCAGTCTTCGAGAATTCCAGCGACTTAGAAGTTTGTCGAACAAATAGGCAGCATATATTATTCATTCATGTGTGTTTTTAAATGACATAATTCTTATTCTTAGTATCTATACCTTCAAACCAAGATAAATATTTCGTTATGTGTATTAAATTGGCCTATCATAGTTATTAAAATTTGAAATAAAATTAGATTTGTATATCAATTGTATTGTGTTTTAAAGGTATCTTTGTAGAGTTATTAAACTTGCGTCAAGTATATTTTCACGGAACATCTACTAAAGATGCGAATCCGAATTCCTATCCATCAGCTTAAGGACTTACAATCTTCCCATTCGTTTTCCTACTAAGACGAAGATTAACATTTTGTCTTAAACAAACAGTCTATATGCTGAAACGACTAGAACTGTTCTTTTTTTTCAGGTGCAGAAAGTTTTCTTATTTGTGTTATTTAAAACTGTTCTACAGTAGAAAACACTTATTGACAGATGTACACTAGAAATTCTAGACATGTCTGAGCTAGAACAACCTTTGACAGCTCAGTGTTAGCTCATGGCAAAAGTAGTTTGTCGATGTTTAAACCTCATAGATCAAGGGAAAATAATCATTGACAAGATCACATACAATATTTTTGGGATTTGGGTTAACTCCAAAGCATCGCTAAATACGTAGACACGATGTTACAATCGGGAATGAGATGCAATCGGTAAAATAAGAAGAGATTCCAACAGTTATACACATTGTTGCATCGAAACTACATTTCCCTAGAACAGATCCTGTATTAGAACTTCTTTCACTAATGTAAAGCAATTGTATCACTTCAAATTGTATACATGTTAATATGTTCTAACCAGGAAATAAGAAGTTTGGTTTAGTCAGATATTTCGGCGAAAAATTTGAATTGTACTCGTTCATGTTTGCAACACTTTTATTCATTTACATATGCAAGACCAAACTACACTTTGTCACACTAAATTGCATTCAAATTATCATTATCTGACGTATACGTTTAATCTGAATAAACAAAGAAAACAATTGAAATGATAAAAAGTCAAATGGTCAAGATAGCCGTCGCTTATCTTAAACTAACAAAAACTGAAAAAAATAAATGAATAAGTAACGAATTATATTATGCTCTTTTTCTGTGTCATTGTCCGAAATGTAGCCTGATACTTATATACAAGCATGCCATAAAAATAATGAAAAGGTTCAATATTCGTTGCGATTTGTTTTTAATTCAATCATTCGAGAAATGGTTATTTGTGTAATGTAAATGACTGAGTCTTCTATTAACAGAATAACGCCCTTTGTTATTGAGAACGTACATTATATCATTATGCTTTGTTTTCTGTATAATCTGTATGCAAAGTTCTCTTGTCGAGTTACCATTTAGGCTTTTCAGTCTGAAGCTACTATATTACCGTTTTTTAAAATAGAAAATGAAAAACCTATTGCGTTTTTTATAGAACAAATTGTCAGCAAAAGTTATTTGATTCACATATAATGATATCATTTCTGCAGTGCATAACCAACGTTTATTTCTTCTTCTTTTCTTGTCGCTTGAAAATCACCTTTTCAAGTCCCATCATCGGCGCCTCAAAGGCCATAGAAGTTATAAATGCTGCTGCATATGACAAGGCAAGATGTCCTAAAAATTCATATATCTACAAGTAAAAATATCGTGCTTAATTGATTTAGAATTGTTTTTAATTTATCCAAATACACAATGTATTTTATATATCCATAAAAAATTTTACTCAAGTGGTATTTTTATTTACGAGTTTTTGTATTTATCGTGTTTAAAGCCTTTTTAAATTAAAAGAAAAAAATGTAAGCAAGTGTCTTGCAATTTCAAAGTTTTTCATAATAAAAGAAATGACCAATTTGGCACCACAAAATATCAAGAAATTCATCCTCAGCGGCGTTCGTTACGAAACCATTACCAGCTAATCTATATGATCATATTAGTATTGCACAACTTGTTCTCGGGTGCTTCTGAAATAGCCGTCTATAGGTACAGATTGTACAATAGAAATTTAAAAGTGAAAAACCACAAAAATATAATGTTGATGACAACGCAAATTGGCCAGACACTGTTTTTGCCCCACTTACAATTTCTGTATCAGTAAAATGAACCAGTCTTCGTCTTGTCAATAGGTAGTAATAGATAATAGGAGGATGAACAAGGTATGCACAATATGTAAGTCTGCTAAGTGGAATAAAACCTTTCCAGGATAATACTGTATTCACATAACCTATAAAAGGGAAAAGTTGTATTGAATAATAACTACTGCATTTGAAAAAATACTTGTGATGAATTTTGTTTAAATTTATTAAACTATATTTGTAACAGAAAATATAGTTAAAAGGACAAATATATACAAAGTACGATGTAGATTTTGTTCCAAAACGACAATATAAAAAGTATTTAGCATCCATTAATATTTAAAAAATGTCATAAAGCAGGTTTAAATAATCTTTTATAATAGATAGATCACACTGTGTGAAGAATGTTTCAAAATTATGATAATGTTTAACAAATCTAGCGCTTATAAACTTGATACAGTTGCACTAGAAACAATCAAAATATAAGTTTGTACAACTTATTACCTCCATATCCATGAGCACATGCAAATATCACCCAGGAGACTGCAGCGCCCCAAACGGTTCTGTGCACCGAAATGTAGAATGACGACACTTCTTGTGACGGACGATTACCGTTAACGTCATCATATATACCGTATAAAACTGCACATGCTAATACAGCGGCAACTAACCAACAAAATAAATTAACAAACTGAAAAAGAGATACACTTCAATAGAAATTCTGTTTTGAAAATATTATTTAAATACTGATGGTTCTTATACGGAATGTTAAATTGAACTTTCAGAAATGAATAACAAGCTTCTTACATATTCTAGAGTAAGACAAACTTGTCTTCTCAGTTTTTCATTTCCTTTAAAAATACATATACATATATAACATAGAAAATATGGAGCTGTTATTAACAGTTTAGATATACGTTATGATAAAAGGACAAGAAGATGAACTAGTCAGCCGCAAAAAAAAAAAAACAATTAATGAGGATTCACATTGTTATCCCACAATGATACACATAACATGTGGACATATAATTATGCCATCTAACTCCAAGTCAGCTATTTTCTTTTTGAAAGTGTTCACATGTACATATAATGAAAATGCTAAAATCAGTTTTCATCAATTGAGATAGTCAGGGGATTCCGAAACTTAAATCTTTATGATAAAAGAGAAACGGAAACATCCTGTAACAGGTTCAGCTAATTTATAGATTACATACATAATATATAATCATATAAATATGAGGGGCCTGATGGGTTATTTTATTTCTTCGTGATCGGCGCATTTTTGCTATCGTGATCCGTTTTTGTTTTTTTTTTCTTCTAAAATCTGATTTATTGCACTATTGCTGTTATAATGAATACCATGTCTACAGCATTTGACAAGTCACCTCTGTAGTGTTAGTTTTACTGAACAAACAGGGAGATTGTTCAGTAAATTAATAATAATAATAAACGGATTACATTCTATGTATCATAGTATGTATACAGATTACTACAGAAATGAATTTTCGGAAAAAAAAATACATAAGTGAAAAGCTTTGACTCTGTATATATGCTAGTTGACCTGGTCATGACCTATTGATTAAGGATCACACGATAGAGGCAAATTAACAGGCGAAACAGTTTGTATACATATTAATTATGTTGGAGTACATGCTTGGTTGCAAATTGAAGTACATTATATAAGTCTATATATTTATGAATATGTGATATATTAGATGAAGGATGCTTCTAGGATAGTAGGGGTTTAATATTTTTTCCGTGATCCTTTTTTCTACAGATTTTTTTTCTCATATTTCCGTGATTCGTGATCATGGAAATACATTTTCTGTAAATCATGATTGACGAAAAAATCAACTCGTGAATCGTGATGAGACCTCCCCCCCCCCCTCAAATATATCATTACATTAGATGTATGTTTCATTATAATACGTTATTCTGATTGGCTAACTGCAATCTCGCGTTATTCCTTAATCAACTGCATGACACATTCACATTAAAATTTATCATTCATGATGACACGAGGTCCCATAATAAAGTGCACAGATAAATTTAATAAAAACTTGATAAAAATCGTGTTTTCATGATCATAACTAAAAAATGTAATTATAAGTATTTATGCTTGTAACGCCATAGAATTGTAAAAGTGTTGACCCATGCGCACATTTCTAAAATGAAGCGCTTCCACGCTTCATACAAAATGTATTTCGGTTAACGCTTTTACGCCCCAACGAAGTTACAAAAAGAAGCATTCAATTCTTAAATGAAGACTTACTTTATTTATTTTCAACTTTAAATCTGTTTTATAAAGCAGATATCCAGTAAACATTCCCACTAAGTAAGATCCCATTCGGAAGTAAGGCCTGATGTAAAGTTCCCCCCAGTTAGTCGTATCTCCTCTGAAATAATAATACAAATTAATTAAGGTCCGCATTTATGAAAAGTAGCTTCAAACGTAGATGCTATTAAATGACGGACACGGGGATATACATAATTCAGCCATTAACCAAATGTGTTTGTGCATTTTATATTTGTCGTACAGTGCGGTTTTCAAATTAGTATACAAGTCTCAAGATTTTCAAAAATGCAGATTCGTTTAAGATATCGTTTTTAACACAAATGACCAAAGATAATGTTCCATCTGCAATACCACAATACCGGCCTCTGTTTATCGATTGTGACGTCACAGAACGCGACGTATCACCAGATTAATTTTACTCGCCGTGAACAACATTAAGTATCATCCCTTTAAATTATTAAACGTGTTGTTTTCAATTTCAACAGCACTAGATTGATACCTATCAGTTCCCAAGGGTACATCAGCTCAGAAGTCAGTCCTTCAGTACTGACATGATTTATTCATTGTCTTGTCATGGTTTTTTTTCTTCTTGTAGTGTTTTAGTGTCTTTTTTTCTAATTATTTTTCTCCTTTAAAAAAAATGAATTATGGTATTAAGTTATATTTACCCATCAAACATTGACATTGGAGCATTCCATGTTGTTGCCATAACTCCCGTTGCTACCAATGTTCCAGTTAAAAAAGCTAATAGTACAGCAAATCCAGCTAGTTGAAAACTAAATACATATACAATATATGTACATTGTCGGAAAATATCAAATGTATTTGTACTCGCTACGAAACAGGAGCGGAGCCTCGCTTTTCGTCCTGTTTCTAAAGATGTCTCCCTTTGGTGCAAAAATGCCATTTTTTGGCATTAAAATTGAAATATCTTTTTTAACTCATCGGTGACCTATATTTTTTATTATAGTTTTCAAATAAGCTGTAAATAAACTAAATAATTGTTAAATTTAAGCGATTTCTGTAATTTAGTTCTTTCTTTATTTCGATATCACCTGTATTTCTCCTATTAGTTCATTAGGGAAAAAAAGGACATTAACACAAATTTTTTTATTTCATTTTTCCATTAAGTATAATTTTTATGATAAATAAAATTTAGAAAGGGAATGGGGAATGTGTCAAAGCGACAACAACCCGACCATAAAGCAGACAACAGCCGAAGGCCACCAATGGGTCTTCAATGTAGCGAGAAACTCCCGCACCCGGAGGTGTCCTTCAGCTGGCCCCTTAAAACTGTGTATACTAGTTCTGTGATAATGGACGTCATACTAAACTCCGAATTATACACAAGAAACTAAAAATAAAAATCACACAAGGATAAAGTTCATTTATTAAAAAAATATAGCGAAATCCTATATTGGAAAAAATATATATTTATACCCGCGAGCCCACTTAAATGATTTTAAAGAACTTAGGATTGAAAGTTTTACAGAAAAAACTACATAAAAATAAAACTTTTTTCTAATGTTGGTTAACCAAATTCTTTGAAGTTTTTGAAAATTTCAAACGTTTAAGTTCAATTAAAGTTGTCATTTTTAAGATTTTTTCCAAGATTTAAAAGATAAAAAAAATCTTGCGAAGATTGAAAAACTAAATGAATTCTCTCAGAGTTCCAGATTTCTGACTTGTGCAATAATGTTTAACCATTGAATTACATTCAAACTATGACATTTAAAATGCATTTCTACTTCACATTCCTACAAGTACGGATATTTTTTTCGGGTGAAAGTTAAAATAAAACAATATCATATGTCTATAACGGTATTCAACCTTTCAAAAGTACCACATAGCTTCTCAAGACATAAAAGGAAGCGGTATATTTCAACAAGATCTTGGCATAAAACGAGAGGAAAGCTTCATGTTAACAAGTTATACCCACTTAAAAGTCTTAACTCCCATATACGACCGCATCACTACTTCATAGTATATTTCTTATGTAGCTGTGGTAAACAAACAGCATTAAAAACACACATACACAAACACATTTAAGGTAGATATAGGGTGACTTCCTCAATCTTGGATTTGGAAATACCAGAAAACAAGGACTAGATCTTTAATAGAATGAGCAAATTTTTAGAGTGGTAGGTAATTCATGTGTAAGAACTTTCATTTCAATATAGAAAATTACATGTTTATCATACTTATGGTTGTATTTTACAACAAAAACAGAAAACTTTTGTTTGATTAAATTTTTTCCAACTTTACCACATAAGGGAAGGCAACTCAAATGCAAGGGCAGATCATTCAGATTTAGGTACTTTTACAATAGAATGTGTTAGGAATTTACCTATTTTATAACGTAGAAAGAAATTGGTATAGTGACCCCATTTTTTCTTTTTCTTAACTGAAAGCATACTATTACAGCTATCTTCTCATATGTTATCTCAAAGTTCTATGGTGTAGTTTACGCTTTATTGCCGAAAATTTGGTTTTCCATGCAAAATCTATACAAACCTGTTAATTTTGAACACCATGTTGCGTAAAAATAAGCCCCGTGACCAATTCTTTTTTCTTTTTTTTTTTTAAAAGCATGATATAAACTATATTTTGTCAAATTATTGAAAAATTCTATGGATTATAATTTAGACACCCCAGTTACCTTAAGTTTGATTCATATTGTATGTTATAAAGCATAATTGTAAGCAATTTTGTTGAGTTGATTAATTTCTTATTTCACTTCAACAATCTAGTTTATTAAAATACTTACTAAAACAGCGGAAGTAGTATTAACGGACTAATTACAAAAAACTGCATATCATTTGCTAAGTACCAAGCCCATCCAAAGCACTGAAAACAAAATTTGAATAGTAATATTATGTATATAAGTGTTTCATTAGACAGTTTTCTTATGCTCTGATATCTAAATCTAAATGTTTATGGTGATGTTGTTGATAAAGCCCGTACAATTAAATAC
Source organism: Mytilus edulis (assembly GCF_963676685.1). Classification (NCBI taxonomy): domain Eukaryota; kingdom Metazoa; phylum Mollusca; class Bivalvia; order Mytilida; family Mytilidae; genus Mytilus; species Mytilus edulis. The sequence goes on along the minus strand of NC_092345.1, from coordinate 79,241,215 downwards.
GATCCATATGAACTATTTGACCCGTTGAATAAAAATATGTTTAAATATAATCAATTTAAATCAGTAGCAAAATCTTAAAATATTGGTTTATATAGTACTTACAAGAATGATCATTTTTGGAAAATTAAAACATATATAATATCAGTTTTCTCGTTTGAGTTTTTTTACATTGTCTTATCGGGGTCTATTATAGCTGACTATGCGGTATGGGCTTTGCTCATTGTTGAAGGCCGTACGGTGACCTATAGTTGTTAATGTCTGTGTCATTTTGGTCTTTTGTGGATAGTTGTCTCATTGGCAATCATACCACATCTTCTTTTTTTATATTGTTATACATATGTACAGTTATGAGAACTCATAATACTAAATGCTGTCGATACTGTTTGCTTATAGTTTGCCATTGCACAAGGTCATGCGTTTCTTCAGACTGTTTTTGACGTCTAAACAATAAATCCGTTGGAAGTAGACTCATTGGTACTTTAGTCAAGCTAGTTTTGAGATACTGCTAGTACTCGTATTTTGGTGCTTTGTGTCTATTGCTTTTATGTTAGTTGTTTTATGCCTTATACCGATAGTTTGTTTTATTTAAAATTGCAACTGAAGTTCAACGTTTATTGTTATGGTGTGCTATCACACCACTGTTTCGGGTTAGGGGAGGATTGAGCGCTCACAAACATGTCTAACCCCGCCACATTCTTTATGTGTATGTACCAAATATGGAGCTTGTTCTTTAATAGGCCTTATTTTAGTTTTCGTGAATTGTTATGTTATAGAATCGGCTGTTGATTTTTTATATTTCATGTCGGGGCTTTCATAACCAATCATATGGTATTGGTTTCTCAAGTTGATAAAGGTCGTACATTCTAAGCGTCTCCTTATCTCTGTATATTTTCTGTTCTTCCTTTGTAACATTTTGATTTTTATGCCCAATTTATGGACATTTTGTTTTCTGGTCTGTGCGTCCGTCCGTCCGTCCGGCCGTCCGTTCGTTTGTCCGTTCGTCCGTCTGTCCCGCTACATGTTAAAGTTTTTGGTCGAGTTAATTTTTGATGAATTTGAAGTCCAATCAACTTGACACTTGGTTGACATATGATATGGTCTTTCTAATTTTAATACCAAATTAGAGATTTTGATCCCATTTTCACGGTCCACTGAATGATAGTGCGAATACTTGAGACACAATCTTGTTAAATACTCTATCTACTTGAGCCATTGTCCCGATGTTATAGTAAAATGATCTATGAACTGTCAAACATACCGAATCTTCTTGTTTGTCAAAAAAGTTATTGATGTACAACAGATTATAGTACCAAGACGTTTTACAGTAATTATACTCATTTCCGTCTTTTTTCCATTGAGGACCACTACCGGTATATGGAAATAATGAAACATAAACCATCAATACCAACATGTATGGAGGGGTTAATCTGGAAAATAGTAAAGTCATACACCAGTTAAATATGAATGAATGAGATAGGAACTTACCGCTATAAGCTAGCACCACAACGACACAGAAAAAAAATTGTGTAATGAACGATTTTGTCATGGTGGGTACACGAAAGTATTGACAACACTACAAGCAATAAGCTGTAAATAAGTAGCGAATGTCATTTTTGTAATTTTGTATCGCCTGAAATGAACATTTATTAAACAGATCAGAGTGGTGTTTTGTGTTTTTTATTTCAATAAAATATGAAATGCAATTGAATATTTATTAAAACGATTTTGAACAATGCATTGCAGTGGTAAGATAGGTTTGGCTGGAATCTTTGAAAATCAATTGAACAGATCACAATTGACCAGACAAAGCGTTTGAAATATTGTTTAAAAATTGAGGTGGAAATTCTGAAATAGTGAATATGACTACTTTTAAGAGCGGTCAGATTAACATGAAAGTTGATTTCATATTCTAAAGACTGGCAAAACACGATTAACAAGTGTTATTCTTTTTTTTTAACATCTTTATGTCTTTGAGAGTCTTATTGTGTTACATTGATACATAACATACATATCCTCTCTAAATCATAAACTAGGTCTTACCTCCAAAATCAATGGAAATAAAACATTCCCCAGTTTAGTTTTCCTCGTTTCTTCGCCATTTCCTTCATCACAAGGTATGTCAATAACAGGCCACTAAAGAAATAGGAAATGAAACAAAACATCCATTACGTAAGTAATATTTAAATAATCTAATAATTTTAGGAAATAAATCTGAACTGTAGACATTGACATTTGAGCTGCGTGTTTTACGTATTTTTAGTCGATTTGTTTTATATCATGTTGTAGTCATCAAATAATTTATTTTCTTTTCAAAATTGTCAAAATTGTTTTTCGTTTTTTATACAAATTAGACCGTTGGTTTTCCTGTTTTAATGGTTTTACACTAGTTATGTTTAGGCCCTTTATAGCTTGATGTACGGTATGTGCTAAGGCTCCGTGTTGAAGACCGTACTTTGACCTATTATGGTTTACCTTTACAAATTGTGACTTGGATGGAAAATTATCTCATTAGCACTCATATCACATCTTCTAATATCTATATACAATCTTAAGATGTAAATTATTTCCAGTTGTTTTAATTGAAAGTAAATTTTCAATTGTCGTTTGGTGTGCATCAGTCATTGAGTTTTAAATTAATTCTTACAACAAAACTGATAAACATACTAGGAAAAAGCTGTTTCCATTTACCACGACTTTGTACTAGTTTTTTTTAATGTTTACCTCAAAACAAAAAAGGTGTCCACTGATACCAGAGCGTTACTAACTGCAGGAAATGTAACTCTTTTCATCATTTCAGGAAGAAATGTACCGACATTATCTGTAAATGAAAATACCCAGTATAAATATTAAAAGTAAACACAAAAAGAATAGAAAACTCTCGTTTCCAACTGTTTTTAGTTGCTATACCCCATAGACATGACTTTGTTTTTGTCACAATCGATTTATGATTTTCGAACAGCGGTATACTACTGATGCCTTGTATGTTGCAATATAAACTCATCAAAGATCTCAGGTATGGAAGTTTGTTTTTGTTCGCCTAACAAAATACCCATCACTGATGCTAGAATAAAAAAAGGTTAAATGTTTAAACTAAGTCTGAAGTTGTAGAGTATTTAAACATCATAACTCGAAAGGTTTTGCCAATGTAATACATTCCTAGGGTAGATAATCCTTAGTATTTCAAACAATTCAAAGTTTTATACATATATGTGACCATATTGATGATAGTTCATGTCAACACTATGTAATTATAATATCATGTTATGTACATGTAATAGTATACGTTTCTGTCTTTTTTTTTAATTTTAAGGATAACCTCGTAAATGTAAGTGCAACCAATAATGATTACATTATTTGTTAATTAGATCACGTCGTCTATGATCGCTGTATCACAGTGATTCATTTTTAAATTGTTCATTAAAGTATTGGCATTATTTAACATTAACTTATAGTGGTTCTGCATCAGTGCAAGGATTATTTATACTACGAAAGGACGATACCAATTTCATTGAGCCGCAACTCCGTGAAACCATACAAAGTTTGAAATATTTGTGATATGACGTATAATTTTTTTTTAGAAAATATCCAAATTCGGAGGGAGAGATCCATATGCACCATTACTTTTTCTCCAATGCTACGTTTGAACCACATGTTTTAAAATTACACGGTGTCATTTACGCCAAAAAAAAAACCAACATACAATTGCGCCAATTAGAAGAAAAATGACTTCCCTCCTCTTTAATTCGGACGTGGAACCGACAGTTTACACGGCAAATGTTTCCTTTTCTGAAACATGTTTTCTTCTTACTGCTGCAGCATAGGTACTTCCCAATTTAATGTATGTATTAGCTTATAACTTCACTTTATTGTCCAAAAACACAAAAATTGAAGGATAAAATGCATAAAAGTGTTCGTAATAATGCCAAATAATAATAAAGCCCATAAACATGGTGGAAACAAAGCACTGTGTCATCAACATATTTGACTAAAACATAGTCAGCAAAAGCTTCTATTTTCTTCTTTATTTGCATATCTTTATCAAATATATATATTCAGCAAGTTTTATTCTCTCTGTACATTGACTGTCTACAGATGCTCATCTCCATGGTGAAATATATCCGAACATATGATACTTTTTAAGCAAAAAATAAGAATAAATATATATTAATCATTAATATTTATGATAGATATCTGTACAGGTAAATTGGGGCAAATGAGTTCCGAATATTGGCGCAATTGATACATTTGGAAAACAAATTTGGCGCAAATGATACCGCTGAAAAACAGTAATTGGCGTAAAAGTACTGCTGCAAATGCGGAAACCGTTATTGATCTGTGTTTTATTTGCTTTTATGCATGCTTTGTCGACGAACTGCCACTTCTTTTTTCATTCGATTTAGAAGGATTTTTGCCATTGTTTTACTCATTTTGATCCTTTTCGGTAATGTCCACATATTTTAAGTAGCTCATACAGTTATTTAGTTAAAAGGATGAAAACTACTGAAAATTTTGACACTTTGTCACACTTTTTTAAGGGTACTTAAATTTTTGTTAAAACCGAGATGAATAGGGTCTTTTTGCATGACGTTTCTCATTTTCATCTTTTTGAAGAAATAGAATTGAATGCATGAATCGTGTCCAAATTCTTTCTGTGTGCACCTTATTTCTGTGTCAACGCCCTTTGTTTCAACACTTGCCCAATTGTACTGCGATTTTGCTGACATCTTCATGCTAGTGATATACATATGAATCAATTGAACTCCGGTTTGAATAATTGTTGCAACTGTTTTAATTTGCCGTCATACACATTTTGTATATATTTCTTCTTCCTGAAGTATATAAAATGTATCTTAGTTGTGGAAATACATTTGACGACGTATTTAACGATTGAAGCAATTGCTATGTTTCTAACTTCCCGTCAATATTTAGAAAAAAGAAAAAAATCTTACCAACATCAGAAAGTACAAATATATATGAGTGTCCTAGTATTACCCAAGTCATTGATATAAATCTGATTCCATTGATAGCTGTCAATGAACCTTCAGGTTGATGCGTACTAAGAAGTTTTGAACCATTAGTATATACAGAAAATGCAAGCAGGATTTTTCCAAATATTCCTGAAATTGTAAATAGTAGTAACATTTTAGTTCTAGACATTTTTATTTTTAGACAAAGTTACATTTGGACATATACAGTTTAAAAGAAAAGACTCAAAATATTTATTATGGCAAAATGCTATCTACCCACTGCAACTTAGATCTAGAAGAATGAATTTATATTTTATACAACATGATAAATGGCACTAATATTAGCCTTACCTTAGGTAATTGACACAAATGTAAGCCATATATGGTTAATAACTGACTAGTACGTTAGCCATACCTGATCATGTTAGACATACCTGATTGATAATTGACACAAATGTTAGCAATACCTGCTTGACAATTGGTACAATGGTAGCCAAACCTGGTTAATGATTGACTTGAATGTTACCAATGCCTCGTTGAGATACTAGTAGACACATATGTTAGCCATACCGCGTTTATAATTGACACAAGTGTTTGCCATACCTGCTTGATAATTAACACAAATGTTAGCCACACCTGGTTAATAATGGATTCAAATGTTACCCATATCTGGTTGAGAATAGACACATATGTTAGCCCTACCTGGTTGATAATGGACATAAATATTACGCAATCCTGGTTGGTAATGGATACACATGCTAGTCATACATGATCGAGAATGAACACAAAAGCTACCCATACCTGGTTGATAATAGACACAAATGTCAGTCATACCTTGTTGATAATGGACAAAAAAGCAAGCCATGCCTGGTTAAGCATTGACAGAAATGTTACCCATAACTGGTTGATAATGGACACAAATGTTAGCCACACCTGGTTAATAATGGATTCAAATGTTACCCATGCCTGGTTAAGAATGGACACATATGTTAGCCATACCTGGTTGATAATGAACACAAATATTACCAACACCTGGTGGATAATAGACACAAATGTTACCCATACCTGGTTGATAATGGACACAAATAATACCCTTTCCTGGTTGATATTGGACACACATGTTAGCCATACATGATCGAGAATGAACACAAATGATACCCATATCTGGCTGATAATTGACACAAATGTCAGCTATAACTGGTTGATAATGGACACAAATGTAAGCCATACCTGGTTGATGATTAACACAAACGTTAGCCAAACATGGTTGATAATTGACACAAAAATTTACAATACCCACTTGAAATATGACACAAATGTAAGCCATACCTGATAATTGGCATACATTTTAGTCATAACTGGTTGATAATGGATACAAATGTTAGTCATAACTGTTTGATAATGGACACACATGTTAGCCTTACCTGGTTGATAATTGACGCAAATGTAAGTCATACCTGGTTGATATTGTACTATCTGAACACTATCTGTGATTAATGGGATTTTCTCGTTTGCCTCAACTGCAACTATTGCATCGGGTCCCTTTTGCTTTGCGGCCTGTTGCCACTTAGGCCACTGTATTAATGTTATATCGTATGCAGTACCAGCTGTCATTATGGTTATGAAGAAGGATATAACCACCCTAAAAATAAGTAGAAGTACTTTTTGTTGAAATAAACACATTTGTTTGAAAATACCCTTTATCATCGTTGTTTTTATTATCGTTCAACAAAACACACCAAATTTGTATATTTGAGCAAAAGTAGGATTACGGGATACGACTAAATCTTATTAATAGAAATATATAATAATTATTAATAAAATTAAGGTGGTCTTTTGAAGTGGGAATTCTTCAATTAAGCATACATAAGATGTAATATTCTGATCTTAAACATATATAGTTTAATATCAATTTTACTACACGACTACTTACAGTACGATTACAGCTCTAGTATCATACGGTCTATCTGGTTCTTGGCATTCTGCTTGGTAGGCTATAAATAGGTTGTTTGTAACATTTTTCACAGCTATAAGTACAATAGAATGAAAAAGCAATGTCAATGTAAACAATATTTTATGAATAGATAGTTTTCAAATTCAAATAAGTATATATACATATAGATTATACATTAGACCGTTGGTTTTCCCGTTTGAATGGCTTTACACTAGTAATTTTCCTTATAGCTTGTTGTTCGGTGTGAGACAAGGCTATGGGGGTATGGGGCATCTACCGATGAACAAAATCAGTACATGCACAGCAAAAAGTGAAGAAACAAAGCTTGAATTTGTGTTCTTCATCTCAAGATGTTCGCATTATATGTTTCTTGTACTGAAAATACTCTCATATTATCAATTTGTTTTACTGTTGATTAAACATTACAACATTCAATAATATACAAGATGCATTTATTTTGAGAAATTTTATGCAAATATTGGAATTCAATCATACATACCTATATCAATTAAACGTTGTGTATCATTGACTGTACAACTGTTTGGCATACACATTCCAATATTTAACGGTGTGTACTAAAACATATTCAATAGCAATTTAGATATGCTAACCAAATCATATTTGCATCCTTTTCGGTTTTCGTTAAAAAGGAATATTTGCTATTCATAGGACCTTAGACGCAGTTTCTTGAGGTTTCAAAAATTATAGCTCCTCAGCATTTTGTTATAATTTTTTTTTTAATTTGAAAAATAGTGAAGATACGAGCGTCAACATCAAAAAGTCGGAAAAAGTTAGAGCGCCATAGCGGTAAGTAAAAAAGACGAACAAAATAACTGTCTATATCATTCCGATCCATGAAAATGTATTATGTCATGCGCTCCTTTTATTTCTTCTCTTGGCCTTTATTTTTAAATTACCTGTTTCACTACATTTTGAACTACAAGTGACATTTTGTACCTTAGCTTTGCTATGACTATGTATGTTTGTTTTATGTTCTCAATTTTAAAAGTCACGAAGACATACATAATGGCGGGTAAAAATCCGTTCGTCTCGTAACTTGGGTACGTTTTTTTTTTTTAACTGTATGTCAATGAAATGCCCGGACTTACCGGAAGAGCAATGTTATTGAGATTGACTGTTACTTTACTACCCCAATATATAAGATCAAGTGTTATGTCTCACCAGAGGTAGTATTGGTGGTAAAGCTTGTATGTTAACTACGGTAACCATGCAATATTGTGTTCCAAAAGAATATGTTAAATTATTAGCGACTGTTTGACCTTCAATGTCAAGACATTCTTCATAGTCACCCAACCATTTGAATCCCCCGCCCAGCAAATTAGCAGGGGGTTTACCTGCAGAGTCCAACACTGAAAACAAAACAAAAACTCTCGTTAATCGTACTGATGATTATTGTAGTCTTTCTATCATAACTAGTGGAATATAGAAAGTCTTCTCTTTTCAATGTCAAAAAGCATAATGAACGAAATTTGGCTCTTAAAATACTGAACATGAATACATCGTATAGGTACCAATTCTTTGTTTATGTGTCACACTTGTCCAACTAAAAGACAGACATGAAAAGGAGTCTAAACCGAGTAAGACTAGTTGCGTCGATATGTCTATCATCATACGATTCAAATTTAAAATATCAAAACCAAGAAGATATTAGACAGATCATAGGCACCCGATTGTAGGTCTATAACAAATTTAGCATGTATCTGGTGACTTGAGAGCATCTGATGTTATAACGATTGACAAGTTCATTACATAACCATGTTAGTTAAATTCCCCAATATTTTCATATACACTTTTTTCTTTGTATTGACAAAATGCTCACTTGAAACTATATTCATATTAAAAGTTACCTGTGAAAGGGTAGTCCTCAATGTTTTTATGTTAGTGTTTAAAAGTTCCTATATTCAAATAATTCATACAGAGGCCTAATGTCACTCAATATTTAACCTTCGTGTCATTTTTCTTGTTGGCCGATCATTTAGCTTGGAAACTGTATTAGTTATTTTCCTAAACTTGTCTTTTTAATTAGATTGATGATTTTGCTAGGTTTATTTTACATGTTTCCTTTTGTATGTCCATGATCTGCCTATTTTCTCATTTATGTCTTTAAAATTAATATAGATTTCGACTGATGATAACAAGGCATTTGAATCTTGTTTGAAATATTGTATCAAACAGAGATTTCAATCTTTTAATATCTGTGAGTTTCTTTTTCTTGTTTAAAAACGTCGATCGTTCCTAGTTTAATCTAGTTAACTGTTTGCATGATTTTGAGTCATTTATTGAATATAAAGACTTACTTCTCAGTGCCCAAAATTGTTGCTGATTTATTCCTTCAATAATGCCATTTGCATGAATTTTACAAAGTTCTGATATATCTGGTTCAGGTGGCTTGGTTGGTTCTTTGTTTGAACTGGTGCTAACAAGACCTGGAATTTCTGTCACATTGTCTGCCATAACACTACTTTGTGCTGATAACTCTTTTCGCAGACTGAACACTGTTCTAAGATCTGTAGCTTTGCCTATGGATTCGGCCATTTGTGCATATTTCAATGGCGATTTTTTAATGTTATACTTCTGTTCTTGAAAAAGTTTGTTCACATGTAAAAAATTATCTATATATCCCTGGTTTTGATTTAAAGAATAAACTTCAAAAGTGAAAAGAACAAAACAAATGAAAACTGACAGATTCATTTTAGGAATATTCCTCAGATCTGAGTTTGAGATTGATCACCTTAGTGTTCACAAACTTGATTAAAATTGAGGTATTTGTAACTTTACTACGCATAATATTTACTGATAACTTGATATGTAAATATTTTCATTCTGACGTTTATCACAGTTACAAAGGACAGTGTACATGTATCTCTCATGAATGATGACATACACATGTGACATGAAGGTTAATAAAGAGACGTTCAATTTTATATATTGCACATATAATCTTAATTTTTAACCTACTAATTAAACTCATCTAGTTTAATTTTAAAATTTTATGTTTAAAAAACCATGAAAAAAAAATACAGAAGAGACAATGAAATGAAAAGTTAATTAGTTGATTGATAAATTGTTGTTGTTTAACAAACTTTCATAACGGATTGATATAAGTTTTTCCAAACTTGTTTCCGAATTCAATATTTGAACTGCATGAAACATTGTTAAACTGACATAACTTTCGGCAAATTTTCTTTGTCATAGCGGCTTTCGATTATTGGTTGAGAGAACTATCATCCTCAAAAATCAATTTGTAAATATGATTTAAAAAAAGATAATGAGTAAAGTCAGGTCAATGTCAGATTCAGATTTTATTAGTTTATTTCTATACGAATATGTTAAGCTGGGATTCATGGATACTATTTATTGCTGTAAAATTGATTAATAAATTATTTATTTTATTATCAAGACTAAAATGACTTCATTTGAAATAAGCTGTTTGCTTATATGGGTCACCCTTGTGTTAAGGCATTAGTTGTTCCTATGTAACAATCATTGCTATATTTGAAGGTAGTATTATGTATTTCTATATATTGCCTTTACCTGAAAAAATATTATCATTATTATTATTATCTTCTGTAAAAAGTAAAAGTGGCCTTCGTTAACAAGATCATTAAGCAAACTAATTTTCAGAATACATGTACTTATAAAACCAGTGGGCATTAAATATAGTGTTTATACTAATAAGATGTCGTTTTTCACTAAAACCACCGGTCATATATATTGATAGCGTGATAAAAGAGATAAAGAAGATGGGTCATCTTCTGGGACAAAAATAGGACGTAACGGTTAAGAGTGTTTTTATAAATCTTTCGTCATCGAAGACGCGTTCTCACCAAACATAATAATATTCTAAATAAAACTTTTTTTTAAACATACTTGATATGCATTCAAACATTTCTTTGGATTCTTTCAGAATTGTTTCACACAACACTTTCGTATGGTAGGTTGACCGTTATCTGAAATCTGGATGTGATTGATAGTAGTGAAAATATTGGATTATTTCGAGAATTTCGAAGTCGAGCTACTGGCGTATCGTTTTAAAAAAGATTTTTTTTTCATTTAAGTACACTTAAATAATTTTGGAAATGATGAAGAATAAAATAATATCCAGTTGAAAAATTCTTTAGAAATTAAAATTTAAATGAAAAAAACCAACTTTTTAACAGAATAATTTTCGAAATGCGCATCTGACGGTGTAAAATGTTTACTTCGTTTAACTTTATCACTTGACAATGGTGTTGACTGTTTTGTATTTACCCCTTGGTATCTTCTGTGTCATTTCCTTTTTCTTTTCATTTCTTTTTTTAGTGGAGTAAGGGCTAGAAAAAATTAAACATCATTTTTTTATTTTAGTTTGAATGCATTTAATTGACATTTAGACCGACAGATCACTCGAAAATTTATGTTTTTTTTGTTTTGCCTCGCCTGCGACGAACATTTAAAAATGCGAGACACAGGGATTACAACCCGACTGTGGCGTAAGCTATTTGTATAATTTTTTGTATTTAAGAAGGTAAGAGACCTGGTTGCTTCATACTTTATATATATTAGGTTCCTTATGTTTCCGTCGCTCATGTGTCCATTGTCCTTGACATCATTTTCATGGTTCAGCGACTGCATTGGTAATTTTTCACGTAAATGGCTCAATAATTATGAGAAATATGATAACTGTATTTTGTTTATGGGTTTCTTGCAACGTCTAGGTGTCTGTCATTTAGACTTGATTCACCTGACCTCAATCACATTTTATGGATTAGATATCAAAATTAAATTGTATGAAAATGTCTGTTTCGCATATAGTATAACCTTAAGACAATCATATGTGGAGTATGGTATGATTGCAAGGTAAGCATCTGATCATTCTGGGTTCATCTGACCTTACTTGACCTCACGTCCAAAGTCATGGAGCAATGTGAAGTTTTTTTATTTTATTTATTCTGGTAAAATAGTACAATTCCTTTTGGTGACATGTATTTTGCTTTGTATACTTTTGTTTGTGTACTTTTGTTTGTATTTTTTTAGTTTTTTTTTTTTTATTGTGTGGCTATTTAACAGGATGTCGCCTTCAATTATGACGTATTTCTGTTCACCTAGCATTGGTATTTGGTTTCTATTGGTAAAAAGTGGCTTCTTATATGTTTACTTCCCTGTAAATTTCATCCAACATCGTCATAAACTTGAAGAGGAAAATAACAATAAATGAAAAACATAAAACTATTTTAATGGCTTTGGCTAACTCGTCTGTGAATTTTTATGTGATAGTTTAGGTTGTTTTATGTAATGTATCCGTTTTTATTCTGTAGTTAATCACCACTTTGGTTTTATCATATATATCTATTATATTGTCATTTTATAAAAAAAAAAATTACTGTTTGCAAAAGTATGAATTATTCTAAATAATAAGGACGTTCTTATCCCAGGCAGACAATCCCTCAAGATACTATGTCGTTCCCACAAGATAGTTATCTCGTTCCCTCAAGATGGTTATCTCGTTCCCTCAAGATGCTATGTCGTTCCCTCAAGATACTATGTCGCTCCCTCAAGATACTATTTTTTTTCCCCTCAAGATGATATGTCGTTCCCTCAAGATGCTATGTTGTTCCCTAAGATAGTTATCTCGTTCCCTCAAGATGCTATGCCGTTCCCTCAAGATACTATGTCGTTCCCTCAAGATACTATGTTTTCCCCTCAAGATGATATGTCGTTCCCTCAAGATGCTATGTTGTTCCCTAAGATGGTTATCTCGTTCCCTCAACATAGCAATAAAATTATATTATTATGAGGGAACAACATAGTATATTGAGGGAACGACAGAGCATCTTGAGGGAACAACATAACATCTTGAGGGAACGACAAATGAGAAATAGAATATAAAGAAACAAAATATACAGCCAATAGCAAATGAGATCAAGACTGGCTCTTTGAGCTTAGTTTATCACATTAACACGAGTGGTCAAACCATTTGTATGGTTATTAATCCTAGAAAACGTAATGTAAACGGCAAATAGTGTGTGCAAACATTACTTACAAGAACGTAACACAGCAACACTATATTAAGTTAATGAATGCATTCAATAAACTATATCGATTTAATTAATCGGATGACTACAAAATAACCTGTGTTAATTGTTTCAGTCTTTAGATATATAGTTGTAATAGTCAAACAAATATTGAAAAAGTCAGCATATTTAACAAAATTTCTATGTTTAATTCCTTTGAATGAAATACACAAAACAAGGAATATAGCCTAACATATTCATAAAGACAGTCGGTTGTCTTCATTGTTTACTGTTTCAATATTTGTCTAGGAAGTAAGAAGAATAAAAAGAGACCTTGATATCAAGTTTTCTGATCAAGTATACAGAGGTAAGGTATTAAATTCTTAATAATATTATTTCACCTATTTCCCGTCTTTTGGCCTTCATTCTGGCAGGTGTAGATGTTCAATTGACGTTTTCTACAGATTTAAGCTATCCTTTTTATTACTGTGACATATGGGCTTCAAAATTATTGTGATTATATATCCTCAACCTGTGGTTTTCGTCAGATGTTGATTCTTTAATAAAAATATCAACAATATCTTCAGTCACTATTATTGACTGCTGTTTTTCTTATTCTATAGAAATCCTTTTACGCTCTATACTTTTTGCGCTTTTCCCCATGCTAAATTCGTTATGAATTATTCGTATCACAGATGATATTGGATATGTTCCTTATGTCGTAATAACAATTCCGTTCCCTTTTCACAAATTTTACATACTGAATGTGTACTCAAAGAGGAGCGAAAGGTACCCGAGGGACAATCAAACTCATAGATCGAAAATAAACTGACGACGCCATTATGTAGCATTTGTATATATTTTTTTCAAATTGTAATTTTAGGATTTTGGTTCAGTCCTGAATGTGAGTTTACACGTACGTGCATACAGAAGAGCCAGGACGGTGAAACAGGTTCTGTTAACCTAAAAATCTACAAAGGTTGTGTCTACGTTCTTGGTAGAACGTCACCAACATCTCTCTACAATGAGGAATTAGTTAGGTAGGTCAAAAACCAGTAAACACTTTCTTTTTATAAATCATTTGATAAATATTTGTCCCTTATGTAATTTGATAGCTCCAACAAAGACTGCAAAATAATAAATAAATGTACAGGGACAAGGTTCGGAAAGGATAATAATGTATCTGACCAGAACATATTGTAGACATGATGCAAAATATAATCAGACATAATAAGATTGAAAACGACGGAAATAACATGAACTACAAACGGAGTGAAATCATGTGCATGACCAGGGTTTGCATTTCCCGGCATGCATTTCCAAAGCTTATTTGCACTCGAGACAACACAAACGAACAATTAAACATAGCTCTTGTATACGAAATTAGATACATGAATAAGTTCATCTCTGCATATATATAACTGAAATCATTTCTTGGAAAGGTAAATACACCGATTTGTGGAATAAATATGTCTTACTAGGGTAAAATATGATGGATTTATCATACTCGTGATGACATGTTAAAAAGATGTGTTCTTCTTTGCAGTATGGATGTTCAAGGTGATTATGAACCAACAGATGCTACCGGTTTTATCAAGATAACTGCTTTACGGTAAAATAAAATAACACATTTAGTATACGTATAAAAAGAGCGACATTTTTTTTTTATTTAAGTAAGAGGAACAAAAAGACGTTTTATTGCGCTCAAAAATTGAAATAAATATAAACAAGGGTAATAATCGTCTAAGGTATCGAACCGCTCCTTTAAGGATTCATTACTTTCTATATGTAACATTTAAAAAAATAGGCATTCATTGCAATTTTGTCATTAGTTTGATTAAAGTCAGTCATTCCTTGTTAAAAGAAACCCATAGCATGGTGTTTTTTTAAGAATATCAACATACTTTTAATTGCATATAAGTGTGCATCGATTCTTGGAAGTACAAAACCAGGTTTCTCTGACCTGATAGAACGGCGGCAAATTATGCCCTTTTACTACTTTTTTATTATAGAAAATGAAACTTTCAACAATAATTCCAGGTCTTTAAGCTTTCAATTCATACCAAAAATTACATAAATATTTGACATATTTTTTAAATTGATAAGTTTCTTTTACATTTAAAATCTCGTTTGGTCGTGGTTTATAAATTCCCCCAAAATAAAGACAATAACAAAATTAAGGTAAAAGTTTCTGCTGACACAAAACAAGATATTTCTTTTAGTGTTACTTTCATTATACAATAAAGACACCAATTACATGGATAAATGAATGACTTGTTCTTTTTTATATTTTCAGTCTTCGAGAATTCCAGCGACTTAGAAGTTTGTCGAACAAATAGGCAGCATATATTATTCCTTCATGTGTGTTTTTAAATGACATAATTCTTATTCTTAGTTTCAATACCCTCAAACCAAGATAAACTTGTAGTTTCGTTATGTGTATTAGATTGGTCTATCATAGCTATTAAAATTTGAAATAAAATTAGATTTGTATATCAATTGTATTGTGTTTTAAAGGTAGCTTTGTAGAGTTATTTCACTTGCGTCAATTATATTTCAACGGAACATCTACTAAAGATGCGAATCCAAATTCTAATCCATCAGCTAAAGGACTTAAAATTGTCCTATTCGTTTTCCTACTAAGACGAAGATTAACACTTTGTCTTAAACAAACAGTCTATATTCTGAAACGACTGGAACTGTTCTTTTTTTCAGGTGCAGAAAGTGTTCTTATTTGTGTTATTTAAAACTGTTCTACAGTAGAAAACACAAATGTACACTAGAAATTCTACACATGTGTGAGCTAGAACACCCTTGGACAGCTCAGTTTTAGCTTATGGCAAAGGTAGTTTGTTAGTTTAAACATATTTTATTGTTCAAAACAAATGGATTAGACACAAGTTTTTCAACTTAGTTCCGTCTTCTCCATGGCTTAGTTTGTTGATGTTTAAACCTCATAGATCAAGGGAAATAATCATTGACAAGATCACATACAATATCTTTGGGATTTGGGTGAACTCCAAAGCATCGCCAAATACGCAGACAAGATGTTACAATCGGGAATGAAATGCAATACGTAAAATAAGAAGAGATTCCAACAGTTATACACATTGTTGCATCGAAACTACACTTCCCTAAAACATATCATGTATTAGAACTTCTTTCACTAATGTAAAGCAATTGTATCACTTCAAATTGTATACATGTTAATATGTTCAAACCAGGAAATAAGAAGTTTGGTTTAGTCAGATATTTCGGCGGAAATTTGAATTGTACTCGTTCATGTTTGCAACACTTTTATTCATTTACATACCAAACTATACTTTGTCACACTAAATTTCATTCAAATTATTATTATCTGACGTATACGTTTAATCTGAATAAACAAAGAAAACAATTGAAATGATAAAAAGTCAAATGGTCAAGATAGCCGTCGCTTATCTTAAACTAAAAAAAAAATGAAAAAAATAAATGAATAAGTAACGAATTATATTATGCTCTTTTTCTGTGTCATTGTTCGAAATGTAGCCTGATACTTATATACAAGCATGCCATAAAAATAATAAAAAGGTTCAACATTTGTTGCGATTTTTTTTTAATTCAATCACTCGAGAAAGGGTTATTTGTGTAATGTAAATGACAGAGTCTTCTATTAACAAAATTACGCCCTTTGTTATTGAGAACGTACATTATATCAATATGCTTTGTTTTCTGTATAATCTGTATGCAAAGTTCCCGGGTCGAGTTACAATTTAGGCTTTTCAGTCTGAAGCTACTATATTACCGTTTTTAGAAATAGAAAATGAAAAACCTATTGCATTTTTTTTATAGAACAAATTGTCAGCAAAAGTTATTTGATTCACATTTAATATCATTTCTGCAGTGCATAACCAACGTCTATTTCTTCTTCTTTTCTTGTCGCTTGAAAATCACCTTTTCAAGTCCCATCATCGGCGCCTCAAAGGCCATAGAAGTTATAAATGCTGCTGCATATGACAAGGCAAGATGTCCTAAAAATTCATATATCTACAAGTAAAAATGTCGTGCTTAATTGATTTAGAATTGTTTTTAATTTATCAAAATACACAATGTATTTTATATATCCTTCAAAATTAAAGTTTACTCAAGTAGTATTTTTATTAACGAGCTTATTTATTTATCGTGTTTAAAGCCTTTTTTAAATTAAAAGAAAAAAATGTAAGCAAGTGTCTTGCAATTTCAAAGTTTTTCATAAAAAAAGAAATGACCAGTTTGGCACCACAAAATATCAAGAAATTCATCCTCAGCGGCGTTCGTTGCGAAACCATTACTAGCAAATCTATATGATCATATTAGTATTGCACAACTTGTTCACGGGTGCTTCTGAAATAGTCGTCTATAGATACAGATTGTACAATAGAAATTTAAAAGTGAAAAACCACAAAAATATAATTTTGATGAAAACGCAAATTGGCCAGACACTGTTTTTGCCCCACTTACAATTTCTGTATCAGTAAAATGAATCAGTCTTCGTCTTGTCAATATGTAGTAATAGATAATAGGAGGATGAACAAGGTATGCACAATATGTAAGTCTGCTAAGTGGAATAAAACCTTTCCAGGATAATACTGTATTCACATAACCTATAAAAGGGAAAAGCTGTATTGAGTAATACCATCTAACATACATCAAACCTACTGCATGTGAAAAAATACTTGGGATGAATTTTGTTTAAATTTATTAAACTATATTTGTAACAGAAAATATAGTTAAAAGGACAAATATATACAAAGTACGATGTAGATTTTGTTCCAAAACGCCAATATAAAGTATTTAGCATCCATTAATATTTAAAAAATGTCATAAAGCAGGTTTAAATAATCTTTTATAATAGATAGATCACACTGTGTGAAGAATGTTTCAAAATTATGATAATGTTTAACAAATCTAGCGCTTATAAACTTGATACAGTTGCACTAGAAACAATCAAAATATAAGTTTGTACAACTTATTACCTCCATATCCATGAGCACATGCAAATATCACCCAGGAGACTGCAGCGCCCCAAACGGTTCTGTGCACCGAAATGTAGAATGACGACACTTCTTGTGACGGACGATTACCGTTAACGTCATCATATATACCGTATAAAACTGCACATGCTAATACAGCGGCAACTAACCAACAAAATAAATTAACAAACTGAAAAAGAGATACACTTCAATAGAAATTCTGTTTTGAAAATATTATTTAAATACTGATGGTTCTTATACGGAATGTTAAATTGAACTTTCAGAAGTGAATAACAAAGAGCTTCTTACATATGCTAGAGTAAGACAAACTTGTCTTCTCAGTTTTTCATTTCCTTTAAAAATATATATACATATATAACATAGAAAATATGGAGCTATTATTAACAGTTTAGATATACGTTATGATAAAAGGACAAGAAGATGAAAGTAAACTAGTCAGCCACAAAAAAAAACCCAGAAAATTTAATGAGGATTCACACTGTTATCCCACAATGATACACATAACATGTGGACATATAATTATGCCATCTAACTCCAAGTCAGCTATTTTCTTTTTGAAAGTGTTCACATGCACATATAATGAAAATGCTCAAATCAGTTTTCATCAATTGAGATAATCAGGGGATTCCGAAACTTAAATCTTTATGATAAAAGAGAAACGGAAACATCCTGTAAAAGGTTCAGCTAATTTAAAGATTACATACATAATATATAATCATATAAATATGAGGGGCCTGATGGGTTATTTTCGTTCTTCGTGATCGGCGCATTTTTGCTATCGTGATCCGTTTTTCTTTTTTTTTTCTTCTAAAATCTGATTTATTGCACTATTGCTGTTATAATGAATACCATGTCTACAGCATTTGACAAGGCACCCCTGTAGTGTTAGTTTTACTGAACAAACAGGGAGATTGTTCAGTAAATTAATAATAATAATAAATGGTTAGATTACATTCTATGTATCATAGTATGTATACAGATTACTACAGAAATTAATTTTCGGAAAAAAATTACATAAGTGAAAAGCTTTGACTCTGTATATATGCTAGTTGATCTGGTCATGACCTATTGATTAAGGATCACACGATATAGGCAAATTAACAGGCGAAACAGTTTGTATACATATTAATTATGTTGGAGTACATGCTTGGTTGCAAATTGAAGTACATTATATTAGTCTATTTATTTATGAATATGTGATATATTAAACGAAGGATGCTTCTAGGATAGTAGAAGTTTAATATTTTTTCCGTGATCCTTTTTTCTACAGATTTTTTTTCTCATATTTCCGTGATCCGTGATCATGGAAATTCATTTTCTGTTAATCGTGATTGACGAAAAGATCAACTCGTGAATCGTGATGAGACCCCCCCCCCCCCAAACCAGGCCACTCAAATATATCATTACATTAGATGTATGTTTCATTATAATACGTTATTCTGATTGGCTAACTGCAATCTCGCGTTATTCCTTAATCAACTGCATGACACATTAAAATTTATCATTCATGATGACACGAGGTCCCATAATAAAGTGCACAGGTAAATTTAATAAAAACTTGATAAAAATCGTGTTTTCATGATCATAACTAAAAAATGTAATTATAAGTATGTATGCTTGTAACGCCATAGGATTGTAAAAGTGTTGACCCATGCGCACATTTTTAAAATGAAGCGCTTCCACGCTTCATACAAAATGTATTTCGGTTAACGCTTTTACGCCCCAACGAAGTTACAAAAAGAAGCATTAAATTCTTAAATAAAGACTTACTTTATTTATTTTCAACTTTAAATCTGTTTTATAAAGCAGATATCCAGTAAACATTCCCACTAAGTAAGGTCCCATTCGGAAGTAAGGCCTGATGTAAAGTTCCCCCCAGTTAGTCGTATCTCCTCTGAAATAATAATACAAATTAATTAAGGTCCGCATTTATGAAAAGTAGCTTCAAACGTAGATGCTATTAAATGACGGACACGGGGATATACATAATTCAGCCATTAACCAAATGTGTTTGTGCATTTTATATTTGTCGTACAGTGCGGTTTTCAAATTAGTATACAAGTCTCAAGATTTTCAAAAATGCAGATTCGTTTAAGATATCGTTTTTAACACAAATGACCAAAGATAATGTTCCATCTGCAATACCACAATACCGGCCTCTGTTTATCGATTGTGACGTCACAGAACGCGACGTATCACCAGATTAATTTTACTCGCCGTGAACAGCATTAAGTGGAACAGCAACTGCATATCCATCTGCTTTAGCACCTGTATTTCACCTAGTTCTTTTAATTGGCAACATATGCTTTTGTTTTTCCTTTTGATTTTCAGTTTGGTTTGCTTTCAATAGTTTAAACGATATCTCCGAGCTTGTATGTCCTATCATGTTTTACCTTGATAGAGGGTTGCTGCTCACAAGGAAATTTTTAACCAAGAGTTCGAAATGATGAATTGATATCATCCCTTTAAATTATTAAACGTGTTGTTTTTAATTTCAACAGCACTAGATTGATACTTATCAGTTCCCGAGGGTACATCAGCTCAGAAGTCAGTCCTTCAGTACTGACATGATTTATTCATTGTTTTTTTTTTCTTCTTGTAGTGTTTTAGTGTCTTTTTTCTCCTTTAAAAAAAAATGAATTATGGCATTAAGTTATATTTACCCATCAAACATTGACATTGGAGCATTCCATGTTGTTGCCATAACTCCCGTTGCTACCAATGTTCCAGTTAAAAAAGCTAATAGTACAGCAAATCCAGCTAGTTGAAAACTAAATACATATACAATATATGTGCATTGTCGGAAAATATAAAATGTATTTGTACTCGGAGCCTCGCTTTTCATCCTGTTTCTAAAGATGTCTCCCTTTGGTGCAAAAATGCCATTTTTTGGGCATTAAAATTGAAATATCTTTTTTAACTCATCGGTGACCTATATTTTTTATTATAGTTTTCAAATAAGCTGTAAATAAACTAAAATATTGTTAAATTTAAGCGATTTCTGTAATTTAGTTCTTTCTTTATTTCGATATCACCTGTATTTCTCCTATTAGTTCATCAGAAAAAAAAGGACATTAACACAAATTTTTTTATTTCATTTTTCCATTAAGTATAATTTTTATGATAAATAAAATTTAGAAAGCAAATGGGGAATGTGTCAAGGCGACAACAACCCGACCATAAAGCAGACAACAGCCGAAGGCCACCAATGGGTCTTCAATGTAGCGAGAAGCTCCCGCACCCGGAGGCGTCCTTCAGCTGGCCCCTTAAAAATGTGTATACTAGTTCTGTGATAATGGACGTCATACTAAACTCCGAATTATACACAAGAAACTAAAAATGAAAATCACACAAGGATAAAGTTCATTTATTAAAAAAATATAGCGAAATCCTATATTGGAAAAAAATATATATTTATACCCGCGAGCCCTATTATATGATTTTAAAGAACTTAGGATTGAAAGTTTAACAGAAAAAACTACATAAAAATAAAACTTTTTTCTAATGTTGGTTAACCAAATTCTTTGAAGTTTTTGTAAATTTCAAACGTTAAAGTTCAATTAAAGTTGTCATTTTTAAATTTTTTCCAAGATTTTCAAAGATAAAAAAATCTTGCGAAGATTGAAAAACTAAATGAGTTCTCTCAGAGTTCCAGATTTCTGACTTGTGCAATAATGTTTAACCATTGAATTACATTCAAACTATGACATTTAAAATGCCTTTCTACTTCACATTCCAACAAGTACGGATATTCTTTTCGGGTGAAAGTTAAAATAAAACAATATCATATGTCTATAACTGTATTCAACCTTTCAAAAAGTACCACATAGCTTCTCAAGACATAAAAGGAAGCGGTATATTTCAACAAGATCTTGGCATAAAACGAGAGGAAAGCTTCATGTTAACAAGTTATACCCACTTAAAAGTCTTAACTCACATGTACGCAACCGCATCACTACTTCATAGTATATTTCTTATGTAGCAGTGGTAAACAAACAGCATTAAAATACACACACACACACACACACACACACACATATTTAAGGTAGATAGGGTGACTTCCTCCATCTTGGATTTGGAAATACCAGAAAACAAGGACTAGATCTTTAATAGAATGAGCAAATGTTTAGAGAAGTAGGTAATTCATGTGTAAGACCTTTCATTTCAATATAGAAAATTACATGTTTATCATACTTATGGTTGTATTTTACAACAAAAACAGAAAACTTTTGTTTGATTAATTTTTTTCCAACTTTACCACATAAGGGAAGGCAACTCAAATGCAAGGGCAGATAATTCAGATTAAGGTACTTTTACAATATAATGTGTTGGGAATTTACCTATTTTATAATGTAGAAAGAAATTGGTATGGTGACCCCATTTTTTCTTTTTCTTAACTGAAAGCATACTATAACAGCTATCTTCTCATATGTTATCTCAAAGTTCTATGGTGTAGTTTACGCTTTATTGCCGAAAATTTGGTTTTCCATGCAAAATCTATACAAACCTGTTAATTTTGAACACCATGTTGCGTAAAAATAAGCCCCGTGACCAATTCTTTTTTCTTTTTTTTTTTAAAAAGCATGATATAAACTATATTTTGTCAAATTATTGAAAAATTTTATGGATTATAATTTAGACACCCCAGTTACCTTAAGTTTGATTCATATTGTATGTCATAAAGCATAATTGTAAGCAATTTTGTTGAGTTGATTAATTTCTTATTTCACTTCAACAATTCAGTTTATTAAAATACTTACTAAAACAGCGGAAGTAGTATTAAAGGACTAATTACAAAAAACTGCATATCATTTGCTAAGTACCAAGCCCATCCAAAGCACTGAAAACAAAATTTGAATAGTAATATTTTATATATAAGTGTTTCAGTAGACAGTTTTCTTATGCTCTGATAATAAACCAAGACTAGTATCAATTCCCAGTCATCATTAAGTATTTACCTATTAGGACTTTCTACCAAAAGAAATGCCTGTACCAAGTTAGGAATATAACAGGTTTTTTCCATTCGTTTGGTATGATTGAGGGCTTAACAAGCTTTCTGTTTTGAATTGTCCTTTGAGTAGTATTTTCATTATTTTATTTCTTTCTGTTTGAAAGGAAAGTGTATGTTGATAAACGCCAAATCAGATACCTTCGTTAATGGAAACAACACTGAGACGATTTAATGTAAAGAGGTCAAATTCAGTTTGAGAAAAAGATGACATTGTGCATACATGTATATTTGATTAGAACACTTAACTTTACCTTTAAAGTTCTGAAGAGAAAGAGACACCCCATCTCAATGTTTATGCTGATGTTGTTGATAAAGCCCGTACAATTAAATACGATCCATATGAACTATTTGACCCGTTGAATAAAAATATGTTTAAATATAATCAATTTAATTCAGTAGCAAAATCTTAATATATTGGTTTATATAGTACTTACATGAATGATCATTTTTGGAAAATTAAAACATAAATAAACATATATTAGTTTTCTCGTTTGAGTTGTTTACATTGTCTTATCGGGGTCTATTATAGCTGACTATGCGGTATGGGCTTTGCTCATTGTTGAAGGCCGTACGATGACCTATAGTTGTTAATGTCTGTGTCATTTTGGTCTTTTGTGGATAGTTGTCTCATTGGCAATCATACCACATCTTCTTTTTTATATTGTTATACATATGTACAGTTATGAGAACTCATAATACTAAATGCTGTCGATACTGTTTGCTTATAGTTTGCCATTGCACAAGGTCGTGCGTTTCTTCAGACTGTTTTTGACGTCTCAACAATAAATCCGTTGGAAGTAGACTCATTGGTACTTTAGTCAAGCTAGCTTTGAGATACTGATAGTACTCGTATTTTGGTGCTTTGTTTCTATTGCTTTTATGTTAGTTGTTTTATGCCTTATACCGATAGTTTGTTTTATTTAAAATTGCAACTGAAGTTCAACGTTTATTTTTATGGTGTGCTATCACACCACTGTTTCGGGTTAGGGGAGGATTGAGCGCTCACAAACATGTCTAACCCCGCCACATTCTTTATGTTTATGTACCAATTATGGAGCTTGTTCTTTCATAGGCCTTATTTTAGTTTTCGTGAATTGTTATGTTATAGAATCGGCTGTTGATTTTCTATATTTCATGTCGGGGCTTTCATAACCAATTATATGGTATTGGTTTCTCAAGTAGATAAAGGTCGTACATTCTAAGCGTCTCCTTATCTCTGTATATTTTCTGTTCTTCCTTTGTAACATTTTGATTTTGATGCCCAATTTATGGGCATTTTGTTTTCTGGTCTGTGCGTCCGGCCGTCCGGCCGTCCGTTCGTTTTTCCGTTCGTCCGTCTGTCCCGCTACATGTTAAAGTTTTTGGTCGAGTTAATTTTTGATGAATTTGAAGTCCAATCAACTTGACACTTGGTTGACATATGATATGGTCTTTCTAATTTTAATACCAAATTAGAGATTTTGATCCCATTTTCACGGTCCACTGAATGATAGTGCGAATACTTGAGACACAATCTTGTTAAAGACTCTATCTACTTGAGCCATTGTCCCGATGTTATAGTAAAATGATCTATGAACTGTCAAACATACCGAATCTTCTTGTTTGTCAAAAAAGTTATTGATGTACAGCAGATTATAGTACCAAGACGTTTTACAGTAATTATACTCATTTCCGTCTTTTTTCCATTGAGGACCACTACCGGTATATGGAAATAATGAAACATAAACCATCAATACCAACATGTATGGAGGGGTTAATCTGGAAAATAGTAAAGTCATACACCAGTTAAATATGAATGAATGAGATATGAACTTACCGCTATAAGCCAGCACCACAATGACACAGAAAAAAAATTGTGTAATGAACGATTTTTTCATGGTGGGTACACGAAGTTTTGACAACACTACATGCAATAAGCTGTAAATAAGTAGCGAATGTCATTTTTGTAATTTTGTATCGCCTGAAATGTTCATTTATTAAACAGATCAGAGTGGTGTTTTTGTTGTTTTTTATTTCAATAAAATATGAAATGCAATTGAATATTTATTAAAGTGATTTTGAAACAATGCATTGCAATTGTAAGACAGGTTTGGCTGGAATCTTTGAAAATCAATTGAACAGATCACAATTGACCAGACAAAGTGTTTGAAATATTGTTTAAAAATTTAGGTGGAAATGTCTGAAATAGTGAATATGACTACTTTGAAGAGCGGTCAGATTAACATGGAAGTTGATTTCATATTCTAAAGACTGGCAAAACACGATTAACAAGTGTTATTCTTTTTTTTTAACATCTTTATGTCTTTGAGAGTCTTATTGTGTTACATTGATACATACCATACATATCCTCTCTAGATCATAAACTAGGTCTTACCTCCAAAATCTATGGAAATAAAACATTCCCCAGTTTAGTTTTCCTCGTTTCTTCGCCATTTCCTTCATCACAAGGTATGTCAATAACAGGCCACTAAAGAAATAGGAAATAAAACAAAACATTCATTACGTAAGTAATGTTTCAATAATCTAATAATTTTAGGAAATAAATCTGAACTGTAGACATTGACATTTGAGCTGCGTGTTTTACGTATTTTTAGTCGATTTGTTTTATATCATGTTGTAGTCATCAAATAATTTATTTTCTTTTCAAAATTGTCAAAATTGTTTTTCGTTTTTTATACAAATTAGACCGTTGGTTTTCCTGTTTTAATGGTTTTACACTAGTTATGTTTTAGGCCCTTTATAGCTTGATGTACGGTATGTGCTAAGGCTCCGTGTTGAAGACCGTACTTTGACCTATTATGGTTTACCTTTACAAATTGTGACTTGGATGGAAAATTATCTCATTAGCACTCATATCACATCTTCTAATATCTATATACAATCTTAAGATATTAATTATTTCCAGTTGTTTTAATTGAAAGTAAATTTTCAATTGTCGTTTGGTGTGCATCAGTCATTGAGTTTTAAATTAATTCTTACAACAAAACTGATAAACATTCTAGGAAAAATCTGTTTCCATTTACCACGACTTTGTACTAGTTTTTTTATTGTTTACCTCAAAACAAAAAAGGTGTCCACTGATACAAGAGCGTTACTAACTGCAGGAAATGTAACTCTTTTCATCATTTCAGGAAGAAATGTACCGACATTATCTGTAAATGAAAATACCCAGTATAAAATATTAAAAGTAAACACAAAAAGAATAGAAAACTCTCTTTTCCAACTTTTTTTAGTTGCTATATCCCAAAGACATGACTTTGCTTTTGTCACAATCGATTTATGATTTTCGAACAGCGGTATACTACTGATGCCTTTATTTATGCATATGCATAAGAAGTTAACTTGTATGTTGCAATAGAAACTCATCAAAGATCTCAGGTATGGAACAAAATACCCATCACTGATGCTCGAATAAAAAAAGGTTAAATGTTTAAACTAAGTCTGAAGTTGTAGAGTATTTAAACATCATAATTCGAAAAGTTTTGCCAATGTAATACATTCCTAGTGTAGATAATCCTTAGTATTTCAAACAATTCAAAGTTTTATACATATATGTGACCATATTGATGATAATTCATGTCAACACTATGTTATTATAAGACCAATGATTCCACTGCTACATATCATGTTATGTACATGTAATAGTATACGTTTCCGGTTTTTTTTTTAAATTTTAAGGATAACCTCGTAAATTTAAGTGCAACCAATAATGATTGTAATTTATTTGTTAATTAGATGACGTCGTCTATGATCGCTGTATCACAGTGATTCATTTTTAAATTGTTCATTAAAGTATTGGCATTATTTAACATTAAATTATAGTGGTTTTGCATCAGTTAATGGTGTTTTATTACATACACACTCGAGTTGCAAAGATTAATATTACATGCAAGAATTATTAATACTACTAAAGGACGATACCGATTTCAATGAGCCGCAACTCCTTGAAACCATACAAAGTTGGAAATATTTGTGATATGACGTATATTTTTTTTTTTTTGAAAATATCCAAATTCGGAGGGAGAGATCCGATTGCGCCATTACTTTTTCTCCAATGCTACGTTTGCACCACATGTTTTAAAGTTACATGGTGTCATTTACGCC
The DNA here is from genome assembly GCF_963676685.1 of Mytilus edulis. Taxonomy (NCBI): domain Eukaryota; kingdom Metazoa; phylum Mollusca; class Bivalvia; order Mytilida; family Mytilidae; genus Mytilus; species Mytilus edulis. Next base: position 79,214,153 of record NC_092345.1, on the reverse strand, counting down.
AAAAAAAAAAAACAACATAAAATTGCGCCAATTAGAAGAAAAATGACTTCCCTCCTCTTTAATTCGGACGTGGAACCGACAGTTTACACGGCAAATGTTTCCTTTTCTGAAACATGTTTTCTTCTTACTGCTGCTACATGGGTACTTCCCAATTTAATGTATGTAGTAGCTTGTTTATTGTCCAAACACACAAACATTGAAGGATGAAATGCATAAAAGTTCGTAATAATGCCAAATAATAATAATGCCCATAAGCATGGTGGGAACAAAGCACTGTGTCATCAACATATTGACTAAAACATAGTCAGCAAAAGCTTCTATTTTCTTCTTTATTTGCATATCTTTATCAAATATTCAGCAAGTTTTATTCTCTCTCTGTACATTGACTGTCTACAGATGCTCATCTTCATGGTGAAATATATCCGAACATATGATACTTTTATGATATATATGTGTACAGGTAAATTGGGGCAAATGAGTTCCGAAAATTGGCGCAATTGATACATTTGGAAAACAAAATTTGGCGCAAATGATACCGCTGAAAAACAGTAATTGGCACAAAAGTACTGCTGCAAATGCTGAAACCGTTATTGATCTGTGTTTTATTTGCTTTTATGCATGCTTTGTCGACGAACTGCAACTTCTTTTTTCATTCGATTTAGAAGGATTTTTTTCCATTGCTTTACTCATTTTGATTTTTTTCGGTAATGTCCACATATTTTACGTAGCTCATACAGTTATTTAGTTAAAAGGATGAAAACTACTGAAAATTTTGACACTTTGTCATACTTTTTTAAGGGTACTTAAATTTTTTATGTTAAAACCGAGATGAATAGGGTCTTTTGCATGACGTTTCTCATTTTCATCTTTTTGAAGAAATAGAATTGAGTGCATGAATCGTTTCCAAATTTTTTCTGTGTGCACCTTATTTCTGTGTCGACGCCCTTTGTTTCAACACTTGCCCAATTGTACTGCAATTTTGCTGACATCTTCATGCCAGTGATATATATATTAATCAATTGAACTCCGGTTTGAATAATTGTTGCAACTGTTTAATTTGCCGTCATACAAATTTTGTATATATTTTTTCTTCCTGAAGTATATAAACTGTATCTTAGTTGTGGAAATACATTTGACGACGTATTTTACGATTGAAGCAATTGCTATGTTTCTAACTTCCTATCAATATTTAGAAAAAAATAAAAAAATCTTACCAACATCAGAAAGTACAAATATATATGAGTGTCCTAGTATAACCCAAGTCATTGATATAAATCTGATTCCATTGATAGCTGTCAATGAACCTTCAGGTTGATGCGTACTAAGAAGTTTTGAACCATTAGTATATACAGAAAAGGCAAGCAGGAGTTTTCCAAATATTCCTGAAATTGTAAATAGTAGTAACATTTTAGTTCTAGACATTTTTATTTTTAGACAAAGTTACATTTGGATATATACAGTTTAAAAGAAAAGACTCATAATATGTATTATGACAAAATGCTATCTACCCACTGCAACTTATATCTAGTATAATGAATTTATATTTTATACAACATGATAAATAAATCTGTTTCATATGATCATGCCTTCTTTCAAATCAGTTATGTGATAAGCAAGAAAATGAAAGTTGAAATTAACATTTTGAACACAAATGTTAGTCATACTTGATTGATATATGGCACCAATATTAGCCATACCTTAGGTAATTGACACAAATGTAAGCCATATATGGTTAATAACTGACTTGTACGTTAGCCATACCTGATCATGTTAGACATACCTGATTGATAATTGACACAAATGTTAGCAATACCTGCTTGACAATTGGTACAATGGTAGCCAAACCTGGTTAATGATTGACTTGAATGTTACCAATACCTGGTTGAGATACTAGTAGACACATATGTAAGCCATACCTCGTTTATAATTGACGCAAGTGTTTGCCACACGTGGTTAATAATGGATTCAAATGTTACCCATATCTGGTTGAGAATGTACACATATGTTAGCCATACCTGGTTGATTATGGACACAAATATTACCAACACCTGGTGGATAATGTACACAAATGTACCCATACCTGGTTGATAATGGACACAAATAATACGCATTCCTGGTTGGTAATGGACACACATGTTAGTCATACATGATCGAGAATGAACACAAAAGCTACCCATAACTGGTTGATAAAGGACACAAATGTCAGCTATACCTTGTTGATAGAGGACACAAATGTCAGCTATACCTTGTTGATAGAGGACACAAATACTAGCCATACCTGGTTAAGTATTGACAGAAATGTTAGCCATAATTTGTTGATAATGTACACAAATGTTAGCCACACCTGGTTAACAATGGATTCAAATGTTACCCATACCTGGTTAAGAATGGACACATATGTTAGCCATACCTGGTTAAGTATTGACAGAAATGTTAGCCATAACTTGTTGATAATGTACACAAATGTTAGCCACACCTGGTTAACAATGGATTCAAATGCTACCCATACCTGGTTAAGAATGGACACATATGTTAACCATACCTGGTTGATAGTGGACACAAATATTACCAACACCTGGTTAACAATGGATTCAAATGTTACCCATACCTGGTTGATAATGGACACAAATAATAACCTTTCCTCGTTCATAATGGACACACATGTTAGCCATACATGATCGAAAATGAACACAAATGCTACCCATAACTGGTTGATAATGGACACAAATGTAACCCATACCTGGTTGATAATTGACAGAAATGTAAGCCAAACATGGTTGATAATTGACACAAAAATTAGCAATACCCACTTGAAATATGACACAAATGTAAGCCATACCTAATTGATAATTGTCATATTTTAGTCATAACTGGTTGATAATGGATACAAATGTTAGTCATAACTGGTTGATAATGGACACACATGTTAGCCTTACCTGGTTGATAATTGACGCAAATGTAAGTCATACCTGGTTGATATTGTACTATCTGATCACTATCTGTGAGTAATGGGATTTTCTCGTTTGCCTCAACTGCAACTATTGCATCGGGTCCCTTTTGCTTTGCGGCCTGTTGCCACTTAGGCCACTGTATTAATGTTATATCGTATGCAGTACCAGCTGTCATTATGGTTATGAAGAAGGATATAACCACCCTAAAAATAAGTAGAAGTACTTTTTGTTGAAATAAACACATTTGTTTGAAAATACCCTTTATCATCGTTGTTTTTATTATCGTTCAACAAAACACACCAAATTTGTATATTTGAACAAAAGTAGGATTACGGGATATGACTGATAGTAGTAGATATTAATTATTTATTAATAAAATTAAGTTGGTCTTCTGGAGCAGGAATTCTTCTATTAAACATACATAAGATGTAATATTTCTCATCTTAAACATATATAGTTTAATATCAATTTTACTTCACGACTACTTACAGTACGATTACAGCCCTAGTATCATACGGTCTATCTGGTTCTTGGCATTCGGCTTGGTAGGCTATAAATAGGTTGTTTGTCACATTTTTCACAGCTACAAGTACAATTGAATGAAATATCAATGTCAATGTAAACAATATTTCATGAAAAGATAGTTTTAAAATCCAAATAAGTATATATACATATATTTTATATATTAGTTCAAAACGTATGTGTATATTGAAATATTTGAAATATACTGTACAAATTCAAATTCAAATTCAAATATACTTTATTGCTAATCAAAGTGCCCCCAAGGAGCAGAACAATCAACATTAATTACATACAAATGATTACAAGTGATTCAATATGATTAAGACACAATGTTGTACAATATATGAATTGAATCGGTTTCTAACAATTTCCAAGAAATCATAATGTAAGTGATAACTATCTAATACGATAATCTATTAGTACACAGTTTGTACAGAAGTTTATCACTAGGGTATATAATCACCTGATAGTTATGGATTCTGCCAATTTGACAAGATTATGGAGGTATGGGGCATCCTCCAATGAACATTGACAAGGATATGGAGGTATGGGGCATTCCCCGATGAACATTGACAAGGATATGGAGGTATGGGGAATCCCCCGATGAACAAAACCAGTACATGCACAGGGAAAACACCAAAAAAGTAAAGAAACAAATCTTGTATTGGTGTTCTTTATCTCAAGATGTTTGCATTATATGTTTCTTGTACTGATAATACTCTCATATTGTCAATATTTTTTCTGTTGATTAAACATTACAACATTCAATAACATACAAGATGCATTTATTTTGAGAAATTTTATGCAAATATTGGAATTAAATCATACATACCTATATCAATTAAACGTTGTGTGTCATTGACTGTGCAACTGTTTGGCATACACATTCCAATATTTAACGGTGTGTACTAAAACATGTTCAATTGCGATTAAAATTTGCTAACCAATTTATATTTTTGCAATCATTTCGTTTTGCATTAAAAGTAAAGTACTTGTTATTGCGAGGATCTAAGACGTAGTTTTTAAGGTATCTAAAATTATCACTCCTCAGCATTTTTGTTTTCAATTTCGTTTTTTGATTTGCAAAATAGTGAAGATACGAGCGTCAACACCAATAAGTCGAAAAATGTAGAGCGCCATAGCGGCGAGTAAAAAAGACGAACAAAATAACTGTCTATATAATTCAGATCCATGAAAATGTATTATGTCATGCTATCTTTTTATTTCTTCCCTTGGCCTTTGTTTTTAATTTACCTGTTTCAATACATTTTGAACAAGTGACATGTTGTACAATGCTTAGTTTCATAATTATTTCGTTTAAGAAAATAACTTGTTGCTATGACTATGTAGCTTTGTTTTATGTTCTCAATTTAAAAAGTCATGAAGACAGACAATAATGGCCGGTAAAAATCCGTTCGTCCCGTAACTTGGGTACGTTTTTTTTTTAACTTTATGTCAACGAAATGCCCGGACTTACCGGAAGAGCAATGTTATTGCGATTGACTGTTACTTTACTACCCCAATATATAAGATCAAGTGTTATGTCTCACCAGAGGTAGTACTGGTGGTAAAGCTTGTATGTTAACTACGGTAACCATGCAATATTGTGTTCCAAAAGCATATGTTAAATTATTAGCGACTGTTTGACCTTCAATGTCTAGACATTCTTCATAGTCACCGAGCCATTTGAATCCCCCGCCCAGCAAATTAGCAGGGGGTTTACCTGCAGAGTCCAACACTGAAAACAAAAAAGAAAAAACATCTCGTTAATCGTACTGATGATTATTGTAGTCTTTCTATCATAACTAGTGGAATATAAAAAGTCTTCTCCCTTCAATGTCAAAAAACATAATGAACGAAATTTGGCTCTTAAAATACTGAACATGAATACATCGTATAGGTACCAATTCTTTGTTTATGTGTCACACTTGTCCAACTAAAAGACAGACATAAAAAGGAGTCTGAACCGAGTAATACAAGTTGCGTCGACATGTGTATTATCATACGATTCAAATTTAAAATATCAAAACCAAGAAGATTTTAGACAGACCATAGGCACCTGAGTGTAGGTTTATAACAAAATTAGCATGTATCTGGTTACTTGAGAGCATCGGATGTTGTAACGATTGACAAGTTCATTACATAACCATGTAAGTTATATCCCTCCATTTTGTTTATTTACATTTTTTTCTTTGTATGAACAGAAAGCTCACTTGAAACTATATTCATATTAAAAGTTATTTGTGAAAGGGTATTCTTCAATGTTAGTGATTAAAAGTTCCTATATTTAGATAATTCATACAGAGACCTAATGTCACTCAATGTTTAACCTTCGTGTCATTTTTCTTGTTGGACGATCATTTAGCTTGGAAACTGTATTGGTTATTCTCTTAAATTTGTCTTTTTAATTTCAGATTTATGATTTTTCGATGTTTATTTTTCCTTTTTTTCTTTTGTATGTTCATGATCTGCCTATTTTCTCATTTATGTCTTAATATCTTTAAAATTTATATAGATTTCGACTGATGATAACTTCGATCTCTAAATAGGCATTTGAATCTTGTTTGAAATATTGTATCAAACAGAGATTTCAATCTTTTAATATCTTTGATTCAAATGCCTATTCAGAGATCGAAGTTATCATCAGTCGAAATCTATATAAGCTTTTTTGTCTTGTTTAAAAACGTCGATCATTCCTAGTTTAATCTAGTTTTAAAACTAGTTTGAACGATTTTGAGTCCTTTATTAAATACAGACTTACTTCTCAGTGCCCAAAATTGTTGCTGATTTATTCCTTCAATTATTCCATTTGCATGAATTTTACAAAGTTCTGATATATCTGGTTCAGGTGGCTTGGTTGGTTCTTGGTTTGAACTGGTGCTAACAAGACCTGGAATTTCTGTCACATTGTCTGCCGCAACACTTATTTGTGCTGTTAACTCTTTTCGCAGACTGAACATGGTTCTAAGATCTGTAGCTTTGCCTATAGATTCGGCCATTTGTGCATATTTCAATGGCGATTTTTTTATGTTATACTTCTGTTCTTGAAAAAGTTTGTTCACATGTAAAAAATTATCTATATATCCCTGGTTTTGATTTAAAGAATAAACTTGGAAAGTGAAAAGAACAAGACACGTGACAACGGACAGATTCATTGTAGGAATATTCCCCAGATCTGAGTTTGAGATTGATCACCTTAGTGTTCACAAACTTGATTAAAATTGAGGTATTTTGTAACTTTACTTCGCATAATATTTACTGATAACTTGATATGTAAATATTTTCATTCTGACGTTTATCACAGTTACAAAGGACAGTGTGCATGTATATCTCATAAATGATGACATAAACATGTGACATGAAGGTTAATAAAGAGACGTTCAATTTTATATATTGCACTAAACTTAATTTTTAACCGACTAATTAAACTCATCTAGTTTAATTTTAAAATTTTATGTTTAAAAAAACATGAAAAAAAATACAGAAGAGACAATGAAGTGAAAAGTTTATTAGTTGATTGATAAATTGTTGTTGTTTAACAAAACTTTCATAACGGATTTATATTTCCAAACTTGTTTCCGAATCCAATATTTGAACTGCATGTAACATTGTTAAACTAACATAACTTTCGGCAAATTTTCTTTGTCATAGCGGCTTTCGATTATTGGTTGAGAGAACTATCATCCTCAAAAATTAATATGTAAATATGATTTAAAAAAAAGATAATGAGTAAACTCAGGTCAATGTCAGATTCAGATTTTATTAGTTTATTTCTATACGAATATGTTAAGCTCGGATTCATGGATACTTTTCATTGCTGTAAAATTGATTGATAAATTATTTTATTATCAACACTAAAATGACTTCATTTGAAATAAGCTATTTGCTTATATGGGTCACCATTGGGTTAAAGACATTAGTTGTTCCTATATAACAATCATTGCTATATTTAAAGGTTGCCTTATGTATTTCTATATATTGCCTTTACCTGAAAAAATATTATCATTATTATTATTATCTTCTGTAACAAAAACATCAAGATCATTAAGCAAAAAACGAAAACTAATCTTCAGAATACTTATAAAACCAGTGGGCATAAAATATAGTCTTTATACCCATAAGATGTTGTTTTTCACTTAAACCACCGGTCATACATATTGATAGCGTGATAAAAGAGATAAAGAAGATGGGTCATCTTCTGGGACAAAAATATGACGCAACGGTTAAGAGTTTTTTTATAAATCTTTCGTCATCGATGACGCGTTCTCACCAAACATAATAATATTCCAAAAAACTTTTTTCTAGACGTACTTGATATGCATTCAAACATTTCTTTTTATTCTTTCAGAATTGTTTCACAATTGTTGACCGTTATCTGAAATCTGGATGCGATTGATAGTAGTGAAATATTTCGATAATTTCGAAGTCGAGCTACTGGCGCATCGTTATTTTTTTTTTTTAAATTCATTTAAGTACACTTGTATAATTGGATATGATGAAGAATAAATTAATATCCAGTTAAAAAATTCTTTAAAAATTAAAATTTAAATGAAAAAAAAAAAAACTTTTAAACAGAATAATTGTCGAAATGCGCATCTGGCGGTATAAAATGTTAACTTCGTTTAACTTTATCACTTGACAACGGTGTGGACTGTTATTGACCGATTTGCGCTTTTGTGATAATCCCGTGGTATCTTCTGTGTCTTTTCTTTTTTCTTTTCATCTTTTGTATTAGTGGGATAAGGGCTAGAAAAAAATTGAACATCATTTTTTTTTATTTTAGTTTGAATGCATTTAATTGACATTTAGACCGACAGATCACTCGAAAATTGATGGCATTTTGTTTTGCCTCGCCTGCGACGAACATTAAAGAATACGAGACACAGGGATTACTACCCGACTGTGGTAAACTATTTGTATAAATTTTTGTATTTAAGAAGGTATGAGACCTGGTTGCTTCATACTTTATATATATTAGGTTCCTTATGTTTCAGTCGCTCATTTGTCAATTGTCCTTGACATCATTTTCATGGTTCAGCGACTGCTCAAGAAATGCATTGGTAATCTTTCACGTAAATGGCTCAATAATTATGAGAAATAGGATAAATTTATTTTGTTTATGGGTTTCTTGCAACATCTACGTGTCTGTCATTTAGACTAGATTCATCTTGATCTCAACCACATGTTTATGGATTAGATATCAAAATTAAAGTGTATGAAAATGTCTGTTTCGCATATAGTATAACCTTAAGACAATCATATGTGGAGTATGGTATGATTGCAAGGTAAGCATCTGATCATTCTGGGTTCATCTGACCTTGCTCGACCTCACGTCCAAAGTCATTGGGCAATGTGAAGTATTTTATTTTATTTATTTTGGTAAAATGGTACAATTCCTTTTGTTAAACCTGTATTTTGCTTTGCATACTTTTGTTTGTGTTCTTTTGTTTGTATTTTTTTTAATTTTTTTATTGTGTGGCTATTTAACAGGATGTCGCCTTCCATTATGACGTATTTCGGTTCACCTAGGATTGGTATTTGGTTTCTATTGTGAAAAAAGGGGCTTCTTATATGTTTACTTCCCTGTAAATTTCATCCAACAACGTCATAAACTAGGAAAATTACAATAAATGAAAAACATAAAACTATTTTGATGGCTTTGGCTAACTCGTCTGTGAATTTTTATGTGCTAGTTTAGGTTGTTTTATGTACTAATGTGTCCGTTTTTATTCTATAGTTAATCACCACTTTGGTTTTATCATATATATCTATTATATTGTCATTTTATAAAAATAAAATACTGTTTGCAAAAGTATGAATTATTCTAAATAATAAGGATGTTCTTATCCCAGGCAGACGACCCTAGCCGTATTGGGCAAAACCTTTTGGAACTTTTGGTCCCCTGTGCTCTTCAACTTTGTACTTGTTTTGGCTTTCGAACTTTTTTCATTTGAACGTCACTGTTTAGTCTTGTGTGGACGAAACGCGCGTCTGTCGTATTAAATTTTAAACCTGGTACCTTTTATTAGCTAGTATTCGTGTGTTTCTCTGTCCTATATGTTCCCCCATTCATTTGTATTGTAGTCCTGTCATGTAATGTTGTCATTGTAATGTTATATTTAACATTGCCACAAAACCAGGTTCAACCCACAATTTGTTTCTAAAAATTTCCTGTACCAAGCCAGAAAACTGGGCATTGTTATATTATTATAGTTCGTTTCTGTGCGTGTTACATTTCAATGCTGTGTCGAGTTCTCCTAATATAGTTGATGCGTTTCACTCAGTAACCCGGATTTATTTATTTTTTTCCAATCGATTTAATATGAATTTTGAACAGCGGTATACTACTGTTGCCTTTATTTAGTGAGTTTGTAAACTGTAAATAAGAGAATCAATATAAAAAGAAAAGATTTGGTGTATTAAGGACAACAGTACAATTACAACTTATAATACTTATGCATATGATTTAAGCCATAAAAAAAAGAGTTGAGGTACACAGGCAAAATTGCAACGCATGTAAACGCATGTTTACCAGGAATTTACCGTACGTTTCTAAACATGTCAGAAACGCATGTTTGGAGCACCGTACGTTAAATACATGTTTAGAGAACGTATTGTTTACATGCGTTTATGGGAAACATGCGTTTGAAAACACATTGTTAACGCATGTTTATATGTGAAACATGCGTTTGAAGACACATGGTAAACGCATGTTCATGGTAACCATATGTTTGAGAACATATGGTAAACAGATATTCATAAACCGTATGGTAAACATATGTTTGGATGATGGTTGCTTTACTTCCAGTTGCAGGTCAGATGCATATTCAGGCTATGAGATCATGATAATCAGAAATGAGATCTAACCCTAATTTGTATAAGACTGACACCCTAACTCACAAAGTAACAGTTTGCAAAAAGATATGTCACACTACCTGGACACAAAATTCTGACTATGTGTTGATTCAGTCTTTGTTTTTACTTCTTACTGCTTTTTGCCTAGCAAAGCAGCTTATACCAGTTTTCAAGTCTTTGCATTGACTCGGTCCCTGTTTTAACCTTTAATAACCTCCTGCACTCAAGGCAAGCACTTTCAGACTAACTGAGGTGTTCTAATAACATGTAGGATATATGAACAAAACATGTCATGATTATCACTGAACTAGTATTGTTTTGGGGCCCGCTGAAGGACGCCTCCAGGTGTGGGAATTTTTCGATACATTGAAGACCTGTTGGTGACATTCTGCTGTTGTTTTTTCTATGGTCGGATGGTTGTCACTTTGACACATTCCCCAATTTCATTCTCATTTTTATCATGATGTGAATTATGCTTTTGAAATAAAACTTTCATGGTATCAATTATATATTGCATCATATGGGCATTTCGTCTGAATACAGATGTTTCAATCAATAAAGAATCTACAGCTATACAGTTTGCACTTTGACATGGTTTTTTTTTAGAATTTTGAAGAGCGCTTACAAATTGTATCATTAAGATGAGAACCCCTTAACCATCCCATCAGCTTAAGATTAAACCAATTTCTATACATGTACATGCATGTTTCCTTCAAATGGCATGATTGATAATAAATTCTCATCTTTGGTTACAGAATATATTTTTAAAATTTGTTAATAGTATAATAAAATGTAACACAAGTTAAAGTCTATTTCTTCATCTTTTTTTTTCTTCTTTAAACAGTTTCTTTCCATGGCAGATTCTGAAATAAAGCAAGATGCAAACTTTATTATAACAAACAACTAACTATCAATTTACCTTGATTTTAAAACAAGCAAAATAATCAAATTAAGGTTAATATTATTATTACTTACAGTGATACAAGCATTCTGTCAGTGTTGCATTGCAATATAGTCCCCTACCAGTTAAATTTCATTGTATTGGAACAAATTTCTAACTTTATCTATAACTTGTCATGGTGTAAACTATATAACAAATATCAAATCAATATCTTCAAGCATGATTAAACAAGAATGTGTCCAAAGTACACGGATGACGCACTCGCACTATCATTTCCCATGTTCAATGGACCGTTAAATTGAAAAAAAAATCTAATTTGGCATTAAAATTAGAAAGATCATACCATATGGGAACATGTGTACTAAGTTTCATGTTGATTGGACTTCAACTTCATTAAAAACTACCTTAACCAAAAACTTTAACCTGAAACTGACACTTTCATTTTCTATGTTCAGTGGACCGTGAAATTGGGGTCAAAAGTCTAATTTGACTTTAAAATAAGAAAGATCATATCATAATGAACATGTGTACTAAGTTTCAAGTTGATTGGACTTAGCTTAATCAAAAACTACCTTGACCAAAAACTTTAACCTCAAGCGGGACAGACGGACGAACGGACGCACAGGCCAGAAAACATAATGTCCCTCTACTATCGTAGGTGGAGCATAATATCGTAGGTGGGGCATAAAAAAGTGTAGAAAATTAATTATTTAAGTGAATTTTGTAAGACCAAGGACTATTATTAATGCCCAAAATCATCAGACCATAACAAAATTTAAACTGGATCTATAACATGTCATGATTAAACAATATCATATCAATATCTTCAAGGATGAAGAAACAAGAATGTGTTCATAAACTAGTTCATGGATGCCCCTCGCACTATCATTTTCTATGTTCAGTGGACCATGAAATTGGGAACAAAACTCTTATTTGGCATTAAATTTAGACAGATAATATCATTGGCTGATTGGTCTTCAACTTCATCAATAACTACCTTGACCAAAAATTTTAACCTGAAGAAAGACAAACTGAGAAACCGACGAACAAACCGAAAAACAAAATGCAGATAAATGGGGTATAAAAAAGTGTGGAAAACTGGATGGACAGACCATAGGAAGGGAACTAAAAACCATTGAAAATCACATAATATCAGAATACATATTTAAACAGATATCCTTTTCCTTCTCAAATAACTCATTATAACTAATAAAGGAAACAATTTTGTTTGCATCCTCAACTGTCACCTTTCTTTAGTTTTAATTGTTTGATATACTATACATGTCATTTTTAAAGCATATATAGGTACACATGTTTATGTGTTTTGTCTAACTAATATAAACCCCCTCATAATCATGATAATCCAAATTACAAAATAATTATGTTTTAAATTTTATTATTTTTTTGTTGTTGAGGACAAAGAAATTCAAAAGTAATCACCTCAAAAACTAACAACACCTTTGAATAGACTTATTAAGGTCAAGTAACAGTAAATGAACGCCGTCTAGCGGATTCCGCGAAATATTGCGACGTTTTGTACGAATTACGTCCCTTTGACCAGATTTTGCAATGTTGAAATTGCACCTGGCGACTTTTCGATGGGACAACGTCAACGGTAAATTTGACGGAAAGTATGTTACTTCTAGGAGAATGAACTTGTTTTTCTAAAATTAAAAATTGAAAATGAATATGAAAACAGTCCTGAATGAAAATCAGGACATAGGGTGGTAGAGTTTGTATATCTGCCGACCAGTTAAAACAAGCGTGAAAACTGTTGCTCACTACTATTTCTACATAATTGTGATGAGAAAAAACAGTATGGTCTCGGAAGTATTCTATATGTAGTATGTCAAAACTGTCCTCTCAAAAACCCTATATTCACTGGGAAAAGACATCGTCTAGCAGAAAATAAGCAGAAGCTAGGGGTGCAAGTTTGGGACATTAATACTAAAGTTAAAACTTAGTATTGTACGGTAAGACTATAATATCTCCCATATTTTGAAAATTATCACACAAGTCGGAACAAGTAAAAATATTTTCAAATTAGAGAAAAGGAAATGAACCACATAAACTAATACTGGTTATAAATTCGCCGCTGAGTCAGTCATAGATGGCACTAAACTATAATACACTTAAATTAATTAACCTTGTTCACGGTTGGAACAATAGTTTAATATGCATACACAGTTTTTAGACTATAACAAATTAAAAATAAGCAAAAATGATGTTTCACGATCATTAATCCATCGCTACATTTTGTAATCTAACGTTGTTTTTTGTTTTTGTAATGGTGCTTTCTTTCATGTCCGCAATTTCGATGTTAAAAATAGAACACAAATCTTTAAATAGATACATGTATAAATAGTATATGGTTTAAGGATTTATACAGGGCTTAGTATCCTAATAGTATTGATTCGTACGGTTGTCTCCTCAAAGGAAATTTGTTATATATATATGGGTAAAAATTAACTGAATAAAAACAAAATTTACCCTAGCTGAAAGTAGCATTTTCAAATATACAATAGACCTGTTCTCAATTCTATTTCACTCATAAAACTTGAAGGTTGAGAACGAGATTATATCGATCACCTCTATATCATAGTACTACTATATATACCGACTGAAAAATATGCACAGTGTCACAGACTTTCAGTACCTAAAGTTAAATGTAAATCCCGTAAGTAGTCAGTACTTCAATAAGACAGCAACCAGACAACAACACAAGGCCAAAAGAAAATTAAAAAGGAAAAGACATCTTATGATATGCATTTGACGGGGTTGGTGTGCAGGGGTCCTGATCCCGAAATCCCGGACTTAAAAACATGAAATCCCGAGGTCCCGAATTTATAGAAATTTCAATTCCGCCATACCGAAATTCGAAAAAAAAAAATAGCCGGATCCATAAAGGATCAATCCCGAAATCCCGTGCTGAAAAACACCCGATCCCGGAGTCCTCATTTGTGTAGATGGACTAAATAACAAAACAAAATATTACCAGTCATGTCTCAGCCTGTGTGCGTTTGTTTTTTTTTCTTGGTTTTTTTCGGTTGGGAGGGGGAGGGGAAGGGGAAAAAAGGGGGGTTGTAGACATATCAAACATAAATATGTACATCTGTTGTTATGTCATATGTCTCAACCTCCATTAATTTGGTTTCCTCAGAAATGTTTTTACACGATGTATTTTCTGGAAAATACACTGTACTACAAAGACTACAAATGTCTTGAGAGAAAGGGAAATTCAGAGAGAGAAGCACAATAATTTATTGTCACACATGATTAGATCTCAAAGGGAGTTGCAGAATAAGGAATACTGGCGAATGTCAAAATTGAACAAAAAAGTGCAAAATTATAAAGAATAACAACGGAAAATAAAATAATTATTTAACATAATAGTGTAGACCATGTACAGAATTTTACAAAATCGTTAATTGAAGATTTTACAGAATAAGCGTTATATCTAAAGATAAAGAACATTTATGTCCACACTTCATATGGACCCTTAAAAATCGTTGGATTATCTCGGTGTTGCTGGTCAGTAATGAATAAAAAATCACTGGTCAATTTAAAGGTTGTTGTAAGTGATGCAATATATTCTTATTTTCCTGTTCCCCTTATGTAACTTCAAGTTTTATTAAAGTTTACATCCATCAAAGACTTAGTTTAATTTAGTTTCCTGTCATTACTATCCCCCCCTTTATTTGTCGCATGTTGTGTATCATGTACTGATTCTATATATACTTCGAGCATACATATGTACACTTATGGAACAATAACCATTTAGTAAACCTTTTTAAAACGTTTTTGTACACTTGTATATAATAAATTTTATACAAAATAAAAAAGATATTAACAAAGATGTCAGTTTGTCTGCGTGTTTTACTCGTTAACTTGAAGATGTATAAATAACCACACGACACTCTTTCAAGAATTTGTAGAATCATTTATATAATGTTTGTTTATATATGCGATGTTAAGCAGCAGTATATGGACAGAACACGTTCTGTTGTGATATAGTACCAAAACACAAGCTTTAATTTACATGTTCCGCTGCTAAAAAAAATGGCCAAATCATATATCGGAACGGAGAAAAAGTGTAAACAGATGACTTACAAGATAGTCTAAGAGATTTATGAATTGGTTACCCAAAAATGACAAAGTTCAACTATCGCTCATTAGAGAAAATATTAATAAAGATCAAAACCCTGACCACATGCAAACAGACAGCAAAGTACGTTCTAGGATTCAAACTGTAGATGTTTTGCGGAATAACTATAAACTATAAAGGGGGACGGACGGACGGCCCGGACGGAAGGACGGGCGGCCAGACGGAATGACGGACGGACAGACGTACAGGGGTAGTTGAGGGGGCATATAAAAATATAGCTTCATTTACATCTTTTATTGCGTCAACTTGTAGACAGTAACCTTGATGATTTCTATTTTTAAGATTTTACCATTTTTGCGTTCATGTACTTACAACGTATATTTGTCTGAATTAGTAATTGATTTAGATATGTATATTGATAATGAACATACATGTATCACATTTTTACAACGTACAATTTCTTTTTAAAATGTTCATTAAAAGAGGTTCTAATTGGGGTTTCCGGAATACAGAATAATGGGCAAAAATTGCAGAATAAAATGCAAAAAAGAAAAAAAAGAAAAAGTGTATAATGAGGTGCTAAAATATAAAGAATAAAGAATATTGGTAATACTAAATAAAAATTTATGATAATTATCCAGACTCTTATGATAAAAAGAATCTATCAATACGAAACACATAGTCATCGTGCATAATCAACACGAAGAACGTTGGAAATTATTAGCATGATAACTTGACGTTATATAATAAAAATTACGACGTCATGAATTTTGATGTTATTTTTGGTCAAAATGTTGGGTTTGCGTCGCTTCTACAGGGAAAACGAAGTCGGTGACCATATATTTTTTTAATATCATCTAATTCATAAGACAAAGAGGAAAAAAATATTAATTTAAAAAAAAATTCTATGGAGCGGTTCTCGTGATTTATACCAGAAACCGAAAATTGTAGAAAAAAAATATAGATTTACCCTATATATTCAATGGAATTTAGTACCCTCTCGGACCATTTTAAAAATGGATTTTTCTTGAAAACGAAGTCGGTGACATATACTTTTTTTTACATTTTCTGATGTATATTTTCAATATCTAATTGAGTTCTAAGTTTTAAAAAAATCTATGGACTAGTTTATTTACTGATCCTTGACCTTAAGAAGGGCTATAGTTACGATACTGTGGTCAGGTCATTAAAGATTGCATATTTTGGCGTTAATATTGATTCACTTATAGGGTCTTTGCATCTGAACTAAACACATTTATTCAAAAACCAGTTGTTGGCATGACACAGGTTATGTTCTTCTCATATATGTTATGATGGTATGATACTAAACCCCTAACGGGAAGGATTGTGACTGATGTTCATATGATGAAATCATAATCTTTCAGTCATTTTAATTGAAGTCTGGAGCTGGCATGTCAGTTAACTGCTAGTAGTCTGTTGTTATTTATGTATTATTGTCATTTTGTTTATTTTCTTTGGTTACATCTTATGACATTAGACTCGGACTTCTCTAGAACTGAATTTTAATGTGCGTATTGTTATGCGTTTACTTTTCTACATTGGCTAGAGGTATATATAGGGGGAGGGTTGAGATCTCACAAACATGTTTAACCCCGCCACATTTTTGCGCTTGTCCCAAGTCAGGAGCTTCTGGCCTTTGTTAGTCTTGTATTATTTTAATTTTAGTTTCTTGTGTGCAATTTGGAAATTAAAGAACCTTAGTGAGCACGCTCACATACCCCACGTCCCCACATTGTCATTGGAGAAATTAAATAAGTATAAGAAAAAAAATATATATAAGAAAAAATATTGAATAATAATTTCCTGTCAATATACATAGTATGTCCTTATTATCTACAAAATTTCATGAAATTCTGTTGTGTGTATTCAGAGGAGTTGAGATGAAAAACTGTTGCAGAAGTACATTGAAGCAAATAAGTTCAAAGGGGCATAACTCTTAGAAAAATAATTGAACCGTAATTTCCTATTGATATGCACATCTACATAGTATGTCCTTATTATCTACAAAGTTTCATGAAATTCTGTTGTGTGGTTTGAGAGTAGTTGCGATGACAAGAAACAGGACTGACGGACGGACTGATGAACGGACGGGTCAAAAACATTATACCCTCCGCAACTTCGTTGCGTGGGGTATAATCAGTATGGTGTTCATTATCACTGAACTAGTATATATTTGTTTATTTTGATTAAGCTGAAGTGCGATGCTGGCATTGTGACACTTTCTTATTGATAGCTTTACTGAATTTCTATGTTGGTAAAATGGTAATGTTGAATTGATGGATTTGTTTATCATATTTTCTATGTTATTTTTTAATGTTTACATGTCAATTTGGTCAAGGAAAATCCTGTTTACCACCCACTTCATTTGGCCAAAGAACACAGTTATTTCGTAGTGCATTTCTTTTAGACAATAAATTCAAATTAAAAAAATTGCACCTGTTATTTCTCAAAAAGATTTTTACAGTGTAGTGTACTACCAGTGAGACAAATAATATCAAAATTATAGAAACTTCTACCAGCTCAAACTCAAAATATTGACAATTCTGTGTTGAGTAGTGTAAAATTCAGATTGACAGCTTCAGACGTGATAAATTTTGACCTTTTTGAACTGGAACAAATCACCAAAGATTGATCAGCACCCAAATTTTTTTAACATGATATTACATCCCCTTACTTAATATGCATGCATTTAATATCAAGAAATAAATTGGGAAAGTGTATCAAATAAAACATGCAAGTTATACACTGTTTACACTAGGGACTACATGTATATTCCTAAACAACGAAAACCAAAGGACGATAACTGTGTCCTTGGACCATTTAGTGGTGATATAATTTGATTGGTTGAGGTCACAACTTAATAAAACATTTAGAAATATATATATTCTTTATATCATAATACCTCATCTTTACTTGCTCATGCTGGTGTCCATGTACTGTCTCTGTAATATTTTCCCCTTTTCTTTATCACTATTATGTATGTTTTTGTGGAGAAATGACCTCTGAAATTAAAACAATTAAAACATTGATTTTATTATAATTGACTGATTTAAGGATTATGTACCCATCTTATGTCCCTATGATTAGTAAAAAATCACCCGTCATTTTAAGTGATTATTTCATAGTCAACTTTTAAAACTACACAAAAAGTTATATCAAGAGAAATATATTGACTGTGGACAAGGCCAAAGTTTATGTGCTTCTCTTGGTTAATATATAATCTCCATGGAAATGAGAAGTACATATCTTACTTCAACCAATAATAAGTATTATTGACAAGTTTATGGTAAGTTATTTCTTGGTTTCTTTTAAACTGACCTACATGTAATTATAATCATGAATTTTAACAAATCTTAAAAAATTTCTCCTATGTCAACAAGAGTGCACACGCTGAAATGTCTCGCATTCTTTACTAATCATTGACATGATTGATATTATGTTGATAGTCCTAAGTATAAAACTTTATTAAAAGCTGTCACATAAACTTAACATTAACACGTTTGAGTTGTTGCCTCTTTGACACATTACCTATTTCCGAACTCAATTTTATTATTCAATTTAAAATTTCTCTCAATCTATACTGTTTTAAAGTTTTTTAAATACAGATACATGCATGTGTAATAGACAAAAACCAAAACAAAGGTCAAAATTGTCATTTAAGGGCTACAAATCCTATTAGAAGTTGTCTGACAGTTCTGCCTCTATCAGATTTTCTTTGTTATAAAGGTTTTTAAAATAGTTGACAAATCTTGCATTTCACACTAATGTTCTATTTTTATGCATGTCATCCGACAATTTTTTTTTCACCCTTTCCTCCATGGATTTTTTTTTTACATAGTACTTGATTGCATAGGATTTTTTCATTAAAAAAAATTATCAGGTTTAAAGTATTACATGTATTAATGCATTGCCAAAAGAAATATTTCATCAATAAAATTCCAGTAAGACATTTTCATGAATATCCTTTTTATATAAAATGCAATTTTTTTAAAGTCTGATAAAGTTTTTTCGTAGGCGTCATTATGGAGTAAAGGGTGGTTGCGTCAAAAGGTGTCATTATGGAGGAAAGCAAAAGGTGTCATTATGGAGGAAAGCAAAGAATGAAAGATACCCTAATGATGATTGTGACCAAGTTTAGTTGAATATGGCTTATTACATCATGTACATTGTAGTAGTTTCAGAGAAGATTTTCGTAGAAAATAATAAAAAGACACCAAGTAGAAAGAAAAGGCAATTTGGCCCTTCTGGCTAGTTTAGCTAAAAAAACCAGTAAAGTAGAGTTAAGAGAGCTTCCAATGCAATTTTAAATAAAATTGACCAATATAAATTAATAGTTTGTCACTGCTAAAATAGTTAATCATTGTTAATTTTCAAACTAAAATTTTCAAAGTAACCAAAGAATAAAAATTGTCACCTCTATGACCTCAACATTTACTTGTACATTGTACATGTAAGTCTGAAAACAAAAAAAATATTTAAACAAAGGCATAACTTTCATGACATACCTCTCATCACACAATTGCAATGTTTCATTGGCCGCTGCTCCTTATTTGCACATGAATCAATACAGCACTTTTCAAATCCACTACTAGTCTATATATAAATATAGAAAACATTGCCTCTAGTGACTTCTGTTTTGTTGATTATCTTCTCCTACTTCTTTTAGTACATGTACTTTCATTAAAAAAGCTAAAAGAAAAATGTTTAATTGCATAAACATGATAAAAGGAAGTTATGATACATGTAACTTGCAAAATTGCCTTACTTTGACATTTCAAAATAAGACCAACAGATTTGCCCTAAAAAAATATGACTTTACAAAAAGCATTTCATTATTTTAATGTTCTTACGCATCATATCAAATCACTATGATCAATACGATAGTTTTATGAAAGAAAGTGGTTATATTGCATCTCTGATTTTGTTATGATTAATAAATAAATTAATGCCAATCTTTGGGCAAAAAACATGATATTAATTAAGGAATTTGAAATTTGAAGTTATACAAAGATGTTAAATTTGGTCAATGAAAATCATACATTGACCTACATGTATGGATATTTGTTTTTTGTGTTATATGTACATATGTATAGGAAGATGTAGTATAAGTGCCAATGAGACAACTCTCCATCCAAGTAACAATTTATAAAAGTTAACCATTATAGGTCAATGTGCGGCCTTCAACATAGAGCCTTGGCTCACACCAGACAGCAAGTATATATGTATCACGATTTTGTGCTGTATTCGTGTCAGTTCTGACTTTATTACACCTATAGATAATAAAATTGAGAATGGAATTGGGAATATCTATACATTAAATGATTTCATGTCTATCAAACAATCTAATGCCCAATTTTTTTTAGAATTACAGCCACACGATTAATGATCTGCCTTTCTAAAATGAAAATGACATGAAAAAAATAGTATAATAACATAATAACATAGCATCCCCCCTTTATAAAGTGACTTGTATATATTTATTTCTTACACCGTAAAAATTCTTTTGTGTCTTGCTTTCAATATTCAAGATTCAATATTTTATTTAAGTCTCACCACATACATTTTGTACAATTACATTCATTACACAATAAAATATTCATACAGGTACATAAAACATACATGTATAAGAACAAACTTTAAATTCACATTGTATGTGCCAATCTTAAAAGATTTATGAGATAAAATTGAGAATGGAAATGGGGAATGTATCAAAGAGACAACAACCCGAGTCGACCATAGAAAAAACAACAGCAGAAGGTCACCAACAGGTCTTCAATGTAACGAGAAATTCCCGCACCAGGAGGTGTCCTTCAGCTGGCCCCTAAACAAAGAGACTGTATAATCAATACTACTAAAAAACAATAAGATATTGTACATATTATATATAATATATATTTGCTTATGAATATCATTAAAATACAGCATAATTAATTATATAAAAAACCATTTCCTTCTGAGTAAAATGCTACATGTATAGCAGGTTCTGGCGACTTTCAAAAACTTTATCATTATTGAATAAAACGAGAGGTATTTGCAAAAAAATACCAGTCTTGAGAATGAATTTCCCTCGCCTTATGGCTCATGAAATTAAACATTCTCTCGACTGGTATTTTTCACAAATACCCCTCCTTAACATGCTATACATGTATCTGTTTAATATTAACTATTGATTTTAACATAAAAATCTAAAAGTTGATTAAATTATAAGTAATTTAATTTGTTTTATCGTTTTATTGTATATAATTTGTAATGCCGTCAACCCCCCTTTTTGAATATGCTGTGTTATTAAGTACAAATAATAATACGGAGATGTCTGCGAGATGATATGCTTTGCATATGAGTGTATTCGATACGCTGATTACACTAAAATTGATTTAATTCTTAGACTATTGTGTTTCAAGTGATGTTATGAGTGGAATTTACTCGCGGTGACAAAGTTTGTTCCCGGAATGCCGGTACCTTTAGTTCTGTTGTATATTTGAGATATTAACCTTTTTCATGTGTTCCTAAGTTATCCTGTTGGTGTAATAACCTTCATGATGAATACATATGTTAGTTCTTAATGATTTTAAGTTGGAAAACATCTTTATTTACATAAAATGTTAAGTGTTTACATTTTGAATTGCCATTTCGGGAATTTCCCTAATTAGTGAGATGGTTGCTGATTGGTCCGACTTATGTAAGAGAGTCTGTGATTGGCTGACATTCTTATAAAACTAAAATGATCAACTAAGGAAAGCAGTAATTGTTGTGGTTTGGAATTGAATGTTATGAAACACCAAACTTGAAATCTCGGAGAATTTAGGAGGAAATTAAGGAGACTAATTTGGGAGACTTTAGGAGGAAATTAAGGAGACTAATTTGGGAGACTTTAGGAGGAAATTAAGGAGACTAATTTGGGAGACTTCAGGAGGAAATTAAGGAGACAATTAGGGAGACTTTTGGAGGAAATTAAGGAGACTAATTTGGGAGACTTTAGGAGGAAATTAAGGAGACTAATTTGGGAGACTTTAGGAGGAAATTAAGGAGACAATTTGGGAGACTTTAGGAGGAAATTAAGGAGACAATTAGGGAGACTTTTGGAGGAAATTAGGAGACGAATTTGGGAGAAGTTGGGAGTAAATCTCGGTGACTCAGTTTGGGTGGTAATAGTTGGTGACAATATATGTAGAGGGTAAATTATACCTATAGTTTGAATTAGTCAAAGAAATATATGTCTTGGTGACGATAATAACCATTAGTATTTATATACAGATGGTTATTTTAAATAGATGTTGTTGAATTAAGGCTACATAATTTTATTGGTGTTCTTTTATTGAGACCCTTTGAAAGCCTGAATGAGCTATATGCTAAGGATAGTTTTTAAACTAG
Source organism: Mytilus edulis (assembly GCF_963676685.1). NCBI lineage: Eukaryota > Metazoa > Mollusca > Bivalvia > Mytilida > Mytilidae > Mytilus > Mytilus edulis. The sequence continues at coordinate 79,191,427 of NC_092345.1, read as the reverse complement.
TCGACTGAATCTACAGAGTGGTTATACTCTGGATTGTTATATATGTGTGTGTATATATATATATATTTAATTAGTTAGACCAACCATACCAGGAACCCAACCAAACCAGAAACAGCTAGAGCCTTCACAGCCATTCTCTCTACCATTTTAAGATTGTTAAATAAATGATCACAACTTTTATATGCTTGGTCTTTTATTTATAAATAATAAATTATATAACATTTGATAGACCTCTAGAGTCTAGGTTAACGAAGCTGTAAAGTGTGTTGGTTCGACGGTATTCCAATTAGACGTCGGGCCATACATCTTATAGTAATATAAACCATACCAGTTAAAGAAATCCCTTTTATTTGTAACCTGTTATCTCTAGTGTCCAACTCTAACACCAGGGAGGCAGCGTTATATTTGGTGGCAGCGGTGGGATACATTTATAGAGTCTGTTATTGTTTGTACAATTACATAATTTAATTATAAAACCAAAAATTTTAATAAGAATGGATGATTCAAACGTTGTTACGTTTGGCCCACATCTCAATGAGATTGTTGATGAAGCAGATGCAACTATGCATGAAAGTTTATTAGAGACACAAAGTTGTGAAATTTTTAAAAGAACGGAGAGAATGATGGCAGAGGCACGGGCAGAAATGAAACTCCGGATGGACAAATGTTTTCCGATTTTTCAAATGATATGAACCAGATGTTTGCAAAATTTGAAGGGCAAGCTATGAAGAGTAGGTCAACCCCAATTTTAGGACGGGGAATTGAAAGTACAGCAAATAGTCTGGAACACATAGTCAGGCACGATAAGACTGATAAAAATAATAGTCATATTTCAGATATCAGACAGTCAAAACCTGATATCTCATGCAAAATAAAACCACAAATCTATGACGGTTCAGATGATTTGGAGGAGTATTTGACACAATTTGATTTATTGGCAGAAATAAATGATTGGGACCCTAAGACTAAGGCCTTAGTTTTGGCTAGTAGTTTATCTGGAAGTGCTCGGGCTATATTAAATGAAATCACTGATCGGGAACGGCACGATTTTGAGTGTTTGGTTAATGCTCTGAAAAATCGGTTCGGTTCGATGAATAGGTCAGAAATTTTTAGGGCTGAGTTGCAAACAAGGGTAAGAATGAAAAATGAAACACTGCCAGAACTGGCACAAGCTATAAAGAAACTTACACGTAGGGCTTACCCGGATACTACTGCTCTTGTTATGGACACATTGTCCCTCGATTATTTTATCGATGCAATTCCTGAGACTGATATACGTCTCCGATTGAGAGAGGTTGGACCAACTTCAATAAATGAAGCAGAGAATATTGCTGTTAGACTTGAAGCTTTACGTATAGCTGATAGACAGAAAGGTCGGAATGTTCGTACAGTCGAGACTGAAACACTGTAGACCATTGTCTATAAAACAAAACAAAAATCATAAAGTTAATCAATGTATTAGATTTTTGTTAAACTCTTCAGAATTAATAAATAAAAGCAAATTTAGAAATAAAGTTAAATACTCATGTATTTTAAACATGATTTTTTTTATTGGACGGACATAAAAGATGTCGCCATTTGTGGAAGAGGTTTTATGTATAAATATTATGTTGATATCCTTTCACTAAGGATGGCTTACTAGTTATAAAGATGAGGTTATACCTTGTTTTAAAATGAGAGATGATGTCTCATGAAAAATTTCCGAAGCGGAAATTGTAGAAGTTAATGCTACAGAGATAAACTATTACTCACGGCACAGTCTATGGTCGCGCTAAATAAAATTCTGTTGGGATTTGTTTTAAAATAACGAACATTTTGGGTGAAAATACTGCACTATATTGGTAATTTTAGTTTCAGAAATTTTAATATTAAAACATAGAAAGTCATTTGACAGTTTGGTTAAAACTCTGGTTATGTGGTACTGTGCGATTGTTCAACACATAGATAGGATGATTTTTAAATGATTGCAATCTTAGGGAGAGGCCCTATGAAAAGAATGGTTATCTATACTCATAATAAAGTGAATTAAAATAAAATATGTTGCTAGAAAGACTTGTCTCAGTTAAATACTGAAATGTAGATGTTTTGGCCTGGCCAGTCAAAATATGAAACTTGAAGGTATGTTTCTTGAGAGAGTTGATCAGAAAAGATAGAGTACATGTTGGTCCGTAAATAACGAGAGGTACACAACGAAGCACCTTCCTAAGAAGGCTGCGTGCACCTAAAATATTTCACAGATCGTATAGTACTGGAGGTGGTGTTTGATTGCTCAAAAGAGATAGACACACGAGTGACCTTATTACTGGTCAGTGTCTATAGAACAAGGCTTGGCAAGAACGGGTCTGCAAGAGAAACGTTGTACAATGTTTGCAAGCCCGGTTCAAAGTATTAAGAGAGCAACAAGTATATTTAACACCCTTTGGTAAAAAAAAATCATTAACAGACAGGAACGACATTAGTGCTCAAAAGAGATAGACTCACGAGTGACCTAATCACTGGTCAATGTTTATGGAGCATTGAATGATAATATGGTTTTGTTGGAAAAGCATTTCATTCTGCTTACAAACCAGAATATGAGAATGAAGGAAACGAACCTCAAACCAGAGTGAAACGAAGTAAACAAAAACAGTCCGATAGTAAAATACATGTATTATTGGTCAAGAATAAGCTCCTTTATGTGTTTTAGTTACAGAAAATTATATCTATATTTAGTTGAGTTGTATTTATATACTCTGTTTATCTGATATAGTAAAATATCAGCCAAATTGGAATAAGATTTTTGTTTTGAAAAATCAAAGTCATAAAGTACTGTAAATATACTGACTGTGCCTGATAAATGTTATTTAAATGTTTGTTGAATATTATCAAATATTACCCAATTTTAGTTCCTATTGCTTGGAACCAAATCAAGTCAACCTATTTGGGGACCAAATTCTGAAGGATGGGGGCAATGTAATGCCGTCAACCCCCCTTTTTGAATATGCTGTGTTATTAAGTACAAATAATAATACGGAGATGTCTGTGAGATGATATGTTTTGCATATGAGTGTATTCGATACGCTGATTACACTAAAATTGATTTAATTCTATTGTGTTTCAAGTGATGTTATGAGTGGAATTTACTCGCGGTGACAAAGTTTGTTCCCGGAGTGCCGGTACCTTTAGTTCTGTTGTATATTTGAGATATTAACCTTTTTCATGTGTTCCTAAGTTATCCTGTTGGTGTAATAACCTTCATGATGAATACATATGTTAGTTCTTAATGATTTTAAGTTGGAAAACATCTTTATTTACATAAAATGTTAAGTGTTTACATTTTGAATTGCCATTTTGGGAATTTCCCTAATTAGTGAGATGGTTGCTGATTGGTCCGACTTATGTAAGAGAGTCTGTGATTGGCTGACATTCTTATAAAACTAAAATGATCAACTAAGGAAAGCAGTAATTGTTGTGGTTTGGAATTGAATGTTATGAAACACCAAACTTGAAATCTCGGAGAATTTAGGAGGAAATTAAGGAGACTAATTTGGGAGACTTTAGGAGGAAATTAAGGAGACTAATTTGGGAGACTTTAGGAGGAAATTAAGGAGACTAATTTGGGAGACTTCAGGAGGAAATTAAGGAGACAATTAGGGAGACTTTTGGAGGAAATTAAGGAGACTAATTTGGGAGACTTTAGGAGGAAATTAAGGAGACTAATTTGGGAGACTTTAGGAGGAAATTAAGGAGACAATTTGGGAGACTTTAGGAGGAAATTAAGGAGACAATTAGGGAGACTTTTGGAGGAAATTAGGAGACGAATTTGGGAGAAGTTGGGAGTAAATCTCGGTGACTCAGTTTGGGTGGTAATAGTTGGTGACAATATATGTAGAGGGTAAATTATACCTATAGTTTGAATTAGTCAAAGAAATATATGTCTTGGTGACGATAATAACCATTAGTATTTATATACAGATGGTTATTTTAAATAGATGTTGTTGAATTAAGGCTACATAATTTTATTGGTGTTCTTTTATTGAGACCCTTTGAAAGCCTGAATGAGCTATATGCTAAGGATAGTTTTTAAACTAGTCGACTGAATCTACAGAGTGGTTATACTCTGGATTGTTATATATGTGTGTGTATATATATATATATTTAATTAGTTAGACCAACCATACCAGGAACCCAACCAAACCAGAAACAGCTAGAGCCTTCACAGCCATTCTCTCTACCATTTTAAGATTGTTAAATAAATGATCACAACTTTTATATGCTTGGTCTTTTATTTATAAATAATAATTATATAACATTTGATAGACCTCTAGAGTCTAGGTTAACGAAGCTGTAAAGTGTGTTGGTTCGACGGTATTCCAATTAGACGTCGGGCCATACATCTTATAGTAATATAAACCATACCAGTTAAAGAAATCCCTTTTATTTGTAACCTGTTATCTCTAGTGTCCAACTCTAACACCAGGGAGGCAGCGTTATAATATATCACAGTTTTTCTTAGTGGTCAATGGTTTTCAGGGTGTTTGGTGGTGTTTTTGGTGTTCAAAAGACACACCCCTTTGGATTTCATGTTTTTATGCTCGGGATTTCGAAATCAGGACCACTCCAACAGTCAGGGGACTTACTGAAATAAGTGATTTTTAAATCACTTATTTGAGTAGCAAATTCGAGGTTTTGTCACAAATTGGGATTTTGTAGTTTTTTCAAAATTTTAATCACATAGGTTTAAATAATATCTTTTACTTAGTAAAATTAAAAAATATGAACTTTTTGCTTCTTTTAAGTAGCAAGGTTTATGCCTTTGATGCTATCATTAAGCTGAAAATTCTATTTTAGTTGAAAAAATGCTATAATAATGGCTTTACATAATGAACTGATACTTTCTTGAAAGATTTTTCACAGCAGTGGGAGTATTTTTCCTGTGAAGTTCAAGGTTTCATCTTTCAGATTATGTAATAAAATTCTACTGTTCGCAATAAAAATTTCACTGTTCTGGGGTGTTGAAATTAGTGGGGGTTATTAAAAGAATGATACTTAAAGAAGTGATTTTTGGGAAGGATATTGCGGTCTGATACTTAAACAAGTGATTTTTATGTCATTATCCTAGATTCAGTACAAGGTCATCACCTGAAATGACCTGGTCATCCTAGACAACACAGATGTTGGTTCTGATAAGTTTAGAAACATAATTAGTCCCTGGCTCATTAGTATTCTATATTTAAAGCTACAATAAAATTAAATCACTTCTTCTAGTGATTAATTTATACTACTTAAATAGGTGATTATTAAAGAAAGACAACTCTAACTTCCAACCTTTATGGAAATAATGTTACTTGAATCAGTGATTTAGAAAATCACTTGTTTAAGTAAGTCCCCTGACTGTCCAACCCTCCTTCCCCCTAGAAGACAAATACTTTGTTTAAAAAAGACCCTGTTCTCACCAGAAGGTCTTGAAAAAGCGACCCTTTTCTTACAAGCAGGACATGAAAAGGGACCCTGTTCTAACCAGCAGGGCATGAAACAGCGACCCTATTTTTTGACACATTTGTACTATAAAAATTTGGTTAGTAATTTTAACACCCTTTTCCCAGATACAAACATACCAATGTTCATATGTCGGATAGTGTTGTATTATTATATTTTATGATATAAACTGAACATGCTCAATGAAACTAAAACTTGAAGTACATAAAGTATGGAAGATGTCTTTACAGAGTATGGACGATGAGTCCGAGATTACTCTGACGTCCAACGGCTGTTTTGCCAGACAAGCTGGGGTCGTGGGACGTCCCACAGCCCCATCTTGTCTGGCCAAACAGCCGTTGGACGTCAGAGTAATCTCGGACTAATGGACGATGTTCATGGTTTGGCGGTATATGGCCGACACGGAGATAATTTAATGCTTACATCTTTCTGCTTATCCATTTAAAAATGTGAATGATAAATTTATTTCTACCTTTCCTTGGTGCTTTCCAAGTCACTCATCAAAACAAAAACACTTTCGTTGCGTTGACTTTCATTTCAATCGTTCCCCGGTTTCTTCCAGTTAATCTGCAAGTTATCTATTTCCATTTATTTGTTCATCGGTTTGACCATCAGTTTGAACAGAGTTGTTTATACTATATTTCTCTGACTGTTTCCATTCTTGCAGTTAGTTTTAAAAATTGAACCTCCATCGCCAGCTCGTGAGCGTCCATGTATTGCATCATACTATACAAAATGGTAACGGTGAGAATTCCGGGTTTGCGTAATCTCGTACATTTACGTATATGAGGGTCTAAAAACCGTTTCGGGAGGAAAGAATAAAGAATGATGGACGAATTAAAGTGCAGAATAAAGAGAGAAAAAATAAAGAAAGGAAAGAGGAGAGTAAAAAAGCAAAAATAGAATAAAAAACAATTGAGAATCATGGGGTTCAACTTCTAAATTGTAAAGACTGAATGAATTTTGAGAAGTTATTGAAAGTAAAGGACAAATTATCAATGAAGAAACAGAGAAAATGTTAATGGTCTGAAAAAAAGTAATAAAGATATAAAGGACCCCCATCCAGAACCTCACATTTATTTTTATTCAATTAGTTTGATACATTTCTTTTGTTTTTAAGTGATAGTAGTTTGATAAAGTTGTAATAATTAGTGAGAGTGTTTGTGGTTTGAGTTGTGCGAGTTGTATAGAAAAGAGATATTGAGAAGGAAGTTGATTCCCAAGAATTACAATTAGAGGGACACAATTTAGTGACTATTGTTTGTCATGATTTTAACATGATAAAATGCTTCTTAATTTCCACTAATTCTAATGAGCTTCATTGAACAAGACAGTAACTACCTCAAACAATCTGACACTGACTAAGGGAAGACCATATATCTTCAAAAGGGGGGTATGTTTTTTCATAAAAAATCTGACCCTCAATTTGATGAAAAAAATATATTCTGGTCTGTGAAGCAGATGACAAAAATATTATTCTGAATGCAGATTTCCCACGTACCTTATAAGTAGTGTTAAATTTTGACAAAATAATTTGATTGATAGCGTCGAAAAACTAAATAAATTTGTTCACATTTTGTGCAAAAAAAACTTCTGATTCAGAAAAATAATCATACCCCCTTCTTTTTGAAGTTTGATGCTTTCCCTCTTAATATAAGTAATATAAAGTAATGTAAAATATGAAAACATATCTTTTTGAACATCAATATGTTGATAGGGTATCACTCAAAACATACGTTAACAACCTGTTTTCAAACATATGTTTACCAGGTGTTACTCAAAACATGCGTTTACCAGGTGTTTTGTCAAACATATGTAAACCACATGTTTTCAAACACATGTTTACCAGGTGTTTCTTAAAACATATGGTAAACATATGGTCAAACGTATGTTTCTGATGTGTTTTGTAAACATGTGTTTCACATGCGTTCATCAACGCATGTTTACCACATGTTTTTCAAACATATGGAAAACGCATGGTTTCAAACACATGTTTACCACCTGTTACTCAAAACACATGGTAAACATATGGTGAAACGCATGTTTACCATACGTTTTCAAAAACACCTGGTAAACATGCGTTGCAATTTTTCCTGTGTACATTTATTACTTATTCCAAACATTATTTCAAATACCTTAAATTTCATTAGACAGGCATGTCTACTTCATGACCTTTGTCCATAACCAAAACTCAAAACTTGTTTTCATAGACTAAATACCCTCCCTTAAAAAAAAATCGATTTTTCAGCAATAAATGTCTTTTCCAAGAAACTAACTACTAAGGTAAACAGTAATCTTATTAAGCTTCTCTGAACTGAAAGCAATTGTACTTGGTATGGGTTTATACATTTTGGTATGTGGTGTGTCGGAAAAAAAAAGAATAATAACTTAAATAACGCAGTGGTATATCAAGGTACTTTTATTTTGACATAATATTGAAAAAAATTCACAACAGACTGAACAGTGTCCAGATAAACGAACACGTTGATAAGCATTATTGTTTATTCCAATTTTGCTTCATTTTGCTTTCACTTGCGCAAACACTCATTTGTCACTCAATATACAAATGTTTCAAGTTTTGAGAATAAAAACACTTATTTTTTATGCTCTTTACTTTTAAATATGACTTTTTCGAGTCCCATCATCGGTGCTTCAAAGGCTAAAGATGCAAGAAACGCACCAGCATATGACAAACATAGATGTCCAAGAAATTCATATATCTAAAAAGAGAAAATTTAGAAATCAAGTAAAATTCATTTCGATACCTTTTTTTCTTTTAAAGAAATCAATATTCATGTTTCAATTTCTGTTAAATCTTTCATGTTTGAGGCCCTTATTCTTGAACATGCTTAATGTTACATCTGGTATTAACAAAACCAGAGTTACTTGATTGTCCTTGATAATCGTCACTCCGCTTAAATTAAGATAATCTAGATATTTTGTTAAAAAAACAACTCGGTTATTTAAAATAAGTACGAAGGAATATAAAAATGCCAGGTCAAAGTGTGATCTTAAATCGTTATTAACATCATGATAATTTTGTAAATGATAGCTTTCAGCAACTAAAGGAGGATGTATGTAAGCAATTTGACAATATATATTTAGATACCATATTGGTAAAGTATGATCAGATACCCAATTTCGTTTAATGGAATCATTGTATTGATAGAAAAACAATATTTCTTGTATAAACAAATATAACATAATTAACATGTAAAATATACTTTGTGTTTATGTTTACTCCTTTCTACTCACAATTTCTATATCAGATAGATGGATCATTCTTCGTCGTGTATATAGATAGTGATATATCACAATGGGATGTACCAGATAAGCACAATATGTTAATCTACTCAGTGGAATAAAGCCTTTCCAAGATAGAACTGTATTCACATATCCTATAAAATATGTTTAGTGAAATATTATAATAATCATCCCTTCGCCATCACGAGTTGGATGACCGTTATGGAATATCCGTTTTACAGATGAAATCGAATATGTTCTTAATGCCGTAGTTACAATCATGTTCCCTTTTCACGAATGTGACCTACCAATTTAGATAATTTACCTGGTTTGTAATAGAAGAGGGACGAAATATACCAAAGGGACAGTCACACTCATAAATCTAAAACAAACTGACAACGCCATGGCTAAAAATGAAAAAGACAAACAAACAACAGCACACACGACACAACATAGAAAACTAAAGAATAAACACAAAAACCACCAAAACACTAGGGGTGATCTCAGTTGCTGTATATCCCCATTTCCTATATGAAATTATGTTTTTGAAAATACTTTGAACGACAAAATAAGCAGATCCTGCTCCACATGCGGCACCCGTCGTGTTGCTTATTTGATAACAATTCCGGTAAATAGTCTAATTCAGTAGGTCACATTCAGGAAAGGAAAGGGGATTGTAGTTACGACGTAAGGAATATATCCGATATCATATGTGATACGGTTATTCCATAACGGTCAACCAACTCGTGATGGCGTCCGTAAAATTTACGAAGGGATGATTCCAACTTCACCATTTGGAACTCTTGGTTTAATAGCTTCCTTGTGAGCAGCAACCCTCTTTCTAGGAAATGCAAGCACGGGAATATCGTATCAATTGGGAGATATATACCCCGTATGCAGGTGCTGCTGGAATGTTGCTACTTAGAAATGGAAAGTTCACAATTGGAAAGCTGAAATCATCTCTTTTGTCGTAAAGTTTTGTTTTCAAACGACCCTCATTGTCAATTTCTAGATGTAAGTCAAGATATGATGCCGACTTAACTGTATCTGTAGTATCCGTCATCTCTAGCTCGATTGGATAGATGCGTTCCACATAGTCACCAAATTTTGAATTATTTAGTGAAAGAACATCATCTATATAGCGAAAAGTAGAGTTAAAGGATAGTGCTAACTTCTTATCTTTCTTCCTAAGAAGTTCCTGCATGAAGTCAGCCTCATAATAATAAAGAAACAAGTCGGCAAGTAGAGGGACACAGGTTGTTCCCATTGGAATGCCGACAGTCTGTTGAAAAACACGTCCTCCGAATGTAACAAATATGTTGTCAATCAAGAAATCAAGCATCTTGATAATATCAGTTTCAGAGAATTTTCTGTTCGAATCAGAGTGATCCTTTACAAAGTAGGATTTATCTCTCCCTAAGACAAGATACTTGTATCTACGTTAATATATAGCATGCGCAACACGACAGATGCCACATGTGGAGCAGGATCTGCTTAAAATTCCGCAGCACCTGAGATTACCATTTTTTTTGGTTGAGTTTGTGTTGCTTAGTCTTTAGTTTTCTATGTTATGTCTTGTGTACTATGATTTGTCTATTTGTCTTATTCTTTTTAGCCATGGCATTTTCAATTTATTTTCGATCTATAAATCTATAAGCATGAATAGATATATGGTATTTTTCGTCCCTCTTTTGTAACAGAAAAAGAAAAACTGATAAAATTATGGCGAAAGGATAAAGCTAAAAGGCAAACAAATGTACATAAAATATCTCACAGAAAACAAAATTAGTAAAACAAACAAATACAACTGGTGAGGAACTCATGTAATCAGAAACAGTTGGGAGTTCTTGCGGTTTCGTTCTCCTTAGTTGTTGCGCGTAATCTTGATTAGTGAGAATTTATGAGATGTGCTTATTAATTACTTCAACACAAGATTGTTTGCAATATTTATCTGATCATACAAAAATACATTCAATATCAATGTATCTTGTTACAATTTGAACGTATAGAATGCGCTTTAAAAATAAAAACAACCGGGTTTATTAACGGTAGAAAACACCAAAAGCAACAATTTCAAACATTATAATATATAATATAGAAAAAGATGACATAGGTGACAAATGCTTTATTTGTAAAACTATAATATTTGACAAAAGATATGTTATAAGATTGTGATTACCTCCATATCCATGAGCACAAGCAAAAATTACCCAGGCCACAGCAGCACCCCAGACGGTTCTATGTACAGTTATATAGAACGAAGATATCTCTCTTGATTCACGACCGCCGTTTACGTCTTCATATACACCATATAAAACTGCACATGCTGATACACCCGCTATCAACCAACCAAATAAATTGAGAAACTATCAAGATAAATACAAATCTAAGATTAGACCAGGGGATGTCTAGGAAAACATTTTTAAAAAACATGAATTTACTGATCCTTATTTGGGTGGAAAGCTCTTGTTTTTTTTTTAGAAAACATGAATTGATCGCTCCTTATTTGGGTGGAAATCTCTTGTTTTGTAATTACAATTATAAATCAATCGTCAACAAGAAAATCCACAAATAACTCTCGTTGTTCTATATTTTATGTTACGCCCCATTAATTTCCCTTATAACCAAGTAATCCTATGTAGCAAAAAACAAAGCTTCCACCATTCCCAATCAACCGTCCGAATCGGAAATAAAAGGAAGTAAAGCTCTCATGCGTGCCATAGGGGACTTGTCGAGTTGATTTTTAAATTATAATGTTTGGTTGCTTTTTCTTTTTATCCCTGTCAATTTAATGTCATACTTACTCTGTTCATTTTGAACTTCAAATCTGTTTTATAAAGTAAATATCCGGTAAACATGCCAACAAGATATGGTCCCATTCTAAAGTATGGCCGCAAGTATATTTCATAGTAGTGGGTCATATTACCTCTAAACATAAACAATAAAGCATGCATATAAATACAACAAGATGAGAACAGTAGGGATAAATAAACTCATCATAGATACCAGGATTAAAATTTTATATTACGCCAGACGTGTGTTTTGTCTACAAAAGACACATCAGTGACGCTCGAATCAAAAAAGTTTAAAAGTCCAAAAAAGTACAAAGTTGACGAGCATTGAGGACCAAAAGTTCCTAAAACGCTTTGCCAAATACAACTAAGGTAATCTATTCCTGAGGTAAAAAAGCCTTAGTTTTTCAAAATTTAAATGTTTTGATAAAAACAGACTAAAATAAACTCAAATGGAACAAAGTTATCTTATAATAAATGGTTTTCTCTTAATCTGTAAAAAGTCTTGTTTTTTATACATGAAAAAGTATAAAATCAAATGTAGGCAGGAACAACCATTATTATCAAATCTAATCTAAAATTTATAAAAAATATGAACAGGTTACAGTTACTTATTTATTAGAAAAGTTGAATATTAAACAAAATCAACGAAATCCCGTATAACACTATAAGCTGGTTCATAATAATTTATTATTTCAACACATGACTTCAGGATATAATGTTGGGTGAACTAGCTTGCAAGGTGATATGTGTATTGCTTATTGTTGAAGGCCGTGTAGTGACCTACAGTTGCTAACTTTGACATTAGTTGGTCTTTTGTGAAGAGTTGTCTAATTGACTATCATACCCCGTGATCTTATTTAAGATAGATGAAAAAATGTTATTCACCCGTCAAACGATGACATTGGAACATCCCACTTCGTAGCCATTATTCCGGTTGCTATCGATGTTCCACATAGAAATGTTAATAGTATGGCGTAACCAATCATCGGATAACTAAAACAAATATATTTACATTACCTTAATACAAACTAATCAAGCAAAACAGTTTTTGTAATTTTACGGAATAGTTAAAACTAAGTGAATTGACTTTTGCAATTTTTGCTATTTGCAATAATTATATTCATACCATCGTTCAATTATTCGTTCAAAGTCAAGATTCTGTAATTCTTGTGGTTCGTGGATCATGTGGGGGGTTGTCGTTCGTTGTTTTCTGCCATAAACATAATATCTGTTTTTCGTTTGAATTGTTTACATTTTGCCAATCCAGCGTCCTTTATAGCTGACTATATGGGGTTTCCTAATTGCCGAAGTCCTATAATAATTGCTTACATCATTGATGTCTTATTGGCAATCATACCATCTTTCCGTATTATTCAAATTGCTTGCTTTGTTGTTTGCCAGTTCTTGGGGTTGTTTTTTTTGTTTACAGTACTCAATTTTAACACTCTATTGACGTTTAAGCAATAATTATTCTAGTTAAAAAAAATTGTCAAACGAGCATGATATTTATTATCATTTGATCGAACTTCTTCTGAAAGGGTCACCATAAAATCTCAATCAAACTTACAAAAATAATGGCAGTATAATCAAAGGACTGAGTACAAAAAACTGCATGTCATTAGCTAGATACCAAGCCCATCCAAAACACTGAAATACATATTTTTGAGAAAGCCATGTATTGAAATTAATATCACAACTAACACTTTTAACACGTATGGATAAAAGAAAAAAGACAAAATCACATGCTGTACACTGGTAAAAATAAAAGAAAGAACTTAATTGCAAAAAGAACAAACTTCAATGAATATTATCTAAAGTTTGCATAATTACATAATGACGGGTTTCGTGTAAATACTATACAACATTAACCACCAAACCAAGAATTGAACGCAGTCTTTTATAATGTTCAAATCAAACCATTTGGGTTATAAATTATGTTTGAACAAAAATAAAATATGTTTCTGTCATTCATGATAACAGTAGACAAAAAGTTTATATTAATTTAGCTCTCCAAAACTATGTTAATTGCATTGATAAATTGACACATTAATATAATCAATTTAGTACAAATAATTTAGTACAATATACATATGTACCAAGGTTTCACTCAAAAACAATATTCCACATCCATCATTATCTTTATGAAATACATCATGTAGAAAATATGAGTATATGTAAAACCAAGGCTCATGAAAAGATCTATAAAGTGAGGTCATTTGGGCAGATTCTGCATTTTTTAATTAAAATGTATTAGACAAAATTCTAAAATGTAAATACTTATATCGGATAAATTTGCACATGTTCATTTATAGAGGATTTATCGTATAAATGTCCAAACTTCTAATACCAAATGTTAAAAAGGTCCTTAAAAATGCTACTCAGTTAAGTTATCGTACCGTGTCTTCTGGCTTTTCAAAGAAGTTATTGATATACAAGAGATTGTAATACCAGGAATTTTTACAGTAATTATACTCTGCGCCATCTTTTTTCCATACTGGACCACTTCCGATATATGGAAAGAGTGAAACATGTACCATTAGTACCAACATGTAAGGTGGTGTCAACCTAAGACAAGAAAGTACGTTAAGGAAATCTAAAAATTAACAAAAGTATAACAAGTTACAAATTGGTTTTGTGCGAAGTGCTTTTCTGTATTTAACTTCATTGGGAACGTTTAAACCTAAAACAAATATTTACGAAAAAAACATTGTCTTGGTGAACAGTTAAAAATTGATGTGCTGATGATGTTAGCTACGCGAATTTTGCTTTTAAGCTATATGATTATTCATATGATATAGCTCAGTATATTTCAGAAAAATAGACGAACGTCTTTTTGAATTAGAAAACAAACAAATAAATAGAACAACTAGTATGGTCACAGTTGAAAAAAGATTGACATGATACAGTTATCGCCTAACAACACCTACTTAGACATTTTGGACAAAGCTATTAAATATGTATGGAATATGTGTTATTCATACCTCCAAAATCTGTGAAAGTAAAACATTCCCCAGTTTATTTTTCCTCCATTTTTCTTTAGCTCTTTCATTACTATGTAAACGAGTAATGTTCCACTGAAAGTTAAATGCATATTGTGCTTTTGTGAATGGTAAATGGTAAATTAGTTAAACTAACAACTAGTTAGTCATGTATAACTTAAAGAGATGTTCGCGAAATCGTCGACACGACTTCATGCAATGCTCATACGTAGTATTTGTAGCTTAATTGAAACATATTGTAGTTTTAACATCAATTCAGTAGAAATGAAATTCTGAATTTTTGTCTGGTTTTTGATAGAATTCATCGTAGATCTTCTTTAAAATATTCATCTTGTTTTTTCCTGTGTAATTATTGTTAACAGATTTTGTAAAACTCGGACCGGTATCTCGTCAGTATTTTTTGTAGGAATTAAATGAAAAATAATATTCTAGCAGTGATATCAACAACGAAATAACTTCAACTAAAGAGTGACATTTACCTAAGAACAAAAAATGTATCTACTGAAACCAAAGCATTATTAATGGCGGGAAATGTTGCTCTTTTGATCATCTTGGGTAGAAAACTTCCTACATTATCTGAAATGAAATATTTTGCTGATATTTTTATCAAATATTAATACGAAAGTATAACGAGGGCAGTTGGTTTTCAATCACCACTACCCCCTAAACTAGAAAAACAATAAAAAGTACTTAGGGACTTTCCGTTTTGAATTTTCCTCAAAGTTAAGTATTTTTGTGATTTTACTTTTTGCAGTAGACGCAATCAATTGCTTATACATATTTCACGTGAATTATGCGTATAGGCTCGATTAACGTGAAATTCACATTAATTTCACGTTAAATACACGTGAACAAAATTTGCCTATGTAGACTATAGTGCTTAACTGCATCAAGATATCTTACCAACATCACTCAAAATGAATCCGTACGCATGTCCAAGTATAACCCAAGTCATGGATATAAACCGTATTCCATTGATAGCTGTTAAGGAACCTCCTGGTTGATTTGTGTTTAATATCTTCGAACCATTAGTGTACACAGAAAATGACAGCAAAAGCTGACCAAACATTCCTGCAAATATTATATGTTTTTTTTACTTCTTTAAGATAATTAGGGGGAAAAAAGAAAACTTGAAACCATCTTGATTAAACTATGTCTATATTATCGAATGCTTATTGTCACGAGGTAGGTGCGATTGATATAATGCAATTACGCTATGCTATTTAATGAAATTTAAAAATCAAATCCGTCAACAATGTCTTAAATGAAATGACTGTCTCGATTGTTATTTTTTTTCAATCTTGATGGTAGTTCTCAATGATTACGACGTATTTTTACACTGTAAAAGTTGTAACTGTTTTAGATCAGACAATCTGGAAACGATTTCATCATGAACAAATTAATGTAAACCTTAAGCTCAATGCAACATTTTGAATTCTCAAAAGAAAAAAAACAGCAGCATATATTCATAAACAGAAAATGCAAAAGTAAGACAACTGAAATACGGCATCTGTTTCTGTACCCTCACCTTAAAGGAAATATCAAACGCAAGCAAATATACAAGCCAAATAAATTAATCGTTGCTTTAACTAAGAACACAAGTACATGTTAGTCTTTGAACTAGTTTTTGAAATGAGTATCAAACTATTAATGCCTCTAAACATTGTTTCATTATTAAGCTGGTATAAACAGACCTGGTGTATATTTGCTATAACTATCTGTTTCATCATGATGAATCAATGGCGTTTTTTCACTTTCTATAAATGCTGTTTCTGCATGTAGTTCCGAATGTCCAGTTGTTTTCTCCCATTTAGGCCGCTGGATCATTATTACATCATACACGGTTCCAACAACCATTACAAATACGAAGAGAGATAATATAACACTAAAAAGGTAAGAAGAATGGTCATCAGATAATTTAATGATAGTTGAATTTTTGAGTATTTAGTATAAATAGTACAATTTAGGACCTATAAACTAGATGTTTTGAATAAACCACAGTTAACAGCACAATGTACAAAGCTTAATTGCTTTATCAATCATTCAAAATCAAATGATTTTTTAAATGTACATAAGCGTATCATTTTCCAAAAATGTAACATAAAGATATATGAAGAGTAATGAATATGCAATTGCATACAAAAATGACATTGCATGTTTATAGTAAAACTTTCCAAATGTATATAAAAACGGACATGTACGAAATGGATATAACGCAGGATTAAAACCAATGCATAACAAAATCTTCACTCTATGCATTCGTATTTTTAGTAATATAATCATATAAACAAAATCATATTATTTAATACCTACAGAACAATAATAGCTCTCGTATCAAAAGGTTTATCTGGTTCCTGACATTCCGCTTTATTAACTATAAATATGTTGTTTGTATAATTTCTAATGACTGAAAAGAAATGTTACATACGTAAGAAAGATATAGACATATATGGTTAATACAATTTTAGTAATCTTGTCTTTCATTTTTGCTAAAATGCTTTGTCTATATGCCATTATGTATTTCCTTTTTACATATGACTAGCTCTGTTCCTGTCATTGTGTTATTGTGCCAATCTTTGTTTACATATTTGTTTGAT
Organism: Mytilus edulis; assembly: GCF_963676685.1. NCBI lineage: Eukaryota > Metazoa > Mollusca > Bivalvia > Mytilida > Mytilidae > Mytilus > Mytilus edulis. The sequence goes on along the minus strand of NC_092345.1, from coordinate 79,174,315 downwards.
TAAGATTAAAACATGATGACTGCAGTACCCCTCTTCTTTTACATTTTTACCTAGTATTATGTCTGTTTGTTTTGTTCACACATCGTTGTCAATATAATGGAAGTTGATTCGACTGTCATACAAGTGAGAGGTTTAGCTATAGCTATAAAACCAGGTTTGGTACACCATTTGTTGATTGATAAAAATGCCTGTACAAAGTCAAGAATATGATGGTTGTTTATCATCCGTTTGTTGTGTTTGAGCTTTTGATTTTGCCATTTGATTAAGGACTTTCCGTTTTGAATTTCCTTGGATTTAAGTATTTTTGCGATTCTATTGTTTACAATCTACAAGTTTATATCCCAAAGTTGCTTTGTTAGTGGGCGATCCTTCCTCACAATCCTGGTTCCATATTTATGGTATGATAACCAGTGTATTACAGTACTAACTATTACTTTCATTACTGTCGAACTGTATTTTAATTTTCATTTTGTGTTTTATTCTTTTTCTTGTGTAATCATACACATATAATTTTTATGTTTTCTTTTGACAAACAAAAAGTATAAAAAAAACCTTAATTTAGGTTTTTAATCAGGCTATCCAAAATACTTACTAGAGTTAGTTAATATTTGAGTATCTTGCTCTGAACAGGTATCAGGTAGACACATACCAATACTTAATGTGGTATACTGTAAAATTATTAATATGGAACAGTATGTAAACTTTTCAACCTTCAGCACTCTTCAAATAGATTAGCCCTACTTTATGTAAAACACAATGTAGATGCACAGATTTTGGTTTACGAAGGTACATAGCATCCTCATTAAAAGCGGCCAGATTTGACTAAAAAGATTCTCACAATATTTTGTCATAAAGGTGCTTGATTTATTCATTGACAATATATGTCGAAGTGGACTTGTCTTTTAACAGATAGTCGGCTGTTACCAATGGTATCTATTTTTATTGTTCATTGCTTGATGAAGCTTATAATACCATCCATCTCATTGAAACGAAAAATAAAGACAACCACAGATACAGCTTTCAAGAACGGTTTGAATCAATTATTTTAATTGTAAAAGTTAAATATTAAATTTTACGGCGCAATGCTGATAAAGTCACATTGTCATAGAATATCAGTTACCATGGACAGGTTTTAATTTGTGAAAGCCAATCTCCCGTCTGGTTCAACGGTGCCAGTTTGGGGCATTTTGACAGAAAATGAGTAATCATCGTATTTCTACATAAAATGAGTAATACGACAGTTGGCACTAGTTTTACAAAAACTGTCAACCTTATCAGAGCATATAAGTTTATTCCTGTAATGTTAAGATGTTCTTATTGATTTTGCTTTAGACAAAATCCATTTATACACATGGAAAAAAGTATCGCAACACCAAATTGAAATTGAAATTAAAAAAACACTCTTTATTTTTTTGTGATATAATTTGGTAAAATAGAACTAGTTAAACATTATTTAAGTATCACCTGAGTTTAATCAATAAATATCGACTCGATCAGTTTTTATCTGCACATGCAGCTACTGTACCCGTAAACAGCAAAACAGATGTTTTTACCCTCATTGTTTTCAACACTTTAAATAACCAAGTTTTTAAAGTTATGTGATTGACACCTTGTAATGGGTTCTTGACAACTCTTAACTGCAGCAAGATGGCAGATTATCAGCGTAAGAGAAGAGGGATGTCGCTGTTACAACTGCACGTATTGTTGGTCATCACCATTCCACTATAAGTCATTTTGAGAATAAAAATCAAGCAATAAACGCTGTTAAAGACCTTCCGAGATAATGAAGACCCCCTATACCATTTGCTAGAGAAAATTAAGCATAATGAAGGTTGGTCAGAAGGAAACCCATTGCATACAAGACAATCCTAAAAAGAGAGTGGTGGCGATACAGGAGCCTTTTAACAAGAACTGTTCGAGATCAACTCATCGCTACTGGTTATCGTGCGATAAGACCATTTCGGAGACCTTTGCTAACAAACAGACACACAGTTTTCCGTATCTAATGTAGTGCAGAGCTCGCCAAAGTTGGAAATTAGCATCATGGAGGAAGATCCAATGTTCAAATGGAATTTGGTTCATCTTCCTTGGCCCGATCGTAGCCCGACTTTGAACCATATCGAGCATATATGGGACACTATTGGGCGGAAAGTGCGCGAAAGGACAGCCCAGTTCAAACACATCATGAAATAAACAATGCCCTTCATCAGAAATGGTTGCTGCTACCTTAGCAACAAATTAGTCGATTTATGGCAGGAATCAGAAGACGTTAAGATGCGGTTATCCGTTTGAATGGAGGCTGCGCACAAAGAACTAATTCTTTGGCATATAACGATCAACCATGATGTGAACAGTCATCTTAAGATTAATTTTGAAATGTCTGACATTGTAAAGTTCGACTACAGTAAAAGTTGTAAAATGCATTTTTTTGTACAAAAAACACTTCATTTTGTTATTAAAATTGTGGTTATATAAATCATTATTTTTTCAAACATTTTTTGTTCGTTTCACTGCCAATGTTATCATAAACTATGTTTCAATAATATTATACACATATTTTATATTTCATCCAAAAAAAAGGCTGATTTTTCAAGTTTTAACAAATCAAGGTGTTGCAATACTTTTTTCCATGTGGATATATACTTACAATGACAATGCTAAAGATATCATTTGTAAGTAATCCTGTCGTTCTTGATAAAAATCAAACCATTCATAGTTGTATTAGAGTTTGGTGCTAAACCGGTCATTGCATAAAAGAATACGAACTACACTAATTACAAGTAGCTCTGTTAGTATACCCCCGCTTTGAAAAAAGGGGGGTATACTGTTTTACCTCTGTCTGTCCTTCCGTCAGTCCGTCAGTCCATCAGTCCATCAGTCCGTCAGTCCGTCAGTCTGTCAGTCAGTCCGTCCGTCCCATGAATATGTTCGTCGCATTTATCTCAGGAACTACTTGACAAGGATTTCTAAAATTTGGTTTCAGGGTTTATATAAGTCAGTTATACCGTGTGATGCGTTTTCAGATTCATCACTCGACAACTTCCTGTTTACCGAACACTTGTATCATTTTACACATAATAGCCAAGTTGAAAATTTTCGTCGCATTTTTCTCAGGAACTACTTGACAAGGAACTCTGAAATTTGGTTTAAGGGTTTATATAAGTCAGTTATACCGTGTAATGCATTTTCAGATTCATCACACGACAACTTCATGTTTACCGAACACTTGTATCATTTTACACATAATAGCCAAGTTGACAATTTCGCATTTTTCTCGTGAACCTCTTGACAAGGAATTCTGAAATTTGGTTTCAAGGTTTATATAGGTCAGTTATACCGTGTGATGCGTTTTCAGCTTCATCACTTGACAACTTCCTGTTTACCGAAATATTTTGGAGGGGGTATCATCAGTGAGCAGTAGCTCACAGTTTTACTTGTTATGATTATTGTTAAATGTATTCCAATAAACCAACACACATTCCACAAGTATCATTAGAAAACTTTTCGTACCTGAGGTAATATATTTGGCACAGCTTGTAAGTTTATTACAGATAACATGCAATATTCGGTACCAAATTTCATTTCATTGTTTCCAACAGTAATTGACCCTTGGATATCCAGACATTCGTCGTAGTCTCCAAGCCATTTGAACCCTCCTCCAAGTAGATTAGCAGGTGGCTTTCCGGCAGCATCAATCACTTAAAAAACAAGAAACGGTTTAATGTTGAACTAAATCAGAGTCTACCTTTTTAAGTACCATTTCCTTTCAATAATATATTAATTACAAGTAAACAACAAGAAAAATTAATAATTAACACAAATATGTACTATATCGTAAATAAGATGTTACAGATAAATTTTGGTAGCACAACTACTTTTCAGATTCATGTTGAGTCAGAAGTTAGCAACTATATATCTTAAATGAACGGGCGACATTTAACAATGATCAAACCCCATACCAAACATTATAACAGAGAATAGAAACGGGGACCAAAGACCAATTGGTTTTCAGAACAGTGGAGTAATTTTTTTTTTTTTAATTTGAACAGAATACATTAACTGATTGAGAAGAGATAGGCATCATTTCAATTTCTGATTTATTTTTTTTTATTTTCAAGCAAGAAGCCATTTGTCGTTTTGTTTTGTTTTAAAACGAAATGGTTAAGTTAAGATTAGATAAAACTTGTTCATATTTTACTAATTAAGATATACTAAAAGAGATGAATTATTTTAAAAAAAAAGAGAATCTCTTTTGTAAATTTCATTTCAGAAATGTTTCTTTTCGTCTCAATTTTCTTCACTTGTTAAAACAACCAGACAACAACAAAAAACAACTATAAACAAAAATATGAAACACAAATCAACAATAAACAAACAAATCATACACAAAACAACCATAAACAAACAAACACAAAACAAAACAAAACAAAGAAACAAAGAAACAAAGAAAATACAAAAATTTAAGTCTGGTTCCGAAAAATGCATTAATATATGTTATCAAAAAGCAGTAATTAATCTCACGGCTATCGATATTAAATACATACATTTTTAAGCATATTTGTTTATACTGAAAGCTCCGCAAAACAACTTACTTTTAAATGCCCAAATCTTTTGTTGAGCTACAGCTTGTACCACACTAGATACACCAGTTAGACAACGATCAGACACCGTTGGTGATGACGACTTTGACGTACTTTCGGTAGGTGGCACTGCAGTCACGTTGCTTTCCTGCACTATGCTTCGAAGGTTCGAAATATGATAACTGGAGATTGTTTGTAAATCTGTAACATTGGACAACATTCTGGTAAGCTTTCCATATTCTATTGGCGATTTGTTCACGTTAAAATCTGACCCCTTCGCAATACTATTAATATGCACAAATATGCTATGATATCCGTTATAATTGCCGAATGAATATGCGCATCTATCCAAAGACGCAACACTTAAAATTGTCAGTTTAAAGAGCAAATTCATTTTTTAAAACCTTGCAGTGTTTTTAAATGAAAATTGATAGACAAACATTGTTCATAACATTCACATATACACATTTATAGATATCAATTATATCTTATTCAAATATTATTTTTGTTTTTATCTAAGTATGATTATAAATCATCAATACATCCAATTACTGACCCTTTATGGTACAATGTAGTTGATATTACTTGGATTTGATGTTGGATTACACGGAAGTCAACTGTAGTGTATAATTACTCTGTGTATGTATTGTTCATGTCAATTAAATTAGTATTCTATAACAAATTCGCAACTCCAAATCACTGGGTCCTTATGGGTAAAAAAATTTAAAAAAAAAAACAATCCACACGAGACGGTCGAATTTTGGGCTGAATACTAGAACTGGAATAACATTCTCCACTCCTCATCTCTCAAACCCCGTCTCGTTATCATCGAGGTTAACTTTATTGTAATCAGTAGGTATCAGTTCATTTGAATATAAATAGCAAACATTTGTAATTAAAGAAAAAAACAAGATTGCTATTCTGTAGTCGCATGTCTCCGCGCTGTATGAACGAGGAATTAAATTGTTTGTCAAAATGAGTCACTTTAAAACAATAGTCAAAACAAACACAAATCCTATCATTCTTATGAAAGTGGTTCAATCACAAAGTTTTCTTTATAACGGAGCCAGTAAAGAGATCCCATACCAACTGTCAAATCAAACTAGCGATTTAGCACGATCTAGAGAATAAGAGGACAAATTTATCCATTCGTTTGATGTGTTTGAGCTTTTAATTTTTTCATTTGCTTGGGAACTTTCTGTTTTGAATTGTCCTCAGAGTTCGATGTTTTTGTGATTTTACTTTTTTCTAAGTAATAGCTTTACGGCAAACGGTCTCCTGGTAATGATGAGTTTCAGTTGAACAGAAGAATGGAAGGAGATGAGTATCATACCCTCCCCGCACTGCGTATCTATGATGAGTTTATTATAAACTGTTTTAAGTTGAGCGCAACGGATGCGTTCGATATAGATGTAACGCGCAAACCAAATTATAAGCGTGATGTCTTGAAAGGGTTTATTTTTTTTAGACAGTTTCCTAAATCAATTCAGCATGACAAAAGTAATATAAAGACAACAGTAGTGCCACTGTTGAATAGTCATAAATTGATTATGCAAAAGCACATCAGTGTTTCAAACTAAAACCGATGGAACTACAGAACCAATAAATTGCATCAAAAACCAATATCAACATATATAGACACGGACTATTTGGTTGGTTTTATGACAGGAATTCTATACAAATAAGCACAAGAACACTATTACTCAAGTTATTTCACTTGACTGGGCGGAATCTAGCCGGTTCGCTCATAATAAACCAGTCCATCTTAACATAGGTGTTTTAGGATAAACTGATCAATAAAGTGTGCAATCATTGTTTTGTAAATTCATTTGATGACACTGATAGGTGATTAGAAATCAGTAATAATTATAACGGCAATCATCCTTATCACACACATCTTCAAATAGACTGTCCTTATGCAAATTAAAACATAAACTCCGCCCGATCAGTTGAAATAACATTGGTAATACTCACCAATATAAATTTGTTTTATTATAGACGCGTACAAGAAAATGGAATGTTGACGACCCACTGGTTGCCTTGGGTTGTTTTCTGCTCTTTGTTCGGGTTATTGTCTCTTTGGACCCATTCCCCATTTCGATTCTCATACTCAAAATTTTGTAATGGTGTTATTTCAGGTATTTTCTAACCATGACAGGAATATTAAAATGAAATGCTGTTTGTCATGGTGTTATCATTTGTATTTTCTAACCATATCGGTTTTTTTCCTAAACCAAACTTGTGTATAAACCACACAATCCTGTACATAATATAGTTGCATTAAACTAGAACATAATCTAAATGAAATAGAGTTGTAATCTTAACTTTTACATACATATAGAAAATTATAAAAAATTACCTGTAATATAAGGCAAGATCGTGTAGGACCAACTTCAAACACACTTGTCAAAAGTATAATCACAAAAATATTGAACTTCGAGAAAAATTCAAAACGGAAAGCTCCTGATCAAATGACAAAATCGAAAGCTCAAACACATCAAACGAATGGAAAACAGCTCTCATATTCCTGACTTGTAAACAAACATCATAAAACAAAAACTTTGTAGACCACTTTCTGGACTACACTGACAAATAAGACATAATGTGAAATGTTCCGAAAATACAGAATTCAAACTACAAACGATAAGACATGACACAATACTTTACCGTACTTACTAAAGAAACTTCATAACTAATTGAATACATGTTGAAAGACAGAGATTGAACTACAGATTTAAATTGTGTAAGCTTGTGCACAAAATCTGCTGTTTTTTCTATCTTTTCTTGAACTCACAATTACATCAACATTGATTTTGATGTAATTATTGTTACTTAAAAAAGAAGCCGGGGCAAGCTCCATTGCAAAGGATATTTTGATTGCAAATTGGGTCTATCCCAATTTATTTTTAAATGGGAGACCAGTAGGTAATTACATTTTGTGTTTTGAAACGGAATTGGTTTTGATACGTAAAAGATGATAGTTTTTACAAATAATTGAGGAAGTACGGCACCCCCATTGATTCCTTCCATGCCTTCGTCATTTTTCCAGAGATTAATGTTCTTTATATTGTAATCCGCTGTCCGTTTATATAACGATCATGTCGCTGAAGGCCTGACATTCAGCATGAGAATGATCCAATTGACAACACATTTAATTCGTGTATTGTTATACCAACAAATCAATGGTCACCAGTCTCCTTTTCTATTTTATAATATAACGTTTTTTCAAGCCTTAAAAAACGACAATCATGATCGAAATTGCTTTGACATTGTTAAAAGATGACAGAACTCCGTAAGAATGGATGTTCAAAAATAGAAAGATAAATGTCAATCAATCAGTTTATCAACTTCCGAAGCAAGGTTTCGGCTCTCCGGACATTCCCGAAGTCCTGCGTTTAACACCCTTGCCTTCAGCCGTACTCACACCGTGCAAGATCTTGCAGAGATTAAGCATCCGCAGCGCATGCATACATTTTTTCATTAATTGCATAAACATATATTTAAAACATGTTTTTGTATTAACTTTAACGGTTCATTTTTAAACATACGACAATTTGTAGCCGTTTGACCATTCTGTGGAAAGTGCGTACATGCGAACTACTTTGTTTACGTTTTCCAAGTTGGCGGCCGCCAGCGTACAAACCATACAGTATGATTTTTTACTTATATTAAACGATATAACTATTTTAAATCAATGTATATGACAGAATTCAATTGCATAGGTGTCAGGTCTGATCGCTGGTGGACATTAAACAAAATTGCCGTTTCTTGGAAGGAGAAATAACAGAAATTTAAAAAAGGGGGAGGGAGTACTTAAAAAAAAAGGGTATCACACTTTATTTTAGCTGCGGTACCATACTGTGGCATGCATAAATTTATTCTCATAGACAGAAAATAGTGTTTGCTGGATATTAAAGATAGTAGGATTACAGTACGATCACCCCCTCCCCCTCCCCCCCCCCCCCCAAAAAAAGAAAAAAAAACCACTGCATTATCATTATTGTAAGTAAGTAAGTAAATCAGTAATTAAGTAAGTAAAAATTTATTTGGATTCAGCATATTGACAAACAGTACAAACATATGCTCTAATTAGCTTTTCACCGAATATAAAAACATATGCAATAAAAAATAAAACAAGGCATGCGGCATGCAAAATAAATTATAAAAAGCAGCACCAAAAATTAGCTCTAAGCAATAGTATATAGAGTACTGTCGGGTATTTTCGACCAGAGGCAGTTTTCGACCACCAAACATTTCGGGAGCGATTTCATGCACGCGAGGCGTCGTTTCCGCATCCTTTCCGCGTGCAGATCTGCAGAACTAAATATTTGTCATGGAAGGTTAGGTTAGCTGCAATTCACGGAAAGAAATAGTAAGTTATATAATTTGTAACGGTTGTCGTGGAAAATCTCGCCATGATAAAAACAAGTTTTACGTCATGTGTTAAAAAATATCTGTCTTTCAACAAATGATTTCAGTAAAAAACACCTACTGTTCAAGCATGAAAACCTAATGACACTGTTCGCTAAATTCCTGGGAATAAAAATGAACACATAAATGAATAAATCAGACGCATTTTTAAAAATATTTTGCCGATAATCAACTTATATCCCTTTCACACGTATTTCGCCTATTTTCGACCAGTCTTGTATATTTTGTGTTACTATGGACGCTTTGTTTACGTTTTTCAAGGCTACAGTGACGTCACAATATGAATGACGTAACGGGCATCTTGTATAGACAATGTCATAGTCAGAAGGACAATGTTATCGCAATTGGAATGTCGAATACACTGTGATTGTATTTTTTTTTACTAGCTGAAAATAAGAAAATCAAAACTTTATCTGAGCAACAAGATCAAAATGCAGTCTGCTTTTGAAGGATATTTTTTAGTCCAAACTTATTTTTTACCTCCGCGAAATCAAAGCAATTTGTCTACGTGTCAATAGAAAACCCGAAGACGTTTATAAAATACTCCCTAAAAGATGGTGGACGGGAGGGGTTTGACAAGGGGTAGCAATCACCACTTCCCTTCTTTTAATATCAACTTGAGCTAACAATCCCTCCCCTTTACTCCCTGTTCTCATTCCCCTTAACCCGACCCCCTTATTTTACTCCCAGTTACTCCCGATTATCGCCTCCCTATTGGAAGCCGCATGCATGATTAGGAATCAAATGAGCTAGCAAGCAAAGGTTACCTATGAAATTATGGTGTCATTATTTATTTGTACATGTATGTCATGAAAAGAAAAAATCTTCTTCACAGGTTTTGAAAACTTATTATATATTTTTCTCTGTGTCTATAATTTCTAAACAATTAAAACATTTAAAAGCTGGAGTATATATCAGTAACTCAAGAATGTGTCCACTGCTTGAAAGGAAGATAGATAGATAATAGGCTGCAAATACTAATAGTTATGTTCAAATGCCAGAATCATGTATTTTAATTTACAAAAATATACAAGTACAATGCATTATCACCCATTTTTTTTTACTATGTACACAAAATGTACATGTACATTCCATTTATCAGTTGGATCATCTAGCTACTAATCGCTAGTTTACAGAAAACCAGGCATATATAATACTTTTATATTCCACTAACCATATATTATATGATTATATATTTTTATACGACCGCAAAATTTGAAAAAAATTTCGTCGTATATTGCTATCACGTTGGCGTCGTCGTCTGCGTCGTCGTCGTCGTCGTCCGAATACTTTTAGTTTTCGCACTCTAACTTTAGTAAAAGTGAATAGAAATCTATGAAATTTTAACACAAGGTTTATGACCACAAAAGGAAGGTTGGGATTAATTTTGGGAGTTTTGGTCCCAACATTTTAGGAATTAGGGGCCAAAAAGGGCCCAAATAAGCATTTTCTTGGTTTTCGCACTATAACTTTAGTTGAAGTTAATAGAAATCTATGAAATTTTGACACAAGGTTTATGACCACAAAAGAAAGGTTGGGATTGATTTTGGGAGTTTTGGTTCCAACAGTTTAGGAATTAGGGGCCAAAAAAGGGCCCAAATAAGCATTATTCTTGGTTTTTGCACAATAACTTTAGTTTAAGTAAATAGAAATCAATGAAATTTAAACACAATGTTTATGACCACCAAAGGAAGGTTGGTATTGATTTTAAGAGTTTTGGTCCCAATAGTTTAGGAATAAAGGGCCCAAAGGGTCAAAATTAAACTTTGTTTGATTTCATCAAAAATTAAATAATTGGGATTCTTTGATATGCCGAATCTAACTGTGTATGTAGATTCTTAATTTTTGGTCCCGTTTTCAAATTGGTCTACATTAAGGTCCAAAGGGTCCAAAATTAAAATTAGTTTGATTTTAACAAAAATTGAATCCTTGGGGTTCTTTGATATGCTGAATCTAAAAATGTACTTAGATTTTTGATTATTGGCCCAGTTTTCAAGTTGGTCCAAATCGGGGTCCAAAATTAAACTTTGTTTGATTTCATCAAAAAGTGAATAATTGGGGTTCTTTGATATGCCAAATCTAACTGTGTATGTAGATTCTTAATTTTTGGTCTGTTTTAAAATTGGTCTACATTAAAGTCCAAAGGGTCCAAAATTAAACTAATTTTGATTTAAACAAAAATTGAATTCTTGGGCCTCTTTGATATGCTGAATCTAAACATGTACTTAGATTTTTGATTATGGGCCCAGTTTTCAAGTTGGTCCAAATCAGGATCCAAAATTATTATATTAAGTATTGTGCAATAGCAAGAAATTTTCAATTGCACAGTATTCAGCAATAGCAAGAAATCTTCAATTGCACAGTATTGTGCAATAGCAAGAAATCTTCAATTGCACAGTATTGTGCAATAGCAAATATTTTCAATTGCACAGTATTGCACAATAGCAAGAAATATCTAATTGCACAATATTGTGCAATAGCAAGAAATTCCAATTGGATTTCAATTGGAGTTATCTTTCTTTGTCCAGAATAGTAGTTGAATCAACTTAAATCATTGTTTTATACAATATACAATGTATATTCACTTTTACTACCAACTGATAGATTATTAATTTTTGTGTTTTTGTTGAATTTATGCATTTTGCATTGGTGTCCTTGTCTTCAATTTCCCCCCTTTAAGACTTGCATGTGTAGGCTGAAGGTAAAGACACGGAAGAGTGCAGGGGGAATTCATGATCAGTACCCCTCTTTTGTTGACTAGCTATATATTTTAATATATATAGTGCTGATTCTGATGATAGATAATTATTTTTTTAGGTTTCTTATACTAAGTAACTGATTATCAGGACACTGTCATAACATGCGGTGCCAGGACAGGCAGGAGATGTGAGAAGTAGCAGTTTTTAAATTTTATTGCGGGAAATGTTAATTTCAATAGTATTTTATCTTTTGGTAAGTTTTAGATAGTCTTATATATAATAAAATAATTAGAATTTTGAATGTATACATGAGGGTTGGATGGGGTTAAATGATTAAAGAAAAATGCCCTTAAAAAATGAAGATTAGAGAATAACGGGCAAAAAAAAATGAAAATTATAAGAGAAAAAGGGGTTAATTTTTGAAGATTAGAGAAAAAAGGGGTTAGTTTTTTAAAGATTAGAGAAAAAAAAGGGTGAAAACTAAATGTTAACAGAATAACAGACCCCCCCAAATCCAGACCCTCATACATACATACATGTACATATAGAACATAATTTTTTTTTTTTTCAAAAATAGGACAAGTGAATTCATGTTTAAAGTGTAAATTAAGTTTCTAGTTTAAAAAAATAACATTAAATGAAAAAACTAAGGTCATATATAAATGTAAAATACTGCAATCTTTTAAAACAGATAAAATAATGTCAAATGGCAATTTTACACCATGAAATATAGTCCTCATTAAAACTACTTATTTCTGTAATATGCTAGAAATATAGGTAGGGTTAAACTGTGTTATAGTAGTCTCAGGGTCAAATAACTCTACTTTTGTACTTGAATGTCAGTTTGATAGTAAACTAATGTGCAATTTATATGACTGTAAATGAGAAATCAGCTAACTTTGATTATTTTTGTCAAAATAGTCAATATTTAGAGAGTGTGTTCGGAGTTCCAAAAAAAACCATATTCTAAGTATGAAAATAAACAGTTTTTCTAAGACTTGCTGATCTTACTCTTTCATTCATATAATATTACATTCAATTTTGGCAAAAAATGACAAACTATAGCAAATTTATAGCAACTCACCAAAATTTTGATCATATTGTAAATTAGTTCAATACCCTGTTTCATAAAGTTTTCATCATCATGTAAATATTGAAATCTGTCACTAATCATGTGTATTCTTCAAATATCTATAAATTTGTGATTTTTCTTTTTTTGATTTGAAGTTGGAGGGAATTGGAGATTTGAGCCACTATAAACATACATGTATAATATCACTGTACTAGTGTACATGTTTTTTAAGGGGCCAGCTGGACACTGCCTCCTGGTGCGGGAGTTTCTCGCTACATTGAAGACCCATTGGTGGCCTTCAGCTGTTGTCTGCTCTATGGTCTGGTTGTTGTCGCTTTGACACATTCCCCATTTCCTTTCTTAATTTTATGTATAAAATATATCTCTGCATATCTGAAGCCCCAGACTAGTATATTTCTTTTGGACTGGTAAGTTTTTGCAAAACTTTGTTTGAACCACTAAGAAAAATGTCAGAATATTGGTCTTTGGACTAGTAGTTGAGAAAAGATTTTGGTGCAGACTGTATTAGATCACATTTCCTTTATCAAAAGTTTTTTTTCAAGCAGAAAAAAGAATGGGTTGAAGAAAAATTATTGAAAGCTACATTTGTCAAAATTAAATATTTGTGGAAAATTTGCTCTTTTTAGTGGCCTCCTCTCATACATTTTTGTACTTGTTTCTAGCTATAAATTGCACTTATCAAAGACTTAGACAAACGCATGTTTTATTTTACTTAACATATAAATATATAATATATCAGATTTTGAATTATTTCTTCTAGAATGGTGTTTTTCTATGCATTCTGCAAACTAGTTTTCTTTAAACAAAGCTCTAAAATACCTTGTGAAATATAATTTTAGCTTTTAAATTACATTCTGTAGTACATTGTAGTTGCAAAGGGAGATAAGATCAATATGTAATAGCTTCAAAGATATGAAAAAATATATGTTATATTTTACTAGATTTTTGCACATCTCCTGATATGTTCTGAATTTGATCATAGGTATTTTTTTTTATTGTTCATGTATCATTATGAATTGGTTTTTTTCTTATTTTTGTATGGATTATTCTGATCATTCATAAAGTCAAATAGACAATACCAAACTATGATAAAAAATTATATGCAATGCTGTACATATACTATATTAATTAATGATTTTTTCTTCTAGAATTGACATATATGGAACTGTAACAAGGAGAAGCTGACTTGAAAGAAATATACTTAGTATTTTGTATGCTGATAGAGAATGACAGTCACAGACTTTTATTCATGATGTAGTTCAAACAATTATCATACACACAGGAAATAAACATATATAATTTTTACTTGGTTTTTTTTTAAGTCAATCTATGGAGAAGGGTCATAGTCAAAAACTAGTAAATTTTGATGTAAGCCATTACATACATCCATATGGCCTTTACTAATGAGAAATAGTTCTAAGCCTAACATATGTTAATGCACCAGAATACATTTTAAGAATACATAGGCGGATCCAGGGGGGGGGGGGGGGGCTGGGGGGCCGGGCCCCCCCTTTCGTGGGAAAAATTTGGTTGATTATATAGGGAATCATTGAAGCATGACTGGAGTGGGCCCCCTTTACGTGAGTCAGCGCCCCCCCCCCCCCCCCCCTTAGGAAAAGTTCTGGATCCGCCACTGGAATACATGGAAATCTCTATTGAGTTTTAGGTGTTAAGGTCAAACATGAAGAGATTATGAAATTGCATGGTCAATCTTTTTTTGATGATGTGCCATTAATTTATAATTACGATGATAAAGAGTTGAGTCATTTTTTAGCTCACCTGGCCCACAGGACCAAGTGAGCTTTTCTCATCACTTGGCGTCCTTAGTCTTCCGTCATCTGTCGTCCATCTACTTTTACAACAAATCTTCTCCTCTGAAACTACTGGGCCAATTTAACCAAACTTGGCCACAATCATCATTTGTGTATCTAACTTAAAAGAATGTGTCAAGTGACCCGGCCAACCAAAAAAGATGGTGGCCATGGCTAAAATTTGATCATAGGGGTAAAATGTAGATTTTGGCTTACAACTCTGAAACCAAAGCATGTAGAGTAAATCTGACACCGGATCATATTGTTAATCAGGTCAAGATGCATTTGTTCTGAAATTTTCTGATGAATGGGACAACCCATTATTGGGTTGCTGCTCCATAATTGGTAATTTTATGGAAATTTTGCCGTTTTTTGGTTATTATCTTGAATATTGTTATAGATAGAGATGATCTGTTAACAGCAATTATGTTCAGCAAATTTAGACACACAAATATGTCAAGATGACAGAAATGGTCAGTTGACCCCTTAAGGAGTTATTGACCTTTATAGTCATTTTTTTTTAAACTTTTACAAAAATCTTCTCCTCTATAACTACTGATATATAAAAAAAAAAGAAGATGTGGTATAATTGCCAATGAGACAACTATCCACAAGAGACCAAAATGAGACAGAAATTAACAATAAGAGGTAACCGTATGGCCTTCAACAATGAGACAAATTGAACCAACCTTGTCCACAATCATCAATAGGGTATTTATTTTTTTTTAAATGTGTCCGATGACCCTGCCGGTGAACTAAAATGGCTGACATGGCTAAAATTAGTACTTAAGGTAATACGATACCGAATGGCATATCTCCCGATTTCCAAACTTTTTGGCACACATGTTCTTTGAATCGAGATACATCGGAATATGTAATAAAAAATGGGGGTCACCATTTTTGTTTTCTTGGTATTTTCATAGGAAAACGTCAATTTTGGCGACAAATTTACCTAGGTATATAGGGGAAATGCCTTTTTTTCGGCTCAACTTTTTAGATTTTCCAATGGATGGCTATGTTCTTATATACGGAGAAAAACAAAAAACTAACATAATATCCAGAATTGCATACTGAATCCATACACGTATAAAAACTCTTATGTCACCATCCTTATTATCTTGAGTGTTATTATAGATAATACAAATACTACAAATAAGTCAACATGACCAATATGGTCAAGTGACCCCTTATTAAGGAGTTATTGCTCTTTATAGTAAATTTTTAACAATTTTCTCTTCTGGGCCAAATAAAGGCAACAGTAGTATATCGCTGTTCGAAACTCACAAATTGACTGAGAAAGTAAACAAATCCTGGTTACAAACTAAAACTGAGGGAAACGCATCAAATATAAGAGAACACATAACAGAAACACAACATACACATTGTGTAACACACACACAGAAACGAACTATAATATAACAATGGCCATTTTTCTGACTTGGTACAGGACATTTTAAGAAAAAAAAATGTAGGGTTGAACCTGGTTTTGTGGCATGCCAAACAACCTGCTTTAAGGGCAATGCTCATTATAGATAGAGATAATTGTAAGCAGCAGGAATTTTCAGTAAGTTCGTTAGATCTACAAACACATCACCAAAACACAATTTTTGTCATGAATCCATTTGTGTCTCTTGTTTAATATGCACATAGACCACGGTGAGCGACACAGGCTCGTTAGAGTATTTTGTTTAGATGCTATAAGCAACTGGCTAACTATATAGTTTAAATTTGACATTTTGGTGCTTTAATAGCTACTTATGCGGTATGGGTTTTGGTGATTGTTGAAGGCCGTATTGTGACAAATAGCTGTTACTTTCTGTGTCATTTGGTCTCTTTAAGAGTTGACAAAGTGGCAATCATACAACATCTTCCTACTAAGCAATATTGCCGTAAGATATGAACAATCATCTTTGCCATATGTACATAAATTCACCATATGTAGACACTTATTTCATGATAATGGAACACCGTATCGGTGGTCACTTGGTAGCGTGTTTGTCTAGGGGTCGTGTGTTTTTAAATCATGGCTGTCTGGGTCAAACCAAAGACTGTAAAATAGGTGTTTGAGGCTTCTCAACTAAGCACGTAGCATTAAGGGAAAAGAGCAAAGACTGTTCTGCTTGGAGTTGATTGTGTACTAGCACGTTGACAATTAGTCTCAGTATAAGTGTTTAGTACAAATCAAGGTAAATAATCATTTCACATTATTATGTTCTCGTCTTGAATGTTGGACGTTGAGTAACCATATTTTTTTTTTATCATAATGAACAATTGAACAAAACATATGGGACGAGAACTGTCATTTGAGACAGATAATTTGAGATTTTTTGGTTGAACTAGTTTTGATTGATTGATAATAAGTGTTTAACGTCCAGTGATGAATATTACACATATATATCTATGTATATATAAATATGTTCCGGGGCATACGAGTATGGTCATGACCGTATGGTTATATATACTCATACGAGTATGGTCATGACCGTATGGTTATATACTCATACGAGTATGGTCATGCCCGTATGGTTATATACTCATATAGTCGGGATCATTAACAAGTTTACAGTAAATACTTTTAAAATCTTCATAAGGTATAGTTGTCATGTCATTATAAAAGATGGTATCAAAGGTCATTTTATTATATAATAATGATAAAAGATTAATTGAATAAAAATAAGCAGGTTCAAGATTTTCTTGTATGACATTATTAAGATTGCATCTTTTAATATGTTGTTCTATAAGTACTGTTTGTTTTGATTTGGTTATGTAAAGGGTTGTTTGAATGTTAGAGTGGGGTGCTCATTTTCGCCATAACTTCCCATGTTTTCTTCAGTTTATGTTCAGGTCCGAAGTTTATATTTTTGAAGTATACTGATATTTCTATATGAAGATAACTTCAAATGCAAAATATTCTTAGCTTTAAAACGTGTTTGTTTTGAGAAAAATCATCTGAAAAGTTAGATTAAGGGTGTTTGAAATTTCCTGATGTTTTGTCAATGGCGGACACATATTCGCCGTTTTTACACATCTATTTTAAAACCAAATAACTGCAGCTTTAAACAATATTTATCAAATAAATTCCATTATAGATGAATAGCAGACATTTGAATGGTATAAAAAACTGAAATTCAGGGCAATCAGTCAAAGAATTTTTAAGAAATACTTCTTTGAAATCGTTTTTGTCATTCAGAAAATTTGCTGAAAATCGTTGTCCGTTTTTCGGTCCTTTACGGTAAGTGCCGAAATTTGGTCTCATTGCCAAAAATAATCATACTTGTTATAAAAATATAACTTACCGGCATAATTCTTACATTTCAACCATCCTTTGACGTTTTTACACCTCAAAATCATAAAACGGCGAAATTGTGTCCACGACAAATATGAGCGCCCCACTCATGTAAAGTAACTTTTAATGAATTTTTCAATTCCAAAATTCCACATTTTTTTTTTAATGACCCATATGTAAAGCTTTGAAATAAAAGTAAAATTGAGAATAGAAATGGGGAATGTGTCAAAGAAACAACAACTCGACCATAGAACAGACAACAGCAGGTCTTCAATGCAGCGAGAAATTCCCACACCCGGAGGCGTCCCTCAGCTGGCCCCCATACACATGATAATTATATATACTAGTTCAGTGATAATGAACGCCATACTTAACTCCAAATTATACACAAGAATACTAAAATTAAAAATGATACAAGCCTAACAAAGGCCAGAAGCTCCTGACTTCGGACAGGTGCAAATATGCATCGGGGTTAATATGTTTATGAGATCTCAACGGTTGAACCCTCCCCCTATACCTGTAGCCAATGTAGAAAAGTAAACGATAAAAATACGCAAATTTCTATTCTGGCAAATATTGATAATAAATTTCCAATATCTTAACCTGAGGGAAAAAGCAATTAAATAATTTAAATAAGTCTTATGGTAGATTTTTTTTTCAAGCAGTCTTTTCGTTTCCACTTGCAGTTTCGACTTTATAAAGTAAATGTTTTTCTTTTCGTTTTAACAATTCATTTAACTCTACATTTAATAAAATGCAAACTTGAAGAAAACCTATCGAAAAGTTACAAAAGGTAACTGAAATTTCAATAAATCGAATCGTATATTATCAGCGTCAATTCATTTCTATTTCCTTTTTGGGTCTTTGGTGTAAACCCCAAAAAAGTAGTTCCGACCACAAAGAATAGTGTCCCTTTGAACGCTTGTAGATAACAATAGAAACTGGCAGTCTCTATATCGTGACGTCACAATACAAAATAGCAAGTCCGCATAAACGATCAGTGACGCAGAAAACACAAAATACCGGTGACGGCAAGGATTGACTGCCGAGTTTATGAGCTTCGGTCCTTGCTTGGAAGTTGTCAGTTTATCTGTGGAAAGAATGGTTTCAGAGGACAAAAAACAAGACAGCCAGTACATGCAGAAATGTAAAAATTGATTATCGATGAACCTATCTAGAACATGTTAATCAAGGTCGTTATTTAAACCTAAGGAATCACACAATCTGGATGGGAATAAGACCGTGCGTGTCGACATGTTAAGCTTATAATGTGCATCAATCATTTGCGATGCACCTCCACACTTAGTGATGCGTTCACAATAGGGACGATTATACAATCGGAAAATTTTAAGATCATCCAATAGGACTAAAATCAGAAGATTTTAGACAGCGAAATCATGTCACTACTGAGCTAAGTAAGAGAAAAATGGTATCGGTCAACAAGTTTGTGATGATGAATGTAAACTTTATGAAATGATTCCAATCGTTCTTCCTCATAACTTTGTAGCCGTACAAAAAATGAGCGAATAAACAAATAAAAGTACAC
This sequence comes from Mytilus edulis, assembly GCF_963676685.1. NCBI lineage: Eukaryota > Metazoa > Mollusca > Bivalvia > Mytilida > Mytilidae > Mytilus > Mytilus edulis. Next base: position 79,154,869 of record NC_092345.1, on the reverse strand, counting down.
GTATAAAATATATTTATGTACAAAAGAATAAACTTTAATAATAAAATAAATAAACCCATTTCCTACGATTGGAACGTCAATGATAGTCAAAACTATATTTGGTGATACAATATTACTTTAATATCACATTTATATAATATCTATGCATGTATTTCTAAAAAATGTCTATTATGTAAATATAATACAACTGTAACAGGGGCGGAATGTCCCATCAGATCTGCAGCAGTTACACCGACCGAATTATTGAATTTCGTCAGTAAAACAATACAACTGTCTATCCTGAGCACATATTGCATTTAAATTATCTATCGCCTTTTCTTTTCTTGCTTTTTAAAGATAACCTTTTCAAGTCCCATCATAGGTGATTCAAATGCTAAACTCGCTACAAATGCTACCATCATTGATACTACTAAGTTTCCAATGAATTGGTATATCTGCAATAAAGAAAATATATAAAAATCCCTTTTATTTACACATTGGTTTAATTAAGAAATAGATGTGTAACCACAAGCGTGTTTTATTTTTCGTTCCCAGAATCCCATTCATAATTATTTAGTCAAATGTGTTAAATATTTTTGAGTTTTCATTTTTTATTTTTGCCTTTCGAGCAACATTTTATAGAATTGTATTGTCGAAATGAAATCTATTGCTGTACAATCGGGACTGTTAATGATATGTATATCAACACATATATATTTTATCGTTTTGGTGAATTGTGATATGTTTTACTCATACTTAGTCTATTCTACATCGCATGCATGTATTTAAAAAATGTGCAGAGAAAAGTTTGTGTATATCTTCTGAAGTGTTTTGTGTTCATTGCTTGTTTGATTCGATTCTGCTTTTTCAGTTTAGTTGATTCAAAGAAGTAGGTTCAGTAAGACCATGATATAGCAGTTTTACAAATTGTTAAAATGTAAACTTTGGATATTTATTGGAAAGAAGAATGCTTCAGCTAAATAAATATGGGCTGTTTTTGACAAAAGAATACACATATATCGGATACTGGCATCATTAAGTCGTGCTAAATTACTGAAATCATAACTTTAGCATTTAAGTTAAATTTTCGACGGTTTCCGTCTTAAATGAAAGTGGCCGCATTTGTGTTCATTCTTAATATTGAAATGTTAGTTGTTTTTGATGATAATACATAACATATATAAAGGTTGAGGATGAACACGGATGCGGCCACTTTCATTTTTGACAAAAACATGAAAAGTTACATTTTTTCACATAAACTAATTGAAACAACTGAAATAGACACTTACGTGTTTAAAAAGTGTCTAAAATCTTTCGTCAGATGAACTTGAAATTTGAGGCCAAAATTTGAGGGGGTATCCATCGCCCCTTTTTGTGAATGTGCAGTCAAATTAAACTGTTAAATAACATGAATGCGAGATGAGGAGAATGACAAACATTTAAAAACAAATAATTCAAAAATACCGAAATCTTAGTTAAATTCAATATTTCCATTAAAACTGACAAAAAAGATTGTTGAACTTTACCAACCAACGGAACAAATGGAACACAACTGTAATATTTCTGTCTTGGTGCATGCACTTTCCTTATTAAATAAAAAAAAATATATTTATAGTTTATTGAACTTACAACATCTATATCTGTAAGATGCATCAATCGTTGTTTGGTGTATTGGTTATAATAGATAACAATTGGATGAACGAGGTATGTACAATAAGTTAGTCGACTCAATGGTATAAAGCCTTTCCATGATAAAACTGTGTTTATATAACCTGTAAAATATATATGTACAATAGGTTAGTCGACTTAATGGTATAAAGCCTTTCCGTGACAACACTGTATTTATATAACCTGCAAAATTATATATGTACAATAGGTTAGTCGACTTAATGGTATAAAGCCTTTCCGTGACAACACTGTATTTATGTAACGTGCAAAGTTATACAAGGACAATAGGTTAGCCGACATAATGGTATAAAGCCTTTCCATGACAACACTGTATTTATATAACGTCCAAAATTATATAAGTACATTACAGGTTAGCCGACATAATGGTATAAAGCCTATCCATGACAACACTGTATTTATATAACCTGTAAAATTATATATATACAAAAGGTTAGTCGACTTAGCGGTATAAAGCCTTTCCTTGACAACACTGTATTTATATAACCTGCAAACTTATATATGTACAATAGGTTAGTCGACTTAAGTACGCTTATTAGAATTTTCTCTTTTGAAACAATAAACATGCTCTAATCAGTGGAATAATTTTCATTTCAGACCAGATTTGTAGATTATTTCAAGATTTGTCACCAAGATATTTTATTTGTAACTTCATTGATAAAATTTAAACAATGCAACTTGATAAATATTCGTATAACATTCTGTCATTAATTGCATTTATATTATTTGTGAGATAAGTTAATTTTATATATGTAAAACACTAAAGGGCAGATATGTTCAAAAATTTAAATTACTAGTAACTTACCTCCATAACCGTTTGCACATGCGAATACAACCCAACATACACAAGCTCCCCATAATGTTCTATGTACTGCATTATACAGAGAGGAAACCTCTTGCGATACACGGTTACCATTAAGATCGTCGTATTGTCCATACAATACAAGACATGCTACTACAGCTGCAACTACCCATCCAAAGAAGGCTGCTACCTAAAATACAGGAACAAAATTGTAGGACCATGACGATAGAAACTTCCATACATCATGTTATAAAAATGAATATGTGGTCTAACTACTAATAAATCAAATATCAATAAAATACTTAATGGACAAATCTGTGATCATAACAGTTCACTGAACCATCTTCAACAATGAGTAAAACATACATCTTAAATCAACATAGTAAAATGATTTTCACATACAATGAAAATAGCAACGGATTATTTATTATGAAGCACAGAATTCTTAGAAAATCATTCAGCAGATGGAAGATAATCCAACTTATATGGACAATGTCTTCAGTGGCTAATAAAGAGCAAGGTAAAATTGAGAATGGAAATGAATAATATGCCAATGAGACAACAACCAGACCATACAGAAGACAACAGCAGAAGGTCGCCAACAGGTCTTCAATGCAGCGAGAAATTCCCGCACCTGGAGGCGTCCTTTAGCTGGCCCCTAAACAAATATATATACTAGTTTTATGTTCTCTTCAAAAAGTCTGCAGTTAACGTGTACATTAATAAAACAAGTTAGTTTTTATCAATAGTATCACCTGGATTGACATTTTTGCGTCTTTTTATAATACAATTTTGATTGATGTACCCCTAGTTATGATATATTTCATTATGTCTGTTTGTTTAGTTGAACATTGTTATCGATATAATGGATTTGTATATGACTGCCATACAAGTGAGAGGTTTAGTCAGCTATAAAACTAGGTTAAAACCACCGTTTTCCTCATAAGTAAATGCCTGTACCAAGTAAGAAATATGATAGTTGTTTAGCGAGTCCGGTGGTTTTTTTTTATTTTCGTTTTTATATCTATAAGAATAATTACTTACTTTAGACATTCGATGTTTGAAATTAGTTCTATAAAGCAAATAACCAGTATACATTCCAACTAAAAATGGACCCATTCTGAAGTATGGCTTGACGTAAAGTTTCATGAAGTTTATTCCCCTGCAAGTAACAATCAAATCAAAATATTACTAAAATATTTCTATACTCATACTATTTGGATATTGTCTCCAAACTGGATTATAAGTTTGTTCATAAATATCTGCAGTTAATAATATGTAATAATACGGATTGTCGTCTATTGACATAGTAGATTTTAGATGTGCAACTTACAAACTACATTGATACCCTTTTAATGCAATTTAAGAAAGCGATTTTGTCATGTTTTTTCTTTATTGCTTTCATTTATACTGTATAGTTTCATTCTAAGGACTCATTAAATGAACGCATTAATTAGTGTTTAAAATTTGTTTAAGGATCGGGAGGTTATGTTGTCCGCTGAGAAGGATGTCAGTTAATCTTATTTTGCAATTTGTTCCCTTTTTTATGCCCCATTTATGGGCATTATGTTTTCTGGTCTGTGCGTCCGTTCGTCCGTCTTTCCTGTCAAAGTTTTTAGTCGAGGTAGTTTTTGATGAAGTTGAAGTCCAATCAGCTTGAAACTTAGTAAACATGTTCCCTATGATATGATCTTTCTAATTACAATGCCAAGTTAGAGATTTTATCCCATTTTCATGGTCCACTGAACTTATGAAATGATAGTGCGGATGGGGCATCCGTGTACATTCTTGTTTGAATCCTATTTCAAGTGACTCTTGTATAAGTTGTGTTGTAAACGTATACATTTGAGACTTACTCAACGAGTTATGTTAGTAAGCCCGAAAAAAATACGAAACGATATATACATAGGATTATTCTAGTAAACCTTTTATTTCCCTTAAATGCCCCTTAGTGGAATTCAACGAAGAAATAAAACATTGAATGCACACATGTACTTGTTTACCAAATTTAAATCGCCTATATATATAGTATATGTAGCATAGAATCTCAAACATAATGAACTTGCACCTTATGAGATCTGCAGTGGTGATGTTCAGTTGAAAAAAAACACAATTAAAGAAGAACTGAGCAAATATGGGTTTGTCCAAATTTCGTTTGAGGTTTTAAAATGAGTAGAATTGTAGATTATCATTGATCATCTCAATGAGATTGGTTTTCTCTTTTGAGCCGGAACGGCGAAAGCGAGAAAGCAGTCGAATTGAGATGACCAATGATAATCTGTTTATCGCTATTTTACCTATGACGACGTTGTCAATTTCATATAAAAAAAAGAAGATGTGGTCTGATTGCCAATGAGACAACTGTCCACGAGAGACCAAAATGACACAGACATTAACAACTAAAGGTCACCGTACGGCCTTCAACAATGAGCAAAGCCCATACCGCATAGTCAGCTATAAAAGGCCCCGATAAGACAATTACAGGCTCCTGACTTGGGTCAGGCACATACATAAATAATGTGGCGGGGTTAAACATGTCAATTTCGTTAGCAACACCACCTGTCTCCTTAGTTTCTAGCAATAACTTTCCATCTCATGCGAGTAGCATGATATGACAAATTATCACATAAAAACTCAAATGAAAAATGCACAAAATAGCAATAACCAAAGTATCAAAAAAACAGTTGAGATGGTTTTTTTTAACAAGCACATAATATAGTTCAATAGTTCTGAAATAACAATAAATCTTTCTAATTCTAGGAACTTTGGGTAATGCAATAAACACTTACCCGTCAAATACCGATAAAGGTATTTCCCAATGTGTGGTCATTATACCGGTGGCAGTCCATGTGCCCAATAGAAAAGCCAAAATTACAATTACCCCAGCAATATGGAAGCTGAAAAGTATAATACAATAACTTATGATTTACAGTTTAATTTCAAAGATTTAAATTCAACCAATATGAGGAAAGTGTGAAAATTCGATTGTTAAATATATTTAATAAAAAGTATGGAACAATTCTACACGGAAAGTCCCTAAACAAATGAAAAAAAAATCAAACGCACAATTACATCAAACGAAGGATAAGAACTGTTACATTTGGTAAATGCATACGCATTGTCTTCTGTCGAAAATGGTGGATTAAACATTTTTATTACTAGCTAAACCTCTCACTAAAAGTTAAACGTCCTTTAACTGCAACACTGTCAAAACCATTTAAAACAAACTTATAGGGGAATCCGACGTAATATCTTTGTTAATTTATGTTCGAATATAGCAACAATGTATATCTTTAAAGCAGTACAATCATGGATGGATTTTTTATACTTTAAATACTTACTGAAAAATAGGCAGAATAATTAAAGGACTGATAACGAAGAACTGCATGTCATTAGCTAAATACCAAGCCCATCCAAAGCACTGAAATATAATGAAATATTTATATATGAATTTCTACTTTGATTCAAAGTTCTGGTTAAAACAAGATTGTAAAATGCAAATTGTGCAGAATAATTAGATTCTCGTATTACAGTTTTTGTTTAAGTGGCTCTCTGCTTGTTTCTTCAAAACCCTTCTTGTATAAAAGAATGTTTATATCAGAACTGGTACGTTTCTCTTCTATACTCAGGGTTTCAATTTTTAAAAATGTTTTAAAATTTCGCGAATTGGTGATTCAGACTACACAATGGGGTTAATCACAAGGTAAATGAGGTGTTTGTTAAACAAAATGAGTAAAGTCTCGTAAAATATATACAATGTATCTGCTACAACCTTATATCGAGATACAAATAACACCATGTTGTCTCCATAAAAAAAACTTACCGATTGGTCTGGGTCATCAACAAAGTTGTTGATATAGAAGAGATTATAATACCAGCCGTGTTTACAGTAATGAGGTTCAAGCCCATCTTCAGGCCACACAGGGCCACTTCCGATATATGGAAACAGTGCAATATATACCATGAATATTAACATATAGGGTGGCGTTAGTCTGCAAATGAAAGTATACTTTATATTACAAGGCGCTTGTCATGAACATGATCAAGTTAACTTTCATGGCCCAATCATATTGTAAACTTCATTTTATCTACAGTTTAATTGACTACTTATGTTGTTTGTCCCTCTCTAACTCTTTAAAATGCTTGGATATATTTACAAGGAATCAAAACAAAACAAAAAATATTGATACACTACAAAAATGGCTTCTGAATAAATAATCTGTTTCAACCTATTTTCCAACATTATCTGGTGCATGTTATCTTCTCTATAATAAGAAAAACTGTGTATTTTTACAATGATGATTTAAACTACTAATGAAGAAGTTTTAAACGCTGCCTATTGGTAGGTTTGTCATATTTTTTTTATCTGAAGAGAACTTTACGTCTATGTTTATCTATAAGGTTTTGGTATGTTCTTGGTAAAGTACTTGACAATTCTATTTTTTTAGTATGATTGTATTGACTTTTTTCCAAAATTAATATTTCATGTTTTTAAGTATTATTATTTCATGAAATGGTACTGTGTGATGTAAAATATAATATGGCTATACCTCCAAAATCGATGGAAATAAAACATTCCCCAGTTCAGTTTTCCGTCATTCTTCTTCAGTTCTTTCATTATTAAATATGTCAACAAAATTCCGCTGTAAAATTCATAATGTAAAATAAAAAAAATGTTTATAAAATAAGCTCCATCAACAAGGTCGACAATACTTGATATCGTGTAGTTGTGTGTAATAATTGCTAGACGTTGATAATTGGCCCATCAATCCATTATTGCATCAAAAATGCACCAAATACAGCAAGTCAGAGTCTAAAATATCTTGTGATGGACGGCAAAACATGCTTAGCCGATTTGAAGATTTTTTAAAAACTTGTGTTTATGTAATGTGTTTAATGAATATTGACATTTAATTGACTTTGAGTAGTAAAAAATGTCACATCAGAACCAGCATAACAAACGCTTTCTCTTCCAATAACAAAATTATGACGAAACATAAGTGAGATGACCAGATTGAATTTTTTCAACTTAATTTATCAAAACGTTTACATCCATTTATAGTCATTTATAGTAGCAGATGCAGTCATTTCTCACTTAATTCATTACCTGAGAGTAAAAAATGTGTCCACAGAGACGAAGGCATTAGCAATAGCCATGAAAGTTATCCTGTTCAACATGCGAGGAAGGAAAGTGAGCACATTATCTAAAACATAAATTTATGAATTCTTTTATGTAAAAAACAATAACTATATATGAATTTTAACATTATTCTATATAATAAAAAATTGATAAACATCAAATATTGGAGAAAAAAATGTCCCAGAAAAAAGAAAAATATCCGTGTCATTTCATTCATCTAATGACATTTTAGGACTTTCGGTTTGAACATTTCTAGACCGTTAGCATTGTTGGCATGTTTTTCCAAAATATAGTTCCGAGTGAACCTGGTTGGGATATTGCAGAAAATTGATAGAACATGATTTATTGAGAAATACACTGTTGATTGTCTTTTTATAGAACATCATATTAATTTATTGAGAAATACACTGTTGATTGTCTTATCATAGTTTTATCTGTTTTACTTTTACTTGTCGTTCTTATTCATTAGAAGCTTCATACTTGTTTGAAATCTAAGAGATACTTTATATGAATTATAATTGTGTCAACCTTTTTTCAGAATGTAGATATTTCCAAATAATTTCTTAAATGCGAATCCCCTAAAATGGGTTGGTATCTTTTAATATATAATATCATTCAGAGAGGAGATGTGGGATTATTGTCAATATGACAATATCAACAAACGACCAAAGGCAAGGATGTGGTCATTAAATTATTTGTTTCCCAGTATTTAGTATGATTGTTATCATTGTATGACGTAAATCCACAAAAGTATGACCTTTTGCTAAAGCTGAAAATTGACTTTGTGAGAGCCTTTTGTGTTCGAAGCTTTGATTTTATTTTCTGATGATGGTTTAAGATGCACATACTTTAAATATTTAGTCTTAACTTACCATCTAATGAAAGCCCGAAAATATAGCTGTGACCAAGAATAACCCATGACATCGATAGAAATCGTATACCATTTATCGCTGTCAATGATCCAGCACTTTGATCAGTATTCAAAATTTTAGCTCCGTTCGTGTATATGGAAAATGCTAATAAAATTTTTCCAAAAATACCTACAAAAGAACATACAGGTGTCAAACCAATAACCAAAATGATTGTCGAATATTTATGATATAAACCAATTCAATCAAAATATATAAACGAGTCTAAATTGAAAACTACGTTCAAACCTATGATTGCGTTGGATAAAAACCGCAATTTTTATACGTGTGCATGTAAAACCAATTTCGTTGTAGAAGGGTCTAAATACAGCACAAACAACATTTTCCAAAAAACCAAAAAAGTGAAGAAGTATATTTAAACATATATATATATAAAGGTAACACCCGGCCACCGAAAGCTTCATTTTAATGAAGCCCGGGTGGTCGTGTGGTCTAGTTGGACGGCTACAGCGCAGGCGATTTGGTGTCACGATATATCAGCAGCATGGGTTCGAATCCCGGCGAGGGAAGAACAAAAAATTTGCGAAAGCAAATTTACAGATCTAACATTCTTGGGTTGATGTTTAAACGAGTTGTATACTCTAAATTGGATACACTGTAGTGTGCATACATTGAAGGGGATCTGCTACAGTTGGCTACATACTATTGGACTTTTACCGCTAGAAGTTTAGTGGTTGTCAGAGTGAAGTAAAACTAGTTAATCAAATTGAAAATGAGAATGGGGAACATGTCAAAGAGGCAACAACCCAACCAAAGAGCAGATAACGGGCGAATCATTCTTTATATCTCTAGAGGTATTTTAAGGGTGCATATTCGCCACTATTTAAAAGTTTATCAAGAAAATAATAAGAAATAGTATAATGGTATTTTTCAGTCCATATTTTATGATTCCTTTTCATTCCATTTTCAAAGTGCACATCAACTACAGTAAAATACATATGGCGAAAAATTTGAAATATCAGACAGGCTTTATTTTTAAATCTTCCCACATGTATTGTGTGCTTAACTTATACTAACAGGTATATAAGTATACCAAGATCAGTTTCATTCATTTTCTTTAAAAATAATCTAAATTCGTCAAATACTATTAGTCCGAGATTGTCATAGGGCAATTCCGAGAAAGGCAAAGTTTTTTTGGGTTAATTTTGTTAAGTCAACCCCTTTGATTGTCTTTTCATTTTGATGAAACGGGGTTTTACTCAGTCATGGATATTTTAAAGTCATTATTAAGATGACCACAGTAAATTTTGTAATGTATCTAGTACAGTGATTAAATATGTCATTAAAAGTTTTATAACACCATATATTTACTTGCATAGCACAAGTTGTCTGTTCAGTAAAGTGAACACGTCTTTATGATATTTTTTTCCCAAACTAACCTGGATCCGAAGTTTCTTCGACAATAATCTGTTTATTCTGTCCTATCAATGGAGCTTTTTCACTGGCCTCAACAACCAAATCCCCATTGAGTTCAGAAAGCATCGCTTTTCTTTGCCACTTTGGTAGCTGAACTATTACTATATCATAAATTGTTCCAGCAACCATGATCACAAGAAAAAAGGCTATGACTGCACTGAAAATATATTGTTTTAAATGATATACGTATTAGACATTTCATATAAAGCAGGATAATATAAGTATTTGACGTTTCATTTTTAAACTCAATTAAAAAAGTCAAATATCTATTATTGTAATCTTGTCATATTGTAATATGCTTGGGAATATTATTTCATTTCAGTATATTTTTGAATTGAGTTAAAAGTGGAGGTAGCGGAGGCAAAACATACAAGCAAACTAAAGAAATAGTTACACTCGATTCATTGGAAACATACTGATTGATAGTTTGTCTAAGAAACATATTATTTAATTAGTTATTTTTTTGCTTTGAACTAGGTATGCGTAAATGCAAGTATTCTTGGATCGGTTCATTGTGTCTTTGGCGTTTTTATTAGTGTTTTTTTATGATTTGTTCCTTGGTAGCTTGTCATTTTGTGTTTTTGAGATACTACACTGACCTTTAAATGTCTTTTAATTGATATGATCTTGTTTTGTTCGTATGGATCATTTTGAAGGTTGTGGTTTTATTGATTTAACTATGCATTATCATATTATTATAAATTTCACCTTGCTTACACATGACAAAGTTGTAATTTAAATTTGCTATAGCATACTTTTGCTTATTGCAATTGACGTCTTTATCTTTATCTTATTAGTGTAAGTAACTTTTAATTTCTGGTTCATTGTTTCGTACTTACAGCACAATTATTGCTCTGGTATCATATGGTTTATTTGGATGTTTACAACTGACAACTGCTTGTGTAGAACTGTTGGAAACAAAGCTTATAACTGAAAGTGTAAATGGCAAAATGGCTTTACAGAACAAGAAGGTAGTTAGATCTAACTCAACTCTTTTTTGTTATAACACAATACACCCTCTATATACATAATGTCATTATTATTTTATTCCAGTATTTTCTTTTCAAATGATATCAGAATATATGCACATATACACGTATCATGCTACTTCAATATATCGCAATGATCATTAATATAATTTTTGTTACTGATTTGTAATTTCTTCATTTTATCTATTTATATTATTTGTAGGTTAAATATTTCTTTTCATATCTTACAATGTGATAGCAATTTTTTTTTAAGTTGATGGTTGTTTCATAAACACATGTCAGTATGAATTGCTTGTATTTTTCACCTACCCGAGTTGATCAAATTGCTGGCATCAGTATCTGAACAGCTATCAGGTAAACACAACCCAACGCTAACTGAAGGAGCCTGAAAGTAAAACAAAAATTGGCGTAAACATTTAGTATTTGGGGTTAGTGATTATCTACGTCTTGTTTCATATACTGTTGTTTGTTAATTGATAATCTTTCGTTATTGCAAAGCATCGTTGGGTCGTTTTCGTTATTGTCAAGCATTGTCGGGTCGTTTTCGTTTGGATTATGAATTTGATTATCCATTTGGTAACGTTCACATCTCTTTTGTTTTAATATATCAAAATATATTCAACACATTCAATAATTTTATAAGATACAATAACATCTTTTGAACATTGAGATTGAAGTGACAGTACTTACGAAGAAAACATGGGAAGTTGAATTCGTTTTAACAGCAGACTGGCTATACAGACCTTGAGTACTTACAGGGGACAACATGGTTGGTTGAATTTCTTGTAACGTTAAACTGGCCATAATACCTTGAGTACTTACAGGAGAAAACATGGTTGGTGGAATTTTTAACGGTAGACTGGCTATACAGTACTGTCCACTGATACTGTATGATGTTTTGTTGATACTAATAGCAGCAGCTTGGATTGAGAGACATTCATCATAATCCCCGAGCCATATAAGTCCTCCTCCGAGTATATCGGCAGGTGGTTTCCCTGCAGCATCAACCACTGTAAACATAGGTAAACATGGAGTAGTGTTTCTTCAATAAACTTGATAACAAAGCGAGAGAATATGAAATTCCGGCCTGTATTTCTAATAGTTTGAAGGCTTTTATTATTAATTTAGACTTAAATATAAAGCACAATTCACATTCACCCTTTCAATGTTGTTATATCATACTTAACATATACACTAACCCTAGTGTACAGATTCATGTATGTACTATTAAATTTTCTGTAGAATCAAAGATTATGAACTTTATCCTAATTCATTTCTTAAGAATAATATATAGTACGTGTCATTTCGTGTGCATAATTTTGTGAAAGTTTATAAGTAAGTACTGACTTTTTGCACATACTATCAATTTTGTATGCGCACCTTCTTTCGTCAGATCGTCAATAACTTGCATGATAAATTATCTACTTACAAAAGTATTTGATTCAACCTAACATTGAGTTTGAATAAAATTAATATTAATGAAACCAAACATAATAGGTAACATTCTTTTTATCTTTTTTTCGCTTGTCGCTTTAACCACATTATAAGTCTCCGTAATATAGTTAAATAGAGGGCACTTGTGAGTACATCATGAACTCAACATCACCTCACTTTATCATTAGGATATATAATATCAGATTAGTTGTTTATTCACAAATCATCACGTCATATTTGATAGTGGGAGTGGACATTAGACTGATCCAAATGAAATACTTGTATTGAGAAAATAACTTCAAGATTTTAAGGAGTGACCTCAAAACACTTCTGTCAATTATCGAAAGAAAAACATCAAGTTTTGTCAGTTGAGAACATCTTGACAGTTTGTTTAGATTTCATCGACAGGGTAATGAGATCCTGCTCCACAAATGGCATCGATCCTTCTTGGTAATCATATGAGTACACACCCGGTTATAAGTTTAACTAGGTCGTTCACATTGGGGGATGGGGAACTGTTTCTTAGAATACGTAATTCACCTAAACATTATTAATAACAAATTCATTTTTGTCCAGTAGTGTAAACCTTGCTTTTTCAGAAATATATCGACTTTACAAATGTATATAAACGGTAAATGTAGCTGAAAGGTGGTAACATATTCTTCTTGAGAGCTTTAGACTGAAAATATTATCTTATTTTACTGTTAAAAAGTCCTTTTCAAATTTGGACCTTGAAACGATTCGAAAGTATAATAGGTGTAACAGAGTAGATGAGACCTTACTGACATACATACCAATATTTGAATTTCTATCTTACATTGGAACTTATGGGCGATAAAAAAGGGAATGTCTCTAGATATAAAGTTCCGGCGGCTGCTGGCAACAAGACATATATATATTAGAGAGAGTCCACTAAGGATCTTAACTTGTATGGACTTCTGTTCAACACATAACAAACAAAAAAGTCCAATGAAAACATCCATTTGAAATATTGGTTTATTTATCACATATTATGTCCTCCAAGTAAATTATGCTCTCACTCAGAGAAAATATCGTTTAGACTGAATAAAGTTTTTGTGTTGTAAATTCCTGATTAAAATCTGGCGCAAATAAAATAAACTGGTGGAAAAAGAACTGCAGCCATTTAAGAAGAATTAGTATTTTAATTAGTTATAATTACTTACTTCTTAAGGCCCATTGCTGTTTGTCAGCCAATCCTTGGATTATACCTTTGACATGATTGATGCATATGTTCGACACGGGCAGCGAAGGAGGCGGTGTGGTCGAGGCTGGAGATTCTGTATCTGTTGTCACATCAGATGTTACGTTTTCAACAGGAAAACTTTCACGAGATCGAAAAGGATTTTGCTCGCTGATGAGATTTCTGAGATTTGTGCTTACAGCAAGTAAGTCTGTTATTTTAGAAAGTGTATTAGGGTTTTTATTAATAAAACCGTTTAACTTATGTAAGTTTTGTACATCATGCATAAGTGACATGTATCCTTTATTGTCATTTAATGGTTCTATTGGCATCCATACGGCAGAGAATGCTAACATAAATAATAGAAACATATTGAATTATAATATCCTGTTTAATTAATGAAATATTGTATCAATGAATTATTCTTGAGTTTTATATCATATTCATATCATTCATTTGTTTAAACAGTGCATGTGATAATTATTGTATATCACTCATGAATCATACATCATAACATCATGAATTATCATGTGATCAAAAGGTTGAATATATAGGAATGATGACGAAAGAAATTTATTTAAACCCAATTTCACTCATTACGGTAGAATACGAAAGTATGTGTAACCTACTTGACCTTGAAGATATAACCGTCGTCTTAACAATACATTTATTACTTGCAACATTTTCGACAATTTCATAACCTTGCAGTATAATTGTTCCATAAAGGTAATTTTGTAAAACTACAGGCAGGGAATTTATATTTGTTCCTTTTTATTTCAAGTTTGCTTGTTTTAGTCTGTATTGTGTTTTTCTTACTTCTAATGTGTTGCCCTTAAAATTTCAGACGAATAAAAACATAACGGCACTAAGTATATACCTCCGTTGGTGGACTATCAGTCCCCGAGGGTATTCTCCGATTTAATAACATGATACATAACAAAACTTTTTTTCAAATTGTCTGGAAATACATTTTGAAATTGTAAAGAAACTAAGATTTCAACTCCCTCAGGCAAGGCAAAGTTGACTATAGTAGGATTTAACTAAGTCATTTGTAGTTATGCCTGTAGCTTTTCAACTGTTTCGATTCTTACGCAACCGGTTCTTACGCATCCTTAGATTCTGAAAATAAATATCTTGGGTTGGTAAGTATGGCGTGTCAAATGTTGCAATATTCACAAAAAAATAAAATATATGTTCATACAGTTAAATATATATGCATAAAACATAAATAATTGTACTTAAACCAAATATTTCTTAATAAAAACAAATCATTATTCATAAAAAAATATATGTTCATAAAAGTAATATAATTGTTCATAACAGTAAAATATATGTTCATAAATTAAAATAATTGTTCATAAAAGTAAGATAATATATGTTCTAAAAAAAGTTTATAAAACTAGAATAATTGTTCATAATAGTTATCAAAGGTACCAGGATTATAATTTATTACGCCAGACGAGCGTTTCGTCTACATAAGACTCATCAGTGACGTTCAGGTTAAAATAGTTGTAAAGCCAAACAAGTACAAAGTTGAAGAGCATTGAGGACCAAAAATTCCAAAAAGTTGTGCCAAATACGGCTAAGGTAATCTATTCTTGGGATCAGAAAATCCTTAGTTTTTCAAAAAATTCAAAGTTTTGTAACAGAAAATTTATAAAAATGATCACATAATTGATATTCGTGTCAACACCGAAGTGCTGACTACTGGGCCGGTGATACCCTCGGGAACGAAACGTCCACCAGCAGTGGCATCCACCCAGGTACCAGGAAAACTGAGTAAAATATTTTTTCATAAAAGTAAAACAATTGTTCATAAAAGTAAATTGTTCATAAAAGTAAAATAATTGTTCGTAAAAGTAAGATAATACTCTGAAACCGGACCGGACTTCAGACTAGACAAGGACTGAGAAAATTATGTGGAGAAAGTTGCCAAATGTACTAGCATTAGGCTCTCCTTCTGTGTGACCTACTGAGGGAATATTTGGAGCATTGGAATTAGATGGATGATAATAAATATAGAGATCTATAAAAAGGACCAATAAACAAATTTGATATATATACCGAAAGTCTAAAATAGACGATACTGCACAGATAAGGAAATAAAATTATGAAAATCATAAGATTTGCGCATCGGCACTAGTATAAATATATATAGTAATTATACACGAGGATAATGTTAAAAAAATGGGTTGACAAATATTTTGGCTGAATAGAAAGCCTTCGTCAGTGTCAATATTTTTTATTTTTTTTTTTGAAAAATATATGTTTTTTTTATACTATATATATTTAATTTTATTTCTAGTAATTTGAAGATTATTTACATATTTGTAAGATCATATGAAACACATAAAAAATGTTAGGAAAATTCCTGAAGACGATATCAAGTTTCCATAAATGAAAATAATTATTTGATAAAACTATTTCTTTCAGTAAAAACGAATTTATCAAATATTGAATAATCGAGTACGGATTGTGACATAAATTCATCCCGTATTTGACGTTTTTTCATAACAGAATTATATACTTTAAGTCGGCCGGGGTCACTGAAACAAGCTCATCCCGGACTGATCTTTATGTATTGAGCGAAGAATGTTATGTAAGCCCGAACTAAAGAGTACACGAAATAAATACACATCAACAAATGTAACTGTAATTTTTATAACATGTTTAAATATAATACTGGCATGCAGTATGTTTGGAAGACAACTCCAGTAAAAAGAAATTGAAATACCTTCAAATATGTAGTACAACTGTACCCATCAGTAATGCCGCAATAATAACTGTGTACCGGGAAAATCCCAACTGATATGAAAACCAGAAAAATAAAGAGCGGACTAGTAACACAGACATATATGCTACTATCGTGCCTGTGAATGCAGTATTATAGTATAATACAACAAAGGCGAAGGTGGTATAAATAACAAATAAAAATCCTGTGCCTGTTAATCTTATTTTTATTTACTAGACAGATTTTGAAAACATCATAAAAATCTTAATAGTATTTTTCGTAATCCAATCATTTTTTACATTGAACTTTTAAACTTTATAAAATAAACTGTTTAATCTTTTTATCGAAAAGGAACATAGAAATAATTCATTTTTTCTGTCTTCTCTTTGTGAGTACACCCATTTTAACTTTTGAAATATTGTATCCAACCCTCATTTAAAGACTAATACTATTTATAAAGCATTATAATCTAATCAAATGAGAGGCGGGGAGGATTGTAACAACTTACGTATTTACAAGTGTACTAGCAAAGGATATAGTATCGTTCAGATCAAAAAGTGTACTAGCAACTGACAAACACATCTAGCGGATCTACATATGGACTTACAACTGGCAAAAACATCTTGCGGACCTGCAAATGTACTACTAGCAACTGACAAAAACATCATGCTGATCTACAAATGTACTAGCTATCGAAAAAAACACCATGTGGAATTGATACAGGCACACTAGCAACCCATGAAAAACACCATGTGTATTTAATACAAGCGCAATGTTTAGCAACCCATGAAAAACACCATGTGGATTTTAAAATACATGCTCACTAGCAACTCATGAAAAACACCATGTGGGTTTAATACAAGCGCACTAGCAACCCATGAAAAACACTATGTGGATCTACAATTGCACTAGCAAACCGTAAAAAACATCAAGCTGATTTACGACATAAACGACCTCCGATTCTCTAAAATATACCAAAACCGGCAAAAATACTAATACTCAGCGGACCTACAAATATACGGATAAATTCAAAACACCCGGCCATTGGGTTATCGCGAGTTGTACAAAAACACAAAAACACCGAGCAGATCCACAATTTGTCTACAATATGTAAGTCTATAAGCTTACCAAAATTATAAAATTGAGAATGGAAATGGGGAATGTGTCAAATAGACAACAACTAGACCAAAGAGTGGAAAACAACCAGCCGAAGTCCACCAATGGGTCTTCAATACTGTGAAAAAATCCCGCACCCCGGGGCGTTCTTCCGCTGGCCCCTAAACAAACTGTGTACTAGTTTAATGATAATGGAAGTCATACTCAACTCCGAACTTTAAAAGAAACTAAAATTATAAATCATACAAGACTAACAGTACCCAGAGGCACCTGGCTTGGGACAGGCGCAAAATTGCGGCGGGTTAAACACGTTTTTTGAGATCTCAACCCTCCCCTTATACCTCTAGCAAATGTAAAAAAAAAAAACATACATTTTGTAAAAAATGAAAGACAATGAAGGGATGATTTTACTAAAAGGCATAATAGTTCTTATCAACTTTGCAGTTTTCAAATACATTTTTTTTTGGTAATAAACTTTTCAAAATCATAAACACTAACACCGAAATATTTTATTTTCAAAGTGTTTTCTTCTATTTTCAGGGAAATTCCAGATTAGCAACTTATTTGTTGTCTTTATAGTATATGGTAAGCAGTTAGAACAGTTTCATTTTACGCGTGTTCTTTTTTCATAAATTGTAGTCCCCTTTTACGGATTAACAGCATAAATTTTCTTCAATATTGCATTGTAGCTAAATATCACTATGGTATTCTATAATTCGTTTTATTTTTTCAGAACTTTATATGAATACAAATATGGGACACATTTTGATTTCAAACTAGATAAAACCAGCAATTTATATTTGTTTAAAAATTGAATAAAGAAGAAAACACCGACTAATAAGAGATCAAAGACTGGATTCTCATGATATTACATTTTTTATTGCTTGTGTTTTTGGGGTCTGTAATTGCGATGTTATGAAATGTAGTTAGATCCTCGTTTCTAAACTAAAATGAGTTTTATTGTTTTGCTTGCTGACTATTTGGTGTTAATCCAACATGATATGTAAACCTGTATATTTTAAACTTATACATTTTAAAAAGATGTGCAAGATTTACAGCATGTTTGCCTTTTAATTGATGTAAGTCTTCCTCTACAGATTCATGCATGGTAGTTTTGACCTCAGCATACTGCCATTGGCCATCTAAAACAACCGTACCACCTCCGGAGGAAAACTGTATGCAACCCGTGATGGACCGGAATCAACAATGGTTAACCTGTGCTGCAATTGAAGAAGAAGCTGCATGTAACAGTATGACGAATCCACAATGTACTTTCGAAAATGCCCTGTCAGTCTGCTTTTTAGCTGAACCACTCCCAGTTATTTGATTAAACAATATAACATGTAAAGACTTACATTATTCAGATATGTGACAAGATCTTCTTTTACAATGACCAAGGTTTCTAGAATGAAAGTCTCGATTACTTGACCAATTGTTGAGAACAAGACAGCTGTTTAACTACATTTATATTTAGAATCAAATTAATTATTCAACATCTAAAATATGAATTATATATAATCATGTAGTATGTTGATATATGTGAATAACTTATTTGTTTGTGTTTTTCAAGTTTAGATTGACAGTTTATTTTGATTTTAGGGTTCTAGTTGCAAACATACTTTGAAGAGAAAGTGCGTACAATGAATGTTTTAATTTCACGAAGGCATGGAAAATATTGACTCGATAGTTAACAAGTTAGTTCTTAACAAAATATGCAATTTAAACATAAAATACCACTGAATATGTTAAAATGCCAAATATGTAAAAGATGCACATTGAAATGACGGACAGTTAGTAAAATGTAATTTGTATTGTTGATGTCTGGTTTTTGAGTGAATGTGATTTGCAAAAAAAAAAAAATACATTATTTCAATCAAGGCAAAGGCACCAATGAATTTCCCTTAATGTTGATATAAACAAGATGCATTTAGTGAATGGTTTCTTATGCGATTAGCCTATTGAAGATACCATTCATTACTTTCTTCACTGCCGATTACAATATAACAAAAGAACATCTCTGGTCAATGATCTTTAGAATATGAACAAACACCGTTGATATTGGAACGTTTTTGTTTGGAAAAGATGCATATAATTACGAGCCTAACTCTAAAAAAAAATATGCACACTTCAATTCGTTGTTTCATTTAACAGTCGAAAAGATTATAACAATCCATGTTATTTTTAAAAACCTTTTATTAGATATATAAAAAAAAAAGCAAAATAAGGAAGCAAAGAACAGAATAAAATGATTAATTCCATTCTCTTGGGAAATGGTACTTTTACTTTTAATAATTGAAGAAAACGTTATTGGTCAGTGAACATATACATTCAATTGATAAATGAATTAAGAATAGTCTTGTAAAGATCTCATTCAAATGAACCCATCATATATATCATGATTAAATATAGCACGCCAGTTGCGCACTTCGTCCATGCACAAAATACCTACTAGTGACACTCGAACCTAAATAGTCAAGAACTTAGCACGAAGTCGAAGTGCACCGAAGACCCAAAATTCAAAAAATTCTAAGGCAAGGATTGAATAGTAATATACAAATCCTTGTCTAAGTCAGCACTCGATGTATACATAAGGGAGATAACTCTATAACTCAGTGCGGTGTTATTTCCATCACTACTTTTAACTATTTACGTGAAAAATAATTAAAATTATTTGTGGTTCTCAAAACTTAAGTTAAATTGTTGGCTCAAGCGTACCACTTAAATTTTTTTTTAAATTATGACCTATACCATGAAGTCTGAAAAGAAATCCTCCAACAAATATATTAAAGATATGTTGTTTTTTTTTGTTTTTTTTTTGTTTTTTTTTTAAATCTGTTGGAACTTACAATAAACTGAAATATAACGAACAGCTTAAAAATATAAGTCGATATTCAAATGAGAATCTGTTACTTTGTTTTGCTTGTTGATCACGTCAATCCAACAGTAAAACATTGCTTGTTCATTATATATACATCTTATAAAAAGTACTTGCGCATCAAGACGAAACAGGATACTTATCTAAACTCAGTGGTAAGTGTTTTGTTATTTGTTCTTTAAAAATAGATATAATACATTCAAAGTCAAACAGTTATTGTTAAAAGAGATGTTTCCTTTCTAGAAAAATTTCCTGATAAATGTTATCATTTATGAAAATGGTATTGGTTAAAACCACGATGCCATCAACACTTTTAAAACATTTAGTACCTTTAGTATGAAATGATTTATGCTCACATTTGATTTACTAAATACTGGATTTGACTAGCAGGCAATATAAAAAAAAAACAGATGCTGCAGAAAATTAACAACCGTATGAAACATCTCAATATAATGGAATTTTAAACGACTGTCATACAAGCGTTGAAGTGAGAGGTTTTTATAACACGCTAGCTATAAATATGCTTAGATTTTGTTTCTTGTTTATTTCCGTGCATTTCTGTATAGAATTGTTTTCGAGTTGTCCTTTCTAAAGAATGCGCTAATACACTTTGACCGTCAGTCCGTTCTCGTATAAGATTAACGTTTTGAGAGAATGAAGTTTCCTACGAGTTCAGGTCATTTAAACAACTTCAAACTAAGAACAAATGTTCATTATTAATATTATTTGAACTTATATATAAATGCCAAAATAAAGTTTTGAGTCCTATTTTGAGACTCACTGAGAAATGTATTCATGTTATTTTTATTTGTACTGTGGAATGTGTCGTTAGATATCCACTCAAATTTACAAATAAAACAGGATGGTCTTTAGTTTCAAATTCTATGTAATGACGTTGCATGTGTATCATATTTTTACTTTGCCGTATTTCCTTCATTGTCTTTGTATTATTATTTTTTTTTGTCGTATGACTCGGTATTTGTTTATCGGGATTTTGGCTTTGGTCGTTTCCTTACGCGGCTGAGTCGAGAGTTGAAAATCGGACATGGCTTTTTATCTTTTTTATTGTGATGTTTTAATTTTGTATACCCTTATATTTATATTTTACTTAAGTTGTACTTTATCGGAAGAGTTTATTCGTCATTATGTTTTACTATATCAACTACAGAGACAATTTTGCCGTTTATCATCTTTGATATATTTATTTTTATGTTTGTTTGGATTTTTCAAGTATGTTATGTTGTTTATCTATATTTTGTGTTTTATTACATAACTTTGCTACAGGATGCCAATTATTGTCACATTAACCAATGATGTCTGTTTGGGTTGCTCACACAATTTTGTCAATACAACTGAATTATTAAGTGAGAGGTTTTAAATTGGCTATCTATAAAACCAGGTTTAATTCACAATTTTTCGAGAAAAAAAAATCTGTATCCAGAAATGAATATAACAGATGTTTTACGGTTTGTTTCGTTGGTTGGTATAGTTTTTTTTTTGTTATGTCAGGTTTAATGGATTTCCCGCGTTTTTAATTATGAATTTCACCTTAGAGATCGGTATTTTTGTTGATATATGTTTTGGCTACTCACATCTTTACTGTACTGATTGTTTGACTGGTTGTTGGTTGCTCAACGTTCAGTGACAAATATGTCATGCATGTTTTGTACGACTTACTGTTCTATATTCTATATCTAGGATTTAAAATATGAGTGGTATTTTTAAACTATTCAAACTTTAAGAACAGATATTGTATACACTGTATGTGATTTATTTGCCTCGTGTTATCACTATCTATTTTCAGTATAGTTAAAAGCAAGATGGGTTCAAAACTTGTTTTCAGCATCATGTTTTGCGGTTAGTATTTTCTTTGAATAAACACATTCGAGTCAGTTACTGAAATAAAACGTATATTTTTTATGCAATCATAAATTAGTATACATTAAATTAAGGCTGAATTCTGAGAGATAAATGGTAATGATTGTTTTATGCGTAAATTGTTCGGTTTTGTTTTCTCTCTCGTAAAATAAGATACAATACTGTTATCAAGAAATGAATTTTACAGAATAAACTATGATTTTTAAAAGGTACGCAATGTGACGATCCTATGGGTTATTATGTAATCTTTTATGTAAACAGAGCAATGAAATATTTTATCAATTCCGAAATATACATCAAATTGAAATAATTGTAAATGCATTTAAAACATGCAAATATAAAAAAAAAAAGTTCCATAATTTTCATATAATTGCTATTTCTCTAAACTTTTGGCTGCCATTTTCACTTGACATTTTTTTAATCTAGTTTATCTATTACAGTTTTGTTTCATCTGGCCATGACATTTCCTCCGAATCCACCTGTCGTACCAGTCAGGAAATTCTGTAAATCCTGTAATCAAAGTTTGGAAGAGAGGAACATTGCATGGGAAACATGCACTAGCATCCTAGATCAAGCTGAGTGTAATATGAATCCGTCATGCATCTTTGGTCAATATATTTGTTTCTTGGATTTGAACAGTGTGAAATAAAATGAAATTCTGATTTATTTGTCATTTAAATATATAAAAAATATATATATGAACTTAATGGATTTCAATTGCACACACACAGCAATATGAAAAAAAGATAAAAAAAACCTTTAGTTGGCATGTTCACATTTTTGGGGAATTATAGTAATCAACCAAATGTTGTTGACCTTAAATTGTTTTCATCTTTTCTGTTGGAATTAACTGAAAGTTTTTCACTAGCAATTATGCTCCTTGTCATTTCAAAATAGTAAAATCTACATCACAGACGCACAAAAGAGCGACAAAGGGCACGGGTAGAATGATATGCAACGTTCACGCAATGAAAGGGACAATAGTTTATATGGGTCCCTCATCAATTGTAAAACCTCTTCATTCAATGTAATGTTAATTTCAATCAATGAATGAAAAGGAGGTCTTAGCAACAATCTTACTTCATAATGTTGTACTGTTAAACCACTGTCCAATTAAGGTTAGGGGAAGGGTTGGCATCCGGCTTACATGTTTAACACTATCACATTCTGTATGTATGTACCTGCCCCAGTCATGAGCCTGTAATTCGATTGTTGGCGTTTGTTGCTGTGTTCCATATTTGTTTTTCGTTTATTTTTTTTAAACATTAATTAGGACTTTAGTTTTCTCGTTTGAATTGTTTTACATTTGTCATTTCGGGGCATTTTATAGCTGACTATGTATGCGATATGGGCATTGTTAACTGTTGAATGCCGTATGATGACCTATAAATGTTAATTTCTGTGTCATTTGGTATCTTGCGAAGCGATTTCCCATTGGCAACCATACTACATTTATTTTTATATGTTAGACTCAGATCGACGTCCGGTCTCTAATCGACGTCCGTTTCCTGAAATCGACGTCCAACGGCCTGACGTCACGTTCTCAAATCAATGTCAATTATAGAATAAATAATCGAAGAATTCAAATAGAGAAAAATATTCAACGAGTGACCGAACAACACATTAGTTCACGAATGCGCGTTGCGCATGAGTTAATTATCAGTGTTGTTCGGTCATGAGTTGAATATTTTCGATATTTTAATTCTTTGATTAATTACATTTTTATTAGGGACTAAACAATTTGTACTTTTTTATTATTTGATATTATGCTCGTCTTTCAAATAGGAAAATATATTTAGATAATCACAAAACGTTCACAGTAGAGATCAGTAGATATCAACAGATGAAGTAGTCACTGGAAAAAGTAAAATGTACGGAAACGTCGCCATGCGAAGTCCACAAGAAGTCATCTTTTAAAAATGAGCAAATAAAATATGTTACGAGCATCCATTTCTTATCAAATGAATAGTAAGCATAGACTAATGTCAAATTATTCTAAATATTTGAAGAAATATAATAAAACATCTGGGTTTTTTTTCGATTTTTAAGGATGTGAATTTAAGCATGGATGCAATTTGGGTACTCGTCATTTCAGAATCATGGATCGTTTGGGGGTCGGTTAAAACCCATTTTCCTATGATTCAAAATGCATTCAAAATTTAATTGGTGGGACTATTATATAGTAAATACGGAAACATCTACAAAATAAATACAAAATGGAAACTTTTGATTTGATCAATAAACGTATGTGAAAAACCCGTTAAAATAGGTGCAGTTTGGGTACCGTCATGTTACATGCGTAGTAATATTTTGGTGAAAGATGTTCATATTCTCGACCTACGAGAAAATAAATGTGGGTATACATTGTACAACAATGAGACAACAACCCAAAAACAAAGATAATCGAAATACATCTAGACGGCAGTATACAGACTCAAACAAAAGAAAGAAAAAAAACGTAGATCTACGGCTAATTGTTGAAAAGTATTATGATTTGGTCTTATAATTTCCGTTAAACGAATTTTAGTTTTATGTTTAACCCATCCTTTAATAAAGATGTGAATTCACTACAACAAAAGTCCATAAACCGGACGTCGATTTGAGAAGTCAAAAATTGGACGTCGATTTGCAACAAAAGTCCATAAAACGGACGTCGAGGGAGTCAAAAATTAGAAGCCTCGATTTGAGTTTTGAGGTACATAAAATTGGCCGTCGATTTGGAATGTTATTTTATTGTGATGTCAGATTTGGACGTCGATTTGAGGAACGGACGTCGATTAGAGACCGGACGTCGATCTGAGTCTTACATATATGGACGATGCCTCTCTCCTTCTCTTTTTGTTTGGGCTATAATTTAATTTTCAAATGAATTTGTTAAAAAACATGTTTGTGTCATTGTAAGGCTACATTAAATTGGAGTGGGTAAATTAGTGGTATGACATCTTAAGTAGTAGTATAAGCAGTCTGACACCTTAAGTAGAGGTATAAGCAGTCAGACAAACTTTATGATTTTACATTGATCATTTGAAGTCGCCAGTCTTTTAAACAAAACTGAGTATCTTTAATTCTATATAAATCAGTTTACAATAAAATTATTTTTATTAAATCTAATAATATTCCATTAAATAATGGAAACAAAATATGATAATGCACTATCGGAATCAATGTATCATCCCGGTACCCAAGATAATCAGGGTGTAGCTTGAAATGTACTGATATTGAAAACACACGGCATTCCCCTTGGCTGTAAGACAAAACAGTTGGGGTCGCTGACACATAATGGCCCTAAATTAATGGCCATGCAAGTTCTCCATGCTGTACCTAAATCCGTAAGCTGTTGAGTGCAGTCCAGCGGGTTCTGTATGTAGCCTGACGTCCTATAGGTCGGAGCGATTGACGCCTTGATATACCTATACATATCAAATGCTGAGGTGTGCGTACACAACTGTAATATCAGAGTAGGCAGCGCTGTAAATAATCAAAACGTGTAATTAAGAATCACCGATTACAATTTGATCTTACGTGAACTAAAGTTTCAAGACTAACAATTAAAAGATATAAGAAAAAAGTTTTTCATACAAAAGTAGGAATATATAATATTTTGATCCAAATCGGTCAGTTCTGAACATAACATACTCAGTTTATTACAAAGTATTCTGCAGATATTATGCCCACTTTCTCATCACGAGGTATTCTGCAGATATTACTATCTTTTTCTCATAAACAGGTGTAATGCAGATGTCATGCAAACTTTCTCATAACGAGATATTATGCAGATATCATGCCAATTTTCTCATTACAATGTGTTATGCATATGTCATGTCAACTTTTAAATGACGAGGTTTTAATTTATACATAGCTTAATGTCATTCTCACTTTCTTATTACGAGGTATTATTGAGACATCATACCTACATTGTATTATCTCATTACGAAGTAATATGCAGATGTCCTACTCACTTTCTTGTTGCGAGTTATTATTGAGATATCATACACATTGTCTCATTACAAAGTAATATGCAGATGTCCTATTCACTTTCTTGTTACGAGGTATTATTGAGATATCACACCCATTATCTCATTATGAAGTAATATGCAGGTGCTCTACTCTCTTTCTTATTACGAGGTATTATTGAGACATCATACCCATTATCTCATTACGAAGTAACATGCAGGTGCTCTACTCTCTTTCTTATTACTCTACTCTCTTTCTTATTACGAGGTATTATTGAGACATCATACCCATTATCTCATTATGAAGTAATATGCAGATGTTCTACTCACTTTCTTGTTACGAGGTATTATTGAGATATCATACACATTATCTCATTACGAAGTAATATGCAGATTTTTAATAACACGGTGGTTACAAACAAATCTTAAAGGTTTCAACAGACGATTAAATGGATAATGAACGATTCTAATTTATTCCATACAACACATTTAAAGCTAACAAACTGTTATTGTTGGCATTTGTTTTTAATAGACCTATGGAAGTTGGTTCATAATACTAACAGTATTGAAGACGTGATCACTTTTATAGGCCACTAGTCTAAAAATCACATGTTAAGATAATCGCTAAGATAAATTCGTTACATAGTGTGCTAGTGACCTAATACGATATATATGGGGTCAGTAAATTCCATATATAAAGGCAACAGTAGTATACCGCTGTTCAAACTCATAAATCCATGGACAAAAAACAAAATCGGGGTAACAAACTAAAACTGAGGGAAATGCATATAACATATAACGTATACTGTCACAAGCGCACTATGTAACTAATAAGATCGGGCTGCATTTAGATCCTACTGTCGCTCTAAGTCTCAAAATATTTATTGTTAAAAAGTCAACTTACTGCTTCTTATCATCCCCTTCTAATTCTTTATTTTTTTTCGAGTCCCTCACCACTTTTTCGAAAAAAAAGAGTTTTGGATCCGTCCATGATTGGAAGGTCTTGCTCGCGAAATAAATAAAAAGGTAACTGGTAAAACTTCTCTTTGTACTTGTAGATTCAGTTAATAGAATCATGCATGAGCGCTAGTTAAATTATCGAAACTTACCTAAATTTCCTATAATACTCCTTTCATTGATAGGAACATTTCTTGATGAAATCAAATAAATAAGGCAAAAGAAACACAAGTGTGATATTCCCATCTGAAAAATATTGCTTGGAATTTACAATTCAAATTTCTTTTTTCTTTTCTTTTAAATAAATCAGATTTTACCGAAATTTTAAAATGAAAGTCTAAATAGTCAATAAGGTGAACAATTTCAATGAAAAATGAAGCAGATGATAATAACCATTTAGTTCTAGATCTTCCTGCTGACTTTACACAGGATCCTCTAATCTACAGACAACTTCTTTTTAAATCATACAAAATGTATCCGAATGAGAAAGATAGTATACTCTACAACTACCAACAGAGTGAGACATGAGATATTCTTTGATACAGTAATAATAAAGTTTCGTGTCTCTGTTCTACTGTTACCTATTTATGTTGTTATTACAGAGCTAAATTCTTTTTTGAAACGATTTTTATCTGTGAGTTTGAATTTCCCTCTGATATGTTTTCATCCTCTTTTATTGCACATTCTCTTGATTATTTTTTTGTTTTGTTATCCCAGTGGTAGAGATTAAAGAAGAAATCTAAAACTGCATATTCGTGTACCGTCTTCAGCCAGGAATTGAAGTGTTGTCATATTAAACTGTTTTGTTTCCTACTGAGTATTTTGTATTGATGGCAGTTCTTTAATATTATATTTCATGCGACTGTAATGCAAGTGAGATGTTTGGCTAGCTATAAAACCAGGTTTTATCCACCATTTTCTTCGTAAGAAAATGCCTGTACAAAAGTCTTGAATATGACAAATGTAATTCATTCGTTTGAATGATGTGTTTGAGCTTTTGATTTTGACATTTGGTTACGGACTTTCCATTTTGAATTTTCCTCGCAGATCGATAGTTTTGTTATTTTACCTTTTCTTCACAACTTTTCTACACTCTATGTGATCAAAGCTTCACATACAGTATATTTTAATCATACCACACGGTTGAAGATATCTTTATTTATTTTTGTTGGGTTATTTTCTAATTAACCTTTACCAAGCAACTTCAGTTATTCATATTTACCTTGCTATACATAAATGGTTTGATCTGTGAACGCTAAGAGACTGTCCATTGAATGGACGTTTTTGTAAACACTCAGAGAGTGACCTTAGTTTGACTTCGTTACATTATTACTAAGTTTTTGAGTGTGATGTTTTTGTAATTTTTATGAACTACTAACCTCGCTGACTGTCTCCCATCTGTCATAAAGTTGAAGCACTGGACAGTATAATGTCAATAAGGACATTTACCCCAAAAAAGATGCATTTTCGACTGATATTAATCCTATGATCAGCTTGAAAACAAGTGCATGGGAACTAGGTTTTTTTCTCTACTTTTAAAAACCAATTTGAAAACATGACTTTCCAAAGAATTAGTACACAAAACAAATCATGCTTTTTGTAAAGAAGATATTCCAAATGGAAGGTTTTTACAAAATCCGCTCCTTTTATTTTTTGTAATAAAAAAAATTAGGTGTGTCTGTCCAAATGATAGTCATATCCAAAAAAACCTACCTTTTATGTCTAAAATATCGACCTCATTGTCTCTAAAAGTTCTATATTTCAATCTAGTCATAAAAATATCACCAAATCTAATCACAATACAAGACAAGAACAGACAGGCATATCGGTCTATTAATGTTGTCTCTAATACCTAAAAGTCTTAAATTACAATGAATCTTTGTTTTTGCTTTGGAACCCGATTGTCGAAAAAAATATCTAAAAATTAATTAAGCCGTTTCAATGCAAGAAAGAGTCTGGGAAACGCTCAGAATGCACGATTTTGCGTTATTTTTCTCAGAGCTTCTGGGACCCCTCGCCCAAATTTTTTCGCCTCGCTCCTCCCGGCGAATATATTTTGCCTCACTTTTAAAAGAGGCTATTTACGGCCCTGCCTTGGAACAATTAACCCCAAGCTCAATCCCAGCCTTTCCATTGTCACGTTAGTACATGTATATGGAACCTTGCTCATATCCAACTATATCGGTCATCACGTGACTATTACACTTAAGTTGTATATTATTAATGGCCGATTGATTATCAATGAAAGTGAACGGGGTACATAGATAAAACGGTCATAACTTTTTTGTTATAATGTATATTTTCCCTCCCAACCCCGCCTTTAACATTTAATAATTTTTTACAATTAAATATGTTTTAAGTTTCAGTTCAGAAATATGATTTCGTGCTTCGAAATAAGTTTGAAAATTGAGGTGACATAGCCACACAGCCTCAGTGAACAATTTAAGAGAGATCCATACACTTTAAAACACAAGTCATTGTCTGGAAACTAGAAAAATGCTTGTTGTTACCCCTTTTTGGCCCCTAATTCCTGCATGAATAGGGCAATAACCCCCCAACTCAATCCCAGCCTTCTTTTTTGTGATTTGTGATTTGGAACTTTGTGGTACAATGTCAGAGAAATCCATACACTTACACACAAGTTATTGTCAAGAAACTACAGAAATGCTTGCTTTTGGCCCTTAATTAATTCCTACACTGTTGACACCATAACCCCCAAAAGGAATCCAAACCTTCTACTTGTGGTATCAAACATTGTGGTACAATTTCAGAGCAATTGAAATACTTATACACAAGTAATTATCCTGAAAGTAGAAAATACTTATTTTTTACCCTTTTGGGCCCCTAATTACTAAACGGTTAGGACCATCCTGAAAATCAACCCAAACCTTCCTTGTGTGGTATTGAACCTTGTTATTAAATTTCAAAGAGATCCATTCACATAAACTAAAGTTATTGCCCAGACACCAAATGTGTCTCCGCCAAACGACGACGCATACAACATCATACCATTATATGATCAAAAAAAAAAAATAATCTTGCAGTCATATAAAAATCACCAATTTAAAATAAGATGAATTGCATGAAAACTTTAGTGGTTGATACAAATGTATGAGATGACCATATTGCCGAAACCAAAATCTTATCCTAACCATTTTAACACTAGATTTATCACATTTTCAATATGTTCTGCCAATCCAAACATTTATGCTTTTCTTTTTTGTTGTTGTTGTTGCGGCTCCAAAATCTGCTGTCAGTGTATGTCAAATGATGGAAAATAGGTATTGTGACCAACTGGTGTCTTATTATTTCTAAGGATATATTCTCAAGATAGTTTCGGTGAATATTTGACATTCACTTAAAATATATAACCCAGAAACTAAATCTGTTTAACCCAATTTCCGTCTTTCCATTGTTGAAGTGACCTGAACCATGCCTGAACCAAACTGCTGACCATTCAATTTGTTTGGGCTATTACTGATGTTAATATTTGACATGATTCTTGTTAAACATCTATGAGAAATTATGGTGCAAGAACACTTTCAATTTAATTTTTTAGAACATTTACATTAAAAAAAATCATAATAAATGAAAACATGTTAAATAATTTCATGCATCCAAAGTGCTTTTCTGTATTTACTTTCATCAGAAATGCTCAGAGCCAAATATTTGGAAGCCGAGGTTGTATAAGAACCGAGACAGTTGAAGAGCTGTGACAAAAAACCCTAATAAATAGCTAAATCTATCTAAGGTCACTTTTGCCTGAGGTATTTGAATTAGTTTATTTATAACATGAGACATTTTAGAAAGATTAGTTATAAATCATGTCAGCACTGAAGTACTGACTACTGAGCTTATGATATCCTTTGGAACATTTCTGATGTAAACTTTTGACATGTAAGTGCTTAACTTATCAATTTTCCATATTATCTTGCATAAATATTTCCAAGGGCATATCTCCCCGCTATGCTGATTTCTATATGAATGCACCTCTGGCTTAGCTCACCCAAAAATAAAGTATCAGTCCTGAATTTTGAATTTATAGCAAATAGTTAAAATATACACAAGTATAAACCAGATGCTCCGCAGGGCGTAGCTTTATACGACCGCAGAGGTTGAACCCTGAACGGTTAGGGCAAGTATGGACACAACATTCAAGCTGGATTCAGCTCTAAATTTTGATTGTGATTAAATAGTTGACACAGCATAGGTTTCTGACACAGAATGAATGTGTTCTAATGAACTTAAAATTTTTGTTTCTCTTAGAGCAATTCACTATGCTGTTGAATATTAATCCTCTCAAAAAAATGTTTGAAGAAATTTTCTTTTTTATTTATGAAATTTCAAATGAGAAAAATTGAACCCAATTTTTTTAATCACATCCCCCTTTCCCTTATTCCAAAACTAATCTCAATTAAAATTTCTAATGGAGTTTGCAACAATAACTACTCATTTAAATACATCATAAAATATTAAGATGTAAAAAAACTGCTTGTTATCACTGAATGGTAAAGATTATTTTAATTTATCAGTTGGTAGTAAAAAGTGAATATACATTGTATATTGTATATAACAAAGATTTAAGTTGATTCTGGACAAAGAAGGATAACTCCAATTAAAAAAAATCTTGCTATTGCACAATATTTTGCAATTAGATATTTCTTGCTTACTATTCTGGACAAAGAAAGATAACTCTAATTAAAAAAAAATTTGATATTTCACAATATTGTGCAATTAGATATTTTTTGCCATTGCGCAATACTGTGCAATTGAAAAGACTTGCTATTGCACAATTCTTAATATAATAATTTTAGATCCTGATTTGGACCAACTTGAAAACTGGGCCCATAATAAAAAATCTAAGTACATTTTTGGATTCAGCATATCAAAGAACTTCAAGATTTCAATTTTTGTTAAAATCAGACTAAGTTTAATTTTGGACCCTTTGGACTTTAGTGTAGACCAATTTGAAAACAGGACCAAAAATGAAGAATCTACATACACAGTTAGATTTGGTATATCAAAGAACCCCATTTATTCAATTTTTGATGAAATCAAACAAAGTTTAATTTTGGACCCCGATTTGGACCAACTTGAAAACTGGGCCAATAATCAAGAATCTAAGTACATTTTTAGATTCAGCATATCAAAGAACCTAACTGATTCATTTTTTGTCAAAATCAAACTAAGTTTAATTTTGGACCCTTTGGACCTTAATGTAGACCAATTTGAAAACGGGACCAAAAGTTAAGAATCTACATACACAGTCATGACAGTTAGAATCAGCATATCAAAGAACCCCAATTATTCAATTTTGATGAAATCAAACAAAAGTTTAATTTTGGACCCTTTGGGCCCCTTATTATGTTGGGACCAAAACTCCCAAAATCAAACCCAACCTTTCTTTAATGGTCATAAACCTTGTGTTTAAATTTCATAGATTTCTATTTACTTATACTAACGTTATGGTGCGAAAACCAAGAAAAATGCTTATTTGGGTCCCTTTTTGGCCCCTAATTCCTAAACTGTTGGGACCTAAACTCCCAAAATCAATACCAACCTTCCTTTTGTAGTCATTAACATTGTGTTTAAATTTCATTGATTTCTATTTACTTAAACTAATGTTATTGTGCGAAAACCAAGAATAATGCTTATTTGGGCCCTTTTTTGGCCCCTAATTCCTAAACTGTTGAGACCAAAACTCCCAAAATCAATCCCAACCGTTCTTTTGTGGTCATAAACCTTGTGTCAAAATTTCATAGATTTCTATTTACTTAAACTAAAGTTATAGTGCGAAAACCAAGAAAATGCTTATTTGGGCCCTTTTTGTGCCCTAATTCCTAAAATGTTGGGACCAAAACTCCCAAAATCAATACCAACCTTCCTTTTGTGGTCATAAACCTTGTGTTAAAATTTCATAGATTTCCATTCACTTTTACTAAAGTTAGAGTGCGAAAACTAAAAGTATTCGGACGCCAGACGACGACGACGACAACGACGACGACGACGACGACGCCGCCGACGCCAACGTGATAGCAATATACGACGAAAATTTTTTCAAAATTTGCGGTCGTATAAAAATATTAAAATCTATGAGAATGTTATGATTTCTTACAATATTGATACACATCAGAGTTTCCAAGTCACTTATCCAAACCAATTTGTGACAGGAACCTTGAGTTCTTGAAATAATAATAAGACGAAACTTAACTTTGGCACAAACTTTAATGAGATCATACAATTTTTAAGCATTACATTAAAATTATAAAAAATAGATTTTCTTTATTAATAAATAACACAATATATTAGGAATGTATCAAGATTTCTGTTATAACAATATCTTTCAATAAATAAATAAGGATTATGTTTTAATATACAGAGCAGGATCAACAATATTTTGTTCTATTACTACCGGTGCTTGAAGCACAGTATTTTACCATTATTTGTTTTACAATTATAAAAACAATTAAAAACATATTTGAGAAATTTCTAAATTCCTATCCATATATCAAGATACCCCAAACTAACTTGAGTGTTAACATACATGAAATTACAATAAGGAGTTCCACACAGTAAGAATAAAAAATATTTCAGTATATTTTAGTATAGTTATAAGTCACAAACAAAAAAATACTCAATACAAGTTTAAAACAGTTTAAATTTAAAACAATTAATGCACTTTTTTTTAAATATTGTTCAAATGCAACAGATGCATCTCTGAAACAGTTGAAAAGACAAAAACAATCACTGGCAGTAAATTAAAATAGTTAAAACATAATTTTTTTTGATAAATTCATAAAGCATTATAATGCCACGAGTCTATGACAATGACCAGCCTTCCTTTTCAGAAGATATCTTTTACCTTAAAACTAACTTCCCAAATTTGAATACATTCTAATTTAAACATCTGATAAATACTTTAAATGAAAACACCTGATCTTGTTTTAAAATTTACATAATTTTTTCATACTGTTTGTTTTCCTTTTTCTTCCTTAATAGACATAAAAATATTTTTGAAATTCTGAAACTCAATGATGGTAGCCTTTTTAAAAATACAAATGAATTTGTATCAAAAAATTAATATATCATTTAAAAGATATGAATTTGTATTAAAAATCAAATTTAACATGTTTACTTACTGATTCATCATTACAATTATTGAAAAAAAACAAGAAAAAAAACAAACAAAAGTTTAATTTTTGAGAAGCTTAGAAATAATTCAAACATTATGTTAGATACTATAACTTGTTGCATGTTAAAACATAGGATTATAAGCATTAGTGATAAATCATTCATAACTGCTTTGTTAATAAGAACACAGAAATATCAGTCTAATAATCTTTCAAAACACTAGTGTTAATAAAGTTATATATAAATAATTTTTTGGGGCATAGTTCTTCAAATATCTTTGCTTAAAACAAGAATATGCCCACTCGCACTAACATTTATTATGTTTAGTGTACCCTGAAATTAAACTAAAAACTCTAATTTGGCATTAAAATTAGAAAGATCATATCAAAGGGAACATGTGAACTACCAGTAAGTTTCTAGTTGAATGAACTTTAACTTTATCAAAAACCACCTTGACAAAAAACATTAACTAAAAACTTAACCTGAAGCGGGACAGATGGACAGACATACCCACGAGCAGACAGACACACAGACCAAAAAAACATCATATCCCTATATGGGGCATAAAAAGTCCTTGTCTTTTCTTCCAGTTTCTTTGAGAACAAATATTTCAATAGTATAATAGTATATAGTACAATAATTCAAATTTGATATGTAAATAATGAGAGTATTAAAAAACATATAATCTACATTAATAACAGATAATTAAGTAATTTTAATGAGTAACCCCACTGCTATAAATAAATACATCACAAACAACAATACATAAATCAAAGAGCTGATAGCTCTGAGGTGGAAGAAGGTGAATAAAAGGTAACTTGAATTACCATAAAAGCAGTCCCACTAACCCAGCCTTCTTTGTTCCATTATCGTTATGACATATTTTTTTTCTTTAAACAAGAATGTGTCATAAGTACATGGATTTCCCATCCGTACAATCATTTTCTATGTTCAGTGGACTGTGAAAATTAGGTAAAATCTTTAATTTGGCAGTAAAATTAGAAGGATCATATCATAAGGAACACAAGAAGCGACAAGAAACTATTTAGCGACAAGAAAACATTTTTTTTAATTATTAAAATGACTTATTGTCGCTTCTTGTCGCTAAACTTATTCTTCTTGTGGCTTCTTGACGCTTCTTGTCGCTAATTAGTGAGACCCGGTTACAAGAAAACAAATAACGTTCATGTAGATGAGATGAAATCTTATAATTTACATAAATAAAAGGGTAAATATTTACGATAGTGATTGTTTTTCAATCCTAATTAACAAATAAATTGATTCAGATTCTTAATCATGTGTAAAAATGGTGTCAGGAATCGGAAGTAGTTATTAAATTGTAATACACAAAAACAAATGCGGCATACAGACGTTCAATGATTTTAAAGTCGGCACCATAGGTCTTCAAAAGACTTGAAGTCTTCTTCCACCAAAAAATCAAAAGAAAAATTAAAAGATTTATCAGTATATAGCCCATCAAAAAGAAGGATGAGTGCTCCAAGTTTCCTTATCACATGAGGTAGCAGGGGGATTACTTCAGGTGTCAAACTATAATGCATACACTATTACATATGTTTTTATTAGGTTAGACATGAAAGATTTCCCTAAAATTCAATCACTTAATGTTCATTCAAAGACCAATTCAGATATTATCTCAACTGAAACACACCTACTTGATGTGTTAAATATGAAATTTATAAGTCAAATGTTAAAAAGGTTCTCACTCAGATGAAAAAGTATCATAATTAATCTATTATTTTGACCTCGAGGTCAAAGATCAAGGTTACATGAAATTCATAATAATATGAAATAGATTGATTGTTGATGTTAATAAATGCCAACTTTAGGACTCTGAACTATATCATAGTGGTCAGTTTTTATAAGTGGAAGCCAGACTAGAGATAATTTTGACCTTGACCATGAAAACTGCCAGTCCTTGTCAATGAAGACAAGTGAGGGGTTGGACCTTTCAACCTAATTATTGAATGACTAGTGGTCATTTTAGATTAACTACTTAGACTGCTCTGCCACTAAGGTCCTCTATGGTCATACACATTCATGCTTAATATCAAAAGTAATACAACTTTTAACCAGATGCTCCGCAGGGCACAGCTTTATACAACCGCAGAGGTCGAACCTTGAACAGTTAGGGCAAGTAAGGACACAACATTTAAGCTTGATACAGCTCTGATTTTGGATTGTGATTAAATAGTTGACACAACATAGGTCTTTGACACAGAATGAATGTGGTCTAAGAACTAAAACTTAAAAACTTTAAAATTTTAAATTGGACATTTACCTATTATGGTCCAATATCCAAAATCTAAATACATGGTTTCAGCATATCATAGAACTCCAAGAACTCAATTTATGATGAAATCAAATAATGTTCAATTTTAGACCCTTTAGACCTCAATGTGGACCAATTTGATAACTGGGCCCAAATATTAAAAATCTAAATACATGGTTAAATTCAGCATATTGAAGAACCCTATATATTCAATTTTAGTTGAAACCCTGATTTGGACCAACTTGAAAACTGGGCCCATTATCAAAAATCTAAGTACATGTTTAGACTCAGCATATCAAAGAACCCCAAGAATTCAATGTTTGTTAAAATCAAACTAAGTTTAATTTTGGACCCTTTAGACCTTAATGTAAAACAATTTGAAAACAGGATCAAAAATTAAGAATCTAAATACAGGGTTAGATTTGGCATATCAAAGAACCCCAATAATTCATTTTTTTATGAAATCAAACAAAGTTTAATTTTGGACCCTTTTGGCCCCTAATTCTTAACTGTTGGGACCAAAACTCCCACAATCAATTTTAACCTTTCTTTTGAGGTCATAAACCTTGTGTTAAAATTTTATAGATTTCTATTTACTCATACTAAAGTGCTTGTGCAAAAACCAAGAAAAATGCTTATTTTGGCCCTTTTTG
The DNA here is from genome assembly GCF_963676685.1 of Mytilus edulis. Classification (NCBI taxonomy): domain Eukaryota; kingdom Metazoa; phylum Mollusca; class Bivalvia; order Mytilida; family Mytilidae; genus Mytilus; species Mytilus edulis. Next base: position 79,117,709 of record NC_092345.1, on the reverse strand, counting down.
GCCCCTTATTCCTAAACTGTTGGGACCAAAACTACCAAAATCAATCCCAACCTTCCTTTTATGGTCATAAACCTTGTGTTTAAATTTCATAGATTTCTATTTTTTTTATACTAAAGTTATAGTGCGAAAACCAAATGTCTTCGGACGACGACGGACGATGACGACGACGCCAACGTCATACCAATATACGACCAAAAAATTTTCAATTTTTGCAGTCGTATAAAAAGCTTAATAACAATGTTAATACACTTTTAAAATATTAAAATATCAATGGTACAATGAAAAACACCTTCATTTTTAATATGATTAAGTTAATGCCATACATGTACAAACTACTAGCATGTACTTGTATACTTATTAACACTATGAGTAAATATAATATCAAACAATATAAACATTCAAGCTGATGCAAGATCTAATTCATGAATAAATGCAATGTATTATACATTTTCTGTATAAATCACAACTGATTTGTTCTTGCAATGCTTTAGAACTACAAATAAAATTGGTAAACACATTCCCTTACCGGTAAGTTTTAGAAAGATTAACCTCAATGTGTATTCCAATGAAATGCAAAAAAAATGTACAATTATTCTTCTTTTATTTAGAAAGCATCTTATTTAAAGCTTTTAAACCTTTTTGATGGAGTTGAATCATTAATTACATTCAGCAATACTCAAATATTGTTCAATTTATTCTATTAATAAATACAAGTTATCAATTTGAACAGTTTTTGACTAGATTTGATAATCTCAGAATTTTTTTTACCCTGTAATTTTGGAACAGTCAAATAAACAAGAAAACAATGGCTTGCTTTTCAAGATATTTAACATTCAAAATCTTTTTGCTGAATGATTTAAAAAAAAAAAAAAAATTATAATGTTATTGAAAAATATCATTAATTTTGACAGGTGTTAAATATATATTAACAAATTATGAGCTAAATAAAATTAAAATAATTTAAATTACATATCTTATAGTAAACTAAAGTAAAGGATTTTGACTACAAATTAAAATAATTATATATATAAACCAGATGCTCGGCAGGGCGTAGCTTTATACGACCGCAGAGGTTGAACCCTGAACGGTTAGGGCAAGTATGGACACAACATTCAAGCTGGATTCAGCTCTAAATTTGGATTGTGATTAAATAGTTGACACAGCATAGGTTTCTGACACAGAATGAATGTGTTCTAATGAACTTAAAATTTTTGTTTCTCTTAGAGCAATTCACTATGCTGTTGAATATTAATCCTCTCAAAAAAATGTTTGAAGAAATTTTCTTTTTTATTTATGAAATTTCAAATGAGAAAAATTGAACCCAATTTTTTTAATCACATCCCCCTTTCCCTTATTCCAAAACTAATCTCAATTAAAATTTCTAATGGAGTTTGCAACAATAACTACTCATTTAAATACATCATAAAATATTAAGATGTAAAAAAACTGCTTGTTATCACTGAATGGTAAAGATTATTTTAATTTATCAGTTGGTAGTAAAAAGTGAATATACATTGTATATTGTATATAACAAAGATTTAAGTTGATTCTGGACAAAGAAAGATAACTCCAATTAAAAAAAAATCTTGCTATTGCACAATATTTTGCAATTAGATATTTCTTGCTTACTATTCTGGACAAAGAAAGATAACTCTAATTAAAAAAAAAATTGATATTTCACAATATTGTGCAATTAGATATTTCTTGCCATTGCGCAATACTGTGCAATTGAAAAGACTTGCTATTGCACAATACTTAATATAATAATTTTAGATCCTGATTTGGACCAACTTGAAAACTGGGCCCATAATAAAAAATCTAAGTACATTTTTGGATTCAGCATATCAAAGAACTTCAAGATTTCAATTTTTGTTAAAATCAGACTAAGTTTAATTTTGGACCCTTTGGACTTTAGTGTAGACCAATTTGAAAACAGGACCAAAAATGAAGAATCTACATACACAGTTAGATTTGGTATATCAAAGAACCCCATTTATTCAATGTTTGATGAAATCAAACAAAGTTTAATTTTGGACCCCGATTTGGACCAACTTGAAAACTGGGCCAATAATCAAGAATCTAAGTACATTTTTAGATTCAGCATATCAAAGAACCTAACTGATTCATTTTTTGTCAAAATCAAACTAAGTTTAATTTTGGACCCTTTGGACCTTAATGTAGACCAATTTGAAAACGGGACCAAAAGTTAAGAATCTACATACACAGTCATGACAGTTAGATTCAGCATATCAAAGAACCCCAATTATTCAATTTTGATGAAATCAAACAAAAGTTTAATTTTGGACCCTTTGGTCCCCTTATTATGTTGGGACCAAAACTCCCAAAATCAAACCCAACCTTTCTTTAATGGTCATAAACCTTGTGTTTAAATTTCATAGATTTCTATTTACTTATACTAACGTTATGGTGCGAAAACCAAGAAAAGTGCTTATTTGGGTCCCTTTTTGGCCCCTAATTCCTAAACTGTTGGGACCTAAACTCCCAAAATCAATACCAACCTTCCTTTTGTAGTCATTAACATTGTGTTTAAATTTCATTGATTTCTATTTACTTAAACTAATGTTATTGTGCGAAAACCAAGAATAATGCTTATTTGGGCCCTTTTTTGGCCCCTAATTCCTAAACTGTTGAGACCAAAACTCCCAAAATCAATCCCAACCGTTCTTTTGTGGTCATAAACCTTGTGTCAAAATTTCATAGATTTCTATTAACTTAAACTAAAGTTATAGTGCGAAAACCAAGAAAATGCTTATTTGGGCCCTTTTTGGCCCCTAATTCCTAAAATGTTGGGACCAAAACTCCCAAAATCAATACCAACCTTCCTTTTGTGGTCATAAACCTTGTGTTAAAATTTCATAGATTTCCATTCACTTTTACTAAAGTTAGAGTGCGAAAACTAAAAGTATTCGGACGCCGGACGACGACGACGCAGACGACGACGATGACGCCGACGCCAACGTGATAGCAATATACGACGAAAATTTTTTCAAAATTTGCGGTCGTATAAAAAGGCTTCTAAAATATTAAGGAAAACATCTTTCCTTGTTGAAAATTGTTGTTTTCATTATTCAATAAAAAAAAAAGTTTCATCCCCTAGACCCCTACTGTCTCATATGCCCTTTATCAAATACGAGTATCTTGCTTAATCCTATTTGCCATTCTTTGATTAAAAAAATTATGTATTCAATTTAAAAAAAATACTGGTGAAATAATAGTTGTCATAAAAAATTCGAAGTTAATTTTCTTAACGACCTATTTTTCACTATTTATATGTGCAGAGATGGTTCTTTTAAATATGACTTGGAAATCAAATCCATCTTCTAACCAATAAAAAGGAGTTCTCAAGTATACAGATTTGCATATGATATTTCATGGTTAAAAGCTGAAGATATCATTTAGAATCTATGATCCACTAATAGACATTATCTTCAAATCATCTTTTTCAAAGGGGCATAACTGCAATGAAAATTTTCAATCATTTTTTTATTCACTTAATAAAATATATACTGCTGATGTTTCAAACTAATTTGATTAAAATCTAAAATAATATAAGAAAGTTTCATGGTAACAAATTTGAGTGAACAGTTCCATGGAACTGTAGAACATAGAATAAACTACTGAACATAAAAATTAATGAATTATTAAAAAGGAATGATTTATTGCAGATGCAGATAGGCAAAATGATGGAGAGATGTCTTCTGGCAACAATTATTTAATGTGGTATGATAACATTACAGGGAGATAACTCTGTAAAAAGCAGCTGAACATTTTAATAACTCTATATTGTTGAGGAAATATTAAACTACTCAATAATCAAATTAAAAACTGCTATATAACCAATGAAATTTTTTCAGATAAAGTGTGTGGTTCAAGTTTTTTTATTTTTTATATTTCTGTCAAAGGGGCAAAGTAAATTTTTTGTAATAAATTTAAGAAAATTAAACAAGCTAAATTAATTGTAGTAAAGGTGTTTGGTACCCCCTTAAAGTAAATAAAACCTGAGTTTTTATCTAAAAATGAATCAAATCCTCCACATAAATGCCATGTTCTCTTTTCCTAGTACTATGTTAAGTAGGGTTCAATGTACTTGTTGAACACAGTTGAATTTCTGTACCAGTGTACATGTTCTACACCAGGTATAACATGTGTATCTATTGCTCCTCTACCATCTAATTCCTTCAATCCAAATGTATCATTCAGAAAATACTGAAAAAAAACAAAGACAAAAATATACAATAATGATATTTACAAGTGATTCATATTTTAAGATGTACTTGATTATGACAATGTTAAATTAATGTGAACTAGCCATTTAGTATGTATGTATGTATGTACTGAGATTCCGCCAATTAAGACGCACCCCTTGATTGACTGCAAGGGTACAGCGGATCCATGTACACTCCCTAAGGATTAATGGAGATGTGTCCTTTACAATATTATCCCACCACCAGAACAATCCCCACCCAACACCGCCCAAGGGAGCGTGTAGGACACCGGGAAGTCTGTTATTATGGTGGAGGAAGCCGAAGTACTAGTAGAGAACCACCAGGCCACTTGGTGGAAACAGACAAACCAGAGAGATATCAGAAGATTGATCTCCAGGTCAAAGTAGGGGACAACTTTGACCAACCGAGGCCCCCTAAGTACCCATTCTAGTTTAAACTCCGGTCTGGGTACCAGAGATGTGTGTGAGAGGGTGAAAATTACCCTTCTGATGTACTGATATTTTTAGCACCCCGAGTGAGAATCGAACTCGGGACCTCCAGCACTGTAGCCATCGGTCATAACCACTAGACCACGAACTCACACTTAGTATGTTTTGTTATTCACAGGGACCTTTAAATTCTATCTAAAAGAAAAATATCAATCATTGAATAATTTGCCTGATTAAAAAAATTATCTACTAAATTAAATTAAATACATGTAGAGTGGGGTGCTCATTTTCACCATATCTTTCCATGTTTTCTACAGTTTATGTTCAGGTCTATATGTTTTTGAATAAAACTGATATTTCTATACGAAGATAACTTCAAATGCAAAATATTCTTAAGCTTGAAAACTTGTATGTTTGAAAATAATCATCTGCAAAAATTAGATTAAAGGGTGTTTGAAATTGCCTGATGTTTTGTCTATGGGGGACACATATTCGCCGTTTTTATACATCTACTTAAATCCAAATAACTGCAGCTTTAAACAATATTTTTCAAATCAGTTTCATTATAGACGGCAAAAGCAGACATTTCATAGGTGTACAAAACTAAAATTTAGGGTGATCAGTCAATGAATTACTAAGAAATACTTCTTTGAAATCAAGTTTTTCATTCAGGAAATTGGTGGAAAATCGTTGTCCATTTTTCGGTTTTATGCGGTAAGTGACGCAATTTTGTCGCAGTTTAAAAAAAAATCATATTTGTTATAAAAATTTAATTTACCGGCATATTTCTTTCATTTCAGCCATCCTTTGAAGTTTCCACACCTCAAAGTCATAAAACGGCGAAATTGTGTCCCCGGCAAATATGTGCACCCCACTCTATGATCAATACCAAGCAAATGAAATACACAGAGAAATTTTGAGAACAATAACCCAAATTGAGTTGGTATATTCCACTGATCTAAGATTACTACATTAAAGTCTGAATGCATAGACTATCACAAATCATCAATCAATCATATATATATGGAAGTGTTTAACGAACTTGACTGGCTTTTCAATCAATCATCACAAATGGAAGAGTTTAACGAACTTGACTGGCTTTTCAATCAATCATCACAAATGGAAGTGTTTAACGAACTTGACTGGCTTTTCAATCAATCATCACAAATGGAAGTGTTTAACGAACTTGACTGTCTTTTCAATCAATCATCACAAATGGAAGTGTTTAACGAACTTGACTGTCTTTTCAATCAATCATCACAAATGGAAGTGTTTAACGAACTTGACTGGCTTTTCAATCAATCATCACAAATGGAAGTGTTTAACAAACTTGACTGGCTTTTCAATCAATCATCACAAATGGAAGTGTTTAACGAACTTGACTGTCTTTTCAATCAATCATCACAAATGGAAGTGTTTAACAAACTTGACTGTCTTTTCAATCAATCATCACAAATGGAAGTGTTTAACGAACTTGACTGTCTTTTCAATCAATCATCACAAATGGAAGTGTTTAACAACCTTGACTGGCTATACAGCTCTCGCACGGTCGGTAAACAATCATTCAGAAGCAGCTCAGGATTTATATATCTGATAAAATTAAGCTGAACAGTGATCGGGAAGGACGTGCGCCCTGCGCCTATAGCGCATATTGACAAGAAATGGCGCATACAGTGACAAATGTAAGCGCCCATGTGGCGCAAGATATTTTTTCACTTCGTTCCGATACGTTTAGATATCGTCAAATAGATTTCTGATCATGTTCCGTGCAGCCAAGTGTGTGTGTACACAACTGTGTAATGTTCCTCCAATAATAGGAGCACCTATATATTTTTGGGACGTGTCAGGTGTTTTCCTATGATAATAGAACCATGCGGTTTAACGTCTCGTGTGTTTTCTTATGGTAATAATGGAACAAGCAATAGCCTTTCAAAAAGTGCTATATTCGACTCTTAGCTGATGAAAATGGAAAGAGCTCTCGCTTTGTAGATTAATTCATTTATTAGAATAGCCACGTGCATCAATCAAAAAATTTTACCACACACGTGAGGTCACAAGTTATGAACTTGTAGTATCGTTTAACGTTGTTATTTACTCCAGAAGGTTCGTCTATTTATAGATAAAAGTTACCTGTGTAAAATCTAATTGCTAAAATAGAGAAGACAAATCCGATACTCTACGGGATTGAAAGACAATTACTAGGTTTGGATTGTCCTAACCAATCAATAAATTTTGATTATTCACGTCTCGTAATATCTTCCAATCAGGTAGCAAGAAAAATTCACGCCCTAAGTGTCTATCGTTCAATTCTTAATATCGATTCCTAGGAGTCGATAACCATGCGGTCTAACTGATAACCCCAAAAACGTAATTAACCATCATTCATGATATAATGTTTTATAAACAACTTTAAAATTTGTGAAATTTGGCTAGTACCGACGAGATTTAACTCTAATAATAATCTCATTTGGTTTAGTTTGCTTTTATTTGGATTGAAAAACCCCAAAGCCTTTTTATGAATACAGTTTTTGTCTCCATAAAAGACGATAACTGTCCTTGTCATTTTTTGGTCTTTGGCTCATTTTGATATTTTGTAAGTAGACTTCAGCGAATTGTTGTTTTGTTCTATGAATTAATGGTACTCTCTACTGTTATTCTTGTCACCGTGATGAAGTTATAATAATACAAGAAGTGCAGAGGAAATGCCTGAAATGTCCCCTGATACGGAACGTCTGGAATAAGTATGGTATCGACTAAGACCCAAATTTAATGTACAAAAAAAAAACCATGAACATGAACAAGGCAACAGTACCAGTTTAAACGTTGTAAATAAAGGTTAACTTAAATATTATATTGCTCGATTTGGAAAACGTTATTGTATATTCATTGAAATTGAAATTACAAAATCACAGGAGCAACATTCATGATATTATTCGAAATCATAAAGGTATAAGTACCAACATCTCTTCAGTTGCGTAAATATACTGATACTTTTTCTTTTTTTACAGAAGTCAATTCAAATGGCCCATTATTTTTTTAAATGGCCCATTGAATTTATTTTTGAGGGGCCCTGGGCCCATAGTGAAAAAAACCTTCCAGATCACTGGCTGAAGGCTGATTGGTCACTATTCATACAAGAAACCAATCAAAATCCAGGATTTGTGAACAGTTTCTAGCCTGTAAGGAATTCAGGCCATCACAAGTAGTAGAGGTCTATAACAAGTAGGGACCTAATTATTCAGAATAAGATAACAACAGCTAGTGTTATAGAACTGACAAAAGTTTAAACACTTTGACCAAGAGGGGATAACTCTATGGAAAAATTTCATTTGGTATATAAAAGTATGCTAACACCCCGGGGGGTTTACTGTTTATCCTTTCGGGTATAACTGTGCCGACAGCACTTGCCAAATTATACCCTGTTCTAACCAGAAACCATTGAAAAACATGCCCTGTTCTAAACAGATATATCAAAAAACATACCCTGTTCTAAACAGATATATTAAAAAACATACTCTGTTCTAGACAAGCTCAGAAAATGTATACCCTGTTCTAGACCATATAAAATAGATGCGGTTTTACACCTGGGTTCTAGACTGCATCTTAAACAGTTAAATAAGCGATCCTGTTCTAGACAAATATTTTGTATAAAAAAGACACTGTTCTCAATGGCATGAAAAAGGAATCCTGTTCTAACCAGAAGAACATGAAAAAGGGACCCTATTCTAACCAACAGGGCATGAAAAAGCGACCTTGTTTTCTTGTTTTGAGGCACACTCTACCAATAAAAATATAGGAAGTAACATCCCCCACCCCCAGGCTGACACATGATATATTATAGAACATGAAAATTTGAACATGTTTAATATAGTTCATTGGTCCAGGTGTATCCCTATCACTTGTATACTTTTTTTTATTTTTTATTGATCTTTTTGGTGTTCAAACTACAGTGCATACATACATTCCATTTTTACAATACATAAGTGAATGACATGATTGATCATATCAAAAATATATTTAATTAAATAACTCCCCCCCCCCCCCACCCCTGTTCTGTGTGAAATTTTATATTGGAAATCTTGTAGTTTGCTTTCTATAGTACATTTAAAAGCTAGTGAATAAATATTGTTCCCCTTTTCGTCACTAATTTCTATGTTAAAACTTTCTTCCCATCTTTGTTGTGAAATAGAAAAAACACTACCCCGATCGATAAAAAGTGAATATACATCTTTAGCGAATAATTTACTGATAGGCATTTTTTTATTTTCATGCTCAAAAACGAATCCAAATGAGTTGCTGTTAGGTGACATGTGTTGTTGTAATCAAAAATCTTTCCAGTCATGTGGTATAGCAAGTTTAATAGATACAATGTCTACAAAAGTAACATTCAGGTTATATTTTTTGTTAATAGCATCATGAGACAAAAATTCGCCTTTATCATACAATATTATTGATGAACCTTATGCCTTTCATGTACCAAGATCTGTAAAAAATACTTGTTCGGTCAACTTTGATAAACAGATTGAACAAAATAAATTCTTTTCTATCATGAAATGCATTTAACGGGATGAAAATACCCTTGAAACGTTTCCAAGCAGATAACACTTCTATATAAAAGAGTGGTGCTTTTAAATTTAAAAACTCAAATTCACATCTGCTCATAAATAAATCCTCTAAATCAAAAAGAGAGAAGAATGCTTTGAAAACATATTTCCATTTAAAGTCATGTTCTGACAAAAATCTTTTTGCCCATATAATACGAAAGGATAACAGCTGTATTTCAAAATTTGGGGCTTTCAGTCCCCCCTCGCTAGGAGTCTTTTGAATAACTTCCGATTTAAATTTGGGAGTACTACCATTCCATAAAAAACTATTTTAAAATGTCACGTTGTATTTTAATAACATAAGATTTTGGTACATGTGTAGATGAAATGACATAAATAAGCTTCGATATTGCAAGTGATTTAAGAATTATGATTTTACCGATCTAGGAAAGGAAAGGCTCCACATTTTAATTATTGATTCCATTTTTTCTATTCATGTATCTAAATTAGAACAAACCATTTCTTCAAAAGCGCTAAATGTTAAACATAAGGTTTTAAAACTATCTATCCATTTAATAGGAAGGGAACCTTCTTTGTTAAATGTATTTCTTCCAATCCATGTTGCTTTGGTTTTAGAAAAATTTACTTTTAACCTTGAACACTTCTCAAAATCATTAAAAGAATCTAATAAAATTTGTGCAGAAAATACATCTTTCAAATAACAAGTAGTATCACCAGCCAACTGTGAAATTTTGATTTCAGTATCCCCAATTTTTATACCAGATATTTGATTGTATACATGTTTCTACATGTTGTAATAATAAATAATTTACTACGAAATTCACTCTGTACTACTACATGTATTTAAGCTTCATTTCTAATTTCTTAATTTTTGTAACTAACCTCCTGATTTCTCATTTCTTTAATTTTTTCATTTCCATCATAAAATCCAAAATGGCTGAAATGAAAAGCATTTTTATGACAGGTCAGTAAAAACTAAAAACGTTTATCCCAAAATGAAAGCAACTGATCTGTTTCAATAAAAAACGTGAAATAAGTAAAACAAAACAGACACAAATATACTGATTCTCTGGATCTGCCTATGATGATGTTGACCATGATTGAGTGGGCAGGGCCAAAAAATCTGGATGATAATGAAATGAGCTAATGCTAATACAAATTTATACAAAACAGATCTTATTAAAACTTTAACAAGTTGTTGAAGGTGTTAAGCCAATACAGAAACATCTAAAAAGTACAACATGACTAACCAACACCCGCACAAAATAATCGTCGCAAAGTATTGTAACCTTTGAAATTGTTGTCACGCACTAAAACCCCCATGCGCACTTTCAAAAGTTGGCAGGCATGACACAGTCACATTTTCATGTCAGGTGCACCACAAAATCAGGATCAAAACCTCTTTAAGAGATCACAACTTGATGAAAAAATTTTGTATGTTTTTAGTTGATGTGATTTGCATTTAGTTTAAAGTTGATGTGACTAGTATGACCACAACTTCATGATTAACTACCTACAACCAAAACTTTGACCTGATAAGGGTAAGACAAACCGATAATAAAATTGAGAATGGAAATGGGGAACGTGCCAAAGAGACAACAACCCGACCACAGAGCAGACAACAGCAGAAGGTCACCAACAGGTCTTCAAGACTAACAGACTGATAAAGAAAGACCATGGTGGACATAAAGACCAGAGAATATAATGTCTCCTACTGTTATAGGTGAGGAATAAAAGTATACAAAGAAAGTACAAAAATGTTGTTATTATTTAAATTTATCTGCATCTTTTGAATAAAGATGTGGATTTTCAAGCTACATGTATTATCAACTTTCCAGACAAAGTGTTTATTCTACACTTTCAGTATGGTAAAATTTTCTCATCTATTAGGTCTTAAATCTTTTTAAACTTTACTCAGGATGTTTAACATAAAATATTATACAACTTGATTATAACAAACCAAATGACATTAAAATAAAAAACCTCAACATCTGTGACTACAAAAATGGTTCATTATTTGAACTTATAAACAGCAGGTCAATAGGTACTTTTATCAACAGTCCTGAGTATGATCATAGTTATATGTATTGTTAAATTAGTGTTTAGAACCTGCTGTTTGTTTCAGTACATACACACTACATGCATGATTTCATTGCCTTTTGTAATCAGAATTCATACTGATATATTTAATATAAAAATAAGGAGATGCAGTAATGAGACAATTATCCTCCAAATATCAAATGAAGTGGATGTAAAGAATTAAAGGCAATACATACAATCTTCAACAATGACAATGTTATTAACTGCATTCTGTAATTCCATGATGTGAAAAGATTCATCTTATTTTTACTAATGATTTGGTCATGAAAATATTCAACTTTCCCTTGACCTATAAACAATAAAAGTTCTTTATGCTGGGGTCTATTGATATTTAAATGGAAATAAGGTCCAGTAAAAATGTACTAGCACTTGAGCGAACTAAATATTTCAGAATTTCTGTTGTGACAATGTCTGACAAATCTTTTAAATATCTGTATGTGATGGCACCCACCAATTTGACTAATAAATATGGATAGAATTGAGAAGGAAAACAGGAAATATGTCAATTAGACAACAAAATGACCAAAGAGCAGATAGCCTATTGGAATAACTTCTTGCTATTTTCATAAAAGGGAGAATTATTCTTCGGCAAAAATAAAGGCTATATCTGATTAGTTATCAAAGGTACCAGGCTTATAATTTAAAACACAAGATCACAAGATGTACATTTCGTCTACATTATTCTTCATGTTTTTCTAAAGTAAAAAAGTAGCTGTGATTAAAACCATTGTCCATTTTTTCCCTATTTTAATTACATTGACCATAACCTTTGACATTTCTATCCAAAAATCAATAGGCTACTTCTCCTCCCCTATTTATTTCATCTGCATATAAAGTTCATTTCTAATAAAGCAACGGAAAATCTGGTTGCCATCCTGAAACCATTGAAATTATTTCTATTTTTGTAACAGTGTTCTTTATATTTGACCTCAAAATCTCCAGACTTCTTTCCTTTCCCTATATAAATCTTTCATCTGTATTAGTTTCATTCCAATGAAGTAGGGAATACTCAAGTTATTATTCAGTAACTTTTGGACACACTGATGGACAGAAGCAAGGACGGAAAGACAAAAGACAGAAAACCTCCTCACACTACCCAAATATTCTGAAGAAGAAAATATTTTACTGCTATGGCTTAATGAAAATTGTCATATTTGCTATGCCCTTTCGTTGATTTTTATAGATCTGTTTCAATAAAAAATATATTAAAATAGAACCAAATCTTCACAAGACCTACTTTTCTGTCGGACTTGTATAAACCACAACAGCTGGTTCTAACACACACATGGTACAAGATATTTTTACTCATTAACATTAGAACGTTTATATATTTAAGATCTAGTTAATGTACAATGACACGTTATGTTTTAAGGTGTTCAATCAGTTTTACATACATTATTTTATGAAGAATACAATAACTATACAAACCTGGACTGCCAAGGGGTAATAACTCCATCATCAGGACCTCCTATCAAAACAAGCTTCTTCAAACGTACAAAGTTATTTCTGTAGTCTAAAAACAAATATTTTATTGATTTTAAAGTTACTTTTCTAACACCGTTATGCTAACATGTGACTCATCAGCCTTAGTTTACATAAAATTCTTACACATATAAGTAAGTTGTATATTGATTATATGGTAAAATTTGGTCATGATTGCATGTGACACATCAGCTTTTGGGGGTAAACCAAAATTACACATATCATAAAAGTAGTGTTCGTTAAAAAATAATAAAGTTGTGGCTTACTAAAAACTGGCTTACTTGACCTCAAAGGCAATGGATATAGATCATCATGATGTGAACAAATTTATACTATTCATCAAAAGCTGATTACACATATTGGTGCATGTACTGTCTTTTGAAAATTTTGATAACAAATGACTAAGTTCCCAAGTTCAAAGGAATAATAATAAATTCCTTACACAATTCCATCATACTAGGTGCACAACTTCAACATGTTTGCAATCTTTCTGTTAAATTTCAAGGACATAGGTTAAAAACTGTACAAGGAGAATAAGTAAAAAAAACAGAAACATCCTTCATAATTAAAATTTGTATAAAAAGAGAATTAATTACAGTTATTTTGCACATTACTGTAAAATAGGTTATTTGGCAAACCCTTATGATCTTACAATAAATGATTACATCCAACAAACTGAAAGGTTTTCTGATCAAATGTACTACTGATACAAATGTATTACACAAAAAGAGGCCATAACTCTGAAAAAACTGCAATGGATTAGACAAGTTTGATTCTAAGAGATAACATGAAGGCATTTTCTTTTTTACTGTAAGTCACTAAAAGATAGACTTAGAGCTCCAGATAAGCTGCGTATTTGCGTGATCACGAAATGAAAATAATTGAAAACCCAATGCAATTGCCCATTGCAGAGTTCTATAACCCAATTCATGCAAAGAAAAACACAATAATTTGTCAAAACCATGAGTTCTTAATGCTCTTAGTCGCTATTGTGTGGGTTATTTACCCTTATCTATTACATAGTCGTCACATAAATCTATTTTTGTAATATCAAAAATAGGAAATGTCCTTTCGTTCTAAAAATAGATCGTTTGTAAGGGTCCCTATTGAAATGTTCCGGTACACATGGTGAGGAAAACATTTCGATCTTCTCTGTCTTTATCCAATTAGTGTTAGCCATGTCGTCATAATTCTTTTCGTACTTTTCTGGATTTAACATAACACTTAGCAATGAATTAAAACGAAAGTAAACTTCTGGTAAAAATATTGAATAGAAGCATGTTTTAGTTTTCTTTTGAGAGGATTATGATGATAACAAGACTCAGCTAGTGTTGTCAGGAACGGTCCCTTGAACGCACAGGGTCGTGCAATGGGGCATCCAGGCGTATTTGCGTGCCTTAACGATAACAGATTTAGAACTCTTCAAAACTAAATCAGTTGGAACACGAGTCCAAATCACTTATATGAAGTCAATATCGGATTCCAAAAGTTCTAATAAGGGACAAGTAAATCCAGATTTATGTAAACAAAGTTAGACAAAAACATTGTTTATTTTTAGTGCGAGAGTATATAAAGTATATATTTCATTTTGGTTGATGAGTGAACACATGCATTCAATATCATGTTAATGAAAAAAACAATACATTAAGGAGCTTGGTGGTGAAAAACCCAATATGATATTTGCTTGAGGGGTGACTTTGAATTGATAATGCAATTGAAAAACTAAATAAATAATTAATAAAAAATGGAGGGGTAAAAACCACAATTTGTGATTTCTTATCTGCTCTGATGGACTAGGCGTTTTTTGTACATTACTGTTGACACTGACAGCAGCAGTTGCAAGCAAGACATAGTGGAACCATTTACAAATTTGTTTCCAAAGTCTATTTTAGTTTTTGCATGATATACAAAACTTAAGTAAAATAGATCATTCAAGGGCAGGAAGCAAGTTCTAAATATATACCCAAAAGATGACCGTGAGGTCAAGTTTGGTTCCAATTGGCCTTGGTAGTTTCAAGGATTTTTTTATTTAAAAAGTTGAAGTGAGAAAAACTTTGGGTAAGGTGAGCTTAAAAGCATAACTGGTTGTTGGTAGTTAAACATTACAACTCTTGCGGTTTCATTCCCAAATATACTCCACAAGTTTTATTACTTACTTGAATTCTGTCCACTATCTAGCTTGTATAGGTAAGATGAAAACTCATGATACAAATCTGTATGGTGGGGATCTGTAATACATACAAATATTTAAAAAAAAAAAAAAAAAAAAGGTTTTATATTTTACCCAAGTATAATCTTGGTATCTATAAATACATGTGAATGTTTAAAAAAAAATAATGTTAGACTGAGCATCATAACATTAACACTAGATTTAAGTCTTTTTCTTTTGCCTTCAATTTCTCTTTTTATATAACAAACAACCCACATCAAGAAGATTTGGTATTGATACATTATAATATATATGAAAGAAAAAACAGCAAGGTGTACAATCTATCAAAAATAAAGTGATGAAGTATGACTGCAAATGAGACACCCATCCACATAAACAAAAGGAAGTGGATGTAAGCAACTTCTTAAGCTTACTCTAAATTACTTCATATTTTAGTGGAAGGGTATATAAACTGAGTTACTAGACCATTAAGCCTATTATAGCTGACTATGCGGTATGGGCTTTGCTCATTGTTGAAGGCCGTACGGTGACCTATAGTTGTTAATGTCTGTGTCATTTTGGTCTTTTGTGGATAGTTCAAGTTGTCTCATTGGCAATCATACCACATCTTCTTTTTTATATTTACTAGACCATTAACATAAGAATTATTGATTTAGATGAACATACACTAAATACTATCATTTAAATTTTAATGATAATATTTAGTCTTACTGTTGTTATATGAAACAAAGCATAGCTCAGACTTATAGATAGATAGATAGATAAATATACCTCTCCAGTAATTAGCTACAGACCATTTCTGTCCATTCTTTGTGTAAAAGTATCTGTAATATCAAGAAAAGAGGGATAACTCTTACAATTTTATGACAAATCTAATGAATACAGTATTATTCCATCTTTCAGAAATATCTTTTCAAACTTTTTAAATTATTAAAATGTTACAAAGAAATAAACATTGTTCTGACAGGTAGAACTGAAATATACACACAGCTGGTAAATGAGGTAAGCAATGCACATAAGATTAGAATTACACTCGTTTTTCAAGACAATTTCTTTTTGAGGATAATTATTAAATGAAAGAGTAATTGAGAAATAGAACATGAGACTGCAGCAAATTTCAATTCAATCTTTTAAAACTCATTTGCCTATTATCTTCTTTATTAAATTGAAGAAATAGCAATTAAACCAGAACTTGATCAGTGACACTTATCAAATGGTTAAACAAGTGGTCAAAGCCAAATATTAGAGAAGAACCTTCAAAGCTACAAAGGATGGAGCAAGAATGTATTGACTATTATTTCACTTTTCCACTCACCAGACAGTAATCATCTATTAAACTCATATGATAGAAAAAAGTTCCATAGCTTTAATATTTACCTATGAAAACATGTTTAACCCCACACGCCCCAGTCCATTAAGAACATTGCTGAATATAATCCCAGTCAGTTATCTCATGTTGTTGTCTCTTTGACACATTCCCCATTTCCATTCTCATGTTTATTTGTAAATTTATAGACATTTTCATTCTCCCCATACTTACACATCTTATATGTCAAAAACTTACTTATAAATAGTTTCCTTGAGGTAGTATGGAAAAAAATCCTTGAGGTAGTCGGTGTCTAAAAATAAATGACAAAATACCAAAAATTCAACTTATATTTACTGTATTTGATAAGAATAAAGATTTTCATTTAATATTTATTCATTTAAAATTTTGTAACTGTTAATCAGCATAAAGTTATGATTTTAATATCTGTTTCTTATCTTAAGCAAAACACAAGCTACTTGCTATTCCAGTGATAACAAGGGTCAAAGATGTGTACTGGTAATTCAAATAATTCAGTCAAGTAAGTATTCATGCTTTACAAAACAAATGGACAATTAGTTTAAACACACGGTAAACAAGAAGTTGTTGAGTGATGAATCTGAAAACACATTACACAGTATAGCTGACTTAAATGAACCCAGAACCCAAATTTCAGAAATCCTTGTAATGCAGTTCCTGAGAAAAATGTGATGAAAATGACTTTTTTGTTCAACTTTGATGTCATGTGTTAAATGATGAAGTATTCCATAAAAAGGAAGCTTTTGAGTGATGAATCTGAAAAGGCATCACATGTTAGAGCTGACTTATTTCAAGCCTGAAACCAAATTTCAGAAATCTGTGAAATGTAGTTCCTGAGAAAGACATGAAAGATGCAACAAAAAATATTCATGGGACGAGTCCGTACTGATGGATGGGATGGATGGACTGACAAACAGACAGACAAGAAGTAAAACCATACCTGTCAACCTGTGACGATGAAAATGCAGGTCATGACCTGCATTGAAGAATCAAATCTCAGGTCATAACGCGTACGAAGTTTTTCGAGCTGAATTTCAGTATTTATGGTACATTTTCTTACAATGTATATCAAAGATACCAAAACATCAATGCATGTTCACTTGGTTCAGTCATTTTAAATCTTATTAATTTTTGTTTCATTGCACTCATAAATTTTTATAAATATGTGTAACTCAGTCTTGTATCCTTTACTTTTTGGTATCATCATCCTCTACCATTTTTAAAATATCTAATGTAATTTTAGAAAGTGTAAGGTTATTAGCTTTGTTGCCTTTCAATCAAATCTTAACCTATTTCATAGGGAAATTAGAGTATGATAAAATATAGTAATACAGTAAAAGGGAGTACAAATGTAAAAAATAATTTTCAACTTTTTTTTAAATATTGTATAAAGGTATAAAAATATTGAAAAGTTATTTTTCAATATGTATTTGAATTTTATATTTTTAATGATTTAATCTTTTTCACCCATAAAACGTAAATATAAGGAATAACTTTGAATGGTGACAAATAAGGGGAAGTAACTAGTTGAAATATATGGGAAGGTCTATTAACAGGACAGATAAAACCAGGACAGTTATTTTCGATACGTTTTTATCTGTAACTTTTGTTTTACTCAACATATTGTTAAAATTTAAATTGCATAATAAAGAACATGATATTTACTTATATTATTTGCAAAAAATATAAAAATAAATAATAACTGAGTTAAAAAAAATCTGCCAGGACAGTTTAATTTTATGAAAAAAATGGCTGAAATTGCCGAGAAAAGTTTACTTATAATTGAAATATCTCGTATTTATTTTTTTAAAAATTAACAAAACTGCTCCAGAATTTTGTTTCAAATCCAATTGCTGTCCAGATATTTATTTTTTACAACAACAGGGCCAAATAGTTCTCCTATCTTAAACAAAGGATCTCTGCCTAAGCCAGTTTACTTTTTATCCCTCCTTGAATTTTTATTTTCATTAATTCTTACCTGAAGAATTTGGTTGTAATTTAAAAGTACTACTGTTACCATGGATTACATGGGTTTGTCCACTTATACACATCTGTCTGTACTTTTTGAATCGAAAATCGGAAATACCATATATTTCTCTGAGAAAAAAAAAGAAATGTTTATAAATACTGTTTATAATACTTATATACTAGTACTCACTTTTGCCCCTAATTCATACACAGTTTGGGCCATAACCCCAAAAATCAATCCCAACCTTCCTTTTCTGGTATAATTTAAAACCTTGTGTTACAATTTCAGAAAGGATTCTTTCACTTTCACACAAGTTATTGTCCAGAAACTAAAACTAGAGGCTCCAAAGAGCCTGTGCCGCTCACAATGGTATATGTGCATATTAAACAAAGGACACAGATGGATTTATGACAATATTGGGTTTTGGTGATGGTGATGTGTTTGTAGATCTTAATGTTACTAAACATTCTTGCTACTTACAATTTCCTCTATCTATATAAACTTGGCCCTTTAGATACAGAGAAAAGTATTTACAATAAGTTACCAAATTAATGCAAATTGTTAAAAATTTACTATAAAGGGCAATAACTCTTTAAGACTTATTATAAGATCAAACTATCCTGGACATTATTGCAACCTTCTTTTTTGTGGTTTCAAACATTAACTTGAAATTTCTTTGATATCAATTCACTTAAAGTTATTGTCTCTGGAAACTATAAAAATGAATGTTGCATCAATTACAATTTCATTTAACTACCAAAAAAACCCATTTTTTTGAAAAAGAAATGTCTTTGTAAATAATAATTATTTGATTAAAATACAATGTATGAACAAAATAATTTTAGCAGTAAAAGTAATTTACCTCCAGTTTTTTTCACATACTACTTTTCCACATATAAAAAAGCTATTCTTGAATTTCATCACCACTTTGCCTTCTGAAACTTCATTAGAAACGGTAGAATGCATATTCAGATACTGTACTATCCAGTTAGCTTGTGACACACTGTCTGCTGGGTAACTCCCTTTTGCAGTTCTGATATCATGCCTAAATTATAAATTGGAATTTTAAATATTATGCAAATTCAAGCCTTATTTCATCCCCAGTACTTTCTTAATTGATATACATTGAACAATTCAATTCAAGATATTTATGCAAATTTTGATATATCTTATCACCATGCAAAGTTTAAAAAATAATAATCCCGCCTGAGTTAACAATTGAAATATCAAATAACATGCATAATCAATTCTTATTACATCTTTAGTACTTTCTTATAAGAATATTTGAGTAATTCAAAAATCTTGATATATAAATTTCAAACTTTTTTCTTTAAAATTAAAAAATAATCATATATCTTCATAGCTAAGAATAGTTTGTATAAACTTACTTTGACAATTTCAAAGAGCACATATTTGAGCAACAAAAATTGTCCTCATCTGAAATAAAATACATAGGTAATTTTTTTTTATCAAAGTGCCACCATTCATTGCAATATGTTATAATTTTTTTTAAAAACATACATGTAAGGTCATAATTAATCAACATAAATTGTAGATATATAGCCCATTAATTGTCTACATGTATGGCCATACATGAACATGTAACCCATGTCATGATACAAAGATTGTTCTGCTTACATAAATTACAGAATCTAATTATACATTACTGAACATAAGACAATTGTAATAAACCATTTACATTATAAAGTGTTATCTTTGAGCACAAATATCCTTTGACTGATGCACTTGATTTTTCTTTAAAGCATGCGATCACATGGCATATTACAAATTTTGAAAACCAAATTGATAAAAACAAATAGCACCTTCACTATTACTGCTTGTGTTTAGAATATGTCTTACCATAACATTCTTCATCTGATGATAAGTTTGCATCAGGGAAAAAAATACCATTTTCATCAGGGTAATAAATAGCATTTTCATCAGGGAAAAAAATACCATCTTCCAATTCATTATCGTGGGGGAAATAAGAATCTTCATCTGGGAAGATTATTTTTTCCTTGTCTTCTTCCATAGTGTTTCTGTAAAGCAAACCAGAATTTTAGTAAGTAATACTGTTTTTTTTTCCATATCTTACAATACAACACATTCTTATAATGCACATGTATTTCTATTATGTTCCAGACCCAAGCAGGATATAATTAAGGTACATGTCAGAGGCGGATTTAGGGGGGGGGGGGGGCCCAGGGCCCCTTTTTTTGGAAAAAAATTTGGTTGCTTATATAGGGAATCACTGAAGCGTGACTGAAGCGGGCCTCCTCTTAGAGCAGTCAGTGGGCCCCCACTTATGAAAAATTCTAGATCCGCCACTGTATTAAAGGCAAATCTAAAGGTTTGCGTTGCTGTGGTGCAATTAAAAGATATGCATTATCTGATACAAATTAAAAATCAATTCTATTATTGACAACTGTTAATCAAGCATTTCCAACAATTTAAGAAAATTTAACAATATTCATTACCACTATAAATAACAAATACACACGTTAGGATGTATATGTAGATTATTGCACTTATTAAAATAAATAACTCCTTTTTCAGTATAAGTTAATAGAAATCTATAAAATTTGAACAAATGGTTTATGACCATAAAAGAGCGGTTTTGGGTGGGTTTTGGGGAGGTTTTTTTCAAACAGTTTAGGAATAAGGGGTTAAAAAGGGCCCAAATAAGCATTTTTATTGGTTTTCGCACCATAACTTTAGTATAAGTAAATAGAAATATATGACATTTAAACACAATGTTTATAATAACCACAAAAGAAAGGTTGGGATTGATTTTAGGAGTTTTGATTACAACAGTTTTGGACTTAGTGGCCAAGAGGGTCCTAATTAAACTATGTTTTTAGATTTCATCAAGAATTGAATTATTGGGGTTCCTTGATATGCGGAATCTATCCGTGTATTTAAAAACTTAATATTTGGTACCGTTTTCAAATTGGTCTACATTAAGGTCTCAAATTTAATTTGATTTTAACCAAAATTGAATTCTTGGGGTTCTTTGGTATGCTGAATATCATCATGTATACTTAGATTTTTTATTATGAGTGAGGTTTTCAAGTTAGTCCAAATCGAGGTAATTATCAGATTTCTTCAAAAATTGAATTCTTGAAGTTCTATGATATGCTGAATCTGACCATGTATTTTGATTTTGGATATTGGACCATAATAGGTAAATGTCCAATTTACAAGTTTTTAAGTTTAAGATCTTAGAACACATTCATTCTCTGTCAGAAACCTATATTGTTTCAATTATTTGATCACAATCCAAATTCAGAGCTGTATCAAGCTTGAATTTTGTGTCCATACTTGCCCCAACTGTTTAGGGTTCAACGTCTGCGGTCGTATAAAGCTGCGCCCTGGGGAGCACCTCGTTTTATAAAAATTCAACAAACCATATTAATTAAAGTCTTGTGGTATGGTAAAACCTTAACATGTTATCTGTTGAAGCTTTGAATCCATTAATTTGTAAAGACCATTTTACTGATATCAATTTATTTCCTAAAAATGTAAAATAAGACAGACCTGTATAAGGGAAAATAAGGGAATTTTTTTTTTAAATATACTGTTATCATCAATTGGTTTTAAGTAATATAAGGATGACAACTATACGAATATTTTAATGAAATACATTATGTTGTAAGGTTCCAATTGAGGCTGTTATCAGTGGTATTTAGCATATTGTTTTTGCTGAAGCTTTTTCTGTTCTTCAATTGCATTATATATGTGTTAACAAACTGTTTCCTTTGTAATATGTATATGGTTCTTTTTTATTGATACTAAACACTTTTTTTAAACATTTAAAAAAATGTTTTAATAACTTTCCTAACTAAGCTTAAAATGTGAATAAAACTGTAGTACAATTTTATGTATACAAGATTTATTTTTTACAAATAATATATTTTGTGGGACCACTAAGCTTAACTGCCTGCTTTCCACCAGCCTGTATAAGTGAATGCCTAGGATGGGAATCGAACCCACTAACACCAACTCTGCTGTCTATTTTATAAATGAACAAATATATGCATCCTGAAATCCTGCATTTTCTCAGATTAAAATATATATACATATATGTCATACTTGAAAAGTTGATTTTTGGTTATTAAAATGTATACTGGGATTGTAGTCTTGTGTGCTCATGTGTGCTCAGTTACAAGTGTAGGTTTAAATTTGCATAGGGAATTTTTTAGATTGTAAAGGAATGCACACTTTTAACAGCTTAACATATGGTAGATGCATATACGTTTTTTTATAGTATTGTTCAAAGTATTGGTTAAAATATATATCAAATCCGCAACAAATTAAATGGTTACGTAAGTTTTAACAATAATGTTAAAAAGTACTAATTCTAAATGAAGCTGAACTTTTTGTATTATCTTGAAGTCAAATTAAGTTTTTATTGTAAACATGATATTTTTTTTTTAATTGATGTACTTTTAAAATTCTGATACAAATCATTATTTGGAATGATTCAACCATAATTTCAGACAAATTTTCAATAAATTATTTCT
Organism: Mytilus edulis; assembly: GCF_963676685.1. Taxonomy (NCBI): domain Eukaryota; kingdom Metazoa; phylum Mollusca; class Bivalvia; order Mytilida; family Mytilidae; genus Mytilus; species Mytilus edulis. The sequence goes on along the minus strand of NC_092345.1, from coordinate 79,094,880 downwards.
CATGGAATTTTAAAAAAACTCTAAACATTTAGAACATTTGAATAAATTTTTTTGGTGTGAAATTTTAACTTTTGCAGTTGAATTTGTAATATAAGATCCCAATCCCAAAATATCAGAAATGTTCTTGCTAGTGAGGTTGTTTTTGTGGTTTCAACAAAAATAGTCTTCGGCTGTTGTCTGCTCTATGGTCGGGTTGTTGTCGCTTTGACACATTCACCATTTCCTTTCTCAATTTTGATTAATGAAACACTGCAAAACTATACCAAAGATATGAATCTGTAAACTAGTTATCTTAGCAATATATGAATTTAGTTTTTTTATTTAGTCATATGTTTGAATGTACAGTAGCATTAATTTAAAGTATTTGTAGATATGAAAAAGATTGGAAATATAACCAGTTTATGAATGAAGCAAAAGGCACAATTTTATTTTATTTTATTTATAATTACACAAGAATGTAAGTGGTTACTTAATTATTTTTTTTTAAATGGTTACTATAAAATATTAACTGTTACTTTATGTTATTAATAGTGTATTTTTTATTTATGTATCATCTCTAGTGCTGTAGATAGCATTTCTTTTATAAAAAAAATGTATATCAAATAAGAAATTATAAACTGTAAAACAAAAAATGTCAGTGTAGTTATTGTACCAATAATGAAGTTTCACAATATTTTCTTTCAGTTATTTATGGATAATATAGATTAAAAAAAAGCTGTACTGTTTTCTGAGCATGTAAAACATTATATTATCTATGTGAAATAAAACACAGGATTAAAAAATACCATGCTAGTAAAAATTACTACAGTTTGTAACCCAATAAAATTTGGTATGTAGACAAACATATTTGTTTTATTCTGTCTAGCCTATATTCCTATTACACTTTAAATAACAAATCTACAGATTTCATTGAAGTGCTTAAGGCTTGATCAATTTCTTCGACCCTGATAGGCAAACAAAGTAAAATTATCATTGTTATTTATGACTTCGATTAATCAATTATCTCTGATTCTATAAAAATATGCATGTTAGACTGGAAAATTGTAATTTGTCACCATACATAAATGTGTAGTCTACAGACCACAATTCCCTGTATACATGTCTCACTTAATGGTAATCAAAGTAAGAAAAATAGCATTAGAATATGCCATTTATTGTAAAAGTTAGAACATTGACATAGTTTTATAATATCAAATTGTTGGCATTAGCTTTCAAATCAGAATCGGTATGTTGGTTAAGTATACAATTCACTCTGTGACCAATGATTTCTGATTCTCTAGAGGCATTCATCAGTAGTTTCTTACATTTCTTGGTTTACTGGTTTGTTTTCGTGTGCATTCAATATCTTAGGAAATGTAGTTGGTGCTATCTTAGTGGACTAATACTAAAAGACAGTTGATTATAAAACAGCATTTAAATGTGTAAGCCATCATGAAGAAAAGCTATGTTTGAATAGTTGTGAAATCAGAATCACAATATTTTGGAATGCTAGAATCTGGATATTTTTTAATGTTAGCATCTAGACATTTTGGGATGCCAGCATCCAGACATTCCGGGATGCCAGCATCCAGACATTTTTGGATTCCAGCATCCGGATATTTTGGGATGCCAGCATCCAGACATTTTGGGATGCCAGCATCCAGACATTCCGGGTTGCCAGCATCCAGACATTTTGGGATGCCAGGATCCAGATATTTGGGGATGCCAGCATCCGGATATTTTGGGATGCCAGCATCCAGACATTTTGGGATGCCAGCATCCAGACATTCCGGGATGCCAGCATCCAGACATTTTGGGATGCCAGCATCCAGATATTTGGGGATGCCAGCATCCGGATATTTTGGGATGCCAGCATCCAGATATTTGGGGATGCCAGCATCAGGATATTTGGGGATGCCAGCATCCAGACATTTTGGGATGCCAGCATCTAGATATTTTGCGATGCAAGCATCCGGATATTTTGGGATGCCAGCATCCGGATATTTTGGGATGCCAGCATCCAGACTATATTGGGATGCCAGCATCCGGATATTTTGGGATGCCAGCATCCAGATATGTTGGGATGTCAGTTTTCGTATATATTGGGATGCCAGAATCTATAAATAATTGGAAGCCAGCATGCAGACGTTGAGGTATTCAATATGAAATTAAAAGAATTACATCAGCATCTATCAAAGGTGGAGATGCAATTTTAATCATTTTCTTTATTATCCGCATACACTTTTTTGAATTATGCTATGTACAGAAATAAGAAGTGCTTTTTATACAAAATAATTCACAACTACAAAAGTTATTAAATATAATCGAGAGAGCATCCATAATCTTTAAGACCCAATAAAATCCATTATGTAGCATCTACTATTCATAGAAATAAATGAATCAGTATGATTTTTGGTAAAATGAACATTTGTTGATACTTAAACAAATGCAATATAGTAGAAATATTCCGAATATGGAACATGACCGTAACATTTTCTCTGGACATTGAAAAATTTAGTAGAATACAACATAATTTTACCTTAAAAATTCAAAAATTGTCAAAAAGTTCTCTTTTAGCATATGAGAATTACAAATTTTAGTTGAGAACTCATTATAGCTAGATGAACTTCCTGTTCATGGAAGAATTACGAATTTGCCGGTATTTCAAAGGAATATTACTTATGAAATCAATCTCAAGGCTAAGAAATACGGGTGAAATCGGGTCATTTTCGGAATTCCCGGGTTATTTCAATGACCCGGCGGGTGTCCGGGTGATCCCTCAGAATTGTCAAAATCTCGGGTCACACCCGCAGAAAACGGGTCAGTTGACAGGTATGAACTGTAAAACAGTTACACCCCAACATTTTTAAAGCGGAGGTATAATTACTTACCCCCATACTGGCCAGCTAATGGTGAACTTAAAGCTATAAAAGTGTCAACATTATGTTCCAATACAGATAGCAAACCTCTACAGATCAGACCACCTGAAATCAAAATCAATTATCATATGGAATTACAAAACAGTGTCTACAAAATTAATCATACAACTTGAAAAGATAAAGTTAGTTAGATGTTTTGAAGTGTATTCTCTCAAGAGTAGTATTTCATGTGCCTAGGAAATTACATTATTAAAGGTTTAGAAATAAGATCCTGATGTACCGTTAACAAAATATATGAAATAATATTTTATTAGTATGAGATTTGATGTAATAGATTTGTAAGACACATGTTTTGTTTAGGCTCTGATCCTGTCCATAACGTTAATTATAGTATAGTATTAGGTTTCTGTTTTGCTTTTTTCCAATCCTATTGTGCTTAATAATGTTGTAAAATGATGCCCTATGTCATATTTATGGGTTCTTCATTAGATTATTTTTATGAAACTGATCAAGCGGAATAACTTATCTGAAGGAAAAATTCATAGCTTTTCAGTTAGAAACTATATGATGAAATGTCTCTACGGCTCTTCTGATTATAATTATATACTGTTGAAGTCTTTCAGATATAAAGGTTTTCCTTCAGCATGTTGAGGCTGAGTGTTGAGGTATCACAAAAACTTTACATTATCAATAATTCATAAAAATGAGGTGAAGATACTAAAAATTAATAAACCATGCTAGATGGACATACTTTCCCATTTGATACACCAAAAAAAGTCGACCTTTTGCTTATAAGTGTCCTGGCGTCAGGATCAAAGATTTTTTAAAGAATTTAAACTGCAGAAAATGTGGAGTACAGTCTCTATGCTGTCCCCCTGCCCCTTGACAAATGAATTGGCTACCAAGACTTAATTTGTCAGGTTTTGGTTGAAATATGATCATTTTAAACAAGACGTTAAATTTTCTTGTTTTCTTCTGAATTTTCTTATTGTGACGTCATGAAAAAATGCGACCATGCCTGATGACATCACATCAAAAGTACACAACTTTCCTCAAATCTTTGAAAAGGAAGGATAAAAATCATTAGAGAAACAGATTCCACCACTCGTGTATCACAATATTTCTCCACTCTCAACAGTTAAATTTTAATTATTTAAAAAGATCGGCAAGCCTCCCGCTTTAAATATTAAAATTTAACTGTCTAGAGTGGAAAAATATCATAATACACTTGTTGCAGTTGTGCAATCTATATTTACTATGTACATCGATTTTGTTGAAATCTTACCACAGACAGATCTAGACATGCCACAAAATTTGGGATTACTTTTAAAACAAACACTATGTTGTGTTATTAAACAGTTAAGTAAATCCTCGTCATAACTCTTTTATGAGTAGATTTCAATATCCAGAATTTGTTTGGTAAGTGATTTGTTTTTTATCTTATCAAAACTTTATAGATTATCCGACAAACCTTGAGAAAAACATATGAGATGGACACCATCTGGACTGCTGTTCATTATAGGTTGTACTATCTTAGTGATATTGTTGACTTGTTCCCATAGTGGTTCAAAACTTTGGTATCTATTGAAGGCATTGACTGCTGTTATCTGTGTCCCTGGATGAACCTGAAGAACAAATCATACAACACTTTATGGTACAAATATCACAGGAGTCAAATTAAACTGTCTAAACTTATAGATGACTATATGGCATTGGTTTTGCTCATTGTTGAAGGCTGTATGATGACCTATAATTGTTAACTTCTATGTCATTTAGTCTCTGATAGAGAGTTGTCTCATTGGCAATCATAATGTCCACATCTTTATTGTCTTTACATTCAATGAAGTTTAAGCATATTCATACCCGTAGCCAGGGGGGGTTCGGGGGGTTCGGACGAACCCCCCCTTGAAAACAAATAAGCACTGTTAAAGTCAATGTTCTGTTCGAATTGCAACTGTTAAAGTCGAGTTTGTTAGTCCAACGAACCCCCCTTTGGAAATTCCTGGCTACGGGCCTGATATTTTAAGATAGATTCATGGTATACCGCCATCTTGGATTGTACAATCACAGTACAAAATCGGTCTAGTTATTTGTCCAAATCTGCAAATTTGGAGACATATTTGCAATTTAATGGCTAGACTGTTTATATATATGAAGAAAACTTGGTGATTTATTGTATTATCCAAAATATTTAAACAAATATCAAATTTTGTTTAAAATCATTTTATTCAAATAAGCCATTTAAGGGGTAAGTAAGTAAGTAAGTAATTTTTATTGGTTTAAAATCCAAAATTACAGGATTGATACCAAGACAATACAAATTTGTTATACACAAACATACAAACATATATATATATATCATACCAATTTCAAACATTATATGGGGAGGTGGTACCACAAAGTTATTTAGTGCTTAATAAAGCATTTCTAGAAATGTACATGTCGCTTATAAATTTAACAATAATTCTAATTATATCAGTCTCAACACACGTATATAAAAATTTAAATCTTGCTTCATTAGTCATATTTAAAAAAGAGGGAACTATTTCACTAATTTTGGAAAACAGTTGGTCTCTAATTATATTTAGTTTTGTACATTTTAAAGTAAAATGAAATTCATCTTCAACTTCTAAGAGGCACAAAGGACAAATTCTTTCTTCTATAGGGGTTTTAGTGTGACGCCCTTGTTCAATTCTAAGAACACTATTACTAATACAAATTTTAGCAAAATGCCCTATTACTTTTCTGTCTATATTTAACAATAAATAGGTTTCCAATTTATAATTTTCTTTAAGCTGTCTATATGTTCTCAGCTTGCCTTATTACCATGTACTGATTGGATAACTCTTTTGGTAAAAAATATATACTAAACTGATAGGGAATTTTTTTATTTTTACTTGTGACAAGAAAACAAGTTTGGTGACACCATTTTTTCTTTTTACTTTCTTAAAACATATTATAAAACCTATCTTCTCACAATTTATTTCAAAATTCTATCTCATAGAATTTTTTTTGATGCACACAAATGTGTTTTTTCATTAACAAATCTAACCAAATTTATGCAATTTTCAACGACTCATAGCTTTGAAAAATGGTGACCCATACTTTTTATTGTATCTTTTAAAAAACCATGGTAAAATCTTCCTTTTGACAAAGTATAAGAAAACTTTATACTTATGGTCTACCTTAAGCAAGACAGAACTTAAAATTCTTAAATGAAGGTTATTACTTCCTATATCAATCATCTTGTATAAATCTTGCAGGTTAATTTCTTCATAACCTATCTACATATATAATAAGATATCATATTATATTGTCAGTATATTTTTCCAAGATAGAATATAGGGTCAAAATAAGTTCTTATTTGTTTCAAAATGTTATAAATTACTTTATTCCTGAAACAAACATTTGACCAGATTATGCTAAATTTGCTGCCTATAACAGTATACATAGTTTCATGTATGCTGATGATATAATGGTCCAGTCTCCTCTCCATCACATCGTCTCCAAGAAAAACTAAACAAGCTAATAAAAGATTTAAGTTTTGCAAATTGGTGTCTTAATTTATATAAATTTATCTTAAAAAAACAAGCTTACAAAATAAGCAGGCAGTCATCTCTTTTACAATTTCAAATACAATGGAAAACTTATTGAATGAGTAGAAAAATATTAATATCTTGGCATTACTTTTTGTTCACCTGAATCCATCTTCTATGCTCAAAATGAACTATATCAGAAAAGTAATTTGCAATAGAAATAATGGTCAAGACCAGAAAATTTTCTGCAGAGAACACCAGGGGAAAAACATTTCAGGACCGCTGTTAACTAATGTTTATATTGTGTTTAGATATATATTGTAAATTGATACCTATGATCTCAAACTGACAATTTACATATTTTATTTCACTCAGCCAAAACTTTTTAATATTATATATTTTGTAGATTGTTGCATCTGGTGAAAGTAATTTAATTACCATGATTGCCATTAAAAAAAGTGTATCATTATAATCAGACAAAGAGGTGCCTAACCTTATAGAACCATCCCTTTGAGACTTTTAAATTACAGTGATAGAAAAAAAATACTGCCTGAAATTTGTAACACTTGCTTAGAAGTCCCAATTTTCATTTGCCCTAGGTATCTTTTCTATTCCTATGACATACTTATTTAATCCTTTTTCTTGCTTTTCTGGATAAGAAACTAAGCGTGCCTCTGTTATGATAAACTGAATACAATGTTTGTGTTGGCACACTGACATGGCAGTAAAATCAAAGATATTGGACTTCGAAAGGATTAAACTGACTTAAAAATAAAAATATAAATCATGTACATAATTATAACAATTAATAAATATATTGGTCTATTTTGATATACATTATTAAATGGTAATCTCATTTACTTTATGTGAATTATTATTTAATTTCTATCTATAAATAAGAAGATGTGGTATAAGCGCCAATAAGAAAACTCTCAATCCAAGTCACATTGTATAAAATGTAAACAATTATAGGTTCAAAAGCAAACAGCAAGATATAAAGGAGGGTAGTAATGCCTTCTAACGTAAGGCGTCAAACAGCTATTTTCGGCTACTGTTTGAGTCAAAATGGTTAAAATTTTACCGTGATTTGTCAAAATATCCTTTTCGTGATTCGTCAGGTGTCTCTAATAATTATCGTTACCATCATTTTTGGAAAGAAATTAATGTGATTCGTCAAAATCAGTCGATGATTAAAGAAAGTGTACATTTTATCGTCATATACCAAAAATTACCGTTAACATCATTTGGCAAGTATTTCTTACCGTTATTCGTCATGAAGGTACTCCCATTTCGACCCTCATAAAGGGCCCAAAATGTAGTTATTTTGATATTTATGTATATGTGTTGTGAATGAGAATGAGAATGTATTGGATCTCAAAGATTTTAGATTGAGGTAATAAATTTGTAAAATAAGAATAAGCCTCATCGTTTAAGAAGGGTGGTTGGAGGGGTCCTGATCCCATGCTTAAATACATGAAATCCTCACCTGAGGTCCTGAATTTAAAAAAAAATCAAATTCCGACATCCCAAAATTTGAAAAAATAGATTTCCCAGATCCCAAAGGGTCAATCCCGAAATCCTGAGCTTAAAAACACCTGACCCTGACCTCCCGAAAAAGGTCCTGCCCCCCTCAATTAAGAATGAGACCCATAAAGGAGTAGGTTCAGTAAGACCCCTTTTTGGCCCCAAAATATAGCTGTTTTACAAAATTGTTAAAATGTAAACCTTTAGTTATTTATTGGACAGTAGAATGCTTCTGCTACATAAATATGGGCTGTTTTTGACAATACAATGCACATATATCCTGTACTAGCACCATTAAGTCATGCTAAATTACAGAAATCCTCATAATTCTAGCATTTTAGTTAAATTTTAGACGGTTTTCGTGTAAAACGAAAGTGGCCGCATTTGTGTTCATCCTTAATATTGAAATGTAAGTTGTATTTTATGATAATACATAACATATATAAAGGTTGAGGATGAACACGGATGCGGCCACTTTCATTTTTACCAACAACCATCTGAAAAGTGACATTTTTCGGCATATTAGGTAGATTTTTCATATTTGAGCTTGAATCGGATCGTTTTTAATGACTAAATCTGTTAAAATCATTCACATAAACTAATTAATTTAAATAAAATAGACACTTAAGTGTTTAAAAAGTGGTCAAAATCTTTCGTCAGATGAACCTGAAATTTGAGGCCAAAATCGGTCCTTACCGGACCTACTCCTTTGCAAAAATAATGTGTATAGTCTAGAGCACATAGAAATAATGTTTATACTGTGCAAAAAACAAAGTTTTGGATGACATTTGTGGCAAAATATTATAAGTCCTAATTGATATACCACAGGCATTTTTCTCAGAATTTTCTTTCCATATATTCCTTCTTGGAAACTTTATAAACAAACGTTCACAGTCCTTCACATTAAACATTATTAATGGTGGTGCTCCTTTTTCAGGAGGAATATATAGGACGAACATACTCATGATACTGTGCATTTTTACCTTTTGAAGAATAGAAATCAAATATTCTGCCTCAGTAGGACTCCCAATAATGCCATGCATAAATATAATCGGCTTGTATTGAACTGTAAAAGGGACAACTAATGCAAAAATTAGGAAAGTTAACGTTAATCCAGTGTTCTTCCTCATGATTAGGCTGACCTTTAACCTCACATTATTTCGAAACATCTCGGACCTTATGATGATTTAGCTATTATCATTTTGAAAACATCATTGAATATCCCTTCAAATGAAAGATTTCTGCAAGCAATATTGTTTTTTCTTGAGTTACAAAATGCTTCTATGACTTGTATAGGCCCTTATTTATATAAACTCGGACCAAAGACAAGTCGGACCCCAAACAACTCGGACCAATATTTATGACAACTCGGACTATTTTTCAAAGACAAGTCGGACCAATATTCAACACAACACGGACCAGCTTGAAATACAACTCGATCTAGTTTGAAATACAAATCGTATTATTTTTAACAATACTTTATCCCAAAAGCAAACTGCAGCTTATAGGATACATACATATGAATACTGCACAAGCCTGGTCGAATTTGTACTGTTTGTTTTGTTAATATTTGTTCAATTTTTGTTGTAAGCATATAAGCGCTGTCTAAATTCCATGATTCATCATTTATGACTGATTGTCATTTGTCTTTTAGTCCCCTTTTTAAAATATTGTTTAGCTTTAAGAGCTTTAATATTGGCATGTTTTGAATGATACATTTTTGTTAACAAACCCATACTCAAACATGTTAAATGATATGGAAATTGAAACGCTTTGGTGTAACATCCTGGTTGGATAACACGGATTTATAAAGAAGTATTAATAATCTTTTATACTTCACGAGAAAGTCCTGGTTTAACGAATTTAAAAAATGTAAGATTTTTATTCTTCCGTTCAAATAGTTTTCTTTCCGTGACATGTACAGCAAAATTTATTGAGTGTCTAGATAAAGTAATTATCCATGACTAGCTTGCTACTGGGCTAGCTGAACCGTGAATTTAAGTCATTATTAGGGTAGATACACTACGGCTTCCTTTAAGAGAAGACTAGTCCGACAGATATATAACCAAGGATTTGTATGGTAAGATATATTGTCTGTATGACTAGACTTCTCCGAATAGAGGGTATAAATACAAATAGAAGATATGGTATGATTACCAATGAGACAACTATCCACAAGAGACCTGCAAATGACACATTGTACAACTTTAGGTTACCTTACGGCCTTCAATAATGAGCAAAGTTCATAACGCATAGTCAGTTAAAAAAATGTAAAACAATTCAAACGAGAAAACTAACGGCCTAATGTATGTACAAAAAATGAATGAAAAACAAATATTTAACACATAAACAATCGACAATCACTGAATTACAAGCTCCTAACTTGGGACAGGCACATGCCGTATATATACGTAATTACATTAGATGTATGTTTCATTATCATACTTTATTCTGATTGGCTAACTGCATATCACGTGTTATTCCTTAAGCGATTGCATTACTCAATAAAAGTTATCATTCCTGAAAACACGTGGACCCACAATAAAGTGCACAGGTGAATTAAATAATACAAATTATAAAATTCGTGTATTCAAGATCATTGCTAAAAAATGTAATTATAAGTATTGAATGTTTCTTTTTGTAACTTCATAGGGTTGTGAAAGCGTTGACCGTGCGCACATTTTTAGAATGAAGTGCTTCCCCGCTTCATGCAAAATGTACTTCGGTCAACGCTTTTACACCCCAATGAAGTTACAAAAAGCAGCATTCAATTCTTGAATACAGAATGTATACCTAACCTAATAATGATATCACGGTTCAGCTCAGAACGAGCTAGGAAGTAATTAAGCTAGCCATATATTGATATCACCTTTACATACACCACCAATACCTCGAGTTCAATGCATGTTGCTCACGGTAAGTTGTATATGTTTACTAGATTTTTTGTACGTGTGTAATATCGTGGAAATCTCTATATTAAAGAAATGTTACAACACACCAATGCGACAGTTTTGGTTTCATTTGAGCATAATTTAGCGGAATGGTTAACAGGTCGGGACCACTACCTTATATGGAAATGCATAAATTAACATACTTATGTTCTCGCACATGTAATTGTTTATTAACATGTGACACAATTTATTTTTACCTAGGTTTTTGACCAATCCACTAAATGAGTAACAATGCATGATGGACTACTACGTGTTTACAATCAACCGAGAACACGTGTTATTTACTGAAATACAACACATTTTTTCGTGCAATGCGGGATTCACAATTTCCCTTAGTTTTTCATTTTGTGTATCCTCATTTATAGTTCGTGATACAAAGTATTCCTTCCATGCTCAGATTAACGAAGAGTTGTTTCTATGCAAAGAAAAAAGGGTTTGAATTACCCGATATATAGCCATTAATATGTTTGATGATGGCACGGAGATTTCATTTATTCGTCCACCAGACAGCAACGAAACAACAGCGAAAAACACAATTACCCATGAGACAAACTAACTAGGGTAAGCCGGTGCTAATATTCACGAGTACAGCAATTTCCGTGTAGATAATTAAAGGCAAATGTGTGATCCTTGAATTTTGTGTTCGTAAAAAAGGCGAAGAAATATTTACATACATGGCAGTGTTAACAAAATCTATAAGTATTTATTTTTGTCACATTTCAGTATATGAGACTTCCAAACTGTTCCCTTTGTTTTGAAGGTAGTGAAGTCAGCAACTGTAGTTTCATTTTGTTTTCGTTTATTAATGGACTCGGACATTTGCCAAACTGAATAAAATCATTACAGCTGATTTCCTAATGCTTACCGTTGAAAGTAAAACTTTGGTTGGCTTACTTGCTTTGTGTGTATAGTTGTTTATACAAGCTTTGAAAATAAGATTGGCATATTTAAACAATATATATAGGCATAGTTTAACTTGTATATTTTATATTTGAATTTAATTAGTTGTTATCCTAATATAATTGTACAATATACAAACAAAGCAAGCAAGCTAACCAAAGTTTTGCTCTACATGCATTAGGAAATAAGCTGTAATGATGTTATCCATATGTTTGTGCGACAAGGTGGAAAATTTGATATGTTTTGTGAAAATTGCAGCGTTGGATCTAATATATAAAAAAAGAAGATGTGGTATGATTGCCAATGGGACAACAACTGTCCACAAGAGACCAAAATGACACAGAAATTAACATTTATAGGTCACCGTACGGCCTTCAACAATGAGCAAAGCCCATACCGCATAGTCAGCTATAAAAGGCCCCGATATGACAATGTAAAACAATTCAAACGAGAAAACTAACGGCCTTAATTATATAAAAAAAAATGAACGAAAACAAATATGTAACACATAAACAAACGACAACCACTGAAATACAGGCTCCTATATATACAAACCTATATACTTTTTTATTTATTAGATAGATTTCTTCTCCTTTTATATATTATATTGGGCCGGTTTTTTGTTGTTGTTTGAATTGTTTTACAGAAGTAATTTTTGGGTCATTTATAGCGTACTTTTCGGCATTGAACCTATGACTATAAAATTGAGAATGGAAATGGGGAATGTGTCAAAGAAACAACAACCCGACCATAGAAAAAAACAACAGCAGAAGGTCACCAACATGTCTTCAATGTAGCGAGAAATTCCCGCACCCGGAGGCGTCCTTCAGCTGGCCCCTAAACAATTATATACTAGTTCAGTGATAATGAACGCCATACTAATTTCCAAATTGTACACAAGAAACTAAAATTAAAATAATACAAGACTAACAAAAGCCAGAGGCTCCTGACTTGGGACAGGCGCAAAAATGCGGCGGGATTAAACATGTTTGTGAGATCTCAACCCTCCCCCTATACCTCTAGCCAATGTAGAAAAGTAAAAGCATAACAATACGCACATTAAAATTCAGTTCAAGAGAAGCCCGAGTCTTATGTCAGAAGATGTAACCAAAGAAAATAAACAAAATGACAATAATACATAAATAACAACAGACTACTAGCAGTTAACTGACATGCCAGCTCCAGACTTCAATTAAACTGACTGAAAAATTATGAAATCATCATATGAACATCAGGCACAATCCTTCCCGTTAGGGGTTTAGTATCATACCATCATAACATATATGAGAAGAGTCTGAACATAACCCGTGTCATGCCAACAACTGGTTTTTGAATAAATGTGTTTAGTTCCGATGCAAAGACCCTAGAAGTGAATCAATATTAACCCCAAGGCCGTAACTACCCTTGAGGCAAGTGAGGCAATTGCCTCACTAAAATTTCGACACTGCTTATTTTTTTTTATACATATATACAAATAAAATAGTCTTTTGTTGTTCTGTCTCAACCTTAATTTCTATAACTTGTCATCATTCCTTTAAACTATTCTTCCTGGATATAACTCAGCATCTCAACGGGTGATGTTTCTCAATTACATTAACCTAGTAACGATAATCATCATGGATCTCCGGTTAAAAACAGGCTCTTGCAGAAAAAGGAAAAGCGACACTGAAGGTAAAGAAGGAATAATTCTAGTAAACTAATTTGTTTGTGAACGTAGTCTGCGTAATGCATATAACTTCATTAGAACAATCCAAAAACGATAAGTAGACTGACAAATCAAGTAGTGGGCATCGCAAGGGGGCAGTCCTGTCTGTGTATTCATTTCTCCGTTTCATCAACTTTAATCTTTCTCTTTACAGATAGATAAAATATAAATAATATGAAACATGCATGGATTAGTTTTTCATGATCCATGTTTCTTTAACCTTAAAAATTGAAGGAACATCCCATATTCCAATTTGACATTATTGAGGAATGGTATAGAACCTTTATCACAGGATTTTGTCTTTACTAATTCGGGACTACGGAATTTCATTTCTTTATATTCGAGGTTTCGGAATCAGACACCCCAACCCCTAACCCCTAAATTTATAGATTCTGGAACTAAAATACCACCGACTATTTCCAGAAATAATTTGAAATTACGGACCTACATGTAAACGTCAAAACTCCATTTTAATTCCCCTGTACCCATATCATATATACTTACTCTATAGATAGATCATATACATGTATCTTATCTCATTCTATCCCTAGTTTGATTACTCTTTGTCAGCATACAAGCGAGTTTAATATTTTGTAACTGAGACTGTATGATGATGCTAGCCTTTATAGGAAAGCTTAATTCCCTTTTGCAAACAAAACTGTTACTACCGATGCTGCTACCGAATTGCTGATGGAGAAGGAATTGGAAGAAGACATTGATCATTGTGTTGATGATAATGTGCTACCTTTAGAAACACAGACTGCCCTGAAACGACTGAAATCTAGGAAAAGAGCATACATGAGTGGCGAGAGGTTGTGCGGTCTTGCCATGCTCCATGTTCATCGCGATAAGGATATCAGCAGACCAAAGTTATGATTCTAAAACAATTTGACTGAACCCACCATAGAAATAATTGGCAAACTCTACTGAATCGATGTTTGTTCTATGTTCTGGCGGCAGATTTAAATTGATATTTGGATGATTATCTTACATACAAATTCAAATAAAGTTGTTAAAAATTTGGTATTAGTAAAAGTCTTTAAATATGAACAATTTATATAAAAACTGTCCAAATTCAAAACATTATCAAACTCTCTAAAAATGCCTAGAACGCAGGATTTTGCACCATTCATTTCATACCCTCCAAAAAAATTTAACGCCTCGCTTCGCTCGGCTCAATTATTTTGCCTCACTAAAATAAGATGCCTAGTTACGGCCTTGTAATAACCAATAACTGCTTACTTTACTAGATAATGTCTTTTTTTGAAAGATGTCTCATTTGGCATTCATACCTCATCTTCTTATTTCTATATACAAACCACGTTTTAGAATAAAAATAAAAGGTAATATGGCACCAGAGGCTTTAAATATTGGAGATATTTCACATACGTCAACATGACAGCAGCCGAACGATAAAAAACCTCTGAGGTATATTTTGTGATATAATTAGCAACAAACGGACTTTATCGATGGATGAAGCTATACAAAATGTATTAAGCTATATACCGTACCCGCTCAGTGGCGGATCCAAGGGAAAAGGGGGGGGGGTCCGGGGGTTGGACCCCCTTTTTTGGAACGATCAATGCATTTGAATGGGGACATGTAGTTGGAACCACCCCCTTTTGTCCTGGGTTAGGACCCACCTTTTTAAAAATGGCTGGATCCGCCGCTTTCATAACACTTATTTTTAGCATACTGAATATAATGACGTTCTTACTTTCAGTTCAGGTTCTGATAAAAATTTTACACATCCAGTACAGAAAGAAGTGTTTTAATGAAAGTTTTCGTGTTTTACTAGGCAGAAATGATTTTGGAATGGCATTATACAGGTTTGAAAGAGCTCAAAAAATTTCATAGTGGACAGTGGTCATTTCATCTGAAATTTTACTGTTTCGGGTCGTAAAATTATTGCACAGGTACAATGCATAACAATGGAAAAAAAACCTGTTCAACAACTTTAACAAGCCGAAAAAGAAAGTCGAATAGTGAAGCCCGTGAACAATACTTTTTTAATCTGAGCATGCAAATTGAAGATTATGTTATATATTTTACAATAATCACATTCGCAGAACAAAAACATATATTTTGAGAATCCCAGACACTATATTAGTTGACAGTTCTTCCACTAATTCCACGTGTTTTCCGGTTGTAGTAAACTCGTAGTAGCCCACAATGCATTGTAGCTCATTGAGTCGATTGGTCAGTTTTTCAAGGCCGTATTGGCCTTGTGTTTGGGAAATTATTATGCAAATATATTCTGACGTAAAGAAATCTCGAGTTCTCGACCTGGTTAACACTGAATATAAATGTGAACTAATTTATTGAAATCAAATGTGTCGCCGGAAAATCCTATTATTAAAGCAATCTGTTAAATGTGAAATAACGCGGGAGTTGTAACATTTTGCATTTAAGGGGGCTCGCGGGTATAAATCATTTTTTTAACATAGGATTTCGCGTTTTTTTCTATAAATAAACTTTATCCTATACCTAATAGAAAAATAAAATAAAAATATAGGGGTCACCGTTCACTTAAAGTCTTTGGTTACATCTTCTGACATCAGACTCGGACTTCTCTTGAACTGAATTTTAATGTGCGTATTGTTATGCGTTTACTTTTCTACATTGGTTAGAGGTATAGGGGGAGGGTTGAGATCTCACAAACATGTTTAACCCCGCCGCATTTTTGCGCCTGTCCCAAGTCAGGAGCCTCTGGCCTTTGTTAGTCTTGTATTATTTTAATTTTAGTTTCTTGTGTACAATTTGGAAATTAGTATGGCGTTCATTATCACTGGACTAGTATATATTTGTTTAGGGGCCAGCTGAGGGACGCCTCCGGGTGCGGGAATTTCTCGCTACATTGAAGACCTGTTGGTGACCCTCTGCTGTTGTTTTTTATTTGGTCGGGTTGTTGTCTCTTTGACACATTCCCCATTTCCATTCTCAATTTTATAATAAACGAATGATCGGTGAAAAATAATGTTATTTCAATTCTTGAACCAATGCATACAAACATCATAAACTTAGTCTTCTGTGCACGATTTTGTCATTTTTTTCTCATAAATTTCGTTAAATCGTCAATTTTGTTTTCAATCGGTCGGTTTTGTTGTGAAAATATGGCAGGTAAATAAAGTTCGTGTTTTGTAGCCGAAGTTTAACGATTGTCACCTGTTTGTCAACAATAATTATTAACAAAAAAGTATGGATATTGAGCACGTGTTTCTAAACATGTATAATCAGATAATAGCATCCATGCGTATTGCGATCACCTGATTTTTACGAGATGGGTCACACTGAGGTCACTTTGCATACGGAAAAAATGTCGGGGAATTCTTGGAAGGAAGCCTCCGGGTGCGGGAATTTCTCGCTACATTGAAGACCTGTTGGTGACCCTCTGCTCAGTGGCGGATCCAGGGGGGGGGGGGGGGGGGGTTCCAGGGGTGCGCACCCCCCTTTATTTTTGCCGATCAATGCATTTGTATCGGGACATATGTTTTGCACCCCCCTGCACCCCCCCCCCCCTTTTGCCCTGGGTTAGCACCCCCCCCCCCCCCCTTTCGAAAATTCCTGCATCCGCCCCTGCTGCTGTTGTTTTTTATTTGGTCGGGTTGTTGTCTCTTTGACACATTCCCCATTTCCATTCTCAATTTTATAATAAACGAATGATCGGTGAAAAATAATGTTATATTTCAATTCTTGAACCAATGCATACAAACATCATAAACTTAGTCTTCTGTGCACGATTTTATCATTTTTTTCTCATAAATTTCGTTAAATCGTCAATTTTGTTTTCAATCGGTCGGTTTTGTTGTGAAAATATGGCAGGTAAATAAAGTTCGTGTTTTGAAGCCGAAGTTTAACGATTGTCACCTGTTTGTCAACAATAATTATTAACAAAAAAGTATGGATATTGAGCACGTGTTTCTAAACATGTATAATCAGATAATATTATAGAATCCATGCGTATTGCGATCACCTGATTTTTACGAGATGGGTCACACTGAGGTCACTTTGCATACGGAAAAAATGTCGGGGAATTCTTGGAAGGAAGCATTTCAAATAAAGTAAACTTCTTCTAAATATGAACAAATTAAAGAATTTTCTTCAGAAGAAAGGATATGTACATAAGATTTATAATGAAAACTATCCATTGAGTTATAAAAAACATATGCATTATTTTTTAATTTGAGTTTTCTTACATGTATGACTTTAATTAAGCTCACAATCTGCCTTCAAAAGAAGCATGCATTTTTGTTTATTTATTTTTTTTCTGTTGAACTAATAGGAGAAAAAAGGTAATATCGAAATATAAAAAGAACTTAATTACAGAAATCGCTAAAATTTTACAATAGTTTAGTTTAGGTACAGCTTATTTGAAGGAAAAAAAATAAAAAATATAGGTCACCGATTAGTTAAAAAAAAAGATATTTCAATTTTAATGCAAAAAATGGAATTTTTCACCAAAAGGAAGATATTTGGAGCTTTTTCAATGATTTAAACATTTTAAAAGTCATCTGGGGCCAAAATGAATTGATTTTTTAGGGTTAATTTTTGTACCATATCACAAAGCAATGATTTATAACTAACATATACGTCCTTGCGTAAAGTAACAATTAATATTGTAATAAATAAAATTTGTAATGACATTTTTTTTTTAAATATTTGCTGATTTTTTTGTTCCCGCCAGCCTCCTTAACATGTGATTTTGTGTGTGTGTTTAAAAGGTAATGAGTCCTTGAAAAAAACCATTAGATAAAACAGACGTGACCGTGCTTGCCAGTTTGCAGGTGAAATGAGGCTCAAAATTGGGTGTTTGTTTTGATTTCATTTAGATTTCCGGACGACTTTTTTTTTAAATTTTAAGATCTGGTATAATTAATAAAATAGATTTAACCAATTTCAAAGCTTTGAAAAATGTTCATCAGGGAAAAATTATGTTAGCAGTATATATTCATTTCTAAATTCAATACTTGTATTAAAATAAAAACGTGTTACTCATGTGGTTGCTAAATTTTATTGTGCAGTTTTATAAAGTTCTTGAAGGGTTTACTAAGGTATAGCAATATAGTCATACCCGTACGACAGTAATAGCCTTACGTTCACTCCATTTTGGATATGCGGGATGTATAAATTCACAACCAAGTTCAGACGCCAAAGAGACGTCTAATGACGCGTAGTGTCGGATGATATCTACACTGTGAATAAATGTTTACTACCCTCTGGAATACCTTTTGAGGAGGCCATACAAAGACAACATTTCTGTCCCTATCAAATATACCCTTATTTTTCGGTGGCAATTGTTAGGTCTGACTCGCCATCCCGGTCGACCTAGCTTGCACAACTTGTATCTTTCAAATATTTGTTGTTGGGGTTCTTTTTCGTATTGAAAATGCCAAGAATATTTGCAAATCGACGTTATACATGCAAGCAACAATTAATTAAACAAAAAGTAAAATCTCAAAAATACTGAACTCCGAGGAAAATTCAAAACGGAAAGTCCCTAATTAAATGGCAAAATCTAATAATCATAAAACACATCAAACGAATGGATAACGACAGTCATATTCCTGACTTGGTACAAGGATTTTCTTATGTAGAAAATGATGGATTGAACCTTGTTTAATACACAAGCACATGTCTCAGAAAAAAATCCTATATACCTTAATTTAACACGTATAGGAAAAACAATTATGAGACAAGTACCTGTGGTTTTATATGTAGCTAAACCTCTCACTTGTATGACAGTCGCATCATATTCCATTATATTGACAACGATGCGTGAACAAAACTGACATAATAGTTAAATAAGGACAACAGTAGTATACCGCTGTTCGAAATTCATAAATCGATTGAGAAAAAAACAAATCCGTGTTACAAACTAAAACTGAGGAAACACATCAAATATAAGAGGAGAACTACGACACAACAGAAACACAACATTAAAATGTAACATACACAGAAACGAACTATACTATAACAATGACCATTTTCCTGACTTGGTACAGGACATTTTAATAAAAAAAAAAATAGTGGGTTGAACCTTGGTAATATTGTCAAAATGGGGGTACAGAGGTCATCACTGTGTCACAATCTCAAATAGAACAAAAACAAACAAATATTTAACAAAGAAGCACAAAAAGCATCTATCAAATTTAACAACAACCACATGCATTGCTTACTTATATATATATATGTATTTTAAATCAGCCCATAAAGGATTGAAATATTTGAAGTCCTGTGACTGAATTCACATCAAGTCTTAGTGTAGAGTCGCGTGTTTTACGTCAGAATGTAAACGTTACATCACATTATGATTTGAAATTATCCAGAAGTTCTTTAGAATTTTTAAGAATCCACATATGGTTAATACCACTACGCGAGTAAACTTATTTTGTCGTTCAAAGTATTTTCAAAATTATAATAGAACATTTACATAACGGCATGCATTATAAGAGAACAATAACTTAATGGCGGGATCTTTAAAAGTACAGAGCCACGTCATATTTACCAAAGAAACACAAAAAGTCACACGTACAAAACACACCAAAAATGAAAGATAATACAAACAATACATTGACGGGATGTATAAGTACCGAGCCACGTCAAATGGATATCACAGAAAACAGACCAAACAGTAAAAGTAATATTAATAATAGAACAAAGACACATAAAAGAACAATATAACACGTTATAAGATGATAAACATCAGTAAGCAGAATCTATACATCAAGACCATCATGTATTATTTGTGAAGTTGATACGGAATATTTACCAACAAGGTCTTTGTACCTTCCGATGAACTTTTTTTTTTTGAAAAAGGACGAAACGTTATTGTAACCGTATATGCTGCAAAAAGTAATGGCATTTGTAGTTCACATACATATATAAGTGCTTTGAACCATGTGATAAAAAAAAACTATTTTTTTATCCATTGTTCTTTAACTGCGTTGCATTACACTTAATTTTAATTGTTAAAGATGCGAATACATCTAAAACGGAAAAGTCTTCATCTGAAATGTTAAAGAGATTATTTGAATTTTCTAGAATTTCATAAAAACTGTCAAAATGTAAATCCGTTCCAGAAAGTAATCCAAACACTTCAATGTTGAAATTACTTAAATACTGTACTTTCATTTTTATATCATAAACATCTTCCCATTCTCCGTTTGCTACTAAAATGATCATCTTTCTTGAAGCTGGGCGTACATCAAATCCTTTTTCTAAAATATACTGCAATGCATGAGATGTGTTTATAGTGCTGAATATTCTATCTTTGTTGACTTGATACATTTTTGCTATCAGATCATGTTTATTTTTGGACAGGGATAGGTTGAACAAAATATCGGGTTCATCAGAAAACACATTCATTCCAAGGAGAACATCCGGATTAACGGCAACCGTCTTTGTAATTAGCTGTTCTACCGCTATTTGGCGTGACCGGTAGTTGTCAAACGACTGATCTTTTCGTGTATCCATCATAATGATAATGTCAGTTTCTGACTTCATTACACAATCTGAAAAATAGACTTTAACATGAATGAATACTTATATATTGAGTTATGGCGGCAATGAGATGAAAATTTCGTATCGTAAAAAACTCTAAATATTTGTTCGGAAAATATGAACACACGAAAAATATATTCAAGTACCTGAGGTAAATAGATAATTAGGTACATTACATAATCTTTTATAAAATATCTTGTTTATTTTTACTCTCGAGGTTTCCCAGGGCAAGAGAACCATGAGAACAAGATAAAGCTAAACGTAGAACTTTTCGTTGTATATCTGTCGAAACTATCAGCAAACATTTTATTGTGTTTGTGATAGTAATGCTTTATTTCAAAACTTTCTATTTCTTCTGTCTTTTCAAATTTTATTATGTAAAGTTGTCTTTATGAAAAAAAAACTCCATATTATTGAGCCAAATAAAGGCAACAGTAGTATACCTCTGTTCAAAAGTCATAAATTGATTAAACGAAATCAAATCCGGGATACAAACTAAAACTGATGGAAACACATCAACTATAAGGGGAAAAACGAAAAGACTGAACTACAACAAAAATCAAACGCCAACATACATAGAAACGGACTGTTTGATAACAATTGCCATATTTCTGACTTAGTTCAGGACATTTCAAGAAAAAGATAGATAAGGCATTAAGGTCCTTTTTATATATTTGGTTCTCGCTTCGAAATATATCATAAAAAGATTTATATTTTGAGACATTAGTTTAGACGTGTCTTTTATTGGCTGACTGAAGACTTGTTAACTACCACAACTAATTTTATTGCATACTCTTTTCTTTTTTGGAAAGATTTTAGTCCAAATCTATGATTTTTTGTGTGTTTTAAATCTTCGTGGTATACTCTTTCAATATCAAGGTGAATCAAACGTCCATACATCACGACGACTTTTACAAACCACTGGCTCATGTGAGTCCAAAAGGAGTTTTTATTATAATAATATTGACAATTTATTATCTTACTTGTACAGCTTGAATGTAGACTTTCTTTAATGATGCTGTTGTAAATTTCCTCGACGTCTGGAAAATGAAAAACATAGTCAGCCCTGCCGGACATTTTTAGCAAATTAGTGTGACTTATTGAATCTCCTATCCCAACACTTAAGATTCGTCCCCCGTTATTCTGAAAATCTGCTCCTGCCTTATTTATCGAGTTCTGGTTCCGATCAGAGAAAAGTCCATCAGTTAGTAGCACAACAAACTGCATAATACCATTTCCTCTCGCTCCCATGGAACAGTTTCGTAAAACCTTCAATATTTGGAAAAGTTTATGAGGAAGAATTTGTATATTTTTTATAACAAATTTTGCTACTGGATTGTATTTACTTTTATTTTGAGCGTGAACGGTTCAGTAAAAATGTACGAAACTTTCGAAGCCTTTCGTTGTTAAACTTTAAAACTCTCAAAGCGAGCGAAAAGTTTTAAAGCTTATTTGAAATATAGATTCAATTACAATGTTGATTATCCTAGATATCTACTCAAGATATCTAAAATTTGCGACCGACAATTGATAAATGCTGTAGTCAGTAATCCACCATTTTATACATTTGAAAATACCTGTACCAAATCAGGAATATGACAGTTCTTGTCCATTGTTTTTGATGTGTTTTGTCATTTGATTTTGTCATGTGATTATGGACTTTCCTATTAGATTTTCCTCTGAGTTCAGTATTTTTTTTATTTTACTTTTTGGGTAAGGTCAACGTATCTGTTTCTGCCAAACGTTATATGCTTGTCTTTTTTCTTATTATAACAAACTGTCAAATTAAAAACAGAAATCAAAACAGATGAACTGTTGTGATTAAGCGTTAGATCCTTCTGAAATATTTTGCATTCTTTTCGCTTAATAAGGATTTGTTCACATTTTTTCTTTTCAAAATTTATTGACATACGAAAAGCAAGAAAGGTTAAGACTTTTGAATTGTCGCCACTCATGATTCCGTGCTGCCGCGGTAGATTCAATAAATTTTGTGGTTTCTCAAATTTCTACCAATTAAATTGCTATAGTAATTTGGGTTAAACGAGTTTTGTGATATTGTATTTTAGAGAGGCGATCACAAAGGAATATTCAAACTAAACAGACTGATAATAAAAAAAGTACTGGTATAACAAAAGCAACGAACTCCAAGAAGTTTCGTGGCAGGCGCGGATCCAGAGGGGGGGGGATCCGGGGGTTGGAACCCCCCTTTTTTTTGGACGATCAATGCATTTGAATGGGGACATTTAATTGGAACCCCCCTTTGTCCTGGGTTAGGAACCCCCCTTTTTTAAATGGCTGGATCCGCCCCTTCGTGTCCAGGTGACATTTTCAAATTAATCGGGTATGTGTCCATAGGACACAGATGATGCCCCCGCTTGCAAATAATATAAAGTTATAAAGGGACATGATAACTGAAGAAACATAAATATGACGTTACCCAAAATAGGAATAAAAACTGACAAAATCAAACAATAGCAATAAACAGAATAAGTGAAAGACAACTACCATATTCCCGATTTAGCATAGGCATTTTCCGAAGAAAATGAGGAGAAAAACAGCTTTTATAGCTAGCTTAACCTCCCACTTTTATGACATCTGTATATAGGTTCTTTACATTGAGGAGAAAAATGAGTACCAAATCAAAAAAACATAAAAGGTTAATGTGACAATAATTTGGACAAAACATCACAAACATAATATTACACAACTAACATAAGAATTCATCCAACAAAGAAGCCAACAGAAATGATGTACTAGTAGTTGATAGTAATAACCTCTATATATCTTAAAATAGGAAAACGACAAAAAGACAAATAGCCGTACACACAATGCAATATACCTTGAGATAAAGTCTTGGTCTTGAATGTAAAAATGATAACTGACGAGTAATCTGGTGTGTTCTAAACGGGAAGAATGCAAAAACATTTCATAAAAATTTAAATTGTAGATCCGAAAAAGTCAGGATTTTGAAAATTTTCGTATAAAATATCAAATATCTAAAAAGAATGCAATTTCTCTAAATGCATGCGGACTTACTGTTGTAAATATTGTTTTTCAATATTTTAAGATTCTAATTCACTTAATTAATCTGCCCAAAAGAAGAGATACACCTATAGTTTCCTTTGCTTGAAGAACATGTCGTAATTCTATAATTTTCAAGTAATTTCTGAAATAAACGTCAATTTTACAAAAACTGCACTGTACATTTTTGTGAGTCTTTAACTAGACGTCTTTTTAAAATATTACACTCGCCTAAATCAAATATCCATCAATATCAAAATTCCAGTAGCTTTTTCGTAACACATTCATGAAATGGCCCAGTAAGTGAAACACATTCAGGCGGAAACTGACCCTTCTTCTATATATAAGACAATAACAAACATTAACCATCTATATATAGGTATTATCATATATCAGCAAAGAATATAGTTTTGACTATTAAACCAGAAGAAACCAAGACATCACAGGAATTCGTATTGCCATATATAAAAACAACGTTAAGGTATTAATTTGATGAAAGACAAATAGACGCAATTCAGATTTCAATCCAAATCCATAACTTTAAAACATCTTCGGAAAGTATTACTGAAAATATAAGATAATGAGACTGTTCGTGTTTGATAATAACGCTTTTAAGAACAAGAACAAATATTATAAAAAAAAATGTTTGTTACTTCTATGTTAATCAAATTAATTCGTCTCGTATCTCAACCACCAATACATGAAGAAAAAAGCTGCGTCGAATACCTATAAGTCGATCACTTCTTACCTAAAGATTACATTACATAGGCTCGTAAGCTCAATTTAGTAGCTAATTTCTAGACCTAGCATGCATTATGTTTTATAACCTTGATTATAATACGAATATTATATGAAATGCCTGATCGTTAAATAGTTATGATTCCTTCAAACATTTTAAATTATTAAAAACAATCTTACTGCTTCAGCCATATTTAGAGCTTTGACTATATTTGTACTTCCATTGCCGGCCTTTATTGTCTGGATGGATAATAAAATAGAAGACTTGTGGTTTTCAAAATCATTAAAATCAAACTCTATCGTTGGAATCGAACTGAATGTTATAACTGCAACTTGAAAATCGTTGATTCCAATTGATAACTTGTTCACTAGGTTGTAAACAAAATCTTTTGATTGATTTATGTTGTTGCTGTTACTTTGAGATGTGTCAATGACAAATAAAAGATCAGTAAGTTCTGGGATACACTCTGTTACTGTCACGTTGTTGGAAAAACAATGATCTGAAGAAAATACATGATGATAATTCTATGTTAAATGTCCTACGGCTAATGTGTTAACAGAACCCAGGGCAACATCCACGAATGTTTTGGCTATAAAGTTTATCAACAGGCTTTTTGATATTCATGTCGATACGTTTTCAACTAACCAACAAAATGTGTTCCTTAAAAAACATGAATACAGATTTTACTGTGATGAAAAAGTCAGTAGAGTGTACAAAAATTAAATACATAATGTGTAGTACAATCATATGAAAGGCAGATTCCAGATTTATTAGATTGGGTTATCGTTTTTCACATTTATTTTCATAAACAATCAAAACATTCCATTTGAATTGTTTTGCCTTTTAACTTGATATTTGCTTGATATTGATGTGAAACAACTCGATGTAACCCTCATTGGATTATCTTTTTATTGTTTTATTGTATGACTGAGTGACAAATTTTGGAGGGTCACGTGCCAAGAAAAACTTTATTTCTGATCTGCAAGATGACATGACTTTATATTATCATTTATTGCATGCATTATGAAATGCTGATTGAACAAGTTAAGCTTTTTAGTTTCACACTGTTTCATTAATAAACTGTTTAAAAAATAAAGCAAGAGCTGCTGATATGAGTATTGCAGTTAAGGTGGATTTTTTTAAAATTTCCAATCCAAGTTTATTTCAGTTTTAATCTTTTTCCTTTTTATATTTAAAATGAACTGATATAAAAGCATTCATCAAAATTAAAACAATGAGAATATATGAAACTGGATTGGAAGAATTATTCCTTATAAAGAAACAAAAGATATTACCTGATAAATAAATAACAGATACCAACACTTGAACAGTATCACTGTATTGACTGCTGAGACCTGAACCCCAAACTCCACCAATGTAAACCATATGGCCTAATGAAGATTTTGGCTTCCAAAATAAGATATCTCTAGTGGTATAAACAAAAACGAGGCCACCAAATCTTGCTGAGTCAGTTGCCATTGACGACCCAACTGCGTTAAATATCATATTTGCATTATTTCCGTCGCCGTCGGGAATTTTAACCTTTAATAAAAATATTGTCCTAATAATAAAATTGTATATTATATATAATATTAGATATAAGTATGGGTAGTATGTATCCTTCATCATTATGATTATTATGATGTTAAATTTATCATATCAATATATTCTGATTTAACCATAACAATCCTTACAGTTATACACATTAAAAAAACACCTAATAATTTCGCACATTACTATTCTTTTAGAAGCATATCTATGCAGTCGTTGTAGTAAATACTCAACCTACATTTTTTTTCTATATTTTAGAATTTAAGAAGCGTTGTTCGGTTTTCAATTGTATAACTATAAAGATTGTTTGAATATTGTTGTTGTTTTGCAATCCTTTTATACGTTTATATAATTTGTTTATTGTTTATTGTTGATCGTTGACTAATATTTAAATATTTTATATTTTATATTTATAAACGTCTAAATATGTGACGACTTTACTAAAGACGTGTTCCATCGGATAACCTGCTGCCGTAAAGTTTTAATTCCCCGAGGGTATCACCAGTCCAGTAGTCAGCACTTATCATTGATATGTCCATAGTTATAAATTAACTGTTTACAAAACTTTTAATTTTTTTTAAATACTAAGGCTTTTCTGCCTCCGGAATAGATTACCTTAGCTTTATTTAGCAAAACTTTAAGGAGTTTTGGTCCTCAATGCTCTTGAACTTCGTACTTTATTTGGCCTTTTTACTTTTTTTGGATTCAAGCGTCACTGTTGAATCTTTTGTAGACTTCGCGCGTCTGGCGTAAATACAAAATTTAATCCTAGTATCTATTATGATGAGCTTGTTTACAACCACATGGTCGATGCCACTGCTGGGTGAGTTTTAAATCCTAGAGGGTATCACCAGCCCAGTAGTCAGCACTTCTGTGTTGACATGTGATATCATTGATATGGTCATATTTATAAATTAACTGTTTTCACAACTTTTAATTTTTGAAATACGAAGGCTTTTCTATCTCAGGAATAGATTACCTTAGCTGTATTTGGCAAAACGTTTACAAATTTTGGTCCTCAGACCTCAATGCTCCCTCAACTTCGTACTTTTTTTGGCCTGTTTAACTTTTTTGGATTCGAGCATCACTGATGAGTTTTTTGTAGACGAATAGCGCGTCTAGCGTAAATTCAAAATTTAATCCTGTCATCTATGACGAGTTTATTTATACAGGGCTAACACTAATATTTAGAAAATAAGAGGATGTGGTATGATTGCCGGTGTTACAACTCTCCACATAGTACATAATTACAAAAAAAAAATTAGTATGTCTCTCAATCGTGTAAATCGTTTAAAGTGTAGTAAAACGTTCAATAATAACATTAATGAAGTGAAAATAAACACTTTGAATAACTATTGTTTACAACCACTGGATCGATGCCGCTGCTGTTGGAGTTTTAATTCCCAGAGAGTATCACCAGTCTAGTAGTCAGCACTGCTGTGCTAACACGAATACTCTTTGATATGGTCATATCTATAAATTAACTGTTAACAAAACTTTTTCATTTTTGAAATACTAAGGTTTTCTACCTCAGGAATAGATTACCTTAGCTGTATTTGGCAAAACCTTCAGGAACTTTGGTTCTCATTGTGTTCAACTTTGGACTTTATTTGGCCTTTTTATTTTTTTGTGATTTGAGCGTCACTGATTTGTCTTTTGTAGACGAAACGCGCGTCTAGCGTAAATACAAAATTAAATCCTTGTATCTATGATGAGTTTATTTATACAGGGCTAACACTACTATTTAGAAAAATAAGAGGATGTGGTATGATTGCCGGTGTTACAACTCTCCACATAGTACATAATTACAAAAAATAAAATTATTATGTCTCTCAATCGTAAAGATCGTTTAAAGTGTAGTAAAACGTTAATTAACAACATTGATGAAGTGAAAATAAACACTTTGAATAACTATTACGGCAGATGTTCTTTTCTGGGTTTACATCATATGAAGTGTTATAACATTTGGAAGCCAAAGATATACATACGTGTAGAAACATTTGGGACTATATGACCAAAAGCGACAGAAAAAAATAACTAAGTTAATCTAAAGTCCAACTTTGCCTGAGGGAGTTGGAATTTAATTATTTCTTAATTTTCCAACAGTAAGTGGCGCAATTGTTACCTTTTCAAATCCGTTATTGGCGCAAATTGATTCCGCCCATTTTGAAATAATTTAAAAAAATAAATAAATGTTAGCATCGAAGCACCGACGTCTAATCGGATAATACCCTCGTGAATTAGCAGTTCACCAGCACTTGCATCAACCAAAGCATGATAATAAATGTATGATGATAAATAAAACCGTATCAACACTTTGCGTCTGAAGTGATTTTTGAGATTTTTCAAAAAAAAAAGAACAAGAATCCTCACTGGCATATGCCCTAATTTTAAATTTGCGAAAGGGGAGTGACGTTGAGTTACTGTCTGTGTAACATTGGAATGTTTACAATGGAAACGATGTTAACAATAAAGGGGTGATCATGTTACATGTGTGTGTTCCAAAAGTGTCAGCATGGATATCGACAATGAAGCTGATGTAATTAGGAATAATTCCTTCATGTCATGCTCTATGCTCATTTTAACATGGGTAGGCATTATATTTGTCGATATTTTATACTGAGCGTTAGCGAGGTGTAAAATGTGGTCAAATATAATGTCTACCCATGTTAAAATGAGCATAGAGCATGACACGAAGGAATTATTTCGATTGTAATAGGACAAATACAGTATTTTTATAGGTCGAAGCGTACGAAAATACCGTAAAAATGTTTAGCTTTTCCCGTTTCCTCCTCGAGACGTCTGTGCATTACATTTCATATTTGATAAGTTTAAAAACTACGAGCAGTGTAAATATATGTTGTTTTATAAAAATATATAATAAAAGTTAATGCTAGCTGCTTAAATGTATACATTTTAAAGGATAACGACGGAAATAACGTTAATATACACAGTAAGCTCGTGCGCATGTGTCAAACATGTTTTGTGCTCATTAGAACACGGCGTTGTTTACAAAGCGTAATAAGGACGTCATATTAAAATCTAGTATAATAGGGTGAAAAAATTGATACAATGTTGGTCAAATACTAGTATATTCATTATCGCGCTCGAACAAAAATATTTCAACTTGGTGCAGGAGCAATAATAAATGTTGAAAGGAGATTGTAGAGATTTAATTTGTTAAAAATCGATGTCAACGTGATGAATTGTTGATTTATTGGTGTTTAATGCCACTTTCAACATATTGTCTATTTCGTAGTGGCCAATTTTTATTTATGGAGGACACCGGAGTGCATAGAGAGAACAATTGACCTTCAGCATGAAAGCTGGCAATCCTAGTCAATGAAGGATGGAGTCGAATGCACCAGCCAAGTGTAATTTTCGAACTCACAATATCGATTTTGACGGCATAGAATGCAGGGGGTGAACTACTTTGACCACTCAGTCTCAAATATTGATGTGAAAAAGGTTAACAAAAGTAAGACGATATTGCTATGAGGATGAAATGCATTTCTTTTTAACACGGCCAATGATATAAACAGATATTTTTATTTTTTGGGCATGCGTCAAACGATATGGTAGGGTAAACGAACAGTCCTAGAAAATGGGATATAATTGATGGATAACGAATTTTTTAATCATAAAATTGCTAAAATTTGAATACTAGAATACTTAAGTTTATAAGAAGTTGAAAGTATTTGGACAAAATTTGCAGTAGACTTTGAATTCCAAGTGAGATTAGCTCAGTCTAGATTCGTAATGAGTGAAAACAATATGGCTTCCCCTATGAAAGTAAACAATGACTCTCAAGATGAAATCCAAAATGACACTTTAGTTACTTGCTCTCAACCAGCTTCCACAATCACTCCACAGCAATCTATTAGCAACAAGCGATCACTCCCAGATAGTCCCGATAACCTCCCAGCGACACTTAAACAGAAAACAAGACAACTAAGGAGGCGAGGTAACTCGATGGGTGACCTTACCGAGATAGACAATCCAAAAAAAGCTGCTTCAATACGCAAGTCTGTAGCTGACAGAGTCCTTGAAGCCCTCAGCAGCCCAGAGGTACTAAATACTATCATACCCATTTTATCTAAACAAATTAGCGATACATTAGAGCCAATTATAGAAGCTGAAGTTAAAAAATGTGTTGCCGAAGAAATCCAACCACTATTACAGAAACTAGATTGTCAGTCTAGTATAGTTGAAACACAAAAGCAACAGTTAATTAAACAATTCATACAACTCTCGTCATTGCAACGCACCACCCAAGACCAAATCACATCAAACAATGAACGTGAAAAAGAAATCAACTTTCTCTATAATAGGGTCGCTCTACTGGAAAACAGGCTTGAAATTCAGGAACAGTACTCTAGAAGGACAAGCCTGCGTTTCAATAATGTTGCTATTCCCGCAGACAGAATTCAAGGGGCAAAAATAGTTCATCCAGTCGATACTGATAGCATCATCCTAGATATATGTAACAACAAACTCGGACTCGACATTGGTATTGGAGACATTGGACGATCCCATGTCATCGGCAAGCTCAAACAAGGAAGGTCTCAAGTAATTGTCCGATTTATTTCATACAGAACTAGACAACTGGTATACTCCAACAAAAAAGCTCTGAAAGGTGATCCTAATGGTACATTTATTACAGAAAACCTAACACATTTTAGGACAAACCTCGTCAAACAGTTAGCAACGCTAAAGTACAACAACAAAATCAATGCCTGCTGGACCACAGACGGTCGGATCTTTGTCAAAGTGAATGCTAACAGTCAAAAGCGCATTATTAACAACCTCGATGATATTAGTGATCTCGAGTCAGATATCCAAAAACTTGAAGAACGCACGAACACAAATAACTCTGATGGAATGTAGAGTACAAGGTTTCACCATATTTCATATTGATATATATATAATAAAGACTTATCTTTAATTCTACTACAATTGAATAACTTTTTGAGAGTGTGTCATATGTACTGAACAGTTAATAACAAAATATTATATTTACAGATTGTTTCTTTCCCAAATGTGAAACTGTATGAAAACCCCGCATCTTACCAAAAGCAATCAAAGTCAGTGATCCTATTAAAAAATTATATGTTCATCCATTAACACAATGTATTGAGAGTAAATTAAAGTCTCGGTTTTTTTTTGTTTTTTGTTTTTTTGTTTTTTGTTTTGTTTTGTTTTTTAAAGGTTCATTCATTCTTATTCTTAAACTTGAAAAACACTGAAGTAAAGATTCATTTGAAAGAAAAAGCAATTTAAAAAACAAAAAGCAATAGCTAGTACTGTTAGTTAAATAATACACATTCCAACTTATTTAAATATGTGTGTATATTCTCGATATATAGTTGTCGGAATCCGTAAAACTTGTTCCAATCTGTTTTTTTTTTTTATTTTGATTTGTTTTTGATTTGTTTTTCTTTGGTTAGAAAGGAACAAAAACTAAATCCAAAAATGTCCCTAAAATCATAGCCTTTTTTGTTACCTTATATTACACTTATTTTGACCTTCACCACTGTATTTAATATTTTCAATTGCATGGTATGTTGTTTGTATGTATATATTATGTTTATTAGGTGCATCTAAAAATTGAACAATTTTGTTAATTTTATTGCAGGCACTAACTTGACAGAGACCTAATGAGAATCTTTTTTAAAAATAAATAATTATAGCCCATTTCATTAAAAGTCTTTAAAAAAATTACATCGATTGAACATTTCCGTTTGCCGTAAATTTTATGTTTATCTATGAGTACATACTCTAACCAGTCTACTGACCATAGGTGTCAACAATAGATAATTGTGGTTAAGCTCGAGTAATTTACCATTTCGAAACCGTTATACATTGCCTAGAGATTCACGAATTAATTGTAGTTCACCCACAAACAAAATCTAACCGAACTACATACAGATGACCGCTTTAAACTAACATAATACCCTATTAAAAAATATTAATACCCTATTAAAAAATATTAATACCCTATTAAAAAAATATCAACTATTTGATAAGAATAAGAAAAAAGTTAAACATGTCGAGAAATGGGGAAATCCAATATTTCACTTACTAAGTTTTTCAAGCATCACAATTCATTGTTCAATAGTTAGATAAGCCATTTGAAACAACTATAAATTGAACGGGATTTTTGCTTGTCTGCAAATTGTAAATTGTATGTTGACGTACTAACCTATTGCGTATCATATCACAATTTGTTATCTAATGTTTATAGCCTGTCTTTAACTCTATTAAGCTAACAGCATTTCTGGAAGTTTGTGATAATAGTCATAACACAAAAACATTTGTTTTGTTTAGCCAGGATATATAAAAAAAAAAAAAACTTAAAGCTACAAACCTACTTACAGCCATGTCTATTGATCGCTGGCTAATAGTTGTCTCATCGGCAATCATACTTTAGTTTCTG
Source organism: Mytilus edulis (assembly GCF_963676685.1). Taxonomy (NCBI): domain Eukaryota; kingdom Metazoa; phylum Mollusca; class Bivalvia; order Mytilida; family Mytilidae; genus Mytilus; species Mytilus edulis. The sequence goes on along the minus strand of NC_092345.1, from coordinate 79,062,159 downwards.
GGGTAACTATCAAATACAGTCCCATGTACTTTTTTCTTTCTTTATTTATTTACCAATTGCTTTTTTTTTTTTTTTTTATTTCTAAATACAATACATATAACTTCTTCAGTATTACAATATCCCATTTTCATTCTCCTTTTTTTTTTATGACTTCCATATTTGCGAGGCTTATTTATTGGCCTTTAACATTTTTCAACTTTTCTTGCTCTTACTTTTTTGTATTTTTCTGTGATGATGAAGGTGGTGATGATAATGATGATATGTGTGTCAGTTTTGTAATGTTCTCCTACAGCAGTCCTCTCCTAATTCCTGTAACAGTTTATTCATGTAATGGATAACTGCGTCCAGGAATACAGGGCTGCTATAGGTATATTTAATAACAGAAAAAAACGATGTGGACCTTCATCCAATTTACACATAGCTTCCTATCTAGACATATTTATAATCAACTTACGTTGCAGTCTCCTCATCTTCAATCTCTCTGTTTTACAAACAATTAATCCAAGATCAAACATTATTTTTCTGTTGTACGTACTTCATTTTCTCCTTATAATTGGAAATGTTGAAACAAATCCTGGTCCAAGTTTTCGTAATGAATCGAACGCACCGTCGATGAATGAAACACAACCACAAGAAAATTTTATATCCATTTGTAGTCTCAACATAAGATCCGTGAGAAATAAACTAAAATTTCTAAATAATTTTTGTGATGAATTTGATATTATTACGCTATCGGAAACACACTTAGATCCCAACATTGCTGACGCCGATATAAAACTTGATTCCTTCTCTTCAAATATAGTCCGAAAAGATAGAAATAGCTTTGGTGGTGGTTTACTCATTTATGTCAAAGATGGTATCGGACTTAGTCGAATAAATGCACTCGAAACGAAAGAAGACGAATCCCTTTTTGTCAATATCCATGCTAAAGGTCAAAGCTTCCTATTGTGTCACACTTACCGGTCGCCTAATTCAGATAATAACTACTGGACACGATTAAATCATGCAATTGGGATGGGTTTGCAGGTCAATGAGAGGATGGTAATAACGGGCGATTTGAACTCTGACTTACTTACTACGCATAATAACAAACTGATTGACACATTAAATTTGTTCAATTTAACCAATGTTATTGAATTACCTACTAGAGTAACGGACCATAGTAGTACTCTGTTAGATCCGATTATTATTAGTGACTCTATGTCATGTTCCTTTTCAAATGTTCTAAAAACTCCATCTGCAATTAGTGATCATGATGCACCTGTTGCATTTCTCGAATGTCCAATGTCCGATTTTAAATCTTTTAAAAGAGAAGTATGGATATACGATCGGGCTGATAAAGCCAAATTTGCTGAGAAATTAGACGAAATAGACTGGAATACTATGCTTCCCGAAAGTAAAACCACTAATGAGATGTGTGAATGTTTTACAATAGAATTTTTGAAAATAGCTAAAAAATGCATTCCTACTAAAATAGTAACAGTACGACATAATGACAAACACTGGTTCAATAATGACATAAGACGTGAAATTCGAATCCGAGACAGATTAAGAAAAAAAGCGATTAAATATAATTGTGAAAATAATATTATGAAGTACAAAAAACAACGAAATAAGGTAAATAATATGAAAAAAATCGCCAAAGAAAATTTTGAAACAAATTTGGACTGTCTAATATCAAAACAACCCTCAAACTCAAAAACGTATTGGAAATTAATGAAAACGTTAATTAAATCCAAAAAAGGTTCAGAAACCATACCCCCTCTCCAAAATATTATAAATGATAATGAACTGAATGATACTGTATATGAAGATGAGGAGAAATGTAATTTGTTGAACAAATATTTTAGTATGATTTCAAAATTAGATGAGGATCATGTTGATTTGCCCGAATTTGATACAAAAACTAATAGTAAGTTTTCAGATATTCAAGTAAATATAAAAGAAATAATAGATATTATTCAGATATTAGATCCAAACAAAGCATCTGGTCCTGATGTGATCAGTCATAAGATGCTAAAGCTGTGTCCAGAAAAGGTAGCAGTTCCACTCCATATTATATTTAATAAATCCTTAAGAGAGGGAATATACCCAACTAGCTGGAAGATAGCAAATCTGATACCCATTTTCAAAAAGGGAGATTCATCCTTGCCATCAAATTATAGACCGATATCCTTAATTAGTTGTGTAGGAAAAGTTATGGAAAGAGTAGTGTTTAAGCACTTATACAATCATTTAAAAGCTAATAAATTAATTTATGAGTATCAATCAGGATTCCTCCCTAAAAATTCAACTGTTCATCAACTCTTAGAAATATATAATTGCATATTAAACTCTTTGGAAAAAAAAGATATAAATTGTTTTGTATTCTGTGACTTCTCTAAAGCTTTTGACAAAGTTTGGCATAGGGGTCTTATATATAAAATGAAAGCTTATGGTGTTGACGGAAACGTATTGAATTGGTTTCAGGATTATCTACACGACAGAAAACAGAGAGTAGTATTAAATAACTCGTCTTCTACCTTCTGTAATGTCTCAGCTGGTGTCCCCCAGGGATCAGTTCTGGGCCCTCTTCTCTTTGTCTTATATATTAATGATATTGCTAATAAGCTTACTTCACTGTGTCGGCTATTTGCTGACGACACATCATTCAACTATTCAGGTAACGATGGAGAACAGATTAGATCTGTTATTGATCGCGACTTGAAAGAGCTGGATGTTTGGTCTTCTAAATGGCTTATGTCATTCAACCCAGATAAAACCGAAATTATGATTTTTTCAAATATTGAGACTCCAGACCTCAGCTTTTCCTTAAATGGTAAAAATATACCTTTAAGTACATCTCATAAGCACCTGGGAGTTAATTTCAGTAGTGACGCAAAATGGAACAATCATATTGAAAGTATAATTACAAGTGTAAAGAAACACTTAAATGTTTTACGTAAACTTAAATATCGATTATCTCGAAATAATTTAGAAAAACTATACTTAGTTTTTATTAGACCCATTTTCGAATATGCCACGGAAGTGTGGGATAATTGTGGAATAGGCTACTCAAATAAATTAGAAAATTTACAATTGGAGGCCGCAAGAATAGTAACAGGTCTACCAATATTTACAAAAACTGAAACTTTATATTCTGAGGTTGGCTGGGAATCTCTTTTTGAAAGAAGAAGAAGAAGAAAATTACAGATGTTTTATAACATGAACCAAAAGCATGCACCAGAATATCTATGTAATCTTGTACCTCCTTGTGTACAAAGTACAACCAACTACCCGTTGCGAAATGGTCAAGATATTATTGTTCCATTTTGTAGACTTTCCCTTACTACTGAATCGTTTATTCCCTCTACTATACGTGAATGGAATAAACTTGATCCAAAAATTCGCAGTGTCGACTCTATTTCTAAATTTAAGAAAGAAATAAAAAACGATAGTCTAGTATGTAAAATTGAAACGTTTTATTTGTACGGCCCAAGGAAATTAAATATTATCTTAACGCAATTGCGATGTTCCGCTTCATCCTTAAACAATGACCTATTTAGAGCTAACATTATAAATGATCCCTCTTGTCATTGCGGGTCCGATATTGAGGATGTCTACCATTACTTTTTCGTTTGCCCAAAATACACATTATGTAGGAAAAACTTATTCGATAACCTTAACTGGCTATCTGAAAACTTTGTTTTAGATACAAAACTATTAATTTGCGGACACTTGGAACTTTCGAACGAACAAAATATTCAAATTTTCAAACATGTTCAGAATTACATAAAAAGGTCAAACAGATTTCTTATGCCTTGATAGAGCGTTATTATTGCTGACACAGGACGTCATCGTTGCCATCAATCCACAAGTCATCGTCACAGAAGTATACGATTTTTCAAACTTTCTTTTTCCTTTTTTACTTTGTCTCCTCTTTGTTCACCTATGAAAGCTAGTATTATATTGTATAAACTGTTTGTTTTATATGCATGTCCATTATATTATACTATTATTGTAACTTTATATTGTATTATGGAGAAGACTTCATAAGTATGATTTACTTGTGTCTAATCCATTTTGCTTTAATTCAGCAAATAAAATATGTTTAAACTAGATATTTTTATTAATAAAATGTTCAAATGATGTGCATGGTCAATATCGAAACTATATTAAGAGGGGCAACAGATACCACAGGTACATTCAAACTCTAAGTCGAAAATAAAATGACAACGCCATGCGTGGCTAAAAAATGACAAACCAACAAAAAACAGTACAAAAGACACAACATAGAAAATTAAGAATGAGCAGCACAAACCCCATTAAAAAGTGAGTGTGATCACATGTGCTCTGGAAGGGTAGGTATATCATGCTCTATGTGTGGCACCCTTAATCAAGGTTATCGATACAAAAAAAGTCTCTGGTGATAAGATGTAAAACAAGATTTTCACACTGCTATATAGATAAGACCAAAGTTTCAGTTCATTGGCCATACGATATTTTCACATGGTATATCTATTTGCCCAACTTGCCTAAATATCTTACCTGTACAGTTATTAGATAATTTGAAAAATCATATTTCCTCGGAAATTTAATTGATGGTACCGGTACATTATTCTTGGTAACGGTGAAATTTGTCTGAAACATTACATTAGTTTTATCTGTTTCCCACCCAAGAATCGTTACGTCACCTCCTTTACAATGTGTGGCTAGGCCCCATCCATCTGCTGCTCCGAAGATACCATGCTGATGGACTAAAAAATAAATAATACCGATAGTTTATGTAAGTATTTTGGTATATTATTCTGAACATCATTTTGAAGTTATTTCAAGTTTATGAAAACGGACATGTTTATAAAAAAAATCCTCTTGAATCTGAAAATGAAAAAAAGTGTTATAAATGAATTGAATTGAATTCAAAATGAGATGTTTTATGATTGCTAGGTGAAACTATCCAGTATAGACCCTAAGATATAACTAATTTTGCATCAATAGTGAATTCATTTTCTTTAACAACAACATCATACTTTTAATAACTTTAAAAATTATCCCAAAATTTATAAAGGCATTAAATTGCATTGAACGATTATTGTGTTTTAAGGACGACGATACTGTTTAAACAGTTAACACAATGAAATGGGTTCTGGAAAGAGGGTCGGTCGGTAACAATGTTGAAATATTTGAACTGTTTTATTATTTTACTGGGTACATTTGATATGAACATAAATTATAGATATACCCTTGCAAAAAAATCAACGAGTTGTTGAAAGGGCGCCTTAATTACAGAAAGAATTGTACTCTCTTGAAACGAGGAATCAGATTTCAGCATTTAAAGTGGCTCATTCCCGCTCCTTTTTAGTATGAGTTTTCCTGTCAGATGATAGAAGTCCGCGGATATAGTTAATGTTATGCCTATACATTATTTTCTCAGCAAATAATACAAAATGCAACATATTTTCGTAAACTTTAAAATACATTATCCGTTGATGAGTTAAATACATTTAAAGCAATCAGTTAACAGTTTGTTATAAAAAAAAACGGTCTTGCAAACAAAAACACTTATTCATAATTGAATCTATTTATAATTACAAGCTTATCAAAGGATAACTTTAGATCATTTCATAAGTAAATCAAACACGCTTTTGTATACAGATTACTGGAGCATCATTACATGTTCTTATATTGTTATAAGTAACATGATGTCGGCTATTTCAACGTATTCGACATGACTTGATTCGTTAGTGTTTTGTCCCTTACAATTACCTCCCAGTTTATCGGTCGTCCAACTGTCTATATCACTCTGCTCAGCTCTTAATAAAATTCCATATCACGGCTTTGTGATGTCCAATACGTTGACCCGGCCTTAATAACTTTTACTTGGACATATCAGCAACGTCATAATGTTTTAAACGACGTTGATAAGTTTGACACAACTTATCAAGTAAACTTCCGGTTGCTGAAACTAAGAAAACACTTCCAAAAGACGCAATCACAGCCCGATAAATCGATTAACAGGTTATCTGCATATTGATATTGTAATATATCAGCTTCTCGACAAAACGCTATAAATTATATATATTATGACTCGAAGCTAATAATTTACAATATCAACATGCAGACAACCTGATAAATGGTACTTATCAGTTCGAAAGATTAAAAAACGTTGTTAATAGTGAAACGAACACTGCGTTCTATTTGAAATAAAAGATACCAACGCATCGATCGTCATTCTGTCTTTTTCAACACGATTTGATTTTTGTATCTTAGGTCCATTGGTGCCTTATCACAGAAAAACATAGTAAGTTATATGTTATTTTCTACTTACCCCACAGACGTACTTTGTTATCGTCGTATCCAAATATAAGTCCCATAATGTCGGCTTGATATCTCGAGTCCATGACTGTGCCTATAATATTGAAACAGTTACAACAAAAACAAGGAAAACTTCACAATGTATCGCCCTTAATTAAAACGCCAAACGAGTATTTATGTTCACCTCTAACATCAAAATCTCCTTTCATGCGTTATCTGACTTCTGAGGATAATAGATAATAGATTTAGGTAGACAAACAGGTTAATGTGACAATAATTGCGATCCAGCAGTCAAAACTGTACAATCATACATCAAAACCGTCTAAAATATTCAAACATACTACTTGATCAAACAAAGACGCCATAAAAAAGGGTTAGTACATAGACAAAATTCATCAAAATTGTCAATTCAAAATAATGTAAGAAAAACGCACATTTTGGCTGCAAAAGAATCACCAGTGACGTTTATTAGACCATAAAGTCACCAGTAAGAAAAGAAATTGTCGTTGATAGTACATACCGTTTATATGCACACTTTTGTGATAAAGTAGGAATTAAAGTAAATAGAAAAATGTGAAAATTTTGATACACCATTTCCTCTCTTTTGCAATAATTTATTTATGCCACGATACGATGGACACCAAAAATCAACAAAAATTTAATTTTAGAAAAAATAACACATTTAGCTTTTACACTAGTTAACAACCTGACTTAAAACCTACAAGTTGCACAAGGTTTGTCTGTACTTTGAATTATGTTGCCACTACCATATTTGACAAAAAGTTGTTACGAACTTTATATTTGATTTTCGTACATACAAGATTTCAATATAATTTAGTGGTTTAGATATATGCTTACCTTCTGCTCCAGCTATATAGCCGTCATACTCTTTTTTCATGCATTCTTTTAGCTTAACTTGTACAGACATGATGTCAGGATAAAAGCTCAGGTTGTGATTCAGCTCTTTGTAATTCAAATTTTCTAATATTGAGAAAATTATTGAAAATAATGTATAAATCAATTAGGAATGTTGGTCATACTACAAGACATTAAATTTCTAACGCATAATAACTCAACATGGAAAGCCATAATGAAAATTCACCAATTATGATAAAAACAGACCGCCACGAAATATCGAACTAGTGTTAAAGGTAGCGTAACCACTGATCATCAATTAATCAATTTCTATGTTGCAACATTTCACCATTGCCTGTGTGCATATGGTGTATATGTCTTTCAGTTTTTAAAATATTCCAAGCCTTGTATTTCCTATCATGTATGCATTGATAGAATAAAACACACTACTGACAAACAAGCCATCAAACAAAGAGTTTCAAATGATGAAGTTAATTATCCTACCGTAAATTTCGGGATGTCATCACGATTTGGATACTAAATACGAGTATTTAGGTATATCTGTTTCACAGATGACGACGGATATATATTTTTTTTTTTTTTTTAAATGTACTTTAATCATTCTAATCATTTTCTGTGCTTTATTTTGTAATTCATTTGATTGTATAGCTCAAATTTTGGGCACCATGATTGGTTAATAAAATTATCTTATCTTATCTTATCTTATTCCAATTGTCGTATTCACAATCCTCTATTTCCCAACTATGACATATCGAAATAGACTTATCACAGGGTTTGTGCCTACATTAACAATTTGCCAAGTGCTATATGCGGAGCAGGATCTGATTACCCCTCCGGAGCACCTGAGATCACCCCCTGGTTTTTGTGGTGTTTGCATTAAAACAAATACGTGTTTAATTATTAAGTCAATGTTTTAGATCTGATTTATCAACTTCAGCATTGATATTCAACTTACGAAAGTATATGCGTATGTGTGTTTTATACATTATAATATACCTTAATATGTTCATATTATTTAATGTTTGTCCTGTAAAAACGCCATTAATGTTTTATGATCATAATACATAATGTAAGGACTTTTATGAACATTAAATACTTAAAACCCATATCGTACTCACTATCCATGTAAACAGACATGTTGATGGATGCTGTTGGGAGATCTGAAGATAGCCATGCTCTTGCCTTTACCTTTCCCGTAAAGTATGGTCCTCGTAAATTTATATTTATTGGTCCTTGGTATTCTCCATAAGAGCCTATCGAATGTTCAACATAAAACACATAGTAAACGTTTTCGTTTTTGTTTTTGGTCGTTTCAGATACAAAAATAAAAGTATCTCAGAGCAATAAAATGGAAATTATATTGCATGGATAGAATACGATCATATGTTTCCTTGACAGTAACGTCTCCTCACTCAACTTGTTAATGGTATCGTCGTATGCTTTTAATGTGAAACTGATATTCAACCGAAACCCTGTCTACAATTGAGATGAAATCGAAACCAATGAAACATGGTATGATAGTTAATAAGATAATCATCCAGAAAAAAACAAAGTGCAAGTACTTAAAAATAAGTTTATTGTTTATTTTAAGGACATCCATGCGTATTGCGATCACCGGATTTTTACGAGATGGGTCACACTGAGGTCACTGCTGTTCAAAAGTCATAAATCAAATGGGCGAAAACAAACCCGGGTTATTAACTAATACCGAAGGAAACACATCAACTTTAAGAGGAAAACAACGAATCAAACGACAATGTAAAATACATAGAAACGAACTATTAGATAACAACTGCCATATTCCTGACTTGGCACAGAACATTATAAGAAAAAATTGAGGGTTGAAACTGATTGTGTGGCTACCCAAATATCGCACTTGATGGCAATGTTTAAAGTCATAATAAACGAGTGACCGGTGAAAAATAAAGTTATTCTAATTCTTGAACCAATGCATACAAACATCATAAACTTAGTCTTCTGTGCACGATTTTATCATATTTTTTTTTACTAAATTTCGTATAATCGTCAATTTTTTTTTCAATCGGTCACTGTTGTTGTGAAAATATGGCAGGTAATTAAAGTTCGTGTTTTGAAGCCGAAGTTTAAAGATTTTCACCTGTTTGTCAACGATAAACAAAAAAGGTATGAATATTGAGCACGTGTTTAATATGTACAATCAGATAATTGTTTATTTTAAGGACATCCATGCGTATTGCGATCACCGGATTTTTACGAGATGGGTCACACTGAGGTCACTTTGCATACGGAAAATATGTCGGGGAATAGCTTCCTGGAAGAAGCAATTAAAATAAAGTAAACTTCTTCTAAATATGAACATATTAAAGAATTTTCTTCAGAAAAAACTTAAAGTATATGTACATAAGTTTAATAATGAAAACTATCCAACTCAAACTATATTGAGTTATAAAAAAAAAACACATGCATTATTTTTTTTTTAATTTGAGGTTTCTTATGACTTTAATATACCGCTAACATGACAACATTACATGACAGGAACACATGCATTGTTATTTCCTTACGCGTATAGAATTTAGGAGTTGAAACAAATACTGGTCGACTCTGAGTCTTACTCTATGCATCTATGTTTATGATCCCACTCTATGCAATGAGTAAGATCCTAAATGTAGGTAGAAACACTGCAGTTACCTATTCAAATTAAAAATAAAATTGGGAATGGAAACGGGAAATGTATCCAAAATACAAAAACCTGACCAATAAGTAGAAAACATCCCATCTACAGCAATGGGTCATTAACGCCGGAGGCGAGCTTCAACTGGTCCATGAACAATAATTCATACTACTTCAGCGATAACGGACTCCAACCTAAACTCCGAAACATCTAAAAGAAACAAAATTAAACACACAAACCATACAAAACTTAAAACGGCCAGATTCTTAACAATACCCTTAGCAAATGTGGGGAAAAAATAAACACACAGTAATACCCACAGTAAAAATAAGTTTTTGAGAATCACCGATTCTGATGTATGAAAAGGTTACAAAAAAAGAAAAAAACAATTCAAAATGCCAATAGTCATCATAAATCAACAATAAACTACTAGCAGTTACTGGCATGACAGCTCTAGACCTCAATTAAACTAATCGAACGAAAATGTCTTCATCCAATGACAATCAAGCACAATCCTTTCCAGGTTTTTCAAGTTTTTTTTTGTAATGCATCCTAAAATATATGAGAAGAACATACAGATTGTTTTGACCTATAAGGGTTAAAATTAACAAACTTAACACTCGAGGGATGCACCCTACCACCAATAGTCCAATTCAGAATGAAATGAAAAACTTATTACATTATTGAACGACGAATTAGCTAGTTGAAAGAAGTAAAAAGTGTTAGTTGAAAAAAAAGTATTGCGCATAAATTTTAATTTTTTTACCTGTATAAGCAAGTCCCCCTGCAGAATGTTCATTATTACGCACAGGAAAAGTCACAATTATTTCATTCTGATTGTAAATGTAAACTGCTCCACCGTAAGGTATGTTTGAATCGTCATTTCTTTGCGAAGATCTCGAAGCAGTAAAAATATAATCTGTGTTGTTATGTCTTATTTTAACTTGAACATCAACTTTTACGGGGTAGTCTTGTAGCTTATGTTGTATAGATTGAAAACGATTCACTTGGGCGGCTACGTCATACCATGGACTTTCAAAACTAGGTTTTGATATTGTCTTCCGCTGTTCTGTGGCTTAAAACGAGAAAGAAAAACATACATCCCAGGTCTTTTGTCTGCGATTGTTTTAAATGTAGGATTTTTCTGACTTTATGTAAAGTGCAAATATAATCCATCATTTTAGATGTCATTTTCAAACGAAATTCTTTGTTTGGTGCGGGTTTATCGATAGATATATAAGGTAAAATAACAAATACTTAGTAATTTTGAACCCCTAATAAATTTCAAAATTAAAATGATCAAATGATAATATCAAAAGCTGAAGCAAGCAAACATGAATGATAAACAACTGTCATATTCTTGACTTGTACAGACATTACCTTATGTAGAAAATGATTGATTAACCCTTGTTTCATAGCTAGCTAAATTCATTTGTATGACAGTCGTGTTGTTTAAGTCTATTACTACCGAATCTCTGACGCTTTTGCTGTTTCCGGACATCTTATTCACTTTTAAGGTCACATGGTCTTAAATGATGTGAACTTTTACCATTACTTGGCTCTGGCGCTCCCGTCGTCGTCGTAAACTTTTTAAAAAGTCTTCTTTTTTAAATTACTTTGTCAAATGTTACCAAACTTTACGTGTATGTAATGTTTGTTAGAAAATTTAATAAAACTTTAATCTTGGAGTGTAATATTCAGAAAAATCCGATAACTTATTCTACGTTTTGAGTTATTGCCCCTTTAACCTTAATTATTAGAAAAATTAACAGACGTTTTGCCTATTTCTCTAACAACCAAAACAATAAGAGCACAACTGACTGTCCATCTATTGTTGAGAGAGTTGAAACCTTTTTTTTTTCTTTTTACTAGTAATCTATGAATTGACCATTCTAGAAATGTCTTTTTATAGATCATGTCAATACCAACGTACTGACTATTGAACTGGTGATACCCTTGGGGGACTGATAGTTCAACCCAGCGTGATCGATCTTCTGATGCAAACAATGAAGGAAAATAAATATTATAAATTTCATGCGCCAGAAGAACTTTTCCGTATCATTCTTATTTATATGATTCTTCAGGAATTTGCATGCCTATTCCAATATTATGTCATTTTTTCATCAGATACAAGACCTACAAAATTGCCCCTAAATACTCAAACACAACTGATTGTAATAAAGGTAGAATAAATATCAAAATGGCATAACTTAACAAGACGAGCAATTCAGATTGTTTGGCGACTCTATCTATATCAAATCTTAGTAATTGGGAATCATTACTCTCACGCTTTGTACACCCTTAAATCTGAAGTAAGACAACATGAAAGATACATTATTTGCACTACCTGTCGAGTTTATGACTCTGCGGGTTGACCATTAGCCAATTTATTAATACATGTAGTCTCCTGGCTAGAGGTATAGGGGAGGGTTGATATCTCACAAAACATGTTTAACCCCGCCGCATGTGTGCGCCTGTCCCAAGTCAGGAGCCTCTGCCTTTGTTAGGTTGTATTTTTTTTGAAATTTTTGTTCATTTATACGTTTTGGAGTTAAGTTTGACGTCCCTTTTCACTGAACTAGTACACATTTTTATTTGGGGTGTCAGCTTGAGGACCACCTCCGGGTGCGTGATTTTCTCGCTGCGTTGAAGACCCATTGGTGGCCTTCGGCTGTTGTCTGCTCTTTGGTCGGGTTTTTGTCTCTTTGACATGTTCCCCATTTCTATTCTTAATTATATCTTAGTGACTTGAGTTGGATAATGTTATACAAACGACAAATCTGGTCTTTCTCTCCTTAGTTTTAAATTCTAAAATTAAAGTATAAGTGACTTTTGTAAACTGGAATGCTATGAAATAAACTGCCTAATATACAAGTGTGTTTTTGTGTTGCTATTTCCTTTTTTCTTTTTATGAATTGCCATGATCTATTTTTGCAAAAAAAAATATAGTTATTATAAACTTGAAGGACCATTATCACAAGCCCAGTAGTCAGCACTTTTTGTGCTGACATGATTTGTCATTGATATGGTTATATTTATAAATTTACTGTTTACAAATTTTGGAATTCTTTGAAAAACTAAGGTTTTCTACCTCAGGCATAGATTACCTCAGCTGTATTTGGCAAAACTTTTAGGAATTTTGGTCCTCAATGCTCTTCAACTTCGTATTTTATTTGGCCTTTTTAACTTTTTTGGATTCGAGCGTCACTGATGAGTCTTTTGTAGACGAAACGCGCGTCTGGCGTATATACTAAATTTAGTCCTGGTATCTATGATCTATCTATGTGGTATCTAACTGGCAGATATGAAGGTATAGATGTAAATGAAAGGGTCTGTTTTAATTGTAGAAAAAATGATTTGAATATAATTGAAGATGAAAAACATGTTTTATTGGAATGCACAGAATATGCAGATTTGCGAACGATATTTTTTAACAGTGTATGCAATATAGAAAGTAGTTTTTGAACAGCGGTATACTACTGTTGCCTTTATTTAGTAATTTAAGTAATGAAAAGTTTTTATTTATGTTTTATGATGATAGAGTTTGTTATTTTACAGCCAAAATCTGCCATGAAGTACTTTTTAAGAGAAAGTGTATTTTATACTCGTAATAAGTGTTTATAATGTTGTTTGTTTTCTTTTGTATAATTGTTTTAACAGTATGGTGTTTTACGCTAAGATATATTGATATATGTAATATAAATGTATTTTAATCTGTGTTTTTACAGTCTCTCATAACTCTTTTTAGAGTGGCTCTTTTATAAATTGTTAATATTATATTGTGTTGTATATCAAATGCTTTAAAGAGGTGAGACTCTAATAAATTATTTGTTTGTTGTTTGTTTGTTGTTTATGATGAGTTTATTTACAGTAAAGAAGATAATCAAAGTACTGAAGTACTGAACATCAGAGGACCTCAAGTTGTATTGAATTATTGATAAATGACATGTGTTTATATTATACCTGCCGGACAGATATGTTCACCTTACAAAATAGTACAAATAATATAATTTGCTATGCTATATCTGAAATACTGACTTGAACTAGGATACTTAACTTTGTGAATTATCAATGATTATGTGGTCAAATGAGAACTGTTAGATTTGCATTATGACCATATAGTTGCACACATACAAAAATAGTTAGCATATAACTTACAATAGAGAATTAACATAGCAAACAATTCTTCGAGTAGCTATATAGTCACTCACCAATGCTCACTGAACTATGATATTAAGGAGGTTCAAGACAATCATATTAAAACAGACAAATTGTAATATTGGAGCTAAAGATACCAGATGAACAGCAAACTCATAAACCGCAAATAAACTTACAATTCCATGACTAAAACTAAAAAAGACATGCAGACAAATAAAAGTACACTAAAAACAACAGGTGCTCTGGATGGGTAAGCAGATCCTGCTCTACAAATGACATTTATTAACAATGTTTGTTCATGTAGTATCCATGGCCAGGTCTTCTACTTTCTGGAACATTTAGCTTTTGGATCAATCACTAATGGGGTGGATGTTAACACAGCAATATTACTATCCCTTATTCTAGATTTTTGTTGCAGTCAACAAAAACTTTTTTAATGTTCATAAATACAGTACTACCTGTGACTTTATCTTATCAATGGTGGCCATAAAAAATATGTTCACCATGGTGGCCCTATATGTTCATCATCATACCCCCTGTTGCTTTTTTAATACACAAGGTATTACTCAAAAACTAGTCAAGGATAAAGGAAAATCTTGAATGCATTGAAGTGATAAAATTATATAACTTACAGGTCAGGTGTCTCAGGTAAAATATACATGTATGTGTTTGTCAAATTTAATGACTGTGATTATGACAAGAAATTCAAAAATAAAATGAAATGGACTTAAGCTAAATAAAATTTAGGCAATTCATTATTTCTTTATTGAATACAATATTTTTTATAAGTATTAGAAATATTCAGTACAGCAAAATTTAATAATATTTTTATTGTCATATGATATTTTAAACATGATCCATGTTTTAGGGGTTAAGCATTTCTTTTACTTTTTGTTCTTGGGTTAGAGACATTATAATGAGAAGGTAAATAATTTTCAAATGGATTTATATCTCAAAGTTGTTTTGTTAATTTTACAATCAAGGAATAGGTGTTCTTCATTGACCTACAAGAGGCACAGTTTACACATTCTATCCTTTCTAGGAATTTTATATTGTCCACTATTTTCTATTTCTAAATTATGACCAAAAATTCTGTACCTTAATTGACACAATCAAGTTTACAGTTTTTATCATAAGTTATTATTTTTAGATTTTTCTTTAAATTCATTTTTTATTAAGGACTTTAAAAGTCCCTGCAATTATTAACTTTATCTAAAAGGCCTAGGTTGATTGGAATATTCTTTGTAAATGTATACCAAGAATATGTATCATGACATTCCAGCACTATTGACAATATAATACACTGAAAAAAAATGATTTAATTAATAAACCATTAAAGTGTCATGATTTAATTAATAAACCATTAAAGTGTCATCATCTTTAGAAGTGCACTTTATTTTTTCTGGAGACAAATTTTGAAAGAAATTAACCAAACTGAAGATAACATACTTATTAGTTAATAAGTTTCAAGACAATTTCTTTTCATAAGATTCACTTGATTCAGATATTTATGAACTTTTTTCATTATGATTAGCATTTTTAATGAACATTTATCAAAATTTGATGATAACTAGGTGGACATTTGGAAAATAAGTCTTTTCAGTGATTGTTTGTGCACAACTCTTGTTTTGAGATTTCAAGAAAATTTAGATAAACAAAATTAGTTTTTTCCTAAACCATATAATGGTACTTGTAGTTTTCCTGAATAATATTAGATGTTATCAAAATCTATTGTAAAAGGATTGATATTGATCATCTTATTTTGTTAAGAAACCAAATTGTTTAATTACTTTCATTCTTTTTATTTAAAATATCACTTGCATGATTATTAGTTATTATTTTATAGTAATAACTCATTTAATAATGTTAACAAACAATTGAATACAATGTACATCATGTGTATTTATATAACCTTTTACTTAAAAAACAATTATTAAAAGTCTGTTTATTTCAAATGCTAGCCAATAACTTTAGCTTTGACTTTTTGCCATTTAGACTCAAGATTCTTACCAAGAAGAAATTAAAAGAATAAGAAACAAAACAGTAAGAAACAAAACAAACAAAAATGAAAAAAAAAAACAATTAAAAAATAAAAAATTTAAATAACATTAAAGACAAAAAAATAATAATAAATTAACAGAGTAAAACAATATTTTATTCTACATTTTCAAAAAAAGGTGAAATATCAATTTTAATAGAAACCAAAGTCACCTGTACAGGTAAATTTTAATGAAACATACCAGCTGAAAACTTCAACCCTGATTGATTTTAACAGGTAACATTATTAGTTAAAAAATCTGCCCATGATTTATGACCCCCAATAAATGGCCAACATCTCAAGATTGAATACCCCAATCAATGTTCACCATTGGATGTTGACCATGCAAGAGGGTGGACATAACTAAGAGGAAGTCACAGGCTGTACTGTAGCTTCACTGAGTTATCTTGGTTTTATTGCAACACAGTCAATCATTTATCCATTATATTTAAAAAAAAAAAATAAGAATCTGCAGCTATACATGTACATTGTAGGTTCTGTTTTCTAATTATTAAATGATTCATTGTAAATATTACAATATATGATATGTACATGTAGATAGCCTTTCGCTAATGATGGTATTTTTGTTAATTGAATTTCACAACATCTGGATAGTTTTTCAACTGTTAGTCTTTTTTTACTTTCTTCTGGATTTAATACTTTGAATACCACTGGTTTAAGCAATGAGAAAATTTTGCACCACACATATAGAACACAACTACCATATGAATGTGTTGGTCCTTAGTAAGAAGCATGTAAAACAGGGCTTGTAATTTTTTGGTGTATATCTTGATTTTCCGTTTGTACATTGATGTGGCCATTAGTTTTCTTGTATGTATTGTTTAACATTTGTCATTTCATGGCTATTTCTTACTGATGTATGTATAGTTTTTTTTTATTGTAAAAGTGTTGTATGGTAAGCTTTATTTCTTTTTTGTCATTTTGTATAGGGCTGGTGTCTGATTACCAGATTACCAATCATACCACCCTTTTCATTTCTTTTTTTTATGAATTATGACAACAGTTTGGTGTTAATTTTCATTTATGTATGTACAGTAACTACTGTACATGTAACAATATAAAACAGTATATATACATGTATAATCTCATTCCATCATTAATATTGGTCATTGTTGGTATAAATTTATCTTTAAATTTAACAATGTACTGTGAAAGAGCTATCTTCTAACAGATACTTAGTATGGTAGTATGGTTATTAGTGTGAAACCACTGATTCAAAGGACAAGTTTCACTTCTTGTCCAAAATGGCCTAAAATATAAAGTTAAACATAAAGCTCCAAAAAGTTCACAATTTGGTTTCTCAAATGGGTATATTTCTAAAGTCATAACGCTCAATAAATCAGTTCTTTTCATAAAAGTACATTTTATGTTCCAAATTTTGTCAAAATATGATGATTTTGGGCAATTTTCAGACCCGAAAGCTTTAAGCAATTAAGAATTAAGATTTAGCCACCACCTACCATTCAAAATGTTTTGTGACCAAAAGAATCCAAATCTGATATATATAATTCATCAATATAAAAACTTTTTGGATCTTGGATGGCAGCCAAGTTTAATTATTCCAACAACAATTAAAGTTTTACCATAGTTATCTGTGGTATAATTTTCACAATTATTCAATAGTTTTGTTGTGTATGATTTACAAATATAAAAATAAAGATGGCAAGACCGGAAGAAGGCCGCCTGATTTTTTTAAGTGACATATGAACAACAGAGTCAGTGTGGGGCCACTAAGCTAAACTGCCCGCTTTGCACCAGCCAATATAAATGAATGCCTAGGGTGGGAATCGAACCCACATACACCAACTCTGTTGTCCCTATATTTTTAAATGAACAAAAAATTGTCAAAAACAAATTTAAACAATATACGACGAAAATTTTTTCAAATTTTGCGGTCGTATATAAAATGTATAAATTGGTTAAAATTTAATTATCAATTTATACATGAATATATCTATAGGTTGATTTTCTGTGATTCAGATGTCTACTCAGATTGTAGTCTCATAGGCTCCAATGTACAGCTACATGAATAGACAGCGTAAGAGTGTTTAAAATTGCTAAGGCAGACTTTTGGGGGGAGGAAAGAACTGAAGGCTTGCCCTTTTCGAGGAGCTCAATGTATGGTAAATGCGTAGTCCTTTTTTTATATAGTTTTACCCAAAATGTTGACTTGCTAGACCCCTCCCCCTTTAAAACTCCTGGATTCTCATCCAATTTGATAGAAATCTAAACTGTTTTAAAACAAAGTTGTTTAAGTAATAACAATTATGTTTGGGAATTAAAAATAGAAAGGTTCCTTTAAATGTTGCTGAACATTTTGTTTGAATAATCTAGAATATACATGTACATGTGGTTTTAATCGTGGACATTTTAAATCCATGTTAACTTATGCGTGACTTGGGCTTCTGGTACAAATTAAAACATGGAATTATTCATGCAAACTCACAGAAAGATTCTTGAGATTTAAATTTCCACAGAATAATAAATAAACAAAAACATTAAACAATTTAAACATTTAACATACTAAAATTTATGATAAAAGAGATGATTTTTCATTTTTCGTTAACTATCCATTTTTAGATGGTGACGTTCCCTTGTCACCATCTTACGGTGTTTATATACACTGTATCTCAACTTGTACGATTCTCTCATGTATGTAACAATGTTTTAGATTTTAACGAGAGAAATTTATGTATTACTGAAAAATTATTACACCAGGGTTTTCCATATCACAAACTAGTCACAACATTTACTAAATCTTATCAGCAGTATAAGGACATTATTCGTAAATATAGCTCAACATGCAGACTTCTTATACGTTCAGGTATTTCACATCCAATTTTTTATGGAAATATTCTTTATAAAGCACAAAGGTGTCAGTATTCACCTCAGAAACTAACAAAACCTTTGAATAGACTTATTAAGAGGGATTTAGTAACGATACTGTTGTCAGGTCATTAAAGATTGCATATTTTGGCGTTAATATTAATTCACGTATAGGGTCTTTGCATCGGAACTAAACACATTCATTTAAAAAACAGTTGTTGGCATGACACTGGTTATGTTCTTCTCATATATGTTATGATGGTATGATACTAAACCCCTAATGGGAAGGATTGTGCTTGATATTCATATGATGAAATCATAATCTTACAGTCAGTTTTATTGAAGTCTGGAGCTGGCATGTCAGTTAACTGCTAGTAGTCTGTTGTTATTTATGTATTATTGTCATTTTGTTTATTTTCTAGACTATGGTTACATGTACATCTTCTGACATCAGACTCAGACTTCTCTTGAACTGAATTTTAATGTGCGTATTGTTATGAGTTTACTTTTCTACATTGGCTAGAGGTATAGGGGGAGGGTTGAGATCTCACAAACATGTTTAACCCTGCCGCATTTTAGCGCCTGTCCCAAGTCGGGAGCCTCTGGCCTTTGTTAGTCTTGTATTATTTTAATTTTGGTTTCTTGTGTACAATTTGAAAATTAGTATGGCGTTCATTATCACTGAACTAGTATATATTTGTTTAGGGGCCAGCTGAAGGACGCCTCCGGATGCGGGAATTTCTCGCTACATTGAAGACCTGTTGGTGACCTTCTGCTGTTGTTTTTTTTTCTTTGGTCAGGTTGTTGTCTCTGTGACACATTCCCCATTTTCATTCTCAATTTTAACATTTTGATAAAATAAAATAATACACTAACCCTTTGCAATGTTGCAGTTCAACTTTTAATCTAGGGTTCTGGAAAACATTTAAAATATCTCTTGCAGTCATATGCAGGGTATAGGGCTCATAGGTTTGACTCAATAAAGATTTGCTAAGTTTACTGACATGTAGAATCCCAATATCGCTCTTAGTATAAATAGCCACATGTGTGCTCAAATAACCATTTAGATTAGTCTCAAAATTGATATATCTAACTCAATTGAGTAGATCTAGCTAAAATTTTACTCATAAATGTAAGTGATCATATTTGCTCAATTTAAGATCTCATGGGTGCTCGTAGTGAAATTTAACTGATTGTATTTGCTCAAGTACTCATGTATGCGTGAACAAATGTCTAATTCAAATACCTAAAATTTTACATGGATATGGTTACACAACTTAATAATTTTGGCAATACATGTACATGTGACATGTTAGTCCAAATAATTATGACGTCTTAAAAGGCTATTATATATTTTTTCTTTGACGCCTTACTTTGACGTCGAAGTAAGGCGTAAAAGAAAAAAATATAACAGCCTTTCAAGACGTCATAATTATTTGGACTCGAAGTAAGGCGTCAAAGAAAAAAAATATAATAGCCTTTCAAGACGTCATAATTATTTGGACTAGTGACATGTATGGTCAAAATTATACAATACTACAAGGAAGACTTAAAAAACAGAACAGTTAATCTATATTTATATATACCTCTAAAACTGTAAGGATTCTCCAAATATATCTAGGGTGTGGCTAGTAAATTCTGACATTTTACTTTCACTTTCAGTGTAAAATAAGACTCTTGCTTTTATGAGCAAGAGTCATAATTGACACTCAAAAATAGTCCATCTCTATTGGAAGAATAAGAAGTCGAAGATTCTCTGAATATTACATAAAATACAATTATTTCAACCAATAATTATATATAAGAATTACTTACAAATTCATTAACAAAATCCGCTTTTTTACTAGTCAAGGGACATAATTATTCAAATATACTAATGCAAGTAACTAAGTCGGAGAAGGAGCGAAAATCCGAAACAGCACCTTAATTAAAAAACAGAAAATAGTTCCACGTGCACGTGTGTGTCCAAGTGATCAATCTACTTGTTATTTAAGAAGAAAAGAAATTTAAATTGTTGAGATCTATAAAAAAAAAAATTGATTTCATTAAAGAATACAAAGAAAGTAACCTTATCTTTAAGGGCCTTGCAGGTTCTTGTTACTCCTACCCAATCTGCTGGTATTTTCAAAATGGCTGCGGGGGACGCGGCCTGACAAATTATTTTAATATTGTGTCAGATTAAATATTCCTGATTTTGCTTCGTTAATATTATAGACAAATATGCTACAAACGGTTTAAAGATGTTACTCTAAATCAAATAATTGAAATATAATTACCTTTCTGTGTGTAATTGCGTGAATTGATTTTCTCTCGTTTATCTTCTCGCTCTTGCTCACTTGGTGAATATGCATAGGTGGTATTCATCCGCGACAATAATATTTCGGTATATCATTGATATTGAAGATCGTTTGATTGATATACGAATATTTCTAACGACAAAACATTTTCATGTTATTAATTTGCATTTAAAAAGATCTGAGTATCCATTGAAAACATGAATATAAAAGAAGAGACAAGGAATTTTATTCTGCACTATAATGTTCGCGGGTTCATAATGTCGGTTATTATCCCAACACTAATTATATATGCATCTCTTTGATCTTTGAAGATCTTTGAAAAGTAGGCGATGGCAATACACCCGAGGCCCCTCAGGGGCCTCTGATGTAATAAAAATTAAAAGGAATGTAGTCTTAAGACAAGAACTGTCTATATTAAAAAAATTAAAACGTATATATAAATTTTGTATTCTAATCTTTCATTTTTGCTTATGTGCTTGCCTATAAAGTGTCTATATAGCATTTTGTTTTTCTTTGTTGAAATACTTATTTGTTTTATTTTTTATAGTGATTAAGACTGTAACACAATGTTGACTGGTGTACCTATTTTTGACATGCTTGTTCTGCTCACAAAGTCTTGTCAATATACTTGAATTATATGCTACTGTAAGTCAAACCATTGAGTAGTGTAGCTAGCTATAAAACCAGGTTTAATCCACCATTTTCTACACAAAGAAATGCCTGTAGTCCAAGTCATATATGACAGTTGTTTTCCATTCGTTTGATGTGTTTGAGGTTTTGATTTTGTCATTTAATAAGGGACTTTCCGTTTTGAGTTTACCTTGGAGTTCGATATTTTTGTTATGTCACTTTGTTCGACAATAAACATGCATACAGATCTTTCATAAAACCCTCGAGTTTCCAACAATTGAAACAAAATTCTAAACAGAACCATTCCTGAACTGTAAAATGGAAGAGTTTATTCACACCACACATGTACAAAAGCGATATCATCGTATATGTAATTGTCCGTATAAAACACCGTCCTCTATTTATCAAAACTTACCGTGGACTATTGTAATCAAGAAAATGAATAACAAATGCAAAATGCCTCTCATTGTCTGTCACAACACAAAAATACATACGTGTGTATGTGTGCATATAAAATGTATGAGTGTTGATCAATAGAAACCCATTTAAACATTCCTTTTGTAATGATTAATAATATTTAAAATAAAAACACGAGTGTCTTTGAAATTACATGAAAAACCTACACGATTAAAGATTTTGCTACTTAAGGTTTTTAAATTGTTCAATTGCTCTGACTTTTTTTATATATATTTCATTCCCATTATTTCGTTCAAACCTATTTTAAGGATACATGGTATTCGAACCCAACAGTTATTGTTATCACTCGGTTTGATATTTCCAATCCTCTGACCTCATAACTTTAGATTTTTTATCATAATGAAAAATGATCAGATATTTACTATACTATATATAAAAATATTAATTTTCGCGAACCATTTAGGTCACGGAAATTCCAAAATATGGCATCAGTAAGGAGAGTTGTACAAACAATGTAAATACACAGAACCCCATTCAAACTTGCTTTAACTAATAGTATTCATCTTTTTTCTATTTTATATGTACTAACAACGTTCCATTTTTCTATAATTTCGATTAAAAAATTCCAAAATCTGAGTTAAAACAGGTCGAATGCCCCAAATAAACGTTGTCTGATTGGTTGAAGTACTGTGGCGTCGATGATAAGCATAGAAAGCCTCGATGTAAAGCACAAGCCTCGATGTAAAGCACACGCTTCACATGAATAAGGAGAGTTTTACAAATTAATAATGTGAATACACAGATCCTCCATCCTATTTATGTTTTGCTGAAAATGTTGCAGTGTTCATCATTTCTGTTTTGATTCTGCTAACAACATTCCATTTTTTCTATAATTCCGATTTAAAGATGTGGAAACCCGTAATAAAAATAGATGGCCTCAATGATTTATTAAAAAGCAACGCAAAAAAAATCCGTTAATATAAACATGTTGAACTTCGACCCTGAGTTAATAAACCGATTCACAATAAAGATCTCCTTGCGCTCAAATGTAATTCTTAGTGAAGTATACGGGTAAATTCGTTTACAGAAATTTATACACACTTTTATCATTAATATATTACCAGGCTTTTGCATATTTACGTTTTTTATGTTCAACTTTAGTCAAATTCAATTCTATACATTTTTTTTACGTAAAGCAATAAGAGTAAGAATATTATTTCGCGCCAATTTAACCAGCATCACCGCCACCATCATAATTATTTACCGTTATCTTTGTGAAATTTCAGTTATATAGTTTATTAATTAGAGAAATTTTGGTAAGTATTACTTATTAATGTGAAGGTTCTACTGATGTGCTTCTCTAGACCTTTTTGACGGTCAGTTTTATCCCATTTATCTCAATACACCTTATCGCTAATCCCGGCTGACCCGCCCGCTTGAACTTTTGACGTCAACAACAATCACTTTTCCATTGTGGCGTCAGATATTTTGTTTTATGACGTCAAAATTTTACGGGAACCTGTGTGATTTCCAGCAATGGCGGACAAATAGCGATAAGGTGTATATTATCCCCGATGACAGAAATGTCAACCCGACCTATTCGTGTCAAAAGTGAAAATCGATCTATTTGATGAACTAATTTCTTCATAAACTGTGCATGCATTATTTCTGTATTATTTGATAACCAATCACATTCACGTTGCATGTTTACATGATAATGGGTTATGTATCAGTGGATTCAATCCGATTGTAAGGGCGATGCAACATGTGAGGTCTGGGCGATCACGTGACATTATTATTTGTAAACAAACATGCTCCCCGTGTAACACGTGTCTGAATTATCCTTTCAAAGTGTTATGAATCTTTCAATCACTATTTTATGATATATTTTTCTGTTTTTAGGTTTGCATATCAGTAGTCAAAGTGAATTAGTAAAATTGAGAATGGAAATGGGGAATGTGTCAAAGAGACAACAACCCGCCCAAATAAAAAAAACAACAGCAGAGGGTCACCAACAGGTCTTCAATGTAGCGAGAAATTCCCGCACCCGGAGGCGTCCTTCAGCTGGCCCCTAAACAAATATATACTAGTCCAGTGATAATGAACGCCATACTAATTTCCAAATTGTACACAAGAAACTAAAATTAAAATAATACAAGACTAACAAAGGCCAGAGGCTCCTGACTTGGGACAGGCGCAAAAATGCGGCGGGGTTAAACATGTTTGTGAGATCTCAACCCTCCCCCTATACCTCTAACCAATGTAGTAAAGTAAACGCATAACAATACGCACATTAAAATTCAGTTCAAGAGAAATCCGAGTCTGATGTCAGAAGATGTAACCAAAGAAAATAAACAAAATGACAATAATACATAAATAACAACAGACTACTAGCAGTTAACTGACATGCCAGCTCCAGACTTCAACTAAACTGACTGAAAGATTATGATTTCATCATATGAACATCAGGCACAATCCTTCCCGTTAGGGGTTTAGTATCATACCATCATAACATATATGAGAAGAACATAAGCCGTGTCATGCCAACAACTGTTTTTAGAATAAATGTGTTTAGTTCCGATGCAAAGACCTTATCAGTGACTCAATATTAACGCCAAAATATGCAATCTTTAATGACTTGACAACAGTATCGTAATTATATCCCTTCTTAATAAGTCTATTCAAAGGTTTTGTAAGTTTCTGAGGTGAATACTGACACCTTTGTGCTTTATAAAGAATATTACCATAAAAAATTGGATGTGAAATACCTGAACGTATAGACATAGTTCTGTGGGTTTTTTTTTTTTTTTTAAATTAGTGGTATATAAGTCTACATTATTTAACTGAAGTCTAATAAGATGACTCAACTTTTCCTCTTATTCTCCCTCTATTTTTGAAACCTGCATACCAAATGAAAGGGCATTTGCTCCCCTTGAACAATATTTGGTCCCTTCCCTGTCATTTCCCTTTAAATTGGTTCGAGATTACTCTGACGTCCAACGGCAAAATGCCGAAATCGATGGGTCACTGTGAAAACTGTTAAAATATGGAAAAATAAAGGTTGGCAGGTAGGTGAAACTTACATAAATGAAGAGATAAATGAAAAATGAACAGATTGGTGCCCGATTTATATAACTCCATGGCCGTCAGTCGGCATCAGAAGCGGCGAAGCAGCGCATCTATTTTGGGTGGGCAAATATCCACTTTTTGATATGGGACGAGCTCTGACGTCCCACGGCCCCAGCTTGTCTGGCAAAACAGCGGTTGGACGTCAGAGTAATCTCGGACTACTTTTAAATTTGCTCAAAAGTCATAGTCGATTTACAGAAACGGCTGATTTGTGATTTTACCATCTTAACTGCAATTTTCATATTGAACACATTTGACCATTCAGTATGAGTTCCCATGTATTTTTGTCTTATATGAAGGAGGTTTTAGGTCATGTTTTCCTTAACACCTTATTGCTATTTGTCTGTCTGGATTGTTAAAACCACAAAATCAAATATCGATGAATATGCAAGTTTTCAACAATCCAGGAGAATTGACAACCACGAAAAATATAGGAATCCACAGTAAGATTTAGGTTTTGATAAATTTTGGAAATGACATTAGGAAGTTATAAAACTTTATTCTTTGAATGAGGGGGAGGACAGGGGGTACCCTTCTCCCTTCTCCCACCCCTCTTCTCCTTTCTCCTACCCCCGTTCTCCTTTCTCCCATTAGAATAAAACATCTCCTTTTGAGATATTTTTTCTTGAAATATTAGAAAAAATTTTAAAAGTAGAGATATTCTATTTTTTCTCCTTTCTCCAACTTTTTCTCCTTTCTCCCAGCCTTCCTCTCCTTTCTCCTTTCTCCCACCCCCTTTCTCCTTTCTCCTACCCCCTTTCTCCCTTACCCCTGTCCTCCCCCTCTTGAATATGTTTCAAGCATATTACATGCATGCTCAGCACCGCTTTTTATCAGGAATTTTATAATTTATGTCTTAAAATTCTGTTTTTTTCTATTATAAAAATAGGTGGATTTTCAAGTTAATGAGAAAAATGCTTTGTTCACTAATTCAGCAATGCTTTAACTGTTGTGAATGTGAGCTCCCTTCAGCTATTATTAGAATCTAGATTTACATCATTCATTTTCAATGTAAGAGTTCTCCTTTCATTCAAAAGGTAAATTTCCATGTTTGCTGGTCACTTGACTAGAAACTGCATTCAGTGATATTGTTTGTCTCAATTTACGCCTGAATTTCAGATTTTTCCGAATTACCAATCACTAAAATAAATGTTATTTAATACGTATTAAATACATGTAGCATTGTATGTAACTATCATATTCATGTTTTTATTTGACATTATGAAAGTACTATTGAGATCCAGGATTCTGACTTGAATAAACAGTGTTTGTAACACACATGGTTTTATCCGTTTCTTTCCCTTCCCTTAAAAGTATCTTTCAGTTTGAAACTACCTGACAATCATACTGAGTTCACACCTAATTTGAATTGGATTGACATTAACTAATTTGAATTAGTTTAATTCACATTTGAAACGGTTTACATTAACAAACACATAGTTCAAATGCGAATCAAATGCAAGTGAATTGTTTGTCTATCTATGGTCAACATGTTGGGGTATGACTATACCGCTTTTACCAATTTTAAGAAACATTGTTGATTTTTATTTATGGAAGCTTACTTTTCATTTATATAAATTTAAGATTAATATTTCTGAGGTTATGGATTGTCTCTACTTATAAAAGGTGAGGATTCCAAGTTATTTAATATATTTAATTAAATTGTATTCAGGCGCATAGCTCCCTATATGCCAACACGCAACTGCGTGCATATCAATTCAGCATGCAAAAAAAATGTCAAAATAAAAATTTATAGCATTCGGCATGCAAAAAAAAATGTCAAAATAAAAATTTATAGCATTCAGTATGCAAAAAAAAAATATTTATATACTATTAAACGAGAAGACCTCATTTTGTGTGTCGCTTCTCTTCCTTCCACAATAAATCAATCATCATGCCTCTGTGTCCTATAGGTAACATGCATAGTCGCATTTGTCATCCATTCTTATAATTATTCAGATTAAGTTATTTTGGGAGAAAAACGAAAAAAAGGAGTCCGGATATGATTCCGTCATTGGACTGACTTTTAGTCATAGATAAGACTTCCGGTTTGAAAGATGCACAAATACAACCAATCGTATGATAGATAACAAAAATGAAAAATAAATAAGCCAATCAGAGCGTTCTCCATATCATGGTATTTAGATCGAAAGAACCACAACTATTATACCTCCTTATAGAGGACATTATTTTTCGGGTTTATCTACATGTAATCTACGATTATACTACTTTAATACATAGAGACTCTCTGTATTCTACTGTTTTCTTTGAAATGTTTACTATTTAAGGGGTCATACCAGTTGTATATATATTAAAATAAGTAAAACATTTGACACAAGTACAACCAATCGTATGATGGATAACACAAATGGAAAAAAAATAAGCCTTTCAGAGCGTTCTCCATATCATAATATATATAGTGTTTAGATCGCAAGAATCACAACTATTATACCTCCTTAGAGAGGACAATTATTTTTCGCGTTTCATATCATGGTGTTTAGACCGCAAGAACCACAACTATTATACCTCCTTAGAGAAGACAATTATTTTTCGCGTTTATCAACATGTAAACTACGATTATACTACTTTAATATATAGAGACTCTGTATTCTGTCAGGGACTTTCTGTGTTAGTATGTTAGTATAGAAAGTCGGCCCTGATTCTGTCTACTGTTTTCCTTGAAATGTTTACTAATTCAGGGGTCATACCACTAGCATATAATATTAAAATAAGAAAAATATGCTCAACTTCATCTAAAACTGCCTCGACCAAAAACTTTAACCTGAGGCGGGACAGACACGGACGGACGGACGAACAAACGAACGGATGTACAGACTAGAAAACATAATGCCCATAAATGGGGCATAAAAATTTATTGTTGAAAGGGAAAATAGTGATTTGGCAAAAATGAAAGTAAGGTAGAGATTAGAAGTAGGCAGGTCCTTTTTCGGGGCATCGGGATCGGTTGTTTTTAAGCTCTCTGTAGTCTGTCAGGGACTTTCTATGTTAGTATGTTAGTATAGAAAGTCGGCCCTGATTCTGTCTACTGTTTTCTTTGAAATGTTTACTAATTAAGAGATCATATCACTAGCATATATATTAAAATAAGAAAAACATGATCAACTTCATCTAAAACTACCTCGACCAAAAACTTTAACCTGAAGCGGGACAGACACGGACGGACGGACGAACAAACGAACGGATGTACAGACTAGAAAACATAATGCCCATAAATGGGGCATAAAAATTTATTGTTGAAAGGGAAAATAGTGATTTGGCAAAAATGAAAGTAAGGTAGAGATTAGAAGTAGGGAGGACCTTTTTCGGGGAGCCGGGATCGGTTGTTTTTAAGCTCGGGATTTGGGGATTGATCCTTACCGGATCCGGGAATATATTTTTCGATTTCGGGATATGAATTTCTTTAAATTCTGCATCTCGGAATTTCATGGTTTTAAGCCCGGGATTTCGGGATCAGGACCCCTCCGACCACCCCTCAAATTAGCCTTAGTCATTTATACATGATTCATATCCTACCATTGGCATGTTAATAAGGCTCTCAAAAGAAAAGAAAAAAACACTGATGGATTGTCCTAGATGCATATTTTATTAGACTAATAATGGTCTAAGCAGCTACATTTATTTCATGTTTGAAACGGTGCAAATTGTTAATTTGATTTAACTTTTACCAAAAGAAGCATTGTAGCAAAGGAGAAGAATAATTGTGGTCTGAGGCCAGACACAAGAGAAATAATTGAATTTAACAGAAAGGAAACAAATATCGGACTTTGGAAAAAGGAAGAGGGCTTTTGATACCTTTCATGAAATTCTCCATACATAATATCTTTTTACAAAAAATCATCCTACAACAGTCCACAGGCTGTATATGCCCGCGATTTCGCGGGTGTGTTCTAGTCAAAATAAAAATTTAAAGGAAACACAAATATGTTGTTTATAATAAAAAAAATTATTTGAAAATTGTATGTTTTTCGAATATCATAAAAACAGTTGTGAAAATGAATAATCAGTCCCTTGCTTTAATGAAAAATCTTGCTTCACTAGTGCAGAAAATGAATAATTTGTCCTCTTAGATTACAAAAATAAATAACCGATCAAAAACAAATCCACCTGCCCCTCCCCAGAATATCAAATGGTCGACCCCTAAGTCTATGGGATTTTTTTCTGCGACAAGTGCCTCAAACCATGTATTAAGATTTTTGGATAAAGGACCACAATAGGTAAAAGTCCAATTTAATATTAAATGTTTTAAGTTCTTAGACTACATTCATTCTGTGTCGGAAACCTATTCTGTTTTGACTATTTGATCACAATCCAAATTCAGAGCTGTATCAGGCTTTAATGTTGTGTCCATACTTGCCCCAACTGTTCAGGGTTCGGCCTCTGCTGTAGTATCAAGCTGCGCCCTGTGGAGCATCTGGTTTATTTGAAGGGAAGATGTTCCCGACCTGTTTATTAGTGGAATTGTGAATCAGGCCATTTCCCTTCTCAATTGTATTAATGTATACTTTTCATGTTGGGACAGTTTCCCTCATTTTTGAAGGCTGTATGGTTGCCTATAATTGCTTTGTCATTTGAACATTTGTGGGTAGTTGTCTTATTGGCAATCTTATTACATATTTTAATTTTTATACGTATCCATCCTTCAGAAAAGTTGTTCCAAATGTAATGAATCCCCTCCAGGCTTGCCTTTATCTTCATTGGAACAATTTTTGGGATACGATTGCTTTCAAGCAATCTGTAGACTTATACTGGTGGCTCAGAGCATTGCCCTCACGTCAATCGTTTTATTCTAAACATTAAGGAACATCTCAGATTCTTATGATTGTCTTGCTTTAAAGGTAAAAACAAACAAAGGGATTGAACTTTAACAACTTTCCTATAATGTTCTTTTCATAATCTTCATGTTTGATAATTCCCTTGACTTATATGCGTGTTTTTAACAACACGGAAAATCAGAATTACGCAGTATTTATATTTAGTGTTTTTCTAAATTTAGAAACACGTTAGAGGGAATTCCCAGTTTGATAAAATGCGAGAGTTCTCTGAATTCCGATAAATCTATTTCTGTCATATAAGAACTGAAGTGGAGTTTTTCTTATATTTTACCTTTATGAAACTGATATTTGAGATTGTACTTCCATAAAGAAATAGAGAACTATCTAGGTCGTTTAATAAACATTTAATATACGTTCTTGCTCCAGGTTTTTTTTGGAAATTATGCGCATGCGTATAGTTTTCTTGACTTTGAGGGTTTTTCGATTGAATGGTTGCTCTGGATTCCCCACTCAATTAATTAATTTTAAACTCATGGGATCTTTTCGATGTATGTCTGCTATTGAAGGTTATTATTGTTGCATAATTTTAAATCATATGCATCATTTAAATGAAAATAAATATAGTCCACATCGTAGAACACCCCTTCAGGCAAAATGGAGTCTTCCATATTATTGTTTCCAATTGTCTCCCTTCTGGAAGTAACTTCCGTGAATTCTGAATTAAAACAATACGTCGAGTATTAGCTCGTTCTGTCAATAAAGTGTATTATATTAAAAATGATCGAAATTTAAACCGATAAATGTGTACGGAAAGGAGTCATGATCACTGACCGAAAGGAAATTAAATATTTAAAGAGTTAGGAATGGGGTTCCTCCTAGAATTAACGTAGGAAAATAGGTGATAAGATAAGATATGACTGCTGTGGAAAGTAAACTTGGAATTGATAGTACAAAAATAAAACACAATAGGCCTAATCGCATTGTTCATACACTTTTATCCGGGATTGGCTATTTTGTAACTATTTTACATGTGCAGTTGAATTAGTTTTGAAAATAATATTATCCAGCTACATGTATACATGTACATGTGTCAACGAAACAACGGCAATCGTGTCCGTCAGAGCAATCTGCTCTCTGATTTTTTTGGGGGGAGGGTTCCAAACCTGTTGTTTATAAGTTGCAAATCAGGCCATTACATTAATTGTTGCTTACTTAACATGTCTAGACTGTTTTTTTCTCACTTATTAAGGCTGTATGGTTGCCTTTAATTACTTTGTTATTTTAACCTCTGGAAAGCTGTCTCATTGGAAATTATACCACATATATACAGAGTTTTATATGGATTGTAGACCTGAAAAAGATTTTCAAAGTTGAATATGCTGCAAACTTCAAACAACCTACTACTTATTTACCATGCATGTCTATCATGAAATTTTTGATCAGAACTATATATAAGTGATTTCACCATTTCTTCATATGTGTACCACTATCAATCAACAGAACAAATGCAAATTATTTTTAAAATATTTGCATATGGTTTTCTTTAATTTCTCACATCTATTTTATTTGAATTTAGGGAAATAAGTATTATGTATATAAACAAATCTCATGTCGATATATAACATGTACAACAATCAAACATCAACCCACACCAAACTGGCTGTAGTTGAAAAACATCAAAAGGGAAAATACAGTGAAATCTGGAGAATTTATATTATCACATATACATGCATTTGAAATATATTTAAAATATTTTTTTCAAATTTTTTAGTTTTAGGTTCCACCTAGCTACCATATTAGAAAACTGGGATTTAAATGCTAGTCTATTAGAGGGATATTTCCAGTGGCGAATCCAGAAATTTTCATAAGTGCGTGCCAACTGACTGCCTAAGAGAGGGCCCACTCTGATCATGCTCCAGTGGTCCTCTAAATAATCAACCATATTTTTCCAGACGGGGGGGGGGGGCTCTTAATTCGCCTTTGATTTCATTGGTTGTAATTTTATTTTATCATGAATTAGATTTGAACAGGACTTGGGGAATGAAGGTAAAGACTGAATGTCAGTTTTAGTCTTATATATGTACTTTAATTTTAGTCTTACATGTATTTATGTGTACATATATCACTGATTCAGTGGCGATGGTGAATAGCTATATATAGACACTGACAAGTCTTGGATAACATTTTATAGTTTTGAATGTTTCTTCATCAGTTTACTAAAATTAGGTGGAGGTATGTTTTTATTTCCAACAGAGGGCACTCATGCTCAACCTATATCAGTTTGTGCATGAAGCGATTGATAGTTGCCAGACACTGAATGATTATACCTCAAATTTGTGAAAGTTTTAACCTATGCATATATACTTTAAATACGATAAAAAAAAAATCATGTCTTTTTCAGGACTTCTGATCCAACCATGTAGAATGGCATGTTATTGAGATATGGTTCTGGTTGATGGATGTTCACGAAGGACCTGTAGTACAAAGTATATCACTGGATTGAGCTCTCTGTCTAAGTGTATTATTAAAGTGCTTTGCTTTGAGCTCGGTTCATTGTTATGCAATTCATTCTTTGTGAAGTAAAGATTTTACAGACAACCAATGTATTATCATTTCTATGTACAATGTAAGTAACAGGGAGATAAAAGCATTTTATTTTTTGTTTGAACCAAACATTATTTGTCCATTGACCAAATTTGTTTTGCTTTCACCAGCTTTGAAGGAGATATTATCAAAGAATTGATAGAAAACAGCACAGAAGCTTACTTTCTAGCTCATCAGGCCCAAGCATCATGTTAGGCATTGTCATTACTAAAATCCAATAAATTTCTTCTAATCTGTGGATCAATTCAACATTTTAAAGTGTTTTACTAATGATAC
The DNA here is from genome assembly GCF_963676685.1 of Mytilus edulis. Classification (NCBI taxonomy): domain Eukaryota; kingdom Metazoa; phylum Mollusca; class Bivalvia; order Mytilida; family Mytilidae; genus Mytilus; species Mytilus edulis. Next base: position 79,029,150 of record NC_092345.1, on the reverse strand, counting down.
TGACAAGCCACCACAAAGATATACTGAGTGCCAATGAAAACGCAACACTTTTGTTTTTCAAAAAAGTCTGATAATTTTTATTTATTTTATATTAGAACTTTGTAAAGTTGGTTGAAAATGACTTTAAAGACAATTGTCGACAACTTTACGGTTGGGTGATTTTTGGAACAAATGCGAAATAAGGGTTATTTTGAACGGACATAAACCGAGTTCACCGCTTTTCAATATACGCACCATTTTCACGATTTTGTCATTTAAAGCTTGGCTAATGTCATGAATTTTCCCGCCCTTATTGTAAGGAAACTGCAATAAACATCTGAGTAAATGCCAGGACTTTCTGACAACCAGCGACATGCAGTTGATCCAATGAAGCCTTTCACAGCATACAATTTTGAGAAGACTGTAGACTCTACAATAACCCAAATCATCCACAAATTCAACAAAAATGGATCAGTTAATGATAAGCCACATCCCGGGGTTCAAAAAGCAAGAAACGCTCAGCAAAACCGATACATTTGGTCTTTAACATATCCGATATCAACTCTGATGGATGTCCAAAGGTCACGAGAGTTCAATGGTAGTCAAGGTAGATCCTCTGAAGCAATTTCAGTAAAGCACCATTTGCGCAGAAATTCAACAGTTAAAGAACACCACAGCAGACATCTTAATGGCCGTCTGGCGTAAACATCGAATTCTGTAGACCAAAAATCATTCATTATGTACCAAAAATCGTCAGTGGTGGTTACATAGACGTTTGGCACCCGCCTTGGCCAAAAGTCATGCGTTTCGCCAGATTTAGGTCCGATAGAGCAAATTTTGCATCAGATTTGACATGGTTTAGACGATGAAAACCACCACCAATATCAAAAAGTCAGCTTGAGTTTGCTTTGCGGGACAAGTGGAATAACATTCCTCGAGATCACATTAAACGTCCGGGATGATCAATTCCGCGGCGCTGTCGAGATTGCGCTGCACAACAGGGTTGTAACATTTTTTGTTAGGACTGTGATTTGATGATTCGACATTGGATGTTTCGTTTATCTATTGCGCCCGAAAGATGACAATGAAACATTTTTGTTTGATATCGATCTATTGTTAGAATTGTTAATTTTCAAGAACAATTCATTTTGAAAGATCATGATTTCTAATATAAATTTTATTTTTGAAAAACCAAGTGTTGCGTTTTCATTGGCACTCAGTATATATAAATAGAACCATACAAATAGTTAGCAAATACATATAAAAAAAGATGTGATATGATTGCCAATGAGACAATTCTCCACAACAGACCAAAATGACATAGAAATTAACAATTACAGGTCGCCACACACCCTTCAACAATGAGCAAAGCTAATGCAGCATAGTCGGCTATAAAAGGTCTCAAAATGACAATGTGAAACAATTCAAAGGAGAAAAATAACGCTTATTTATGTACAAAAAATAAAGAAAAAACGAATATGTAACGCATAAACAAACGACAACCACTGAATTACAGGCTCCTTATATCATGTTCTCAGATATCAACTCCCAATTTAAAAAAATCACGAAAAATTGAACTTATTATGTGTTGCTCTCCTAGCTATAAAATGTATCCAAAATCAAAGATGTGGAACATATTCTATCATAATCATTTGGTAACTAATGCAATTAGTGTCTCTTCCATGCCTGTCTTGAACATAAAAACTAAACTACATATAAAATTAACAATACTCCTAATGCTCCGGTTGGTTGTCATCGTGCAACACAGTTAATAACACATATAGGAAAATCATAGAACTACATTTATCATAAAACACTGTCAAACATTCAAACATACTATCCACACTCATCTGTGTCCACACTTGTTAACAAATAATAAAAGTATCAAATCTTGTTGGGTTAAACGATACAAACATGTATATATAACTGTGATATTTGTTTTTTCTTCTTCCATCCTAAGCATTACAAAGTGCCTCCTCTGATTTTAGCAATTAAATTAGAACTATTTTAATTTGAACTGTGATAAAAGGGGAAACAACAAAAAGTGTTGAGAATTGGAGCTTGTCATGTGGTAGAATTGTATGGCCACGATCTATTCTTGTGTGTTGTTGATTATGTTCACCACTAGATATGATGTGTTGTGGTTGTTTAGTGTTTTATAGACGAATATCCATATCAGCTTTATAAATATTCTAATGAAAGAACAGAAGACGTACCTACATATCTAGAGCTTCGAGTTTGTCATGTTTTTAATGCTACATTTTTAATGACAATGTTAAGTTTTTTAGTTGATTACACATTATGATGATACTCAACAAGCCGATATTCAAATGATATGGAAACAAGCTTATTGGTGCGACATCTGGTTAGATAACACGCATAAGTGTGTACTGCTATTACTTCTTTTACACTTCATAATGAAAGTCCTGTTTTATTAACGTTATTAACTTTGCGTATTTCTAACAACTGATCAATGTGTTTGTTATCGTATCAGTTGAGCATTATTTAGTGTGGTGGTGCCTATGATACTTGAATTATGTTAACTAGTTCAGACCAAACGTGTCACCATACAATCCTATGTGTTAAAGTAAACTTGATAGTAATCTGTGAAAAGTTAAATCACGGGGGAGTTGTAATATCTTTACTTTATGTTATTTTTGTGTGATTTTCAGATACAATTTATGTTTAATTAGACAACTACTATTTTAAAAGATTTATAAATAAAACATAAGTAACCGTGCTTGTTTAAAAAGGGGAAAAGGCTCAAAATTGTATGTGTTTTACATTTCATCGAGATTTGCTGCCAAATTTGAATATTCTTTTAAACTGGTATTGTTCACAGTCAAACCGTCAATCTTTATTCTGTTACAAAGTAAAAGGGTATAATAGTTTAATTGTGCAGTCTTTCTCAGTCCTTGAACTTGCAGGTTTGGCTTAGGTTTAAAAATATGATTACATCCATCCGATCGTACGCCTCGTGTCTGATTATTTCTATACTCTGTACGGTAAACATCCTTCGTACGCCTCGTGTCTGATTATTTCTCATGATACTCTGTACGGTAACCATACTTCGAACGCCTCTTGTCTGATTATTTCTATACTCTGTACGGTATTAAAACATCCTTCGTAACAGTTTTTTTGTGAATATCTCGGTGACAGTTACAAGGCAAACAAAAATCACTAATCCAAATTTTCTCATATTTCGATAGTCCAAATTTTTTGCTCTCCATCCAAATCAACCTAACTTATTTTAACTTATTTTAAAATTGTTTGCTTTTTTTTTCGTTTGGAAAATGCAAGGAATATTTGAATCTGAGCGTTAAGCAATAAAAATTTATTAAACGATATACCAGTCGTCCTTGTGTTGTATGTTCTTGATCCAAATTTACAATTGAGTTATCATTTCCTGTCAGGTGCATAAACATTGGTGAAAGATACCAAGGGGAAATTCAAAACTTATAAGTGAAAGAACAACTAACAGCGCCATTCCAAAAAAAGGGAGCAAAAATAGCTGTATTTTGTAAAGCATTGATTGAGAGAAATAAGCATTTACCTTTTTTAAATATCACTTTATGTATGTCATTTTCACAATCACTTTCTAGTGTGTGTATAAAGCTGGAGTCGCAGAATCCCATGATATTCCATATTCTACCGGAGCATTTGTCATCACGCATTTGCAATATTACAAGAAAACACTTCCTAATAAACATGAAAAATGTTAGAGCAGCAGGAATCATTTATTACACACTTTTTCTCTACAGAAATCGGAAAACTCATTAATTTAGTATTTAAAAAAATAAGTTTCAAGATATCAGAATGATTCTGATACTTAGTTAGGGGTTTTTTTTTTTGCACTGCGGCCATTTTGGTTGATAGGCGGCAATATGATTCTAAAACTAGTTTGGAAAATAAAAATCGACGACCGATGCCAATTAAATGCGATTGTTTACATATAAGTAAAATAGCACGAATACCGAACTCCAAAAATTTCAAACGGAAAATCTTTCATCAATTGCCAAAATCAAAAGCTCAAACACATCTAACGAATGGAAAGCAAATGTCATATTCCTGACTTTGTATGGGAATTCCCTCATGCTGGTTTTACAGCAAGATAGAATCTTTACTTCAAAACCATCGTGTATTATTTGTGATGTTGATAATGAATATTTATCTGGGACTATTATACTAACAGTCCAAGTATTTATCAACAAGGTCTTGGTAACTTCCGATTATCTTCTTTTTAGAAAAAGAACGAAACGTTCTTTGACATAACCCTGGTAAATCAACTTTCTGCTCAGCAGCTGCAAGCTCTAGAATACCGAATAATTTGAAAATGTATTTCCCATATGCAGGTGAAGTTGATATAAGTAAATTTCTAACCAATCTCCGTTTGCGGCTAAAATGATTAACTTCCTAGTAGCTGGGCAAACCTTTTGCATAACAAAATGATATATGCATTGTATGTATTTATAGTGCTGAATATTCTATGTTTATGAACTAGGTACATAAACTTCAACCTATTTTTCTATTTATAGGTTAGACAATACTTGGTCATGTTTTATGAAGATTTAAGTCCATGGCGAAACCGAGTATGTTCTTAAATGATATAAAGAATATTTGAACAGAAATCCTGCCAAGCTGACGAATCGGCTTTTTTTGAAGTTTGAAAATCAGTAACAATGTTTTAAACTCGCTTCTAACATGCATGTAAGAAACGTGAAATGCAAATATTGAATGCAAATGGCAATATTTAAACATGTAAACTATTCAAAACAGTGGCGTAGCTAGGTCATTTTTACGTGTACGCCCGAACCTCGGTGCGGGCCTGAAGGCCCAAGCGGGTCCAGGCCAAAGAACCTGCCGGTAGTGGATAAGCGGAGGCCTCCTGAAGTTTAGGAGTTATCGAGAATGACATAGCATTCCTCTCATTGAAAACTGATCAATAACAACATTCTTTAGATTAGATACCATAAAGAGGTTGAAGATGAATTTCATTTTATCATAACATGTTCAGAAATTAATAAAACTAGGATCAAAATGTTTGATGAAATATCTAGAATTGTCCCCTGTTTTAATTCAATGAGTGAAGAAAACAAATTTGAATTTATATTTTCCTGCGAAGAATGTGATATTTTACTTATCATTGTTAACTACATAAGTGAAATGTATAATGAAAGAAACAATCATAATGTCAATATATGAACTGTGTAATTGATGGCTCAACTTATAATGTTATATATATTATAACATATTTTTTGTAACATAAGCATAATATTTTAATTGATGATAATTTTAAAGAGGAGGCATGCTGTCAAAAATAGTATTATAATTAATACTAATAATCTATGGTTTTGTTTTTCTTTCAATGCTACATGTTTGTAGTGTTTAATGACTATCGTTTTGTATTTAATATGCCACTGTCTGTTTGTTTGTTTTTGTCATATATTTTAGTAACAATCCTATTGTTTGGATTTTATACTAATAAAATTCTTATTCTTATTCTTATTCTTAGATTCAAAATGGTTTATTTTTTATGTTTAATCTATTCATTGTGTTTATTTAGAATCTAATAACTCTCATTGGCTTAATTTGGAGCAAAACTTGGTCCAAACCAGTTACTTTAAAATATGATTAAAGGGAACCGTGGGTAAAGCACTCAATCCACATTTAAAGCACATTTTATGTGCAAATGTAGTAAATGAACATGTAATAATTAATTTTCTGAGTTGTCCAGGTGCAATACCAAAAGGAGAAGGCCCAGTTAGACTCCTTTTTGGTCCAAAAATATATAGCAGTTTTACAAAATTGTTAAAATATAATTTTTTTAGCTGTTTAATGGAAAGTGAAATACTACTGTTGCATAAATATTGGCTGTGCACATGCATATGTATCGGGTATTAGCATAATTAAGTCATGGCGCTAAATAACCGAAATCTTCGAAATCTTAACATTTTGTTTATTTTTTAAGACGGTTTTCGTCTGAAATGGAAGTGACCGCATTTGTGTTCATTCTTTATAATATTTGATAGATTTTTTATATTTAAGCTTGAGTTTAAGCGTCTTTAATGGCTAAATATGTTCAAATCTTTCACATAAACTAATTGAATCGACTGGAGTAGACACTTAAGTGTTTAAAAAGTGTCCAAAATCTTTCATCAAATGAACCTGCATTTTGAGGCCAAAATCGGTCCTTACCCTACTCCCTTGTAAAGAGTTCTTAATGGAAACCTGGTTCTCGCCTGGGATTTCTCCCCGCGAAAAGTATATTCATTTATCAGTCCATTACAGGATTTAAACGAATGAAATATTTTCTTTAGATATTATTTCTTGGTCAGGAATATTTATTTCTGCACAAGTTTCATGACAAAATATGGAGGTTTATAAATTTATCATGTAAATTAAATCATCATAGATACAAGGATTGAATTTCGCCCTTGCGCTAGACGCGCGTTTCGTCTACAAAACACACATCAATGTCGCTCGAAATAAACGTTTTTTAAAAAAAAATACTGATCGTCTGATTTAACTTGCGTAAAGAAAGCACAGAATAAAACTTAAAAATGAACGACAATAATTTTGATTAAAAAATGAACCATGAAAAAAAATCAAGAAAGTTTCATTAAATTCGACGAAGGTTTAACAAAGTAATTGATAGGTAACAAATTCTAACCATAAACTTTAAATGCAAAAAAAAATCCCTTTATCCATGAAATATGGATTTCGTCATTATGACCATGAACAGTTTTTGTCCAGCTAGCGTAAAATTTTACGAAGGTTTGACAAAGTTATTGATATCTTAAAACTTTAACCGCATACTGAACATATATGTTCATACATACATGTGTAGTTGTAATATTGGCACCGCCGACGAGGTTTAGGATCGAAATGTCTCGTTTTCGCGACATATTTCAATGGCTTGACAAAAAATGTAAACCACATATCGAATCTTAGCACATAATGAATTGCTTGAAAAAGGAAAGTGAGTAAAGATTTCACGAGACAGAAAATGAAAAAAATGTATAATATGATACTAATTTTCGTCACTCTTATTTGTAATTACAAGCCATTGAAGAAAGGTTGACGTACTGTGAACCAATTCTTTTAATTTCATTTAGATGAAAATATTTTTTTTTTTACCAAATTCAAGTGTACGCCCGGGCGTTTTGACGTAAACGTAGCTACGCGCATGCTTGCGTGTTTAAGGTTTTCAGTTGTCAAAAAAACACCTACCTATCTCAAAATTTCTTGTAATAGCGGCCAGAATATGCAAATCTAGAGAGTTTCGAATGTATTTCTCTGTTCCGCACACGTTCCGCGTCTACATTTTATGATAATAATCGTCGGTGAATTTTTAAAAGCCGAAGATTATGAAAAGCCGTAGATTTTTAAAAAGCCGAAGATTTTGAAAAGTCGTAGATTTTGAAAAGCCGTAGATTTTGAAAAGCCGAAGATTTTAAAAAGCCGTAGATATTGAAAAGCCGAAGATTTTTAAAAGCTGTAGATATTGAAAAGCCGACGATTTTGAAAAGCCGTAGATTTTAAAAAGCCGAAGATTTTGAAAAGCCGTAGATTTTGAAAAAGCCATAGATTTTGAAAAGCCGAAGATTGTAGAATTTATAATAATCGGCGGGATTGTCAAAGCCGAAGATTTATTTGTATCCATGTATTTTTAAGGGAAAAAATAATAATAATCGGGGGGTTCACTGTGGCTTTACATCGGTATGAATAAAGGCAACAGTAGTATACCGTTGTTCAAACTGGACAAAAAACTAAATCGGGATAACAAACTAAAACTGAGGGAAACGCATTAAATATAAGAGGAGAACAACGACACAACACTACAATGTAACACACACAGAAACGGACCAAGCATCAGACAAAATCCCACGAGAAAAACAAATACAACATCAAAACCAAACACATGAATTTGGGACAGACAAGCACCGTGACACGGGTTATGCTCTTCCTCATATATTTTGTGATGGTATGATACTAAACCCCTAACGGGAGGGATTGTGCCTGATGTTTATATGATGAAGACATAATCTTTCAATCAGTTTATAATTGAGTTCTGGAGCTGTCATGTCAGTTAACTGCTAGTAGTCTGTTGTTATTTATGTATTTTTGTAATTTTGTTTATTTTCTTTTGTTGCATCTTCTGACATCGGACTCTAAACTTCTCTTGAACGGACTTTTAATGCACGTATTGTTATGCGTTTACTTTTCTACATTGGCTAGAGGTATAGGGGGTTGGTTGAGATCTCATAAACATGTTTAACCTCGCCACATTTTTGCGCCTGTCCCAAGTCAGGAGCCTCTGGCCTTTGTTAGTCTTGTATTATTTTTTTACTTTTAGTTTCTTGTGTATAATTTTGAGTTAAGCATGGCGTCCATTATCACTGAACTAGTATATATATTTGTTTAGGGGCCAGCTGAAGAACGCCTCCGGGTGCGAGAATTTTTCGCTGCATTGAAGACCTATTGGTGACCTTCTGTTGTTGTCTGTTCTGTGATCAGGTTATTGTCTCTTTGACACATTCCCCATTTCCATTCTCAATTTTATTATACTTCATTGTGTTGAGCATAACAATATCCAGATGGAATCTAAACTTGGGGCAAAGCTAATAAAACCCCAAACCAAATATCACCGAATTGACATCATGAACTATGTGATTTCTCTTAACTGAACTTATTATAAACTAACACTTGCTAACAAATCGAAACAACGTCTATTGGAATCTTACAAGTGACTTATTTTGACATCTTGAAACTTTTCGGTAATATATACACTTCAGCATTTGGTATCTAGAAGATAAATGGTTTACTAAGAAATGACTTGCACTGCAATTCACAGGTTATATAATATAATTAACTGTTTACAATGAAAGTTAAAGGTAAATTGTTATAATGAAAGAAAAAACAAATTACTTTAAATAGCATTACTTCAATATGTTAATTGTGAAAACTAGACCCTAAAGAGCCTGTGTCGCTCACCTTGGTCTCTGTGCATATCATAAACGAATAAAAACTTACAAAATTTACAAAATTTACGAAAATTGTTAAAAATTGATTATAAAGGGCAATAACTCCTGAAGGGGTTAATTGACCATTTTGATCATGTTGACTTATTTGTAGGTCGTACTTTGCTGTACATTATTGCTGTTTGCAGTTTATCTCAATAGTAATATTCAAGATAACCAAAAACTGCAAAATTTTCTGAAAATTACCAATTCCGGGGCAGCAACCCAGCAACGGGTTGCCTGATTGGTCTGAACATTTCAGGGCAGATAGACAAACAAATTTATCCTCGTCAGATTTGCTTTAAATGCTTTAGTTTGTGAGATTTTAGCCAAAAACTGCATTTTATCCTATGTACTATTGTTAGCCATGTCGGGCATCTTGGTTTCGCAGGCAGGGTAGGACACATTTTTTAAACTAGATACCTAATGATGATTGCAGCCAAGTTTGGTTAAATTTGTCTAAGTTTCAGAGAAGAAGATTTTTGTACAAGATATCAAAATTTACGAAAAATTGACTATAAAGGGCAATAACTCCTTACGGGGTCAACTGACCATTTTGGTCATGTTGATTTTTTTTGTAGATCTTACTTTTCTAAACATTATTGCTGTTTACAGTTTATCGCTATCTATAATTAGAGGCTCTTAAGAGCCTGTGTTGCTCACCTTGGTCTATGTGCATATTAAAAAGGACACAGATGGACTCGTGACTAAATTGTGTTTTGGTGATGGTGATGTGTTTGTAGATCTTACTTTACTAAACATTCTTGCTACTTACAATTTTCTCTATCTATAATAAACTTGGCCCAGTAGTTTCAGTGGAAAATGTTAATAAAAATTTACAAATTTTATGAAAATTGTTAAAAATTGACTATAAAGGACAATAACTCCTTAGGAGGTCAATTGACCATTTCAGTCATGTTGACTTATTTGTAAATCTTACTTTGCTGAACATTATTGCGGTTTACAGTTTATCTCTATCTATAATAATATTCAAGATAACCAAAAACAGCAAAATTTCCTTAAAATTACCAATTCAGGGGCAACAACCCAACAACGGGTGGTCCGATTCATCTGAAAATTTCTTCGCAGATAAATCTTGACCTAATAAACAAATTTACCCCATGTCAGATTTGCTCTAAATGCTTTGGTTTTTGAGTTATAATCCCAAAACTGCATTTTACCCCTATGTTCTATTTTTAGCCGTGGTGGCCATCTTGATTTGATGGCCGGGTCACCGGACACATTTTTTAAACTAGATACCCTGAAGATGATTGTGGCTAAGTTTGGATTAATTTGGCCAAGTAGTTTCAGAGGAGAAGATTATTGTAAAAGATATTTAAGATTAACGAAAAATGGTTAAAAATTGACTATAAAGGGCAATAACTCCTAAAGGAACTGACCATTTCAGTCATGTTGACTTATTTGTAGATCTTACTTTGCTGAACATTATTGCTGTTTACAGTTTATCTCTATCTATAATAATATTCAAGGTAATAACCAAAAACAGCAAAATTTCCTTAAAATTACCAATTCAGGGGCAGCAACCCAACAACTGGTTGTCGGATTCATTTGAAAATTTCAAGGCAGGTAGATTTTCACTTGTTAAACAATTTAACCCCCGTGTCAGATTTGCTCTCAATGCTTTGCTTTCATAGTTATAAGCCAAAATCTACATTTTACCCCATTGTTCTATTTTTAGCCATGGTGGCCATCTTTGTTGGTTGGCCGGGTCACGCCACACATTTTTAAAACTAGATACCCCAATGATGATTGTGGCCAAGTTTGGTTAAATTTGGCCCAGTAGTTTCAGAGGAAAAGATTTTTGTAAAAGTTAACGACAACGGATGACAGACGCCAAGTGATGAGAAAAGCTCACTTGGCCCTTAGGGCCAGGTGAGCTAAAAATTCAGTCAATGAACCCTGACTGAATGTAGAGGGCCAACCAATCTCCATGGAAACAAGATGTGCCAATGCTATAACAAATGGATATCAAACAATTATGATTGACCTTCCACTAGTTCTCCATGAAGAGATCTAGTCACAAACTAATACTTGCAAAACTAGGCAAGTTTCAAAGGCAATACACCACGACCAAGGGGGCATGTCCAAATAATCTCCATTGAAATACGATGTGCCAATCTATTACAACTTCATACCAAATATGATTGACCTACCACTAGTGGTTCCCCTTAAGCTGACCTAATCACAAACTAATACCTTGTGTATGCTGCTGCTGGAAACAGTGTAAACAAGTCTCACTGTTTGACTCTGTCAAGGAAAAAACAAATGTGCTACAATTGCGAATGAGATAGCACTCCACCAAATTAAATAGAAGTTAACAACTATAGGCCATTTTAAGAGCTTCAACAAAGAGCAAACCAATAGTCTATGCGATGCCTATTTGCCACTCATTATATATCTATGAAATATGATTTTTTATTTCATGGTTAAATTTCTTCTGCAGGTCTTTTCTTATATCTACACAAACATTGAAACACTGCAACTTGTTTTCTAAATTTTGTATTACTTATTTAAAGTTCCCTACTAGTAAAGTATTAATTGGACTACAAAATGAATAAAAAAAGCTTTTCTAATCCTTCAAGTGTCAAAATGCAGTCTTTATCATACTACATTGTAATTCTCAACATGCAATAAAAAATTAAGGCCAAACTGAAAATCAGATTCTATTGTATTTTGAATAGCCTATAAATGGACTGAAGAACTGAAGGACCCCACTAGCCCATTCATGTGGCTAAAAAAAAAACTTTTTACAAACAATAAACTTTATTCATAACATATCATGTAACTTACATATATATTTACATTCATAAAACCATTTTTACCTCTCTACTTCAAAAGTTTACACACAAATTATTGCACTATCAAACACATTTATACACATTCACTCATCTGCTAGTTGTACTATTCCTAACAAAATGTATAAACATATTGTATATACAAAGTATCTATATCATTCATACCGAGTAACAAAATATGAACTTTATGCATCACTCTCAGACTGGTATTGAGCCAAACTTCCACTCGTAATGAAAATGAGATACACAACACAGTAGTGCCTTGATACATTACATATGATACAAGGTGATTTAGTTGGAAAATCATTCTAAAAACTTCTTTGTATATTCCAAGATATTAAAGCGACAGGATTATTAATCCAAGTAATCTCTCTTTAATCACCTGCTTTCAATCTTATTGGAATACAGATCATATGACCACACTTCACATACAAGGAACTGACAATGATCTACTTCCTGTTTGGTAACCAATTTACACCCTCAAATATTTAGAGCCAGAAATCATCACCAGAACAAAAAGTATCAGCCGTTTTGTCAGATCCTTGTACAGGCACTGGATCTGTATTTTAATCTGATTGATCACCAGCAATCACCTGGTTTCACAGTGATTCACTAACACCAGCAAGGGTGATTTTAAACAGAATACTCTTTGAGTGAACTGCACATGTTGCAGTTCTTTTTGTCTGGTCTGAAAATCATTCAAATTAAATGAAGAAAATTATGCACTAAGCAGCACTATTGGTTTTTTTTGGCCAACTTAAAGGCTATGCTATTTTGTGAAAATCAATGTTCACTTCAAATGTTTAAATGAACCATGTAATTGTTTGGATTGAACATGTAACCTTCACCTTGTAACTTGAGACCAGATTTTGATGGAAAACAAAAAGAACCCTATCACAATAATAGTGTTAATAATAAATAATTAAAATGTATGATCCTAAATTGAGTCACTTTTATAATTCGTCTTTCTCTGATCCTTCTTCATCACCTCCCTCTCCTCCTTCGCCTCCTGGTGGTGGAGCACCTCCAGCCCCTTGGTAAATTTTACTTACAATTGGATTGACAATTTCTTCTAAAGCTTTCTTTTGTTCTTTAAGTTCTTCAGTTGTAGCATCAGGATTACTGTCCAACCATTTAATTTTTTCATCTACAGCTTCTTCAATTGTTTTCTTATCATCATCACTTAATTTTGCTCCCAATTTTTCTTTATCACCTATTTGATTTTTAAGATTGTATGTAAAACTTTCTAGATCATTTTTAGCTTCTACTTTTTCTTTTACTGTCTTATCTTCATCTGCAAATTTTTCAGCATCATTTATCATACGTTCAATGTCATCGGGAGATAATCTGTTATTGTCATTTTGAATTACGATATTATTTTTATTTCCTGTACCTTTGTCTTCAGCACTTACTTTCAGGATACCATTTACGTCAATTTCAAAGGTAACCTCAATCTGTGGTACACCTCTTGGTGCTGGTGGAATGCCAGTCAGGTCGAATTTACCAAGTTGATGGTTGTCTTTGGTCATTGGACGTTCACCTTCTAGGACTTGAATTGTTACTGTTGGTTGATTGTCTGCAGCTGTAGAGAATACCTGAGATTTCTTTGTTGGAATGACAGTGTTTCTTGGGATAAGTTTGGTCATGACTCCACCGACGGTTTCAATACCCATGGTTAATGGATTGACATCCAACAAGAGCAAGTCCCCTGTATCTTCCTCCCCTCCTAGAACTCCAGCCTGGACAGCAGCACCATAAGCAACAGCTTCATCAGGGTTTACACCTCTGTTAGGTTCCTTTAAAAAAAACAATAAAACAATATTAAAATTTGATGTCCTAACTTCAATTTAAAAAAAATCCTTTTGCAAATAATATAAATCAATATTTTAATATGCTTCAAGTCAGATTAATCTTCCTTCAAATAGTCTTTAAAAATTCCGGTAAATTGTCTTCACGAACTAGCGTTCAGATTAAAGCAATTTTTTTTTGGATAACTTTAGTCAAGAGTTTTAGTCGGGCACAATACAATAGCTTGTCTAAATGACCCAAAATAATGTCAGACATGAACATGTCTTGTAGTGCTTCTTACTGTGGTACAAGTTGACATGTATTTTTAATGATTGGAGTATTTATTTAGGTTTATCATGTTTATATTGGTTTGAATAAAATGGCAGCAGAGTTAATTTCATCACATGAGTTGTCATATTCAGTTGTGAAAATTAAAATGAATCAGGCAATTGATTAATCTTATTGACAATTTCTACTTAGTTTTTGACACTTCAGTTAATTTTTCACCTTACCACTGTCTGTAAATGTCCTGTTTGAATGGTTTCATATAGCTTTCTGTTTCGATGTGAGCCAAGGCTCTATGTTGGAAGACTGTACTAACCTATAATGGTCAACTTTTACAACTTTTGACTTGGATGGCAAGTTGTCTCATTGACACTCATACCACATCTTATATCTATTATTTTTGGCCTAAGATAATATCTGATGAAATGGAAATGCACTTACTTTTCCATTAAAATAATCTTTGACAAGCTGTTGGATCTTTGGAATCCTGGTAGAACCACCAACAAGAACGATTTCATCAATTTCTTCTTTCTTCATATCTGCATCTTCCATTACTTTCTGGACTGGCTTCATTGTAGATCTAAACAAGTCCTGTAAAAAACAATAAAACATTGGTTGTTTGGAGTAAATACTTTTAAAAATGTTGTCATAAGTAGCATGATTGACATTACATATATTGTTAACTTTTAACATTGGAATTTTCTAATTTTGTCATTATAATCTTTGTAGTAAAACGTCCACTTTGTATTTGCCAAATTATTTTGTTTTCTGAATATTAATATACTGTCAATTAAATACATTAAGAGATTACCAAAAGGCGACATTGAAATTGGTTATACAACCGCTTAAACTAATTAAAGGCCATGTGAGCTAAGCAGTGAAGTTTCTGCTATGTTCCCCTTTAGCACTCAATACATTGGATGACATATCACATGCTTACCATGTTAAGTTCTTCAAATCTGGCTCTAGTTAAAGTTTCAGAGAAATCTTCTCCTTCAAACAAGGATTCAATTTCAATTCTGGCTTGATGGGCAGATGACAATGCTCTCTTTGCTTTTTCTACTTCACGTCTAAGTTTCTGGACAGCACGGTTATCTTTTCTGATGTCTTTTCCCTTCTTCTTTTTGTAAAGTTTGATGAAATGTTCCATTACTCTCTGGTCAAAGTCTTCACCTCCCAAGTGAGTGTCACCATTTGTCGAAACAACCTCAAACACACCATTGTCAATGGTCAGCAATGATACATCGAAAGTTCCACCACCAAGGTCAAAAACAAGGATGTTTTTTTCACCTTCCCTTTTGTCAAGACCATATGCAATGGCAGCAGCAGTTCTGAAATAGAGGCACAGCATGTTTACTACAAACATAAACTAATTCATGCTCAATTTCTATCAAAATAGTTGATCTAATTATGTTCCTACATTATTGTCAGATGTTTACTAAATATTTGTAAAGTTCAGACGACTTTTGATAATTCAACAAAAAAAATTAGAAACATATTAAAATGTTTTAAATATATTGCTAATCGTCAACAAATTTAATTATCAAATTATTTAAATCACATCTGTTCCGTCTGTTGACACAAAATTCTTTATATCCAAATACATATAAAACCATTATCATATTCAACTATACTGATATATCAATTGGATAACAGCAGCTTGACTGATTATTGTTTAATGACATTTTTTGTTTGTTGCTATTATACATTTGTTACATGACGTATATATTGGTATGAATACATGGTGTTCAATTTTATTGGTCGATAAAATTCTAGTGATTTTCAACCTAATAAAACAAACAAGATAGAAAAACTGCATACTTACGGCTCGTTAATGATTCTCATGACATTAAGACCTGCAATGACACCAGCATCTTTGGTGGCCTGTCGCTGAGCATCATTAAAGTAAGCAGGAACAGTGACAACAGCATTGGTTACTTTTTTACCAAGGAAGCCTTCTGCAATATCTCTCATCTTTCCCAATACCATAGCCGAGATTTCCTCTGGTGCAAAACTCTTCTGACTATCTCCAACATTGACTTGAATGATTGGTTTGCTGTTTCTGTTAAAAACTTTGAATGGGTAGTGCTTGATGTCAGCTTGGACAGATTTGTCATCCCAATCTCGTCCAATCAAACGTTTAACATCAAAGACTGTATTCTCAGGATTAGTTGTCAGCTGATTCTTAGCTGCATCACCAATCAATCTCTCACCATCCTCTGTGAATGCCACATATGATGGTGTAATTCTGTTACCTTGATCATTGGCAATGATTTCAACTCTTCCATTCTTGAACACACCAACACTGTAATAAAAGATTAACATGATTAATGAAAATCTACTTACATTGTAGTAGGTAAATATACATGTTTATACAATAAGCAAATTGCAATATAATGTTCTAATGTTTTTAATAGGCAAATAAAATTAGAATTTTTTAATTCAACAAACTATTTAGTCCTGCACTTCAAGATTATTTTTTTTTCAAGAATGAAAAAATCCTACATTGATGATGATTGATGAATAAATGTACATGTACAAACTCCAAAAAAAGAAATTTCCATTTAGAATTCTTATGCAACTTCCGTACTTGTGTCGATTTATTTGAGGTTATAAGTGTTCATCCCTGGAACTTGTAAATATATAATATTGTTTTGCATACCATGAGTAAGTTGTTCCCAGATCAATACCAATCACTGTACCAACAGTTTCCTTTTCCTTTTTAGGTTCTTCATCTTTGGCCATAACACAGCTCATACCCAAAAGGGCTATAAATCCTATCAACTTCATTCCTACAAAAGACATTAATGTTCAAAAGCATTGATATATAAATGATATTACGGAAGGGTTCTCGCTAAGGATTTCTGAAGGCGCTTCCATGGAGAAGAATATTTTATTGCAATACAAATTTTTATTTTAGTCTCCGACCTAATAGCTAGAGCTATGATATGACATTAAATTTAGATTACTTCTAAACTTTTGCTGTAAAATAATGATATGTGTGTTTAGTTTATACAAAATAAATTCATCTTGATGCATCTTTGGACTCGCCAGTTTTTAAAATGGTTAATCCAGACAGATTTTGAAGAGTCCATGGACTTGCCCTTAGTGAGGACCCTAATAATTTATTAAAAGTTAAGAGCACTTCAAAGTCCCTCGTCAATTAAGGCTGTAAAATTTTCTTGAGAAAAAAGTTGTGTGCCCTGAATTTTCCAATTAAATAGGGGGAGTACATGTATTTTACTGTAAGCTTGGGGGATTTATTAAACTGTTTTGTATCACAATATAAATGTTTGTAACATTTGTTTTAACGTATAAATAAATTGGTTTATTTATACAATTATAAAAGGTATGTTCCCTATTGGAATTTTGAAAACAAGGATATAAATAACAGCTTAAATAATGATCTTTAAAGTCAAAAAGAGTGGGATTTAACTTCCTCTATTGGGCATACAAGGATGTGCTAAAAAATATGGGTAATAATTAAGCGAAATGTTGGGCCAAATAAAAAAATATTGATGTTTGCTATTAACCCACCCTCCCTATTTTTCAAGTTCAATAGCCTACCCTTAAGTTTTTTTGGTCAGTTTTCAATAAGCACTGTAAAAATCAGAATGTCCCTCCCATACTCAATGTAAAAAATCCTACCTACCCTATTTTATTCTAAGATATAATAGGAAACTCACATATTTTTTTTTGCCTAGTGTAAAAATGACCCTCCTTTTTAATGTCTAATTTATTAATGACATCCTTTATTCCGATGCATTTAGTTTCTGTATATTGATTTGGAATATGATCTGCATATCATATATACATATGCTGTCAAGAAATGTATGTACTTGTATGTCTTACATTACTGCCAGAAAAGGTTTAAATAAGTGATGATATAGATTTAGTGCTTTAGTATTAAGTATGGGACATAATATTTTAAATATTTATACAAGAAAAGGTCATTCTTTAATATTTAAGCCCTAATAAAAAAAAACAATATCAAAGTTATTGAATTGTTAGCTACAACTTTCCAGCTTCCAATTTTTTCACATTTCATCTGGACTGGCGAGTTGCAAATATTTCAGGCGCGGATCCAGAGGGGGGTTTCCGGGGGTTGGAACCCCCACTTTTTTTTTTGGCCGATCAATGCATTTGAATGGGAGCATATAGCTGGAACCCCCCCTTTACTCTGGGTTGGGAACCCCCCCTTTTAAAAATGGCTGGATCCGCCCCTGTATTTGTATACTCAACATTATAATAGCAATTCTAGTATGACAGACATTTTTAATTTTGAGTACACCCTGTTAATTTGGCTTATGTCCATGACATACACCCCATTATTACGAACTCAGAATATAATAAACTTTGGAGGAAAATACAAGCATGAAGTGTTATGAAAGCATTAATAGTAATAGCCTTTCAAGAAGTCTAAGTTGTAAGGTGCTGCTTTTACTTTACTTCAAATTGTTGGTTTTTGTATAATAGTACTTTGAGTATGTTCTTAAATACAGTTGGTAAATGCCAGCTTGTACTGTGCACAGTGCTTTTTCGACTTTGTGTTTTACTGTTCATCTATAATTTGTACTTTTTAAAGTCTTGTATTTTTCGTTTTGGAAATTGTGTCTACTCTATATGAAGATATTAAACTAAAGGCCACAATATTGGTGGATTAACATTTCTGTTAACTTTATTACATGTTTATCCTCAAATCAAGAATTAATAACACTAATCCAGCTGTCAAAAAAGACTGTCACGTTGTTTCTGTAGGTGCAAATTTTACACCGGCCGGTGTCCCAAAAAAACTAAGCAATTTAATATAGATTGTGTGTGTAACTTTACTTACTGCGTGTCTCTATTATAAGAAGGCTTATTGGTTAATCAAATTCTTCAAAGAGATTATTTCTCTTTTCTAACTAGTCGCTTCTTCAATTTCCAGTCTTTCAGATATGTCGTTTGTGCACGATTGTGTCGTCTTTTTTCCCTTACTACGATTCGTGTCGAAAGCTGATTGGTTAATTATTTACATCCGTAGATATATGATTGGTCAACGTGTGGGTTTCTCTTCATTCAAGTCAAGGACACGTACTCCGTAGAATTTCTACGTCATTCGCGACTTTTCCCGATGACCAATGACTCTTTTAATACAATTTATAATTATAACTATTAATTTTTAAAGAAAGACGGACATTCAAATATAACATTTTATTTTAAGATTTAAAACAATTAAATCGAACTTAAGTATAACCGTAAAATATAACCGAACATATCGGGGTTCAATTAAGGGATATTTTTTTTATAAGGAATTAAAAAAAATGTTCCGGAAGAACTTAAAAACATTTAGTTCTTATTTCAACGACTACAGGTGATACATTATGAACAACAGTTTTGATTTCTTTCGTTCCAATCATCGTTTGATTTTCAAAAGTAATGATAAAATAATCCTTATACCCCTCTATCATCCGTGTCGGTAAGAAACAAGTATTTGAAATATTGTCCATTGTTTTGTGATGTTTTTAATTTATTGAAAGACAAATGAATGTTGCGGATCTTTTTATGCTGTTTTAAATTGTTTGTTTGTTTTGTATGTATTTTTCCTTCTTGCGGAAATAGACGATACATCTTGCCATTTCCGGTTTGATACCACGTGAAGAATTAGTTTGGGCCACGAGGTTGGACAGAAGACGTCCTTGCCTTACTGCGGAGGGGTGATGAGCACAGGGGTGGTGAGCACATGTTCGGTACTCTGTGATGTGTTTTTAATAAGGTATGATTTTTGTGGATTACTTGTCTTTCTTATACAATGCGAATTAAATTCAATTAGACAAGTAGTATTATTCGGTTCAAATGTTTAAACTTTTTTTTCATAATTTAACTATTTGCAAATTTTCATTAATTCATAAATTGATCGAAATATTTATTTTATCATTGGTATGATTGGACTGAAACATAGAACTGCACTTTTAAAGTATGGGGTTATTATACTCATATTATAATGTAATATTTCCCGTCTTTGCTCGTCTCCATGCACTTCCTGTTGCCAATAAGGCTGCTGACAATCAACTGGAATAGGATCCCAGTTAGGGCAACCAGTCCGGTACCCACGAATGTAGTTCTTAAAAAAAATATATAACTTTTGTTATAAATTGTGTAGTGTTATTATTTCACTAGTTCTGTAACTGAATGTAGATTTATTTAAAAGGGTAGGCTTTCTAGTTTGAATTTCTGTAAAAATTTTGATTGATTTAAATGTAATCTGGCGTCAGTACATAGAGTAAATTGCCTAAATTCTAGCCTTTATTCTTTCCCGGAAGTAGACAGACTGACCCTGTTGTCAATAAAAACAAAATTGTGCAACGGAATGCCGGTCATGAGGCACTGAGAATGCACTTAGACACTTCTAAATGAATGCCTAACATGAACAAGAAGTCCCAAGGTGGCTATCAAAATTATTTATTGAACAGGACCCTATGTATTTACAATGATTTTCAATGTGTTCCAATGGGGCAATTAATTGGGTCCCCGTTCCTGTCAGAGAGCATGTTTTGAACATTTCAATCTGCAATTGTAAGCTCATTTTTGAAGTTTCATGGATGAAATTTGGCTACAGGCTTCGAAATTCAATAAGGAAAATAATGGTGTAATTATTTTTAAAATTTGAATTAAACTTTTTAAATTAAATTGAAATTTAAATTTATGAAATTTAAAAAAGTTTTTTCTTCAATTTAAAGTTTAAAAGGGGGTCACAGAAAGGTCATAGTTGTCTGTAGTATGTATTCCTACACTTGTAAGTTAAAATGGAGGGATTTTTGAAAAATATCAGCAAATAGTATTAGAAAAAGACACGGGGAAAGAAATAATAAATGTGTTATATGGCATCAGGGGACAGTGCCAGATGGTAAATATGGGCTTATTTCTTTCTAATATCTTAATTCTGGGACCTGGAAACAGAAAAGAATCCCATAGTTTCAGTTTTAGGTTTTTAATAAGTTTTTGATAGATTGTGGATATTAAATAAATCATTTAGGTGCCACGGTTCAGTTATGAAAGTTGTGTGCGAATCCAGCTCACATTTATTTAGAGCCGCATCACACACATAGCCACATATTATTGTGTAAACTCAGAAACACTTGCCAGGGGCTCTCTAATTTTACATTTTTTTGAAGATATTTAAGGGGTAGGGCTATAATATAGCTTATAAAAGCAATTTAAACTGAATGTACAACAATTTTAGACTCCCTTTTAAAGATTTTGATGGTCCTTAAAAGGACCTTTAATTTTATCTGTATCTATGTATGACAGCAGTAGATGAATGGAGCTATATATATCTTCCTTGGTTTTGGAACTTTTGGAGATCAGCTTCTGGTTAAGGAAACACTAAGTGCTCTTTTAATAGTTTCACTGATTGAATTTCATTTTCATTAATGCTTCTTTCCCAAGTTGCATTTTTAAAAGTTCCTGCATTATTAACTTGTCTTTGTTATCTATATTCAGGTTGGTGAACTTGGACTAAAGTACATGGATCTCAGCCACCAAAAGTTTCAATGTCCAAGAAAACACACATATAAACTAGTTGGACATTTAGAGCAGTCAAAAGTACAACAACGCACAGTAGCATTAAGCGGTCAGGAAGATCAAGGATTTCCCTCCACATCTGTTAAACTATAGGAGGTGCTGTTTGACTGGTTTTAGCTACAAGTGAGAACTTCTCTGCATCTAGCCTCTTATATTGTATTTTAAATGAACTTAGCAGACTATTTGAAGACTTTGTCTCATATTTTATACCATTGTTATGGGGTATGCTTGTTTTGCATATGTAATTCTTTAAAACAGAAGATTTTTTAATTTTAATTGAAAAAAATAATATTTTTAATTTATTTTTAAACAAATTTTGGTTTCAACTAGATTTCCATACAAAGAATGAATTTATCTACCTTATGCAATTTACAGAATGTAAATATCTCTTGAAATAAAAAAGTTGTGCTGATTTTTAGCATATTTTCTTCATGAATTTAAGATTTTCTCCGATCAATTTTCTGGTAATTGAGATGTTATAGATAAGGATCCATAATTCTGTAACTGATTGATCAATTTTTTTGAAACTTTGCACAATAACTACTGAGATGTATATCTTTATTTTAAAAGTTCAGTTTTAGGTCTGGGGGAAAAAATAAAGTCTGACAGGAATAGGATCCCAGTTAGGGCAACCAGTCCGGTACCCACGAATGTAGTTCTTAAAAAAAATATATAACTTTTGTTATAAATTGTGTAGTGTTATTATTTCACTAGTTCTGTAACTGAATGTAGATTTATTTAAAAGGGTAGGCTTTCTAGTTTGAATTTCTGTAAAAATTTTGATTGATTTAAATGTAATCTGGCGTCAGTACATAGAGTAAATTGCCTAAATTCTAGCCTTTATTCTTTCCCGGAAGTAGACAGACTGACCCTGTTGTCAATAAAAACAAAATTGTGCAACGGAATGCCGGTCATGAGGCACTGAGAATGCACTTAGACACTTCTAAATGAATGCCTAACATGAACAAGAAGTCCCAAGGTGGCTATCAAAATTATTTATTGAACAGGACCCTATGTATTTACAATGATTTTCAATGTGTTCCAATGGGGCAATTAATTGGGTCCCCGTTCCTGTCAGAGAGCATGTTTTGAACATTTCAATCTGCAATTGTAAGCTCATTTTTGAAGTTTCATGGATGAAATTTGGCTACAGGCTTCGAAATTCAATAAGGAAAATAATGGTGTAATTATTTTTAAAATTTGAATTAAACTTTTTAAATTAAATTGAAATTTAAATTTATGAAATTTAAAAAAGTTTTTTCTTCAATTTAAAGTTTAAAAGGGGGTCACAGAAAGGTCATAGTTGTCTGTAGTATGTATTCCTACACTTGTAAGTTAAAATGGAGGGATTTTTGAAAAATATCAGCAAATAGTATTAGAAAAAGACACGGGGAAAGAAATAATAAATGTGTTATATGGCATCAGGGGACAGTGCCAGATGGTAAATATGGGCTTATTTCTTTCTAATATCTTAATTCTGGGACCTGGAAACAGAAAAGAATCCCATAGTTTCAGTTTTAGGTTTTTAATAAGTTTTTGATAGATTGTGGATATTAAATAAATCATTTAGGTGCCACGGTTCAGTTATGAAAGTTGTGTGCGAATCCAGCTCACATTTATTTAGAGCCGCATCACACACATAGCCACATATTATTGTGTAAACTCAGAAACACTTGCCAGGGGCTCTCTAATTTTACATTTTTTTGAAGATATTTAAGGGGTAGGGCTATAATATAGCTTATAAAAGCAATTTAAACTGAATGTACAACAATTTTAGACTCCCTTTTAAAGATTTTGATGGTCCTTAAAAGGACCTTTAATTTTATCTGTATCTATGTATGACAGCAGTAGATGAATGGAGCTATATATATCTTCCTTGGTTTTGGAACTTTTGGAGATCAGCTTCTGGTTAAGGAAACACTAAGTGCTCTTTTAATAGTTTCACTGATTGAATTTCATTTTCATTAATGCTTCTTTCCCAAGTTGCATTTTTAAAAGTTCCTGCATTATTAACTTGTCTTTGTTATCTATATTCAGGTTGGTGAACTTGGACTAAAGTACATGGATCTCAGCCACCAAAAGTTTCAATGTCCAAGAAAACACACATATAAACTAGTTGGACATTTAGAGCAGTCAAAAGTACAACAACGCACAGTAGCATTAAGCGGTCAGGAAGATCAAGGATTTCCCTCCACATCTGTTAAACTATAGGAGGTGCTGTTTGACTGGTTTTAGCTACAAGTGAGAACTTCTCTGCATCTAGCCTCTTATATTGTATTTTAAATGAACTTAGCAGACTATTTGAAGACTTTGTCTCATATTTTATACCATTGTTATGGGGTATGCTTGTTTTGCATATGTAATTCTTTAAAACAGAAGATTTTTTAATTTTAATTGAAAAAAATAATATTTTTAATTTATTTTTAAACAAATTTTGGTTTCAACTAGATTTCCATACAAAGAATGAATTTATCTACCTTATGCAATTTACAGAATGTAAATATCTCTTGAAATAAAAAAGTTGTGCTGATTTTTAGCATATTTTCTTCATGAATTTAAGATTTTCTCCGATCAATTTTCTGGTAATTGAGATGTTATAGATAAGGATCCATAATTCTGTAACTGATTGATCAATTTTTTTGAAACTTTGCACAATAACTACTGAGATGTATATCTTTATTTTAAAAGTTCAGTTTTAGGTCTGGGGGAAAAAATAAAGTCTGACAGGAATAGGATCCCAGTTAGGGCAACCAGTCCGGTACCCACGAATGTAGTTCTTAAAAAAAATATATAACTTTTGTTATAAATTGTGTAGTGTTATTATTTCACTAGTTCTGTAACTGAATGTAGATTTATTTAAAAGGGTAGGCTTTCTAGTTTGAATTTCTGTAAAAATTTTGATTGATTTAAATGTAATCTGGCGTCAGTACATAGAGTAAATTGCCTAAATTCTAGCCTTTATTCTTTCCCGGAAGTAGACAGACTGACCCTGTTGTCAATAAAAACAAAATTGTGCAACGGAATGCCGGTCATGAGGCACTGAGAATGCACTTAGACACTTCTAAATGAATGCCTAACATGAACAAGAAGTCCCAAGGTGGCTATCAAAATTATTTATTGAACAGGACCCTATGTATTTACAATGATTTTCAATGTGTTCCAATGGGGCAATTAATTGGGTCCCCGTTCCAACTGATGTACGGTTTTAAATCCAAGCAATCCGTAGTCAACGTTGACTTGAAATAATATCTTACCACGTCTTATGGACAAATGGGAAGAAGCTTGTTGATTGCATGCATAGGTAGTTTGACCATTTAACCCCCCCCCCCCCCCCCCCAAAAAAAATTATGGGATGGGTGGAGGATTCCCCCACAATATAATTAATCCACAAATTGATGGATATTGTGATTAAGCAGATCACCAAAAAATGTACTGAATCCAGATTTTACCCAGAGGATATACAAATCATATGTAGATTGTAGTGTTGAAAAACTCGAATTTATAAAATAGATTGTAGTGTTGAAAAACTCGAATTTATAAAAATGTTTACTGTTAATGTAAAAATGCATCTATTTACATGATTTAAAAGCAATGTCTGTATCCAAATACAGATTAATGTAATGTGTGCATGTTAGGTTTAAACATTCAAGTGTAAACTGCTTAAATTATTTTTTAATCTCTTGGGCAATGTTGATTATTTTCTTTTTTTTACTTCAATAGTTATAAATTCTTTCAGGAGGGGAACTTTTTAAACACATGATGTTTATACTAGTCAACAAAAGAAACGACACAAGACTTTTTTTCAAATTAAAGATAAAGTTTTCCGTTCATTGGACCAATATTGAAGGAAGTTATACTTAATAATTATGGAAATATAAATCCGTTTAAAAATTATTTTTTTTTAGCTTTTGTGACGTTTTTTCGCGATTTTTATTGTTTTTACAAAATTTACATAAAACGACAATTTTAAAAACAGAAGTTCCAACTAATGATGCCAACCTCTCATTTAAAGGTAAAGACAGTGTTTGCCATCAATTTGTTTTTAAAAATCATACAGTTTCTTCGTTTATTAGTTAAGCAAAGTTCGGCCCCACGAGAAATCGTTAAAATGTATACATTATCAACTGATTTACCATAGACAGTATGTGTAAAGTGATATTCAAAAAGCGGTAACAATCTTAAAACTAATCCGAAAGGTTCCAAATTGATTGTGTATTGTTTTCATATCTAAAGCATCAATTTGAGACGAAAATAAAAAAAAAAAATTTGCAATTTTTGAGATTTCAAAAAACACTTTTTTTCCCAAAAATTAAAAAAAAACAATATTTCAACCCATTAGTTACAACATGAACATAACTTGATTAGCATATTGAATATTTTTAAACAAATTTGAAATTTTATTTAGTACTTAGAAAATTATGTGTCGATTTTTTATTCAACTTTCCTCAAAACTAATTTACACCCTATGATCGTTTACACGGAATTTAGATACTTTCCGAAAAGTTTTGATTTTCATTATCACATGTGCATACATTGCAAATGAAAGCTTTTTAAAATAGTGTATATCATTTTGTTTTATATGTAACACTTTTTGATAAATTTTATTTCAAAGTCGTGTATCGTTTCTTTTGTTGACTAGTATACATTCAAAAGAATATCAGTCTATTAAATAATGCTGCTTTCTATCAAATAAAATAGATCTGCATTGCAAATGGAATTTAAAGTAAAAGGGTTTTTGCTAGAACAATGTGTGGTCGTGGAAGGGATCTGTAAATAAGAGAAATTCACACCTGCTGTCATGATTTTAGTAGTGTCACAATGATGATTACATGTATTGGGTATTCTGACTTTGTTGATGAACAAATACAGTATTAGCTCTAACTGAATGGACACGAAATAGTTTCATGACATCAGAGAAGTATGGAGACTCGAGCGAGGGTTCCAAAGTAGTCTTTGATGTGAGTTGATATGAAAACAAAGTCAAAAGCATTGAATTAATATCTGAAGTCGGAAATTTAATCGCATTACATGTATGTTAATCTGTGTTCTCCAGATATTTCATTTAGCATCCTGGTAAACGGAAACATTTTAAATACCATCTATTAATTATTCTACAAGAAATATACATGTAGCATTACATTACCATGATGCTAAAAGGACCTGAGGAGAAAACTGTTAATCATTGACACTAGACTTGAATGTTAATTATCATGAAATATGTATTAAAGGCTTGTTTTAATTCCTGCCTTCAATTGGAAAAATTGTTGAATATGTCTGAATGCATAGCATATGCATGTACTTTTAAAATTAGAAATGAGCAGTATTTTTTTCCAAATCAATTTTATAATTGGAAGTTGACGATTCCCTAATCCATTTGCAAACATGTCACTAATGATGTTTTCAATAGATCCTTCTTATATATCAGTGAGTGGGGCTTACTCACCTCATCTTAGCTCACTGTTGCATCTGATGCCATATGTTAGTCTGAAGTGACATTCTTCAAATTCATGTTTATCTCTTCTTTTTTTTTAAGTCATATATATTTGTGATGGTTTCCAATATTTGTATTTACAAAATATGTGATTCAGGCCAAAGAACTACATGTGGCACTCAAAAGTCCAGACTGATTCCCTAGTAGAAACCACCAAAAAAATGTGTTGAATAAAATGATTTGCCTATTTATTCAAATTTAGCTAGTTGTGGGTCTCCAGGGCATGTATTCTTTCAATAAAAATTAACTTCCCCATATACCTGATTACATACATATTTAATAACATCTTAATAAATGGCTTTAAAAGATAGTACATTTTGAATACAAATGTATAAGTTATGCACTGCACAGTATTGACATTGGGATGAAACTATCGAGCATTGGGCTATGAAATTTGATTTAATGATTCCACTGCTTGTTCTGAATGTTTGATCAATATTCAAGGTTATTTCCCCCAAGCTTAACATTTTGAACATAAACTATGTACATGTACATGTACTCTGTTTCATCAACTTTCAGGACATATTTATAAGGACAATTACTTTGATTCAAACAATGGGGAGTAAATTTAATGGTCACAGCAAGGGTAGCAATAGTCCCAGAGTAGCTGCTGTCAGGTAATCTATCAGTGAAAGGATTAAACAAAGTAAAAAAATTTGAAGAGATTTTGTTGATATTTTTTGGGTGAACAGTTTTGATGACATTGGGATGAAACTTTCGAGCATTGGGCTATGAAATTGATGATTCCACTGCTTGTTCTGAATGTCATATTAAACTATATACCCTATTTTGACCATTTGTTTTCTACAATGCATCTACAATACTACATTGTACATCAATATCTTTTTCTTTTTTGCAGAAAAATCAATCGTACAAGAAGATGCTATGCCAGTTAAAACAGAAATGGATTCACTGA
This sequence comes from Mytilus edulis, assembly GCF_963676685.1. Classification (NCBI taxonomy): domain Eukaryota; kingdom Metazoa; phylum Mollusca; class Bivalvia; order Mytilida; family Mytilidae; genus Mytilus; species Mytilus edulis. Next base: position 79,001,292 of record NC_092345.1, on the reverse strand, counting down.
ATATGGTATGTACTAAATTCTACACAAAGTACTCTTTTGCATCCCATGTGAATATATGCAACAGAAGATTTTGCTATCTTTTCTCGACTCCTGCTGGAATGATGATTTCAAATTCAGATAGGGACATATGATCATAAATGATTACAATCTGAATTCTGACAGCAGAATGAATTTCATGGCAAAGTCTGCACTACTCTGATAAATTACACTCTGATTTTATTTAAAACTGAAATACATGTAGAAAAAAAAGTTCTCTTTGTTTTAATTTGTAAGGCTGTAGTCGATTGCACAAAAAAATGGAATTGTTAATAACTTGCTATCAGTGTTAGTCTTGAGTATTCTATTTTTGTGAAATCACCTCCTGGGCTCTAAAAGAAGCTAATCCAAAAATTTAATACACATATATAAATTGCAGAACATGGAAACTGTTGACAATTTAAATAAAGTTGGTGCCTAGATCTGCAACGGTAATGTTTGCCGATTACACTTGACTTTATCTCGATTCATTGTTGATGATGAATGCAGAGGCTGATTTCTATGATCGATAGCAAATGCCCCCGTCTGAGACAATGCAGTATAAAAAGTTTTAACGATGTTTATTTCTCAGGTAAAGTGTCAACAAGGATGCGGCAATGCATTGCATGGGATAGACTGTTTCAACCTGCCTCTTGAAACCCAAGAATCTTCCAAATGTCACCACTTATGTGTTCTCTACCATCGTCTTGAATATGTATGAAATATTTGCCACTAGACCTTTAAAGACTAATCCATAATTTTGTGAAAACAAGATTGGATAAATAACCCGAGATTGAATAGTGTTTGTGACATGTGCTGTAAATGATGATTTCATAGTTCAACTGATTTTCAGTGAAAGACAAATTTTCGCCCCTAACTGATACAGCACTGAAATGCAATTTGTCACATTCAGTAATACTATTTTGTCGGCTTTTGATTTAGGAAGTTGGGACGGGTAACAAATTGTATTCTTGTCAATATTGTCCTGAATATGCATGAAATTACTGCCATTGGAAATTTTAATGTTCAAAGAAGTACAAATATACTTTTCTGCAGGCGTGTATTCAGACTTTTGTAAAACCACAGAATTCTCAATCCACTTAAAATAAAGTAATGCACAGTATCCCTATTTGGCATCTGTCCTCAATTTTTTTTTTTAGAATTTCCCTCTGAATTTTATTTTGCCAACACATTGTTCCTATTTCAAATTCAAAAGTTCCATATTTAAAATGTAGCTTGATATTGTCAATATCAATGCAAGCTACATTTTAAATATGGAACTTTTGGTGCTCGTGTAAAGTAAGGTCTTTTGGTAAACCAAAATCATTTTTTGAAGTCGATATCATGAATAGTGAAACTTTCGTCTATAATCCAGTCTTGAAAAGGAATAGTGAAAATAGCTGTTAGTGATGAATGCAGGAGCTGATGTTCTGTGATCGATAGCAAATGCCCCCGTCTGAGACAGCTATTAATTCATTTGTCCATTGATGGATCATCAAAAACCTATACAAAAAAATAATTCCAAGAACACCTGTTGGTCTACGTTTTTACCACAAATTCTCACTTTACTGTCGTCTAAAATTTGTATGTTGGCATGCATGTGCATTCATCAGACCTAAGGATAAAACTTTGCAAATATTGTACACGAGTCGTCTGTTTTTGCTCACACATGGCTTTTAATGTTTAGGAAGGTTGAACATGGGGGATTTTCCATTTTCTTTCAAAAATTTATTAAAAGTGAATTCCATCTGGAAACTACATGTATACTGTGCTGTAAATGATGATTTCATAGTTCAACTGATTTTCAGTGAAAGACAAATTTTCGCCCCTAACTGATACAGCAAAGTTTTTTTTTTAATTATCAGACATTCTTAAACTTTCAGCTTCCTTATGTTAATTTGATTCAATGTCTGTTTTGTTGGAATTTGACAAAATATTTAACAGCTCTGGCAAGTCTTGCTTTAACTTACTGTGGATTCATTTATTTTTCGTGGGTATCAATTTTTCGTTGATTGCTGAAGACTCATATTGTGGATATTTGGTTTCGTGGTTTTGCCAATCTCTGTATAGAAAGCCTATTGAAAATATGTTATTTGTTGAACATTTGAATTTGTGGTTCACCTGTGTCCACGAAAGCCAAGAAAATTGGTATCCAACGAATAATAATGAATTCACAGTAGTTTTAGGCTGTGAAATAGTTTGTAAAAATTCTTTGGATGTCTGTGACAAATGCTCTTGATCAGCAAAGAAGCCTTATTTTAGCAACAGTGAACCCCATACAATTATAAGAATTATTTAAAAATTTTATCTTTCATGTTTTTAATGTGGTCTGTAAATGTGGGGATGAGAAACTTGGGAAAGTAACTAAATTTGTTGTAAAGAAATGAAATGATTTGTGTGCATTTAATGAAATGTGTCTTGTTTGACTTTTTTTTTTACAGAATTAGTAAAATGATGAAATCATGCGTGTCATTTGACCCTGAGGAAATTCTCAGTGACTTGCTGATCACAACGTTCTGTTGTGGTCAGATAAGGATCTGGGTCAATCGCTAAAGGGAGATGATTCTGACTTGATCTGATTACTACTCATAATTATTGTGTACAGGTCTGACAGATCTTTTTTTTCATTATTCAGTTGTGGCCCTTTTCAGGTTCTAATATTATTATATGTGAATATTTAATGAACAACTGCTATGTTGTGTGTGGCAACCAGAAAGTAAATACATATTCAAACATGTTTCGTGATGTTGGGAGTGAATTCATGCGGAAAAAATTAATATAAAGGAGGCTTATATAAACAGTACAGAAATTAAAAAAATTGTTATAATACAATAAAAAATTGTTATAATACAATAAGAATTGGATTGGGATATATGATGATGAACTTCAAGTGAAATGGGAATCTCTCTTAATTATCCATGTAGATTCACTTTTCTGATATCCTGTTCCGACTCCTCAGCTTGCTATTTTGTATGAATTGAGAATTTATGGTAAAATGTCGTTGATGAATGAGCTAAAATTACAAAAGGAACTTAAAATAAGATCGAAATGATTTATTTGAATAATTGTTTTCATATTTTAGAAAGAAGATTTGACATGCATTAATTGACAACAGAAAATAAGGAAGAGCCTGTACATTTAGTTGGTAAGTCAAGTTCTTTAATTTTCAAATTTTTCTAATTTCAAAAGCCTCCTAGGCAAACCTTTACATATAAAGATGTAGGTATTCTTGCCAATGTGACAACTATCCATGAACAACAATTTTGTTTACTGTTCTTTGTTAAAAGTAATATATTTCTTTCAATGTCCAATATAAAAGATACTAAAGGTAACATGCATGGTCGACTTGTTTTTTGGAAGGTAAAAAGTATCAACAAATGGTTCAAACAGAAATTTCTATAATTTCTTTTATTGACCAAGTGTTTTCAACATTAAATTTTCTTATTTTACGTTATGCTCAATCAATGACAGCTAATGCTGGGTATTAAGTACTATAAATATATATTCTACAGAGAATAAATGATGATTACATTCTGCCAAATGAATGATATGATTATAACCCAAGCCCGTATATTTAATCTGATATTCTCTTTGATTGTATATATTTTAAAGTTTTGTTGCTACCCATCCAATTGAAATGATTAGGACAAAGTCATTTTAATTAACATAGCACCTGTTAAAATGCATTTCTTGTAAAGGTAGTTCAGTTGTTACGTCTAAATTGGTAGATATTGGATTTTATTTTTAGGAGGAAGAAAGATGAGAGTAAAGAATTGGTATGTGTTGGCAGAAGATGGTGGTACAACTTCGTATGGTCTTTTTATACTTAAATTCTTGAAACTCCTGCATTTGCATAATGTAAAACACAGGTGCTCCTTTTGCAAAATTTTGACTTGTTGATCGCAAATTATTCTGAAATGTTTTGATATTTGTGCAATAAGTCTCGAGGATCTGATAACCATTACAATATATTCTACAGAGAACAAATGATGATTAACATTCTGCCAAATGAACTAAAGTGATTATAACCCAAGCCCGTATATTTTATCTGATGTTCTCTGTAATTGAATAGATTGATATTTGCTTGAAAGATTCTTGTAGATTTCTCACTACCATTGACTGCAAATAGAACAAAGATCTATGAAACTGTTGCTATCTAATCAATAATTGAGAAATTAAAATTCCCTTTTGAAAAGTATTATTTGTGTGGAGCATTTCCTTAAAAAGTAAAATTTTATTGGATGGATTTTGTTCAATTGTCACGGTTCAGCAATTTTAATAAGGCAGAGAAAAAAAAGATCCGTGTTTCCGGTAACCCGACCGACCCTGTTTTTTAGCCCCGACCCTAACTTTTTTATTGGATCTTCCAAAAAAAAAAAAAAAAAAAAAATTATCAACCGACCCTGTTTTTGACACAGGCTTCTGATAGATGACATAATATTTTTTCTCTCTTGCTTCCTCTTGCATAGAAAGCCAGTAAAACATTTTATTAATGTCAAAAGGTATTCCAAATAGGTTAAAATCCAAATAATTTGCACAGCAGGTGCTTCAAAAACATTGCAAATGGCACACTTCCGGTTTTTGAAACTAATTACGGATCCGGACTTGGAAAAAACATAATTTTCCGGATTTCATTTACGATGTCAAAAAAAAAAAAAAAAAAAAAAAAAAAAGAATGCCGACCTACCGACCCTATTTTTCAAAATGATGTTACCGGAAACACAGATCTTTTTTTTTTTAGGCCTAATGCAGAAATTTCTGAATAAAACATTAATCTTGTTGAAAACAGGATATAGTTATCACTTGGAATTTTGAGAGAAAAATGGTCTTGTTTAAAATAAAAAGTTAACAGTATAAAGGTTAGAAAGTGAAACAAGTTGCAGGATCCCATTCTATATATTTGACATAGAACAAATGATGATTAACATTCTGCCAAATGAACTAAAGTGATTATAATCCAAGCCCGTATATTTTATCTGATGTTCTATACCATTATTTTGATGTGTTAATGCTGAATACATGTAGACTCCAAATCATCTTTATAAATAGACTTGAAATAATCTGGTCGCCTGCGTGAAATGAAGATAATTTGCTACTACGGGTTTAATAGCATAGTTTCTTTACACCTTTTCCAAAAATGGTTTCCATTTTCGTTCCTTGGAAATGAGGGGAGTTTATTTGCCAGTTTGAATTTTTTTTCAAGATTTGTCTTATTAATTTACAACAACAAATAAATGGGGACAAGATTACAACTCCAGTAGTTGACATGTCAAGTTGATGGAACTAAACACTTTGATATCAATTTTACGATGATGAAGACTTTTCCATTCATTCGCGGTTTCCACCAGAGAGTTCTTGAACTCGAAGATGGCTATTTGACCTTCCTTGGATGTCTGAGTAAAATTAATACAGAAAAAATGTCCATCAATGTCTTAAAATGATGATAGCTTATTGCGGAATTTAATGAGATTGGCTGACAAGATTGCAAATGTCAGATTTAACTTTCTTTTCAGCTTAAATTAGATAGCCGACATAAATTATCTCCTAAAAATTTTTTTTATAAAGAAACAAATGTTTGATATTTGCTGTGTTATTTCCCAAAGGCAACCAATTGGAGCTGTCTGATGTTTTTTTAAGATTCATTGCTTATCAATTTTCTGTTTGAACAATACTGATGTATCCTTCCACATAATGGCCATGTATTTTAACCGAAACTGAAAATAAACAATTAAAAAAGAGTAACGGTAAGCTTGCAGAGTTGGTAAAGGTACAAGGTTTTGGGTATATTCCAATATTTGGCACTTGTATCTGACATGTTGAATTGAAATGACTAGATTTGAGATCAATTTTGCGATGATGAAGAATTTTCCATTCATTCGCGGTTTCCACCAGAGAGTTCTTGGAACTCGAAGATGGCTTTTGACCTTCCTTGGATGTCTGAGTAAAATTGATGCAAATAAAGTCTTAACAATGTCTTTTGCCCATATATGCTTTAAATAGATGGTGTTGGTCAGTAGGAACATAATGTTTAGTTGTGACCTTAATTCCAGGGGTAATTTATTGCAGATAGAATTGAGAATGGTTGTTCATAAATGTCTTGCAATATATTTTTTGTAATGATAGGCAAGGTTCTGCTAACTGAAATTTAAGGACATTAAAGACTTTGTAGCAAGTCCTGTATTATTAATTTTTCATACTGACCATATGTTTAGTTGCAAATATTTTGAATAACAATATCGTTAGATAAGGTATGCTATATTTTGGATATTAATTGCATATGAAGTTTCTTTGATGCACCCTTTTACAAGATTGACTGAAAATTTAATTAATTTTTCTTTGAATGATGATCAGCTTTGAACTCTCTCACTGAAGTTGATGAAGAGATAGCTGCGGATAGCTGACAAAGAAAAAGTTTTAAATTGACTGAAATTAAGAGTTTATTTCATCTGTTCCACTGAATAGGATGTTCATGTTCACAATTAGTCAGTATGATGGGTGGTTAAATCTGATTCAACAACTATTTCTGACCATATCCAAAATACCCCTAATTCCAGGGGGGGGTATAAATTTCCAAAACATTCATCTCATCCTGAACGGTCTCCCTTACATGACCTGCCCTTTGTATTGTTCATTTGTTTTCATCCAGAACATGCATGAAATATTTGCCACTGGATTCTGAACATCTCAACTAATTAAGACAACCTTCCAAGGCTGTATAGTGACTAGTTAGATTCTACTTCATTTGGTCTTTGGTTATAGTTGTCGCATTGACAATTATACATCATCTTAATTTTTATATTGGAATCCTTTGAATGATGATCAGCTTGAACTCTCTCACTGAAGTTGATGATGAGATAGCTGCGGATAGCTGACAAAGGAACACATTATTTTTTCTTCCTCTTGAAAAGTAATAGCTAAGAAATTTGATACATCAAAACAACCTCAGGTCTAGAATATAGTTGACTAATAAAGTCTATTGGTGAAAACAAAAATTATTTATCAAGCTTGTTGGACGCTCAATAATATTTAGTCTGGGATCAACACCCAGGAGCTTGAAAAGATGTCATCACCAATTAGAATTAATTAGAAACTGATTTGCCTGTTGTGTTTGAATTTTCATTTGTGCAATGTGTAGGTGCTTTTAATTAAAGAAACTCTCCTATACTTTTTGAATTACTGGTGCTGTATGCACATCATGTTGTGCATTTTACTCTTGTCTTGATTTACTTTCATCTGTGTATCCAAAAACCAATTGCAGCATTGGTTCCTTCCTTACAAAAAGTACTTGTATCAATAATTGCACTCTTAAATGATGTAGTGAAGTATTCTTTTAAACTTGATTGGTTGTGGAGTGGCTTGTTATGTTTCGGCTTCAAGGTTCCAATACACTAATTTAACCAGTGTTCTCCCCCAGGCCGTTTTAGCGTCGTGGTACCGCGACGCTATATTTCTTCCTGTGACACTATAATTATTTTCAGTATGTTATTTTTCTCGTTACTAAATTTTGAACTTTCATCTAATTACCACTTATGATCATAAAAAAATATATCACTTTTAATTGTAATCCCTTCAAGTCGGACAATAGAGGCAATTTAGAGTGGATAAATAGGTGTAAATTGCCCTCAGGGCAATAACTGTTTGGATATGAATACCCCCAAGCTGTCACTTTGACATTAATACCACGTGGTTTGCAATCGGCAAATTTCGACAAGGAGAAAACGTAATCAGAAAATCATAAAAAATCGAAATATATGTTTGCTAAATGAAATTTCAAAGAAACAAACAATTTTTCTCTTTAAAAATGAGGTCGAGTCTTATCTTTTTACGACTTTTAATATATTAGTATTACTTTCTTTCACTTCCTATTACTTTTTGTAAATCGAGAGTGAAAATTTTGATTTTGGGCTAAATAAGTTTTGTACTTTCTTTAACAAGTTATCAAAATTGGCTTGTGTATGTTTCATCCATTTAATGCATTAAAAACGCCATATTCATTCCAAATCTCTTGTCAAACATTGTTTATTTTCGTATTTTTCATTGCTTTCGGCGGCCATTTAATATTTTAGTGTAAACTACTGATCGGAACCGGACCAGATATGACATAAATTACGCATTTTACAATAATAACTACATATGCACAAATGGCACAGTAGACAGAAAACAATGATACATAAAGAGAAAACTAAGCATTAACAGTCTACTTGTAGATAACTTTGTTAAAATAAATCATTTTGAAAAAAGAAGCAACTGGGACCATGAACCAATATGTTTCAAAGACATGATAAAGAATTTTTTCTATTCAAATTTATTATTAAGAACCCGTTTTTTTTCCCTAAATATTTAGTGCAATTGTATCTATACAGGTTGTGTATATCATCAGGCCAGGAAATAGGTGCATGACTAATCCATATTTTTTTCCAAAAAGTAATTTACAAGTTTGCAATTGTCATGAATTATGTATTTAAAGACTTTATTTCACGCTTATATTGAAAAAAAAATTCAATATTTCTGTATGCATACATGTAACATATGCCATATACCTTGAGCAATTGTTGTGCAACTTAAGTGGTTAAAGATTTCCTATTCAATTCACAAACCATGTCACTAATGATGTTTTCAATAGATCCTTCTTATATATCCGTGAGTGGGGCTTACTCACCTCATCTTAGCTCACTGTTGTATCTGATGCCATATGTTAGTCTGAAGTGACATTCTTAACTTTCATGTTTATCTCATCTTTTTTTGTAAGTCATATATACTTGTTGTGATGGTTTCAAATATTTGTAAATACTTACAAAAAATGTAATTCATTATGTTCAGATTAAAATTTAACCAAAGCATTTCTTCATTGTATAAAAGGTATTTAAAATCTTCAGTTGTCTTACCTGAACTCCTATGCAATATGTACAGTAGCCCGTAAACTATTTGTAGATATGGAAAGCTGTCAGAATTATCACATACTTCTGGCATTCAAGTTACATTTGTAGCTAGAGCCTAGATGGTCGTTTGTTTATCTGTTGACCAGTTGTAAAATTAAGAAATGAAGGTCCATGGTCTTAATCTGCAGAGACCATTGTTGCAGTACTTGAAAAGTATATATATTTTTCTTTTTATGTCTCTGCTGTAGTGGAAGGGGCGGGGGCATTCATTTTAACCCTTGTCCGTAGGACTTGAAGTAGGTTTCTGCTCCCTAACTTTAGTTAGACCCACCAAAAGTCGGGGTAACTTGTACTCCATGCTAATTACCAGAAAACACTGATCAAGTTTGAAATTTGGTTGTGCCACTATAACTGTTAGTTACGTTCCTTTACAAATGGCTTTTTCCCAATTGTCACATTAGCTAGGGCTCCAGTTATGCTTCAGCGATTCCCTGTAAAGTCAGACCAAATTTTCCCCACAATAGGCCCCTTTTCCCCTGGATCCACTTATTGTAGATATTCTTTTGATATTTGTCAGGTGTAAACAATTTTGATGACATAAGGATGAAACTTTCGAGCATTGGGCTATGAAATTGATGATTCTACTGCTTGTTCTGAATGTCAAAAATAAATTCATACCCTTTCTGGGTTAATTTTTGTTTTCTACAATGCATCTACATTTCTACATTGTACTTCTGAATCTTACTTATAGAGTTCCTTTTTTACAGAAAAATTGTCAAAACCATACAAGATGCTATGCCAGTTAAAACTGAGTGGATTCACTGAACATGGTATGTACTAAATTCTACAAAGTTTCTAATGCATCCAATATGAATGGATACATGCAACAGAATCGCTTGTGTTGGATGTTTTTCTTTAACTCTGCTTTCTTAACTTTACTCCTGCTGGAATGATGATTCAAATTCAGATAGGGACATATGATCATAAAATGATTACAATCTGAATTCTGACTGCAGCGTGAATTTCATGGCAAGTCTGCACTACTATGGCAAAATTAACCTTGATTTTATTTATAACTGAAATATATTTACATGACGAATAAAGTTCTCTCTTTATTTTTAATTATTTCTTTTATATAAAAGAGGTCCTATTTCATTAAACAGTTAATAGATAGGTTTGTTCATAAATGACTTCAAATGTTTTAAAACAAGATTGATGAAGTAGGAATGATTTATTGTGAAGGTGAAAATTCTTTATTTGACAACCTATTTGTCTTAGACCAAAACTGATCTTGTTGGTTAAATTGACTTTTGAGTCCTGAATTTATTATTGAAGTAAAAGGAACTTTGATCTGACCCAACAATGAAATACTGATCATTTACATGCTTAGAACTAAATGTTTTGTATTTAAATACTTCAAAGATCATGGAATATCAAGTTAAAATCTCATTTCACTGCTGATCAGGCCTAAATTAAAATATTGTTTGTTTGCCCTTTTCCGACCCTATGTTTTGAAACAGGGTAGGTAGGTAGGTAAAATATTTTATTTTTTTCCCCAAAAAAATAACTTGGCTCGTTATATTATTTGTCATGGGTAGGCAGGTAGGTAAAATATTTTATTTTATAGATACAAAATCTGCATAATGTCATTTTTTTGTCCGTTTTGTTTTTGCAAATAAGTTTTCTGCTGGGACTATTAGTGTTGAAAAAAAAAATATATAAGAGATAACTTTGTACTGGTACGATAATGTCCGGGCAGACATATATTACTAGTAGAAAAAGTCCCTAGAGTGTTACAAATTTCGTGTGTGCCTTTGTTTCCAATAAAATTGCTATAAGACTTAAAACTCAATTGTCACGTATTTTGCATCACATTTATAAATGATCTGTATGGAAAACTTGGCGATTTTACTGCCAGATATTCTCCACATTACAGGGTTTTGTCACTTTTGGTTCATGTCAGATATAAATAATATAGCGGCATCGTAAACATAATCATTCTGATATGCGGATCACAAAAGGCCATCCCTACATAGAATACAACATCCGTTTACAAATTAGTTTGTACACACGTTAATACTTTTGTATCAAACGAACTTTTTTGTAAATGAACCCTGCTCTTTAAGTTTAAAGGTACAGAGAAATGTACTTCATATCATGATTTCAGAAAGCGTTCAACATCGATTTAAAAAAAATGCTTTGAAACTTCAGATGCAAGTGTTCATGTCAAACGCTCAGGTGATACCAAATGGACTGGACCTTATACGTAAAGATAAAACCCGAGGATTCCGGTAAAAAAAGTTTTGAGCGGGAAATACAAATATAAGATTTTTGGTAGGAACGAAAAATAAAATAAAATAAAATCTTGCTGGTAAATACAAATAAAAGATTTTCAGGCGGAACAAATTGATAGGGTCAGTCGGTAAAGGGCAAACAAACAATATTTTAATTTAAGCCTCACTGTTGAAAAAATAAACCCTAAAATTTAACTTCACCACTGAAATTGCAGAACATAGAAATTGTATTAATTTTTGACAAGTTTTTGTGCCCAGATCTGCAACGTTCCTGTAAGCAAGTTACAATGTTATTAAGCACAAATTGCAGGGGAGTGATTCAGGCTCTTGAGGGCCTCTTGTTTTCTTGCACTTTACTCCATCTTAATTCATTGTTGATGATGAATTCAGAAGTTGATATCTATGATTGACAGCAAGTTAAAATTAGGACGGATTCGTGAATTGATGAACAAGGCCAGTATAAATAGTGAAAATAGCTGTTAGTGATGAATGCAAGAGCTGATGTTCTGTGATCGATAGCAAATGCCCCCGTCTGAGACGGCTATTATCAATGTGAGGTTCATTTGTAGAAATAAATTGTGTGGTTTTGAAATAACAAGTCCATTGTTTTTTTGTTTTTTTTGCCATCTTCAGCTAACTAGGTTTATGTGAAAAACATTTTTTTATTAAAAAGAATATCAAAAAACCCTAATTGATCAGTAAAAAATGTTGAGTCTGTGATGGTGTGCTTCAACCACTTCCAAATTTTCATTTTGCTGTTGTCTAAGAATTGTTTAATGTTGGCATATGCATTTACCGGAGACTGTCACATTAGTATAAAACATTTCAAATTTTGTACATGGATTATCTTGTTTCTTGCTTAAAAATGGCAGGAAGGGTTGATGAACTGGAAGGATTTTCCTTTTCCTTTCCATAGCAATGAAAATTTGTGGTTAAAAGAAATTCCATCGATATTAATTTCTGAGACACAAGACAACAGATCACTAAAATCAAATCATTCTGTGCTGTAAATGATGATTTCATAGTTCAACTGATTTTCAGTGAAAGACAAATTTTCGCCCCTAACTGATACAGCAAAGTTTTTAATTATAATCGTTAAACATTAAAAGATGTGTGATTTTTCCTACATTAGCTATTTTGATTTGAAGTCTTTGTTTTAAGGAAATTTGACATGATATTCATCAACTGAATACATCTTCAAACTTTTACCTAGTTTATGGAAACTTTTGTCTGTGAAATAATGTTCAAATGCTCCTGGTCAGCTAAGATTCATCAACACCATACAAGTCTATATAAAATATTTCTCAAAACTTAGCGTTTTGTTTTTAGTTTTAATGGATGAAAATGTAAGACATCTGTAAATAAATTTGGTTAACTGATTTGAGTGCATATAATGGAATTGGACATGTTTGACTCCTTGTACAGAACAAGTAAAATGATGAAATCATGCGTGTCATTTGACCCTGAGGAAATTCTCAGTGACTTGCTGGTCACAACGTTCTGTTGTGGTCAGATGAGGATCTGGGTCAATCGCCAACGGGAGATGATTCTGACTTAATCTGATTACTGCTAATAATTATTGTGTACAGGTCTGACAGATCTCTTTATTGATTCATACTCATAGATGTTTAACATATGATTTGACATTATTACATATGGACATTTAGTATTCTAATGCTATGTTGTGTCAGACCCAATTCTTCTGTCCCTATAATGCATATATTTACTAATTTACATTCATTTTTTAGTGAAATAGAGACAGACAGCAGTGCCCATTCAAAACAGTAGATTGTTGACAATTTGTTTGCAGTCTTATTTCTTCCTTGTAGCAACTAGAAAGTAAATGCATTTTAAACATGTTTCATGATGTCAAAAGTAGATGCTTAACAGAAAAAATAGTTACAGTAAATGTTCAATGTTGCTGTAAAGTCGGCTTGTCACTCTTAAAATTGGAAAGTCCTATGAAAAATTTCCAAAAAAAAATGAAAAGAGCAAGCATTATTTTATCAGTAATGCATTTCAAAATTGTCATGAAATAAGAATTGAATTGAGATATATGATGATGAACTTCAAGTGAAATGGGAATCTCTCTTAATTATCCATGTAGATTCACTTTTCTGATATCCTGTTCTGACTCCTCAGCTTGTAATCTTGTATGATCTAAGAGAACATGGTTGTTAAGATAATCCTTGTTAATAAGCATTACAAAGGGAACTGTTATTTAAGATCACTGGAATATTTTAGGAAGCAGGAAGAATTGACATGTGTTTACAAAACAGAAAAGCTGGTAGAGCATGATCCCTTTGATATTTAGTTGGATAAGTCAAGTTTTTTATGGGCATTATGTTTTCTGGTCTGTTTGTCCATCTGTCCAACTTCAGGTTAAAGGTTTTGGTTAGGTTGTTTTTGATTAAGTGGAAGTCCTATCAACCTGAAACTTAGTACACATGTTCCCTATGTGATCTTTCGAATTTTAATGCTAAAAAAATAAGTTAAATCACAAAAATACTGAACTCCGATGAAAATTCAATTTAAGTTCCTAATCAAATGACAAAACACATCAAACGAATTGAATACTCATATTCCTGACTTGGTACAGGCATTTTTAAATGTATGTAGAAAATGGTGGATTGAACCTGGTTTTATAGTGCTAAACCTCTCGCTTATGACGGTCAAAGGAGTAGGGACAATAAGGCCCCTATTTGGCCCAAAAATTGCTGCAAATTTAAAAGTTATCATACATATTTTTTAATTACTGTACAGTATTCAGAAAAACAAAACAATTTTGGACATTGAACAAGTTACCATGGCAACAAATCAGGACTTAATTTGCATAACTTGTAAAATATTGTGATTTTCTTGTTTTTCATCAAATTTTTTAAGTATATTTTAGATTGAAAAAGTATCTGAGCACCCAAGAAACAACTTTTTTATGTGGTGAGATTTTGTAAATAGTTATTATAAAGCTTCTCAAGTTCTGTTAAATTATTTTGTTGTTTCTTGGCTGCACACGATGTTTCCACAACAGAAATAAAGATAGAAAACTGCATAAATTCTGTATTTTTCATCGTTTTTGTGAAAACAGTACATATAATTGTGACGTCCTCACATAAAAATCTCAATGTTTTTCAATGATATTTCTTGACCCTATGCATTTCTAAACATTATGTGCCAATTTGAAAAAGTTATCAAACATTTTATTTTCTTGGGCCAAAACCGGGCCTTAATCCTCGAGTTTTTACCTCCTTTTCACATGTACAGCCACTAAACATAGAAAATGATAGTGTGGATGGGGCATCTGTGTACAATGGACACATTCTTGTTTAAATTTCCTTCTTCTATTTTTCTTACCTCAAAAGTCACACAAGATCTTTTAAACTTACTTTTATATTTTTATACCTTTATGTATATTTATTCTACAGAGAATAAATGATGATTACATTCTGCCAAATGAATGATATGATTATAACCCAAGCCCGTATATTTAATCTGATATTCTCTGTTATTGTATGCTCTAATTACTTTCCATCCAATATAAACGTTTATGACAATAGTCCTATTTAATCTTACCTGATAATATTTATTTTTTGTAGAGGTAGTTCAATTGTTTTGTCTAAACTAATGTAGGTCGTGGGATTTTTTTAGGAGGAAGAAAGATGGGAGTGAAGAATTTGTATGTTTGGCAGAAGATAAAAGTACAACTCCTTTGGTCCTTTTTCATTAGAACTCCTGCAATGGCATAGTAAAGACTAGTGTGCTCTTTCCACAACTTTTTGATTGCAAGTTTTACTGAAATATTTGACTTGTAAGTGTTTCTCGTAAGATTTTTTTGTGAAATGAGTCTTAGGATCTGAAAACCATTACAATATAGAGAACAAATGATGATTAACATTCTGCCAAATGAACTAAAGTGATTATAATCCAAGCCCGTATATTTTATCTGATGTTCTATACAATTTATCATTTGATGTGTTAATGCTAAGTAGACTCCCAAATCGTATAACTATACAAGTAAAGTAATGGACCTATCTATTGCATGTGTAATTAAAACTTTCTTGGAAGAAGGAAAAAGCCTTTGTTAATTTGGAATGAATATTTTTATGATAAATATTCCTGCCCGAGCCTCAATAAATTCATTGCTTTTACTGATGCCATTTATTTTGTCACGTTCAACAATTTGAACAAAGGGTGATTGATGGGAAGGTGTTCTTTTCACTTTTGGTCTTGACCTAATTTTCATTCTTCATTGTGAACATAAGATGAGGCCGGATTCTGATATTATTTATAACAGGTCAACTATACTCAACCTAAAACAATTGAAACTGTTTAACAGTCACTTGTGTAAAAAGTTTTCCTATTGCAATGACTTAAATATCTGGTCTCTTATGCCTGAAATAAAGATTATTTGCTACTTCAGGTTTTATATGATAGCTTCTTTCCAACTTTTCCAAATATGGTTTCTATTTTCTTTCCTTTGAAATGAGATAATTTGTTACTTTCAATTTACTTCAGGTAGAACCTTTTCAAGATATTGTTTTGTTAATTTATAATTTTATTTTGGGACAAGATTACAACTTGATGAGACATGTCAGGTTGGTTTAACTTTACATTTTAATATCAATTTTCGATGATGAAGAATTTTCCATTCATTCGCGGTTTCCACCAGAGAGTTCTTGAACTCGAAGATGGCTTTTGACCTTCCTTGGATGTCTGAGTAAAATTGATACAAATAAAATGTCCAACAATGTCTTAAAATGATGAAAGCTTATTACCTCATTCTATGAGATTGGCTGACGAGATTGCAAATATTTTAACTTTCTTTTCAGCCTAAAATAGATGAATGATATAGAAACAAATGTTTGATATTTTCTGTGCCATTTCCCAAAGGCAACTAATTGGAGCTGTCTGTGATGTATTTTTTGATTCATTGCTTGTCAACTTCCTGTTTGAATAATACTAAGTGTATCTGCCACATAATGGCCATGCATTTTAATCAAAACTGAAAATAAACAATTTAAGAGTAATGATAAGTATGCAGGTTTGGTTAACTATAATACATACAGCTTCATTGAATTTTGATATCTAGATTTTCTTGTTCAAAAAGTTTGCTAAGCGGAATCCTTTGACAGTTGTTGGTTAAATGTTGAAGTCCATCTGGATCACATTTAAATGATAGAAATGCTAAGCATTTGTCGATGATGACTGGGTACATGGTTTTGGCAATTGTTGCTGAGGCCAAATAAAAAAGTATGTGTGGTTCCAGTTACATCTGAAAAAAAGTTAGGGTAGGTAGGTAGTGAATTTTTTTTACTTTTAAGGTTTTTTTTTACATTGAGTCTATGGGAGCAACATTCTGACTTTAACAGTGCTTAATGAAAAATGACAATAAAATCTTTAGGGTAGGCTATTTTCAAGCTGAAAATGTTCGGACGGTAGGGTTACTGGAACCACACATATATTTTTATTTGGCCTGACATGTATGAGATCAATTTTACGATGATGAAGAATTTTCCATTCATTCGCGGTTTCCACCAGAGAGTTCTTGAACTCAAAGATGGCTTTTGACCTTCCTTGGATGTCTGAGTAAAATTGATACTGAAAATAAAATGTCTTAACAATGTCTTTTGCCCATATATCCTTAAAATAGATGGTGTTAGTCAGTAGGAAAATAATATGTTTAGTTTTGACGTTTATTCTAGGGGTAATTTATTGCAGATAGAATTGAGAATGTTTGTTCATAAATGTCTTGCAATTTTTTGTAATGATGGGTTCAGTTCAGCTAACTGAAATAACAGGACAACAAAGACTTGGAAATATTATAGCAAGTACATGTATTATTGATTTTTCATACCAAACATGTGTATAGTGACTTGTAGTTAGATTCTACTTCATTTGGTCATGGGTTGTAGTTATCACATTGACAATTCACATCATCTTGATTTTTATATTGGAATCCTTTGAATGATGATCAGCTTGAACTCTCTCACTGAAGTTGATGAAGAGATAGCTGCGGATAGCTGACAAAGGAAAACAGTATTTTTCTTCTTGAAAAGAAATGCATTGTAGCTGTGAAATTTGATATTTGTATAAAACTTTCATCCCCCCCTTTTTCGTGGGAAAATTTGGTTGATTATATAGGGAATCATTGAAGCATGACTGGAGCGGGGCCCCCCTTAGGTCAGTCAGCTGCACCCCCACCTTTGGGAAAAGTTCTGGATCCGCCACTGCAATTTAACATGCCAGGACGTGTGTTTCGTCTACATAAAACTACTCAGAAGTAGCAAATCCTCGAAACAAAGGTTAAAAAAAAATAAGGTTTCATGCAGTATATGGATTAATTATCAAGCTTGTTGGACGCTCAATAATATTGAGTCTGGGATCAACACCCAGGAGCTTGAAAAGATGCCATCACTAATAATGCTGCACTATTATCTTGATTTGGCTGTTTTGTGCTTGACTTTTCATTTGTGCTATTGATTAAAGAAACTCTTGTATACTTTTTGAATTACTAGTGATGTATGCACAGCATGCTAAGCATTTTTCTCTTGATTTGCTTTCATCTGCAAATCCAAAAACAAATTTCAGCATTGCTTTCTTCCTTACAAAAATAACTGGTATAATTGCTCTCTATTAACTGATCTAGTGAAGTACTCTTTTAACTGTTGGTTGTGCAGTGGCTTGCTTTGTTTGGGGTTCAAGGTTTGAATCCAATCAAACAATAGGTATACAGCAACACATATAGTCATCTTGCAAAAGTTCCAGTTCAGGTGTACTAGAATGGGCAGGAAAATAATATTGATGACAAATTTAAACTGGGGAAAAAACACTATCTTTGAAACTTTAAAAAAAAATTAATACAATTATGCCAATGAAATTATAAACAACTGCGTAGGATGACTCGTTTCTGCATCACTTAGTCTAGTGTGGAGAGTTGTCTCAAACAAAGGAAACCTTCCCTAGTGTATCGACTGTATTTATTTCGTCTACCAACATCTGATTGGTAATATAAGACTCCCAAAGCTCACACCTCATAATCTGCTAAAAGGGGCCCCGAAATGACATGTAAATCAATTCAAACAGAAAACTAACGGCCTAACGAATGCGCATACAAAAATTTGAAAGGACAAATATGTAACTCAGCAACAAATGACATCAACAGTATTGCAGTCCCATACATTCAGAATGAGTGCATATTTTTGTCAATTTTATCAAAATGCAATAAACCATAAGTTGATTAACTAAAAAATGAGTGCCTCCTTTGTAGATCTTTGGATGGTTTTTTTTTTTTCGAGAAACCTTATACTTGTTATTGTTAATATTCCCATGCTTTTGCAAACAACAGACGAACAACTCTTGAGTAATTTTATATTTTAATTGCAAATGAGGTAGTTATGCTCATTGTCAAATGCATGTTAAGACATATTGATCTGCTGAATTTGTTATTAATTGCGAATTTCAGATCTTTTCAAGTTTTGCAGCCATTTAGTGGCTAATGTACTGTATGACCTTGAATACACTCTAGAATGAGTTTAAGCAGCAACTTGTACATTTTACAGAGATTCTTGTTCACATGAATTCTATTTTAAATGTGATATTTTTGCCAAGACATTACAATCGATTACTTAGGAATAGGTTCTATTTTGTTGGCGCCTTTAAGCTGCCATCCTTAACCTAACATCCTGGATCCAGCACTGGTAGATTCCAGCCATACTTCATTGTGCCTGTGAATGGCATATGGACCATCATAATTGGCAGTGAAGTAATAATTATCTAAATATAAGTTTGGGTTTCCTATTTCTTGTGCCAGTTCTTCAACCTTCTCTACGTTGTCTTGGTCAGTAGGTCTACCTGGGAAAGACCTGAAAGGATAAAAAAGATTCTGTCACTGTGGATGCATTTTAAACATAAAACTAGTCCAAGGGATCTAAATTACAGATATATTTAGGAATACATGTAGTTATATTTGATTTTTGGTGTTTTATTGCCACTTTTAAGCACCACATTTAGGCTATTTCATGGTGGCCAGTTTTTATTGGTGGAGGAAGCCAGAGAAAACGACCAACCTTCGATGGGAACTTGACAATCCTAGTCAATTAAGATTGCCATTGAAGTCGATTGCACCCGAACGAGCAGGATTCGAACTCGCAACCTCAGTGTTGACTGGCTAGTGATTACAGTAGTAACTACATGTAGTTATAGCAAAGATTTGTCTTCAATCAGTGAAATCTTTCAGTAATAAATGTCCACTATTTGATTAATATACATACTGTTGGTTGGTGTTAATTGACATTTTGTTATATGCAACATAGAACTACCCTTTTGATTATTTTATCCTTCAATAGCCACAACTATCCTATACATTGTTATGTAAGGCAACTAAGCCAACTAAAATTATTAATATGCGTACAAGTAAATAGACCCAAATGAATTCCAAATATTGGCATTATTGTACTCTTGAAAACTATTTTGTGTAAATCACAATAACCAACCTAGTCCTTAAAGATTGCATTACAAGTTTCTTGATATCAAGACCGACGCCAAATTTATGCCTATAATTAGATTGTCCGTAATTATTGAAGAATGATATATGCTCATGATATTAAAATATAAATCACATACTGTGATGCATGCATTCTATATAAAGCATACAATTAATTACATATCATGAATAAAAGTTTGCAAGTTTAGTGTACAAGCATAGCATAGAATATTCTGCTAATATAAGAAAGGATGCCAATTTTGTTTTCTTGGGTTAATTTTATTCTACACAAAATAGTGTAAATTTGCCGAGTATGTCCTGTATTTTGGTTTCTCTTTCTACATAAATCAAGGTATACACAGATCTAGAGGTGCCAATGGTATTGGTATTTTTTATTGGAATGACGAATATCTCGATGTAGTTTTAATTTCGCAGATGCATTAAATATATTCTAATAATGGGATATAAATGTGAAGTTTCTTCTACGATGTCTTTAAAACCTACATTAATTAATGTGAATTCTTGATTTTTTGGATCTTTAAATCTTAGAATTATTTACATTTAAACAGATGAAAGTTTAAGTTTTCCAATTCATATGTATATCTTACTTGACATAAAAGTTCTTTCCGGGTATAGTAACTAAATATGCCTTTGGGTCTGTGGGTGTTGGTGTGTTTGTCTGCATGTTATGTGGTATCATAAAATGGGTGATAAACGTGGCTTCACATGTTGGACCTTGTCCGTGAATAACTGTCCTGAGCACTGGAGCTGTCATGGGAATCTTCATTGCTGATAAAAATAAAAGGTGTAAAAAATTTAGTTTAAACAATGTGGTGCAAAATGACCAAAAAAAGATGAGTATAAAATAAAGCTACACCCGCTACACAATATAATGACCTAACAATTTGTTGTAGTGAAACCAGTCTGAAACTATTTGCATGGCATTATCTCTGTAAAGAGTAGGGTAACAAAAATACCGAACTTCAAGGAAAATTCAATACGGAAAGTCTTTTTTTCAAATAGCAAAATCAAAAGCTCAAACATATCAAAAGAACGTAAACAGCCGTCATATTACATACTTGGTACAGACATTTCCTCTAGTTGAAAATGGTGGACTAAACCTGTTCTTTTTTTTAGCTATAACAAAACCTCATGCGTATGACAGTCGTGTAGAATTCCATTAAATTGACAACAATGGGTGAGCAGAACAAACTGATATAATAAGTAAATGTGTCAAAAGTTGGGGTACAGCAGTCAACATTGTGTAATCTTAACATTCTTAAGCATTTAAGCAAAAAAGAGACGAGCATACAATACAATGACCACAGCACAATAACACAATGGCGGAATGTATAAATACCTGCCAAAAAGATATTTCTTAAAATAAACAGTACGGATTAATAAAGTGGAGGAAGCTGACTGTGTATGTTGTTTTTCTTTAATTTCTAGTTGTGGAGGATAATTATACCTCTTGAACCCAATCAGAAAATTTCGGATTGTTAATAGAATGAACATCATATATCTAAATGTGAAATTGAATGATAATATATGTTGCCGCATTTTTTATCTTCTTGGTTTTAACAAGTTACTCCACCTCGAATGAAGAAAAAATGGAGAGGTACACATATTTCCCATAGGAATACTGACAAAACTTGAAAGTCTACCTTCTAAAACAACAAACATGTAGCGACATTGCTGTGAACAAGAAACTCTAAAATACTGATCACTTGTTTTCTGAGTGTGTAGCTTGTTAGTTAACCTTTAACAAAAGCCATTATGAAATGTATATAGCGTATGCTACCATTTTTATTTTGGACTACATTTCAGATTCTGTTAAAATTTAAAACCATAATCTATTTCCGAAAATAAAGGAGATAAACAAATTACCTTTACCTTTTCAATTTTCAGTTATAGTTCAACGAGCCAAGTTGTATGCAATTTTTACAAAATTCTGTGACCTAGCCTATTTACTGTTCCTTGACCGTAAATGACAACATTTTGATATATTTACAAACTACTTATGGTAGATTCATGGTATACCGCCATCTTGGATTGTACTATTGCAGTAAACAATCAGTCTAGTTATTTACCCAAATCTCCAAATTTGTAGACAGGTGTGCAATTTTATTGATTAGACTGTTTTGTTTATCTATATGAAGAAAACTTGCCGGATTATTGCATTATTCAAAATATTTAAACAAATTCCAAACATATGTGTTTTAGAATAAAAAAAAATCAACTCAGCTGGCCGTAAAGGGGAGATCACTGTCTCCTTTAATAACAAATTTATACAAGACGGAGAAATTTTTTATTTTTACTTTTAGCAAGAAAACAAGTTCGGTGACACCATTCTTTCTTTTATTATTATTAAAACATATTATAAAACCTATCTTCTCACATTTATTTAAAAATTCTATCTCAGAAAATTTTTTTATGCACAAAAATGCGTTTTTTCACGATCATTCTTAGCAAATTTAGCGATCATTCTTAGCAAATTTAGGCAATTTTCAACGACTCATAGCTTAAAAAATAGCACGGTGACCCATCCTTTTTATTATATGTTTGGAAAGAGCATAGTAAAATCTTCATTTTGGCAAAGTATAAGAATATTCTGTCTCGGGGAAAATATACCTATGAACTACCTTAATTACCTGCACTATTGTTTCCAGAAATATAATAAAACAATCTGAAGAACATTTCTCTGTTTATATCGTCTGTATATTCCATTGTAGTCACATTTGTTGCAACCCATTTCAATGAGTCATATTTACGTAATTCATAATCCTAAAAATAAGGAAAAAAAATCAAACATGAATATGGAGTGCGAAAAAGATTATAAATGAATATGGAGTGAGAAAAAGATTATAAATGAATATGAAGTGAGAAAAAGATCATAAATGAATATGAAGCGAGGAAAAATTCTGATTTCGTTATACTGAAACGTTAATGAAGCAAACGACTACAGGCGGTTTGGGGTATTTAGGTTTATTTTTTGGTTTAATTCATTCGAGTGAAAATGTTTATTTTATTTCAAATTATTTAATGAATGGCTATTATCTATTTTGAATTTATTGAACCATAAAACTAATTTTTGACTCTTCACATTGAATAATCTGCGAAGCGGATTATGTAAAATGTGAAGAGTCAAAAATTAGTTTTATGGTTCAATAAAATCAAAATAAATTATTGCCATTCATTATAAATAAATTTCTATCAAAAATAAGGCTCAAGGAACTTTTTATATTTATTTATATTAACAATAACAACGTATACACACATGTTGGCGTATGAATACATAACGTCAGAGTGGGCGTGTCGCCATCAAAATTGACAACATTGAAAATAAAACTAATAATTTTAACCAATCAGAAGACAGTAAAAACACCAAATTTATTTATTTCTATTTAATTTGTTCTTGCTCTTATCAATGCGATAATATAATGATAGTTGATATATCATGCCCCAAGTCTATTCCATCTTCGCTAGCCAAGACTTTAAAAACGCAACGCTATACGTTTTTTTTATATAGATCTCCTTTTCAAATATGCATTTCTTTTAAACTAAATGTCTAATCATAAATTTCATACCTTTTATGTCATGTTTAATGTAATAAATTGTTTCGCCGTGCGCAGCTGGATACGACCGCATAGGTCCAACCCAGAACAGTTGGGGCAAAAATGGATACAATTTTCGCACTTGATACAGGTCTGAATTCTTACTCCAGGAAAGGAACCGGATTCAAAACTGAATGTTATTTGTTCCGCTTTTTGGATTGTAATTAAATATTTGACACATAATATGTTTCTGACACAGAATAACTTGTCTAAGAACTTGAATTGGTTATGTGATTTGAATTATGTTCATGTTTTTGCTTTTGTGCAAAACACTATACTGTTGTGAATTGACCCCCTCTACTCCCAAAAAAGTTTTTTTTTACCCGGCCTCCCCAAGAAATTTTCTTTATAATTTCAGAAATGTTGAGAACAAATTGTCCGACCCAAATTTTATTTTAACCTCCTCCCCCAAACAAATTCTTTCCCTATAATCTCAATTCAAATTTCCAATGGAGTTTGCAACCATAATGACCCATTTAAAAAGTCTTAAAATATAAAATGACATACATAATCATGGCTAGTGACCCATTTAAAAAGTCTTAAAATATAAAATGACATACATAATCATGGCTAGAATTAAATTACCATTTATCAGCATTTTAAAATAGTAACTTCTAAAAATAAATTGACAGCTAATCACCTGAAGACAATACAACATTTCTTTATACATAATTGAAAAGCGGTGTAAGGGAGGTAATTCAAAATGTTGTATTTGAATTACCTCCCTTAGACTGCTTTTAAATTATGTTTTGTACTTATTAAGTAATAGTTCTCCTATTTTGTCCATAATTTCTAAACGGTAAGATTCATAACCCCCCAAAGCCAATTCTTACATCCGTTTGTGGTATGGAAACTTGAGGTATAATTTCAGAGAGATCCATGCACCATCCCATAAGTTATTGTCTGGAAACTAGGAAAATGCTTATTTGGGCCTCTTTTTGACCCCCTAACTGTTAGGACCATAACCCCCAAAATCAATCTCAACCTTCTTTTTGTGGTTATTAACCTTGTGTCTGAAGCCAACGCATAAGTGATTGACAGAAAAGTGAATTTTTTATGTTAGACATGTTTTGAGTTCTGTTTTGTGCCTTCTGATTTGACCTTTGTCCCACTCGTAACGGTTTGTTTTGTCAATATGCAGTTTAAATTTTAGAGCATAATCAAAACGTGTTTAATTTGCAGTCGTTTCTTTAGCATTTCAGTATACGGAAACATTCATACAAATTGAGTCTGTGTGTAAACATGCCTCCATTTATGAACTTGCATAATCAAATTTTATTGACTTGTCGTCACTATTACAATTATTATTATAGAATAAATTCTTTATATTTGTAGACAAAGAGAGTTACTGAATTAAATCTAGACACAATATGTCTACAGTGTTCCGACGTAAATATATAAAAAAAAGATTTACCTTAAAAGATTGAACCGTGGTAAAATTTGGACAGTCTAAATCATGACAGAAGGTTGGTTTTTGTTGAGAAGGGACTGTCGCCGTGAATGCAAAGACCAGCAGAGATGAAAGAACACACTGGAATAACATATTGGATCTGTTGATTACTGAAATAAAACGTGTTAAACAAATAAGAATTCATACATAAGTTAACGAAGTTCTCAAGGGCCTTTTCCCCGTTTGATTTTTTTAATACATTTTGGCATTTGAGGGCTTTTATAGCTGGTTTTTTCTCATTGTTGAAGGCTTTACATTGACCTATATAGTTTTTGACTCATATGCGTTATTTGGTCTGGTGGAGATTTGTCTCATTGGCAATGCTACCACGTTTTCTTATTTTTATATTCCATTGAAGCTGTTTACAAATGAAAATTTTGATTGACATTTAAACTAATAGTCGTATATATATATATCAGTATTCGAGATATATTTTTTTCTAAAGTTCGTAAAACACAGTTACAAGTATAGATAACAATGCTTATGTTCGATAAATATAAGGTTCCAAATGTAACAATTGAAAGTCCCAAAGTAGAATATATTATAAACAATCATAAACAACTTTTTGCGGAGCACAACAAGAAACCTCAATTATAGGATTTTTCGAACAAAAAGCATGAATTAAAAGTTTTGAATCGGTTCAATTAGAGGAAAATTATATGGTTTCTGATCATGTTTGATGATCGAACGATTGCCTTTAGTTGTTATTACCCTCCAATCGTAATTCGGTGGTTTCTTATTTTTCAATATTAGTATTGGATACATGATTCGTTTTTCATTTATTGTATTTGTTCACAGGCACTTGTCTCAGAAAACAAAATTCCTATATACCATTATTTAGGATATAGAGGAAAACAATAATATGAGACAAGTGCCTGTGTGTTTGTTTCTGTGTGTTGCTATTTCGCCATGCTCCGTCTTAGATTAGAGGGATGGTTTGGGCGCCCGTTAACAGTGGCGGATCCAGAACTTTGCCTAAGGGGGGGGGGGGGGAGGGGCCCGCTGACTGACCTAAGGGGGGCCCCGCTCCAGTCATGCTTCAGTGATTCCCTATATAATCAACCAATTTTTTCCCACAAAAGGGGGGCCCGGTCCCCCCAGGCCCCCCCCTGGATCCGCCTATGGTTAACATGTTTAACCATGCATGTCGCACGTTTTACCCTTGTCCGTCATTCGTACGTCCCAAAAATGGTTTCCGTTCTCTTACTTGAGTTTGCCACAATCAAATGTTACGAATCTTATACAAAATGCTTATAATCACAAAACACAGATCAAGACTATATTATATATAGGCCTTGTGAGTCCTTGGTCTACGTTTGTATAATTAAGGTTCGAATTGAAAGTTTATTCTTTCTATCTATGAAAATTAAATAAAAATCTTACCTTGTTTTCGTTAATTTCTCCACAATGAATAGTTGGTACTCTCTGTCGGTTATATATATAGTGTTAGACCATTATGCAACAAGTTTACTACTTTACACTAAACAAAACACATTGATACCCACGTGTATCTATTCTAACAACACAAATATTTAGAGATAAACTGAGAATAACCTCGAAAACGGTCAGTTATGGTTACTGACATACAATTCGGTTTGATTTTAGAAGCCAGAGAGGATCAGAGAGACATCTTTCTGTTTTAAGTACACTGAGGAAATACTGTTAATTCAACTTGCGAAATTATAAAACATCAATAATGACTTCGCCTTTTAAAAGGATATGAAAAATGGCCACATGCATTTTTTTCAAACCATCTTTGGTGTGTGTACTTAAAATATCAGTTTGACCTTATAACCGAAAAGATCATACGGTGCAGATTAGTAGAATGACTATCAAGCATTTGTACAAAACGCATTATAAACTTCGATCTGAATCATTTCTCAAATGGAATTGAATGGCGGAATAGACAATCACATGTCGCATCGTCAGTGTGATAACTGGGGAATCGGGATCAATGCCAAAGTTACCTTTGAGAATGATTTAATAAAATTGAGAATGGAAATAAAATATAGCTATTTTATTTCGAGAGCAATATTGCGTGCCAATACTTCCGAAATCGAAATCGCACATTTGAAAAAAAAAAACTCAGAACCTGTAGTAATATTTTTAATTAGATGTCGTTTTTTTTTATAAATCTGATTATGCTTTATTTCAATGATATTCTTAAGCAACTTATATTTATTATATATATATAAAGTACATTATCGATTTTTTTTTAGTTTGTTTACAGTCCGCTCTCATAAATCTTTTAAGATTGGCACTTTTATATAATAGTTCGTTCTTATGTTGTACTGTTACACCACTATCCCAGGTTAGGGTAGTGTTAAGATCCCGCTAACTTGTTTAACCCCGCCACATTCTGTCTGTACTATATGTGCCTGTCCTAAGTCAGGAGCCTGTAATTAAGGGATTGTCGTTTGTATGAGTGGCCGTTTATGTCAAAATAGCGATGGTTCCATCTATAGTTGTTTTTTCTATCTAGATACATGTTGAAAGAATCTAGATACTTTAAACAAGTATCTAGATGCTTCTTATAAGTATCTAGATGGTTGTAAGATACATCTAGATAAGTTTAGCGAAATATCTAGATACCTTTTTCAATTCAGATATTTTCAACAACCATCTATAGATACTTGTGCGATGCATCTTAACACTTGTTCCAAACATCTAGATACTTGTGCGAGCATCTATATACTTGTAGGAAGCATCTAGATACTTATATGCGAACCATCTAGATACTAATTAAAAGTAACTATAGATGCTTTCAAGACGTATCTATAGATGCTACGCACAAGTATCTAGATGCATCGCACAAGTATCTAATTCCATTGGTTAAAAATACGACAGAATACTCAAGATTTCAAGTCGGACTTTTCGACCATCTAATTACTTCAACAAAGCATCTAGATACTAACACGAATTATCTAGATACTTGTGCGTAGCATCTAGATGGTTATGCGAAGTATCTAGATGGAAAATGCATCTACATGGAACCATCTAGATGCATTTATTTATTTTGCAAGAATATTGTGTATGTGCGTAAAAAATACGACCAAAAACAATTCAAAGAAGAAATATTTTGTTAATCTATGTCAATTTGACAAAAAATTATCCATATCAATTTATTTAGAAACATTTACCCTGCATACGCCGGAAAGTAAACATCAGTACGTTGATGGTTTTCTGTAACAAAAGAAGAAAGAAGATCGCTATTTTGACATGAACCGCGACCGCTCTTACGTTTGTTGATGTGTCACTTACATATTTGTTTTTCGTTCATTTTTTTGTACATAAATTATTCCGTTAGCTTTCTTGTTTGAATTGTTTTACATTTGTCATTTCGGGCCTTTATAGCTGATGATGGCATCATGCGGTAATAATATGTGCAGTTTGTTTATTGTTAATTTCTGTGTCATTTGGTGTTCTCTATTGGAGAGTTGTCTCATTGGCAATCATACCACATCTTCCGAGCCAATTGTATAAAAAATTGATTAACGTGTGGTTGTCGGTGATCTCAGAAGATGATTAAATGAATTTAAGGGTCATAACTTGTGACCTTTATATCAGCCAGAGACATATAAGATTCATATAATACATGTATTATATGTCTCTGTATCAGCTAATAGGACCTGCCATATCAGTCTGTATAGCCATGATGACATGATGAGTGCACCCCTACATATATATTTTTTTATTTTGCAAGAATATTGTGTATGTATGTGCGTGAGTTTCCATTTTGTTTGTGGTTTGTTAATATTTATGTATGTGTGTATTTCCATGTGAAAAAAAACCTCAAAAAGCCATTTTCCGGATAAATAACCAGATACGTGCCCGATATTTTTTATTTGAGGTTTCACTTCCGGGTTAGCCATGTGTATGCTGCAATCACAAAAATCTTGAAACTCACAATTTTAATCATTTAGCTTATTTTCTGTAATATTTCAACGCATTGTATCAACAATCTCTTTCCCAATATTGCATCATTTGACTTGATTAGTATAATATCAATTTTTAATACACCAATCTTTGGATTTCGGTATAATGGAAACCGACAGTTCACAGGCTGTTGGAGATGGACCAGAACAGGGTATACCAAAAGTGAAGTCTGAAAAAGAACTTTTGAAAGAAAAACAAAAACAAGAAAAACTTGAAAAATTTAAGGCAAAACAAGAAAAACTCAAACAGAAGCAAGATCAACCCAAGAAGGAAGGGGACACCCAGGTAGAATATTGCCATTATTGTTATATTGTGAGACTGTTTTATATTGTTGATATCTACTTTTAGCTTTTATATATCTTGCAATAGGTAAACTCGCCACATTCACTTGATCGCCCTCCAGTTGTATTCTATTAATGTTTTCACCTGGTTCCTCTCATGAGTTGCATGGAAATATAACGGTCCAACAATTTACAGAAAAGAGCGAGGCCTAAATTAAAATATTATTTGTTTGCCCTTTTCCGACCCTATTTTTTGAAACAGGGTAGGTAGGTAGGTAAAATATTTTATTTTTATTTCCCAAAAAATAATTTGACTCTGTACATTTTTTGTCATGGGTAGGTGGGTAGGTATAATATTTTATTTTATAGATACAAAATCTGCAGGATATCATTGTTGTCTGTATTGCATTTGTTTAAGTATGCTTTTACTATGAAGTTTCTGGGATTATTTAATTTAGTATAATAGTCCTAGGAGGTTTTGAAAAAAATATAGAAAGTGAAGTTAATGCATATATGCACTGCTACCTTTTTTCTTCAAATATAAAAATAAAGGACTATGTGGCATATTTTCAATGTTTATATGCCTGGAACTTTTGAGTTTTAACTTACACTAAAAGTCTTTACTACTTACCCTTACCTCGACCTTAGATTTTCCACATATTTCAATTTGACGGTATATGGTGACCAATCCCAAATCATGTCTCTAGGAGATGAAACATGAGAGATCATATCTGGTAACCAGTATGACAAAAATATTAATTATCTATCTCTCCCTAGCATGGTTTGTGAATCAGCTGTATTTACAATGTGCAACCTATAGCATGTTTTATTCACATGCTAATAATTTTATCAACATTTGAACTTAAACAGGGACTTTCTATACTATGGAAAGTCCCTGACTTAGAATACCAGAGCCATATCTGTGAAATAAAAAGAAAATTTGATTAGAATATAAAGCCACTGCCCGGTAGTCCATTTCCCGCCATCATCGTTTTGCAACCAGTTAGAAGAGCTAAAACTAAGCATTTGTCTTATTTTACTTTCAACCCTCGAGTGTTTAAATTTTCCTGTGGGCCGGTGTTTCCTATAAAAATGCTTCAAGACTTGAAACTCACTTGTCACGTATTTTACATTGCCTTTATAAATGGTCTATAAGGAAAAACTTGGCGATTTTACTGCCAATTATTCTTCCCTTTACAGGCCTTTTGGTTCATGTCAGATATAAATAATATGCCAAAGCTGGTCGAAGGCATCATTCACGTGGCATCATTATCATCCTGATCTCCTGATCAGCAAAGTCCTCCCTACATAAGATACAACGTCCGTTTACAAAATATTTTGTACACACGTTGATAATTTTGTTTTGGACAAACTTATTCTTAATGAACCCTGCTCTTCAAGTATAAAGACACACAGGGCAATGTTCGTCATGATTTTAAAACTTTCGACATCGATTTCAAACCAATGCTTTAAATCTCTAAATGCACGTGTTCGTGTCAAACGCTCTAGTGATACCAAACGGACAAAACACTGTACGAGGAAGATAAAACCCGAGGATTCCGTTAAAAAAGTTTTGAGCGGTAAATACAAATATAAGATTTTCGGTAGGAACGAAGAAAAAAAATAAAATAAAATATTGCCGGGAAATACAAATAAAAGATTTTCAGTCGGAACGAATTCATAGGGTTGGTCGGTAAAGGGCAAACAAACAATATTTTAATTTAGGCCTGACGAATACAGAAAAGAACCTAAAAGAGCATTATATAGAATTAAGGCAATGTACATATACACTATTTATTTATACTGTTAACAATTCCTCTTAATAAATAAATGCATAATTCAAATTTACATTTATTTTAGATCGTACATTTATAGAGAAATGTGGACTTCCAAAAAAGAGACAATATAATTTGTTTTTTTAGTAATATTTTTTTTTAATATAAGTATGCTACATGATTCTAAATTATCATTTATTTTTCATCAAGGATTTTAATCTAATCAATTAAATATTTGTTTATAATAGATATAAAGAAGATGTCAACATATTGCCTGGTGGCACTGGGTGAAATACAAAAAATATACATTTCAGAATCACCATTTCCTCTCGGATGTTAAATGTCTAAAACATTTGTTAAGGTGCCACTGTGACATGTGATTAAATCATGATGACCGTCACTTTAAGAAAAATAAAGAATTACAAAAAATGGTGAGAGCACGTTATTGTAAATTTCTTTTCATTTATAGACTTAAATGATTTGCATTTTGCTAATCTCCTTTGATAACAAAAAAAAATGATTTTCTTTTTCGGTCCTTTTTGGTTCTTTTCTGTAAATCGTCGCTCTTTTCTGTAAGTCGTCGGACCCGTAAAAGAGAGTCTGCTTATGGGTGCTATAAACAGTTTCGTATAAAAAACTAGGGGTTATTCCCCAAATAAAAATAACCATGGAGGGAAACCCCTGTTTATTTACTCAATTGGTGAAAAAGTATCATGTTTTTTGTATTTGATTGTAAAAATTAGTTAATTAGCTTTCAATTAAAACAGGTTGAATGATTGAAATAATTTTAAAAATTATATCAACTTTACATGTTTTGAGGGTGGACAACACTGTAAACATCCTGTTTTTTTGGCAGTGAAAATTGAAAACTTATTTGCAGCCACTAGCTCTTTTCGAAGAAGGAGACCGTACCCTGAAACAAGATTTTTTTGAAAGGCCAGGTAAAAACCTACTAATTTCATACAGTTTTGATTATGTAAAATGTGCATGGATCATGTCTTCATGGATGTGCACATGACCTGGTTTCAAATTTTTTATGTTAAAATTATACCTTTTTTCCCCCATGTTCATTGGATGGAATTTTTTTAATATATTAAAAGTACACATTATTTTTATTTCATTAGAAACTAGAGAACATTTTGATTCCAGTGATATCTAGTTTTATACAAGTATCTTTATTGATCAGTCCACCACTAAAGGTCACTTATGCATGGTCCCTCAAAATGTGACGTCATAGAAAAAAACTGTTGATTGCACCCTATGGACCCATATATGTATTTAGAGAATAGTTCCATATTCCATCATGGTAGGTAAACTATAAAAAAGAAGATGTCGTATGATTGCCAATAAGACAACTCTCCACAAGACACCAAAATGACACAAAAATTAACAGCTATAGGTCACTGTCAAGCATTCTACAAATTTGTGTAATACTGCATTTTTTAGATGATCTAAATAATGTACATTTACAACATAACAAAGTTCAGTGGAATAAACAGTTTCAAAATCAAAATATAAGTGAAGGTTGCTACCAGACATAGGTTCTATGTTTCACATTATCATTGATAATTGTAACTACATATACTACAGGTTTTTTTCTGGTGGTCACCATTTTTGCATTTTGCTTTTACTTTTCTTGAGTTACAAAATGTATGCCCCTTTATAAACATAAAAAATGCTTAGACTTTCGTTTCCATTCTTTAACTTTTGTTTCCCTCAACCAAATGTTATGAAACTTAAACACAATGCTTATTACCACATATTAAATACAGATCGAATTAAGAAAATGGCAGGCATCACTTTTTACTGTTCTTGAGTTATGGCCCTTTCTAATCATAAAAATTGGTGAATTTTCCGTTTCTGTTCTCTAACTTAAGTTTGTCTCAACCAAATGTTATGAAACTTATACACAATGCTTATTACCACATAATTCAGATCAAGTTTGAAATTTGGTGGAGTCACTATAACTGTTATTGAGTTCTGTCCTTTTTAAACTTAAAAACTGCTGAATTGTTATGAGAAATACACAATACTTATTACCACAAAACTCCGATCAAGTACGTACTAGCCTCACTTCTACCATCTTCAGTTATGTCCCTTTATAACATTATATATGCAAGTGGGGGCATCATCTGTGTCCCATGTACACATTTTCTCACTTTTTTTTATATATACATACATAAGGCCAGGATTTTTTAATTTGTTGGTTTACGGATCCGCCGACCCGATTTTGCCGATTTCCAGAATAAAAATAAAATTGACTTTTCATGCTTTTTTATTCCCGCCGACCCTAACAAATGCATTATCCCTGAAAAATAATTAAATAATTTTTTTTTTTATGAAATGAAATGCATTAATCACTAACAAAATTGATAACACTTTCTGTTGTGAAAAAATAAAACTTCCAGTTTACGTTTCTAAAAATAGACAAATCAATTATAACTGACCTTGAAATGTCGTTTGCGCAAATAATATTGCGGAACGAAACTTGTGTTTAAAACCAATTACACAATAAGTTCGTTTCCCTTATTTGTCATCAGTCCGTAAGATGCATCATCTCATAGAATGAGACTTGTCCAAATGTGGACAGGGTAAAGGCATCAAGTTGAAGTACTGAATATTAACAAATCATTTGGAATTTTCTTGTTTCATAGATAATAAAAAAATTATCGTCCATTTGGATAAAAAACGGGAATGCGAGACAACAGATTAACCCGATAATCTCGTTTTCCAGTGGACGAGTCTATTAGGTTTTTAACACGTGTGTTGAAACTTATTTTCGTACGACGTTTTTACATTTTTTTCTATATCAGTTTTCGTGCTTGAAGATCATTATTCACCAAGTTTTCTGGAATTGATAAAGAGCTACGCGAACTTATTTTTCTTGTTTCTGAAATGACGATTTAATTTCGTCTTTGTCCGTGCAACCCCCTTTTTTTACTATAAATTATTAGACAATGTCATGCGATGTTTATAACAGTTGAGCAATAATATTTCATCGAACTAAAATTTAAGAAATGATGATAAAATAGCATAACAAACATATTGTTAGAAAGGTGAAATATATATTGATTTTGCATATTTTTCTGTCTTCAAAGATGATTTTTTTTCTTTTTTTTTTTCCCGACCGACCGACCCGACTTTTTCATGGGGAAAATCCATAAACCATCAAATTAAAAAACCGTGGCCTAATAAGTAGATTGTTTGATATCTTCTTTCATTATTTATTTTATAGAAAAAGAAAGAAAAGAAGGAAAAAACTGTTGTGCAGTATGAAGGAAACACAAAACCAGGTCATAAAAAAGGTAAAATCTTATTAACTGACACAAAGCCAAGTGAGACAAAAAAAGTTCAAGTTACATATATTTGTTAACATCATTATTTGACAAGCTGATTATTGCCAGTGAATATTTTTCAGCCTAAATGAAAGAGATGAATGCATTTGATAGGTAAAGGTTTTCAGTTGAAGTTTAACTTTATATTAAAATTCAAATGGTAATTTTAAAATCTGTGACATTTCTAAATAAGTTTCTATAACATGGAATACAAAACAATTTTGAAAGCTTAACACCAGCATTTGTACATGTCCTATGAATAATGCTACACAGCATTTTTATCAGTTAGCAGAATGAATGAAGTTCAACTTTCCTGTTTGTGACAGTGTAGTAACTAGGTGCATGACCCATATTATTGGCTAAAATCTGTGAGTCTCATGGATTTAATATAAGATTTGATATTTTAAAGAGACATTATTTTTCTTCGTAGATATATCCGGGGTGATGCCAGATTCCTACAGTCCTCAGTATGTAGAGGCTGCTTGGTATGATTGGTGGGTGGAACAAGGTTTCTTCAAACCAGAGTATGGTGTAAGATCAATTATGTCTAATATATACCTGTTGTAAATGCTCATGTTGACAATGTAATTAATATAAGGAGGTATGGGATAGTTATCAGTGAGTCAGCAAACCAACAAGTTCGACATAGCTCATTTTGATTGGGATATATCAGCATTCCAGAGAACATCACAAGACTAAAATACTTAAAAAACAAACATAGATAGGCATGCCATGTTGTCCAGATCAGGGCTTCCAAAAAGTATTTGAGCCAGCCGGACATTTCATATCTGATCCCGATTTTAATTCCTTAAGACTTAGTCACAAAAGGCAATTATGGTAATCAGATGGCCATTCCAATGATTGACATTACATTTGAAAATAAAAAACGATTTCAAACTTTACTTTGATATGATATGAATTTCATGTTAGGATGTTACTGTTAAATTGGCAGTGCATCATTCAAAGTGTGCACATCAGTGTGCTCATATCTGCCATAGACTTTTTATTTGTGCAAAATGACATTGTCAAAAACTTTACTTTCGGTTTCAACCGGATGTTGACTTGACAATGGTAAAACATGGACCATAAATGGATACGTAAAATCCGTGTATTTTTACAAAGCACGACTGAGAGAAGAAGCTCTTTCCACGTTATTTCTTCAACAAAATACTTGAATTGAACGTTAGATACAGGTATCATTGATAATTTTAGCATTTTTGAAGAAATGTAGGATGCATTATTAAATTTCCCACCTGTGCACATGCGCACACGTGTTCTAGTTCATACGACATAGTTCTGACGATTTTTTATTTAAAACCTTAAAATTTTTCATCAAACCATGTTGATAAACTAATTTCTAATAATTTTAATCTTTTGAACGAAATCAATTAGATAAAAACCGCTGAAATGTAAGAAAATAATTGTGATTAAACCCATCAATTTATACGATGTCCGGTACTGAACATAGTTCACCTGTCACCTGAACAGGTAGATTTCAGCTGTTCAACTACTAATTAGCCTTGATTAAAATTAGAAAGTATTGAAGTAGGTGTTGTTTTGATAGTAATTAATCATCATGTCACATTTATGACCGGAAATGTGTTGATGTTAAAGGCTAAAGAATGAGTCAAAAAGATCGTGAATTATGTAAAAATGACCGAAAAAGCCTTGAAAAATAAAAAGTATATGACCGTTTCATGCTTTGCTCAGCCGGACTTTTACTGGACATACAAATGACCGGAATATATGATCGTTTTGGAAGCCCTGGTCCAGATATCAGATTAATGGGGGGAAATTAAGACGAAAAAAAGATCTAGGTTTACCAAAGTACTATTTCTAGATTTAAAGAAGTTTTGCCAAAGTTGTCAATTAATGATAAAGAGCATTCTGTTAAAATTTCCTGCAATTCCATGAATGATATATTTTAAAAAGATTATTGATTTTATATATAGTTTTTGTTTACCTAGTTTGTAATGTTAACTAAAAATTTCTTTATTTATCAGTTAAATTTGGAAAAGTGAAAATAAAATATTCCAATGTTTTCTCCAGATGCTATTCATGTATATAGTGAAGAAACTTCTTTCAAATTTTCATAAAGTTCCATTAAGGTTTGACAAATTTATAGTTGTTTAGAACACTTTGACCCCAAACTGTATCTAAATGTTAACGGTCAATCTGCCAACATAGACTGTCTAATATGAAATAATTTTTCTAATTTGATTAAGCTCTTAAAGAATAATACTTGTGCTGTGATCTCAAATAGTTCAATTCATTAATTTGCCGTTTCACAATCTAATGCATTCTGGGTAACATTTTTAGAAGCATACACCAAAACATTGTGATTGGTTTAGAATGTTCTAAACAATAGAAATCCCTCCAATAGCCTAACGTTATTTTCATTATGGTGTACAAACAATGAGATTACCCATAGTCCTTTATATTCTAAAAAGGCAAATACAACTCACCTATTTTTGTAGAAAAATGTTTTGCAGCCAAATGTTTACAATCTTAAATTGAATAAAAAGTCATCAGTTTCAAATGCAGGTCATACAAGGCAAAAAACTTCCAGTACAAAACTTCTAATAAAGGAGATTAAAAACTAATGCATGGGTATGGTACAGATCATGGGAATTAGGATAATTTCACAGACATCTTCACAGATGTTTATCAAACAGATCATGTGGGTTGTCAGGTAAGCCCTAAATAACAAATTTTAACATTGTCTGCATTTATTTTGACAACTGTAACCGATGGAAGGAATAATCTTCAAAAATTAAGGAATCACTAGAAACTGAAAGGAGAAGAAACCTGCAAGCCTCTATTTTAATATTGATGTATTCTATTTTATGCAGGGAAGAGATTTTACCAATGTAGCCTATGAAGATAAATTTGTGATGGTAATACCGCCACCTAATGTTACTGGATCATTACATTTAGGTCATGCTCTTACAAATGCTGTAGAAGATGCTATTACAAGATGGTAAGTTTGACATTTGTTTAAGTTTTGTACATCTTCTTGATTGTGTAAAGTTATGGTATGCCTGTACCCACGAAGTCAACAAAATTTACTATCCCAAGAATTATAATGAAAACACAATATAGTAAAATGTTGGTTTGCTTCTACTGTGTGTCTATTTGAATGTTTTAGCTAATTTTAGTTAATACTATGGCAGTTGTAAGTATCCATTACTTATTACTATAAACAATTTTGTGATATAGATACAAAAAGGGGTAGGAATATATGAGAACGCCACCTAACATTGATAATATCTAAAAGACATCTAGAGGTATACAGATCAACAAAAGACAAGTGTCCAAAAACATATCAAGCTATGAATTGCATCTATAATTTATAAAAGCTGTGCGAGATTTAAATAAACATGATAGAAATCACCAAAGACGAAATTTCCTTGTATAGACCAAAAGCATTAAGATATGACATAAAATAACCATTGATAAAGTTTTTGATTGGGACAATCACACAGAGTTATGGCAGGTTCATCAATTTTATTACCTAGTAACTGATATTACTGATTTCAAGTGTTAAGTTAATATACATATTATGTACATGATGTTACCCAAAAGTTAGGAAATCAATTTACAATATTAGCTAGGTCAATGTCAGAAAATATAAATTTAAATATACTGCAACTTTTATACCTTGATAGCTATTTAAATTTAAACTTAATTTTAAACTTATTATCATCTCTTAATGAATCTTTGATTGTAGAAAAAGTGTTCCATGATGAAATTGACATTGCACAAAATATAGCTGTGTTACTATATTTTGGTGATAAACACAACTAGTTGCAGTATAAATACATAGATTAGTTTTATTGCAAATTAAAAAACTGTCCATACTTACTGAAACATTGTAGGCACAGAATGCATGGTAAGATTGTCTTGTGGAACCCTGGCTGTGATCATGCTGGTATAGCAACACAAGTTGTTGTTGAGAAAAAACTAATGAGGGAGAAGAAAATAAGTCGTCATGAACTTGGAAGAGAAAAATTTGTGGAACAAGTGTGGAACTGGAAAAATGAGTAAGATTATTTTAAGTACTAATCAATGTATTGTCAATAAGGACTCAATCTAAATTTCTGTAGGTATAGATTTAAGTATTGTAAGATTGGCTTGTTAGTCAATCTTCTCCAGTATGAAGGTATTCAAAAAGGATAATTTTAATGTCAGTTGCTAGCTAAAATTCAGTAGTTTACCATGTTTATAGAAGTTATTGCCATCGGTAGAAATCAAACTGAGAAAATTATAAACAAACACGGACAGAGTAATTATACACTGTAAAACTTCTCTATAGTTAAATTTAACGGCTTTAGAATTGAAAAAGTTCAGTTATTTTTGTTGTTTATCAAATATTTATTAAACTTGGTATTTAAACCTCCAGAAATCTGACTAGCACACAAACCTTAGAACAGTATTTATCTAATTCTTACTCCATTTATCACTTTCCTGACCTGTTGATTATTTGTATTCTGGTTCATTTGATCTCAGTTCTTCATTGGTCAAAATTTCATTATGACATCAAATTTTCTTGCTTTCCTCTGAAAACCTCGCGTTATAAACTCCAAAATTTAACTGTCTCGAGTGGATAAATGTGGTATCACCCTTGATGCAGTGGTAGAATCTATATGTATAGTTAATTGTCATAAATATCATTTATAATTATTACTCTAACGGTTTGTTATGAATATTTCAACAGGAAAGGAGACAGAATATATCATCAGTTAAAGAAACTAGGAGGCTCTTATGATTGGGACAGAGCTTGTTTTACCATGGATCCAGTATGTTTATTTTATAAGAACCAATCAATATTTTTATATGATAATAACAAATCATTTGGGGTTTTTCCTTTGATGAGTCAGCAACTTAAAAATACAATGAAACCAGAATAAACCTCTTGAGGTCACCATTTATTATAAACACTTGTCCTTATGGAAAGATAGGAATTATCTGATAAAAAAAGCTGTGAATCAATTCAATAGAAACAACCATATTATCAACACCATCATAAACATGACACCCATATTAACACAGAGACAACCATATTAACACTGAGACAACCTTATTTACACAGAGACAACCATATTAACACAGAGACAAGAATATTAACACTGAGACAACCATATTGACACAGAGACAACCATATTAACCCAGAGACAAGAATATTAACACTGAGCAAACCATATAAACACTGAGACAACCTTATTAACATTGAGACAACCTTATTAACACTGAGACAATCTTATTAACACCAAAAGCTTATTTTGAAAGCAGTAGCAATTTTCAGTACATATAATACATGTGTTTGTATAGTGCAGAATATTGTTCTGCAAGTGATAAATGTTTAATATTCTATTGCATTTGTGTTGATATTTATTTACCTGCTCAGAATATAAACTCCCTATAGTGATCAAGATTTGCTTGTAACTTAATGATTGGTATTTTTGTATAGAAATTGTGCACAGCTGTGAAGGAGGCTTTCATCAAACTACACGAAAAGAAGTTGATCTACAGATCTGTCAGACTTGTAAACTGG
Source organism: Mytilus edulis (assembly GCF_963676685.1). Lineage (NCBI taxonomy): Eukaryota > Metazoa > Mollusca > Bivalvia > Mytilida > Mytilidae > Mytilus > Mytilus edulis. Next base: position 78,961,680 of record NC_092345.1, on the reverse strand, counting down.
TCCTGTACACTCAAATCTGCCATATCAGATATAGAGGTAACACAATTAATTGTTTACTGACATAGGCATACACTGTAAAATAAGAGATGTGGTATGATTGATAATGAAACAACATTCCACAAGAGGAGCCCTAAAGATTTTCAAGTTAACAATTATAGGTTATGTTTTAAGAATGATAAAAACATGAACAGCATAATAAGCTTTAAAAAGGCCCAATTGTAAATCAATTCAAAATGAAAAAAACTTATGTCCTGATTTATGTACTATAGGATTAAACACATTTTTTCTAGATGTTATTGGTGTGTAAACCGGGGCGATTAACTCACAAACTGAATTTCAGACTTTTATGTTAAGTTTGTGAGTAAGAGACCTGGTTTACACATCAATAACCTCTAGAAAAAATGTGTTTAATCCTTATAATTCTTCAACCAAACATACGCGATTATTAATTTACATTATTTGTTTGATGGCTGCTATATTTGCCATCAAAATCACAATGGCATGTCGTAACTAAGGAGTACGCCGCCATCTTGACTTTTAAAAAACCTTAAATGTCCGATAAATGCATCAGAATCTAAAATGAAATATAGCACTTACCTCAAAAACTTTATCTTAATTAAATATTATCTGAATTTGAAGCGTACTTGTAACGAAATAATCTTTCCCTTGAAAATTTCCACCCGTATGACGTCGTGTTATGCCAAGACGTAAATTCGTCAAATCCTTCATGAAATTTCGCGGAATTTTATTTAAATTTTATTTTTATACACTTTCGAAGCTTTAGTGCATTTGTTTTATTTCTTTTTTTTGTTATATATGCATTAGAATAGAAACAACTGTTATGCAATTGTTTTATAATCGCAGTTTTCTGAAAATCCCAGTATCCCCGCAAGAATGTGTATCGCGCATGAATAGATTACGAAAGTAGTTTCGGAAACATGGTTTATCGAAGTGTAAACCAAGAGAAAAATTCGAATTGACCACTCCAATTCAAGTATTTATAGATATGCAAATGATATAAGAATTATAAAACAATAAACAAAATAATATTTTAATTTTAATCTATGTGAAAGGAATATCATTCTCTTAGATAAGTTACATTTTGCTAACAAGCAAAAATGTCTTCATTATTTATGTTATTTAAACTTTAATTATAGACATCACCCCTTATAAGACCAAACAACTGTAATTGAGGATGATATTATAAGAGGAAAATTTTTGTAATTTAGCATTATGTACCATAATAAAACTTAAGTAACCAGAGTGGAAGACATGACTTTGATAGGATGTCAGATTCATAAAAAGATCATTATAAATCCTGTACATGCTTTTTTTCTCATCACTTGGCGTCTGTCGTCCTGCGTCTGCGTTAACTTTTTACATTTTAAACATCTTCTACAGAACCACTGAATGGAATGGCATGAATGTTCCTTATGAGGGGCTGACCAAGTGTAGTTACTTTGTAGCTGATCCATCATCCAATATGGCCGCCAGCAGGGGACTTAGTTAACATAGGACCCTATGGGAAATGCAAACAAATGACTTCTTTTAGAGAACCGCTGAAACGAATGAAACCAAATGTAGCATGAATGTTCCTTATGAGGTGTTGACCAAGTGTTGATACATTGTAGCCGATCCAACATCCAAGATGGCAGCCAGCAGGGGACTTAGTTTAACATAGGACCAATAGGATAAACATACAAAAGTCTTCTTTTGAGAAACAATGAATGGGATGAAACCAAACATAGCATGAATGTTCCTTATGAGGTGCTGACCAAGTGATGTTACTTTGTAGCCAAATTTTATCTTTTTTTATATGATTTCAAAAACCCAAGTAGAGTCAGGTGATCGATACAGGCTCTTGAGAGCCTCTAGTTTGTGTTTATTCATGAACCCTGTATCTGATTAATGATACTGTAGATCACTAGGTAATGCCCAAAGCAAAATCTAGTGTAAATGTTTGCAAAATCCATTGAAATCGCGCTATACAGAATAGAAAAAAACAACATTTGTTTTGAATGTAAATTAGGAACACATATCCTATTTGATCAGCTATATTGATAGCCAGTAGTAGGATGTGGAATAACGGTATAATGTGATTGCTTTTATATGTTTGTTATAGTAAGGATATCTGTTGTTTAAATTTGGGTTACACACAATTTGATTATTCGTTCCTTATTTTCTCAGGTTGACAAAAAAGAACTAACTGGTAGAACATTTTTACCAGTACCAGGGTATAAAGACAAAGTTGAGTTTGGTGTTCTGGTGTCTTTTGCCTACCCTGTTGAAGACTCAGGTAAAATGGAATCTAATCTAGTCATTCTGTAATTTGTAGTTGTTTATATCAATACCAAAGAATACTCGGGCATCAGTAATGCCTCTCTCTCTCAAAAGCCAATCATTTACATGAATTGTTTTCTCATATGGATTATTTATCAATTTTCTTTTTACACTATTCAAAAACATAAATAGACAATATTTATTTTGAAAGAAAATGAGGCTTATTTTAATGAAATAAATATTTTTTAGACTAAGCAAAACATTTGTTCACCCATTAGATTTATGTGACCTCTGGCCAAAAAAAATAAATAAGAGAAAAAATATAAAACAACACGTTTAATAATTTATTGCGGCTGAAGCGCTTTTCTGGATTTACCTTCATCAGGAACGCTCAAAGCCAAACATTTGAAATCCGAAGATGTATAAGTACCGAAAATCGTATGTTCAACATGAAATATTTTTAAAAAAGCATAACAAATAGTCCTCAATGTAAGATGTTAAATAATGTGTTATGCTGAATCTGCAAGTATTAAAGTGTTCTAGGATTTAAAATGTTTTTTCATAGCAGTCTATAAATCTCGAAATCTACTTTAACAGTAAAAAATTCTTATATGAAATAACAATGAATAGGCAGATTCCCTCTGAATCATTCAATAATATGAAATCTGTTGTGTATGTTAACCTAACACACTGTATACTCAGATCAAGAATTGGTTGTGGCCACAACACGTATAGAGACCATGTTAGGTGATACTGCTGTAGCTGTCCATCCAGAAGACAAAAGATATTCACACCTCCATGGAAAGTTTGTCAAACATCCATTTGTTGATCGTCGGATGCCAATTGTCTGTGATGACTTTGTTGACATAGAGTTTGGTACAGGTATGTTGTACAATTAGGCTGAGAACTTATTGAATATATTGTTCATATGATTTATTTTTATGCCCCACCTACGATAGTAGAGGGGCATTATGTTTTCTGGTCTGTGCGTCCGTCTGTCTGTCCGTTCGTTCGTCCGTCCGTCTGTCCGTCCGTCTGTCCCGCTTCAGGTTAAAGTTTTTGGTCAAGTTGTTTTTGATGAAGTTTAAGTACAATCGACTTCAAACTTAGTACACATGTCCCCTATGATATGATCTTTCTAATTTTAATGCCAAATTAGAGTTTTTACCCCAATTTCACGGTCCACTGAACATGGAAAATGATAGTGCGAGTGGGGCATTCGTGTACTGAGGACACATTCTTGTTCTATAAATTTTTTAAAATAGAGTATTCATGTATTTACCAATGTTGTATGTTAAAGCAGCCTGAAATATGCTATCATCTTTTCTTTTGTTAATTCTTTTCATGTTTTATAATTGTTGGGCAAATGATTTTTCATATCTTCAGAATGTCCCTGTAGTATCTTTTGCCTATCTTTTACAAAAATTACAGCTAACATATTTTATAAACTGAAACAAAAATAAACCCCGAAATTTATAACTCATCTGGATTTAAAACCGAATCGAGTACAAAGTTCAAATAAGTATGTATGACATATTTTTATTTATTTATTAAGGAGGCTCGAGGGTATAAAAATTTCAGAAAAAAAATAAATATTTGTTTTTCATTTCAAATTTTATTTGTTACCTTTTGTAGTTGTTACTTATCATATGGTACAAAAATCATTCAAAACAAACAATTCTTGTTGGCCCCAGAGGACTTTTAAAATGTATACATCATTGAAAAAGTTCCAAATTATCTCCCTTTGGTGGAAAAATGCCATTTTTTGGCTTTAAAATTGAAATATCTTTTTTAACTCATCGGTGACCTATATTTTTTAATATAATTTCCATATAAACTGTACTTAAACTAAATTATTGTAAAATTTGAGCGATTTCTGTAATAAATTTCTTCCTTTTTTTCTCGATATTACCTTTATTTCTCCTATTACTTCAACAGAAAAAAACACCTTTACAAAAATGTATGATTCTTTCGATTGTGAGCGCAAATGAACGGTGACCTCACTTTTTTATTTTATTTTTCTGTTAACTATAAGATAAAGTTCATTTATAGAAAAATATAGAGAAATCCTATATAAATGATTTAGACCCGTGAACCCCCTTAAGTCAGTGAATTATAGCCAGCAGGGGATTTTTCTATATGGAACTGTCGGAGAAACTTCAATGACTTGTTACATTTCTAATATTGCAGATGTTTTCAAACACATGCAATTTATGACTTACAAGTACATTGATCTTATATATTACAACACATCTAATTTGACTCTCGATTCATATATGGGGTAGGACAGTTTAAGTCACAACTGCACCCATAAATGTAATTTTTTGTATTTTTGTAGTATTTTGATTTCCTTTAAAATATTGAAAAAATGTTTCTTCTCTGACTAAAATCATTAAATCTATTTTTTCTATTTAAGGTGCTGTGAAGATTACACCTGCTCACGATCAGAATGATTACGAGTGTGGAAAACGACATAATTTACCGTTCATTACAATGATTGATGATGAAGGCAATATATCAGCTGATTGTGGAGAATTTAGTGTATGTACAATTGGCTTCATCATTTTTCAAAATTTTGATATGAAATTCAAGTCAGCTTTAATTTTCTATGTAAAATTATATTTCTTTTGGAATATTTCCAAAGAATAAAAATGTTATTGTGTGATAAATAAATTAAGTTCACATTGGAATAATCTATATTTTGCTTTCTTTCATGAACGGCAGATTGTTCCAAAACGCTATAAGATTTACACAATTTGTTTGTTGTCTTCAGGGAATGAAAAGATTTGAAGCTAGAAAAGCTGTGTGGAAAGCTCTAAAAGACAAGGGTTTATACAGAGAAACAAAAGATAACCCTATGGTTGTTCCAATCTGCAGGTCAGTCTCATTTTTATCAATATTGAATTTACAGAGTCAGCCAGCCATGTTTTTTTTTATTAGTAGTAAAACATTTACTACAAAAGTTCTCACATCAGAGGCATGCATTAAATATATGAGAATTTTCTCCATTATGTATGCCTTTGTGTTTCTTTTACTGAAGGTTTTAATACAACAAGACTGTGTTATTCATAGATATTATAGATGTGTAAAGAGAATTGACAGACTTTCAAATTTTCAAGCAAGTACACTTTTGTCACAGTCACAGTATTTAATTTCAAAATTAGACCAGATGATGCTGCAATGAATCCATGATGGCTGGTTCTGTAAATTAAATAAAAGAGTAAAAGCCTTTTTAGCTCACCTGTCCCGAAGGGACAAGTGAGCTTATGCCATCACTTGGCGTCCGTCGTCGTCCGTCGTCTGTCGTCGTAAACTATTTCAAGAATCTTCTCCTCTGAAACTACTGGGCCAAATACTTTCAAACTTTAACTGAATGTTCCTTGGGGTATCTTATTTATAAATTGTATCCGAAATTTTGATCTATCAACAAACATGGTCGCCATTGCTAAAAATAGAACATAGGGGTCAAATGCAGTTTTTGGCTTATAACTCAAAAACCAAAGCATTTAGAGCAAATCTGACATGGGGTAATATTGTTTATCAGGTCAAGATCTATCTGCCCTGAAATTTTCAGATGAATCAGACAACCCGTTGTTGGGTTGCTGCCCCTGAATTGGTAATTTTAAGGAAATTTTGCTGTTTTTGGTTATTATCTTGAATATTATTATAGATAGAGATAAACTGTAAACAGGAATAATGTTCAGCAAAGTAAGATTTACAAATAAGTCAACATGACGGAAATGGTCAGTTGACCCCTTTAGGAGTTATTGCCCTTTATAGTCAATTTTTAACCATTTTTCGTAAATCTTAGTAATCTTTTACAAAAATCTTCTCCTCTGAAACTACTGGGCCAAATACTTCCAAACTTTAATTGAATGTTCCTTAGGGTATCTAGTTTGTAAATTGTATCCGAAGTTATGATCTATCAACAAACATGGTCGCCATTGCTAAAAATAGAACATAGGGGTCAAATGCAGTTTTTGGCTTATAACTCAAAAACCAAAGCATTTAGAGCAAATCTGACGTGGGTAATATTGTTTATCAGGTCAAGATCTATCTGCCCTGAAATTTTCAGATGAATCAGACAATCTGTTGTTGGGTTGCTGCCCCTGAATTGATAATTTTAAGGAAATTTTGCTGTTTTTGTTTATTATCTTGAATATAATTATAGATAGAAATAAACTGTAAACAGCAATAATGTTCAGCAAAGTAAGATCTTCAATTAAGTCTATTTAACCAAAATTGTCAATTGACCCCTTAAGGAGTTATTGCCCTTTAAAGACTTTTTTCACAATTTGTTCATCATGTTGACTTACGTTAAAACATCTTCTCCTTTGAAACTGCTGTATCAATTTCAGCCAAACTTAGGCTAAATGAGTTTCAGAGTATCTAGTATAAATTTTATATTTTATTTCCTTGTATGTCAAGAAACATAGCTCCTATGGCTAAAATAGAACATAGGAGAAAATGATTATTTTTTTTGGTTTTTGAAGAAAATAGGACGATCCAAAAAACATTTAAATAAATTGAAAGCCAAAATAATCATTGATGAGAGATTTAACCAAAAGAATTAAGGTGAGCGATTCAGGCTCTTGAGAGCCTCTTGTTTGATAAAAATTCTGCAGGATATTCTTTTGACTGAACCCTTGTTGGCTTCTCTTTTTAATTGACATTACCATCAATAATGTAGAAGCAAACCCACAAAATGAAAAAAAAGAAGATTGGTTTATTGAAAGTTTTTTTAATGTAGGAATATTGAGTGGATGGCTGATCTTTAAATTTGCATCTGAAAATTCCATAGTTCTTTTGTAGATTAAAAAATTTACATTCGTCATTCTAGAGCTATACCTTATATTTAAATGAAAAAAATGTAAAAAAAAAAGACTATTGAAACTATTATTCTTAATATGTAAGTCTGATAAACACTTTTTTTTTATTTCCAGTCGATCTAAAGATGTGATAGAACCTTTATTGAAGCCTCAGTGGTATGTTAGTATGCAGAGTATGGCTGATGCAGCTGTAAAGGTTAGTTGATGTAATGCTGTTAATATTTATTGCCTTTCATTTCTAGATAGTAGCACAAAGGATGGTATAGGCATATATACCGAAAAGCAGAAATTTTAGTAGCCCACACCAAATTTTAGGGGCCATTGGTGAATGGGTCCCTTGTAAATTTTAAAAACCCTGAAATATACCCTCTCTTGGAGTGGTCGATATTCTACAGTGACATTTTTAATCCGTTCATGCTTATATTTTTGTCAATGACTAATTACGACTTGAGTGTAATTTGCATAAAGTATGGGTAAACTCCTTGTTTTCTATTTATGCTTTTCCCAAATGATGATATTGACCTTCAGATTCCCTTCATAGAAACCATATTTTCAGAGTGACTTTACCAGAAGAAAAAAAAAACAATATTGAAAATTTTATTCGTCTAGAAAATAGTCAAACCTCCATTAAGCAGTCACTCATGAATAGTATCAAAAGTGACCATAAAAGATGAGGTTCTGAAAAATAAAATCTGGTTATGACACGGGATGTGGCTGGGATCAGCGCAAATATTTTCAGTATTTTCATTTTGTAGAGTTATCATTTGTGTAAGCAAACAAATAGAAAATGTTGGATTCTGGCACTCTTAATTTGAAGAAAACATTTGAGATCGTGGTTTAAGTATTCAATGATAAGGTTTTCAATGGAAACTGAAAGGAGTGGACTACAAAAAGTTTAATAAGTTCTGGTGTCTTTGATAGACCAGAGAAGTTTTGAAAAATGATGATTGTTGAACATTGCAGGTTGTTAGAGATGGGGAGCTGAAGATTATTCCAGAAATGCATATACAGACTTGGAACAAATGGCTTGAAAATTCACGGTATGTATCTTCATCAAGCTATACATGGTACCTGTATAGAGGTAGAAGTTACATTTGTAGATATGATTGATAGTGTGGTAGTTTGTATGCTTAATTTATTGCTTTAATCAAAGATTTTCAAGTTTTTTAAGTAATGGCTAATAATGTGTGCCTATCTGTTGTTTGGGTGACATCTAAAAGTCTTCTTAAGGGTTGCACAATTGTACACACAGAACTGCTATTCCATTATTCCAGTAAAATATTTATAAAAGTTAGACTTTCAAGTTATCTCCACTTATATGGCTTGGAGAAAAAAAATAATCAAACAAGTAATGTTTGTTGAAATGTTGAATAATATGATAAAACGCATACTTTATTGATTTGGTGAGAAGACTATCAAATTAATTATATTCCTCTCTCAAAATTTACTTATTTTATTAAGAAGTTGGACTGATTGTTGTAAATTTTATTACAATTAAAGATCTGCATTGACTTATATTTATCATTCTTATGAACTATGATAGTTGTTTCAGTAACATAGGTACCTTTGAATGTATTTTTCAGTGATTGGTGTATTTCACGACAGTTATGGTGGGGACATCGTATTCCAGCATACTTTGTTACTATAAATGATCCCAGTATACCTGCAGGTTCAGTGAGTATATAATTTTACTAAAGTATTGAATCATATATTGTTTAAGGCTGTAAGCGTTCAAAAATATATTCAATGATTTCATAAAAAATAAAGAATCTCAGCACTAAAAAATTTACAAAAAGAATCACCTTCACACATAAAAAAATGTGTCCATTGACTTTTGATTTGCCATTTTTAATATGAAATTATGGAAATCAGGAGGTTTTGAGTTTTGAAATATCTCAACTCTTCAGAAACCTTCAAATATTCTGTCAGTTGGCTAAAAACTTTATCTGGGTTGCATATCAAAACTTAATTTGTATAACTTTTCATACATTGTGTAAAACTAAAAGGCCTTGCAGTTCTTTAAATAGAGACAGAAATGATTGAATATTTGACTGTGTTGAAACATTAAAGATACTTCAATCTGAAAGCATAATTCATTTTGTTAGCATCATAACATTGATCATTAATAGATTATTACCATTTATCGCTATTTTGTGCATTTTTCCTTTGATCTTTTTTTGTGATAATTTTCATATCATGCTACTCGCTTGAGATGGAAAATTATCGCTAGAAACTAAGCAAGCACATGGCGTTGCTAACGAAATTGACATGAAATTGACAACTTCGTCAAAGGTAAAATAGCAATAAACAGATCATCATTGGTCATCTCAACTCGATTGCTTTTCTCGCTTTCGCCGTTCCGACTCCAGCGAGAAAATCAATCTCGTTGAGATGATCAATGATAATCTATAAATACATACTATAAAATATAAAATATGTTGTAGACGAAACCATTGGTAAAACATTATTGGTATCTCTAAAGCACCTCTAAAACCCACTGTACACTTGTGTTCTAGTTTTAGCTAAACTGCCTTCTTCTTTAATTTATAAGTGGTACATATCATTTGAGGTCAGGAAGGGGTGTAAGAAATGAATTATGTTGAATAATGTATTAAATGTTGTAGGATACAGATGAGAATTACTGGATTGTTGCCAGATCAGAAGAGGAAGCTAAACAGAAAGCTGCTGATAAATTTGGTGTTGCTGTAGAAAAGATATCATTACAACAAGGTAACATTTTTATTGTATTGTAAACCATGTTTGCTTAAATAATGCTTACATCTTAAATAATTGTGTTATAAGCTTTATATTTTGGTAAATAAATAAGTACAACTTTACCTATTTATTTAAATTTTTATTTATTGTATTCACTCAATGTTGAAGACCTTTTATTACATGTATAAAGATACTCTACAATTTCCAGATAAGAACATAAATTTGTTTAAATATTTATTGACATTTTTTACTATTTATAAGCTTTTTTTTTAAATTGCACAATGGCTATTTACCTGAAGTTAATTTCCTTTATGTTTTTGCAATTTCGCCCCTTGTTTATTCAAGTATTACTCCGATTCATATGGGTGCATTACAAAAATCAGTGTACAGTAGGTTTACTTTTGGTATCAACAGAACACTTTAAGTAAGGGGATATTTCATGTCTATGTACTGTAAAGAATTGCAAAGACAGGATAAAAACTAATACAACATTCAACAATGCTTCTAAATTGTCACTGATAACATAGGCATGTGTTCAAAACTTGAGAGGCAGATTATCTTTGCAGTTGTAAAGTGAAAAGCTATGGCAGATATAACTGCTAGGCCTATGAAATAAGTATTTATGTAAGTTTACCTAAAAAATGAATACATAAAAAATGAATACACACAAATGTTATCAAAAGCTGCATGCAGTCTCAATGATTTTAATGCTTAAATGTAATAGTAATGCAAGCAAATGTAATGCACCAATTGGTACATGAATTTCTTACAATTAATATGACAATTAATATACCAGATTTTTTAAATAGTAGGAATAAATGCTATGTAAATTATTTTCAATCTAAACTTATCCTCTGTTGATCTTTTTTGTAGATGAAGATGTGTTAGATACATGGTTTTCATCAGGAATATTTCCTTTCTCAATATTTGGATGGCCAGATCAGGTATTTTTTTATACAACTAATCCTATTTGTGTGTGTTTGCCATAATTTGTCTATTGTTAGTATGCATTTTATTGTAGGCTGTGTGTATACATGTAGAAAAATATTCTTTGAAACCACTAGACTATTTTAAGCCATAGATTAATTCTGAAAAAAGGTCAATGGTACTATAAAGTAAAACAGTGATGAAACAGGCAAACATTACCTGTAGAAATTAGGCTTATTTTAAGTCTTAGTTAGCCATATATGAATATGAAAGGAAAGATCTTAAAGAGGCAATTTTGGTCATTTTTAATTAGAGTACCCTTAATTGTGTTAGTAACAAGCATATTTATCATTTATTTACATAAATGTATGAAGTAATATCAAAGAATTGAAATTAATTGTCATGCAATTATTAAAGCAATTGCTTTTATGCCGTCGCGTATGGCCATCTTTGTGACCCAGATCAGAGACTCCGCCCAGATCAAGCCATAGTATTTTGTTTAACAGGCTCCTGGTCAGTCATTCTTTAACACCTATGTATGTTTTCTAATGCAATACATAGCTTGAAACTTTAAAAAAAAGTTAGTGGATTTAAGAAGTTTCAGAATATATTCTTGTAGATGTATTTTTGTATTTAAAGGGTCAACCGTTTGACTATCAAATAACATAGAAGTCCGAGTGAAAAAAAGTACATTTTTATAAATGCGATTCCGTTTTCCGCCGTTCGTACGATATTTCAACAAAATATGGATTCATTTCAGTTGTTGATTTAGTATTGAAAATTTAACTGAATTATCTCCTAATAAATACGGGTTTTTATGTTTAATTTGTGTTTCTTTAAGAGGTCAGGTGCTCTTGTTCATTCATAAAATTACCGTTCATTCATACATTTATCGTAAAATCAAAATCACTACACAGGTTAATGCGTAGTGTCAAATTATTACCTGTAATCTAAAAATAGACAAACTTTATTTGCGCAAATAATTTAGCGGAACGAAACCCTTGTTGAAAACACATAACAATAAGTTCGTTTTCCTTTTCTGTCAAAACTCCGTAATATTTATCGATCACCTTACTAATGAAATGGACCCGTCCAAACGTAGTAGATGCCAAGTCGGTCCAGATGAAGAGATATTTACAATTTGGAATTTTCTAGTTTATTAATACATAGATTGAAAAAAAGTATGTCTTTTTAATTATCATGATCAAAACTGGGTTTGCAAAACAAATGTCAGATGAAACCATTATCCTCGTCTTTTCAGTGAACAAGTCTACTACGTTTGTTGACACTCGACGGTCCACCGTGTTAGCAATTTTATTTCACATGTTTTCGAAATATTGAAGATCATTTTTCGCAATGTTTCCTGAAAATTGATGAATATCAAAGCAACGTAGAGCTGTTTGTTCTTGTTCGTATAATAAAATTGAGAATGGAAATGGGGAATTTGTCAAAGAGACAACAACCCGACCATAGAAAAACATACAACAGCAGAATTAAGGTCACCAACAGGTCTTCAATGCAGCGAAAAATTCCCGCACCCGGAGGCGTCCTTCAACTGGCCCCTATACAATATATATACTAGTTCAGTGATAACGATTTAATGTCATGTTTGTCTGTGATGACCCCCCTTTTCGGGATTGCATGAGAATTGTAGTTATCTCGTACCCACATGCACTTGTTTCTATCCATAGGAAGGTCGACTATCCATATAAAACTATTTATATGGATAATCGACCTTCCTATGGATAGAAACAAGTGCCTGTGCTCGTACCGCATCAGAAGGACACATATCAACTGAGCAATAATGTTTGGAACTTAGTTTTAAAAATGATGACAAAGTAACATTATGAAAATATTTTTATTAAGCTGAAATATACATTTATTCTTTACATGTTTATGTCTTGTAAGATATTTTATTTCTTTCCCGTTTTTTAACATTTGCGTCTGGAAAGTTGAAATGTTTTAACTTAATCATTTGTGTTAATGGTTAAATATAAATTAATAATGAAAATTGTTAAAATTAAATCAATAAAGGAAATTATTGCCAAGGAAGTTACAAACACTACCAGGGGATAATCCATGATGATTTCTTTTTGAGTTATATATTTCAGCACATGTATATTTGACCCCAACTTTAGCCTGGTAAACGTGTTGTCTCCTTGTGAAATATAAAACATATTAAAAATGACTTTCTGCTAAAGTCTTTTATTTATATAAAGTTAAAACCTTCTTACTTTTAACTAGACAACACTCATGTCAGGTTTAATTCTTGTATATATGTGGATGAAAAATAAAAGTCCCCAAACATTAACATGGCAGCAATTGCTTTTACAGCCTTTAAGGCTTTGATTTTTCAACAAACCTTGATGTAAAATTGGGAATTCATGTTTTTTTAGAAAACCTAATTAAGTGTTTGTCATCTGCCTTTATGCTGTCTATTTATATGTTGTAGACAAAAGAACTAAATGCATTTTATCCTGGAACATTACTAGAAACAGGACATGATATTCTATTTTTCTGGGTCGCCAGGATGGTGTGTATGGGACTTGTGTTGATGGGAAAACTGCCATTTAAAGAGGTAATTATTATAAACAATTTATATTGTCAAAGTGCATCATATGATCATTCAATCTTTGCTTGATTTTGATGATCAAACCAAATGTCAATATAAAGAATAAAAACACACACTATTCCATTAGCATTATTATGGCAAAGTCCATGTTTTTTCTACCTGGAAAGATAAAAGCAACCAAAAACATATGGGTTGGAAATAAGTTGGGAATTGTCATTTCGTCATACAGATTGCTATTGAAACCCCAAAATTATTTTGGTAAAAAGAAGCATAGAATTGATTGATAATTGTTTGTTTAAAATACAAAGGCCAGTATTCCGCCAATATATCCAAAAAGATAAAGGATGAGCAAACACACAAAACAAATACATCACAAAACCTCATTAAAAGTTATTTCAGGACTTCCTAATACATTTTAAAAACAAAATGAAACTTAGAGTTCAATACATTTCCCTTTACATTTCTTATAAAACAGCTATTAAATTGTTTGGAATAAAAATAATGTACAATTATGGCCTCAATTGAATAGGGAACGTTGATATTCAAATTTGAAAGGGTTATTGTTATAACATACATTTCTCACAACAGAAATTTAGTCTATGCACAGTTTCCTGTGGGAGAAGTGGGTTATTTTTACTACTAGCATATTTCAAAACAGTTGTTTTACTTTCACACAGTTTCCAAATGGAAAAAGGAGTTATTTTGTAATACCAGTAATTTTATGCAAAGATGCTATAGTAAATTATTCAACTATTAATAGTTATAATAGAAATACACAAAAATTCTTTATTTACAGTAAGTTAACGCAGAAAGTAACAATATCTGTTTAAGTATATATTTTGTATATTTGTATAGGTATATTTACATGCTATGGTGAGAGATGCTCATGGAAGAAAGATGAGTAAATCCCTAGGAAATGTGATAGATCCATTAGATGTTATATATGGTATAACTTTAAAGGTGAGTAAACATAAAAACTGTACTGTAAATGTTCGAAGAACTTTAATGACCATGTCTTCTGGTACCAACTTTTGGGTCAATTCGCAACAGCATAGTGTATTGCACAAAAGCAAAAAAAATGAATATAAATTCAAATCATGCAACCAATTCTAAGTTCCTTGACTACAATTTTTCTGTGTCAGAAACCTATAATGTGTCTAATAGTTAATTACAATCCAAATTCAGACTTATATCAAGAGTGAATTTTGTGTCCATCTTAGCCCCAACTGTTCAGGGTTGGACCTCTGAGGTCATATCCAGCTGCACTTTGCGAAACAATTGATCTCATCTACATTAGCCAAATTTCATGGCCAGTATTAAATATATTAAGTCAGTGATTTGAAAGGGGAAAAGCACTTAAAGTATTGTGCAATTTTTACTTTAAAGAAAGACTTGAAGGGAAAAAGTTATGTACAATTTGAAGTATTAAAGTAGTAAATTGTATTTTCAGGACCTGCACAGTAGACTTGAAGATGGTAATTTGGAAGAGAAAGAAGTTAAAAAAGCACAGGAAGGACAGGTAAAAAGCAAATAAATGAAAGCAGTTTGGGGATGTGTGAAAAAGGTTCTAAATAGTACAATAAAACAATACAAAAACATCCAGCTTTCAATATACTTTTCAACTTGATAAAGGAAAACTGGGGTTGATTTGGATTGCGCTTAGAAATTAAATTATTTAATAATAAAATATGTCTTTAATAACAACTAAAGGAGGCCATACAGATTTGTTCCATTAGTAATTTAAAATCATTTACAGTGGTAAATATAAAAAAGAAGATGTGGTATGATTGCCAATGAGACAACTTTCCACAAGAGATTAAAATGACACAGACATTAACAACTATAGGTCACTGTACGGCCATAAGTATTTCTTGTCATACCCAAAATACAGTAACTTTTATGTCCATGAAATATTACAGATCTTTTTTGCTATTGCAATTTTTAAAAGTACTTCATATAGCTTATGATGATATTAAGTTTTGAATTGCATGATTTATTATTGGTGTATTGTTTTAGAAAGCAGATTACCCCAATGGTATCCCTGAATGTGGAACTGATGCACTGAGATTTGCCCTGGTTGCATATACTTCTCAAGGTAGTATTATAATATCAATGAGTGAAAAAGGGCATCAACCTTGGTACATTGCATTTTGTGTCAGTTTCTGTTTTACCATGCTAATCTTCATATATTTAAAAAGTTCTTGTACCCTGTGTGACACATAAGTGAACTGGCATGTACAATTCCTGCCAGATTTTGAACTAAATTTATGAATTTTAACTCGGTTTATATAGAAAATAAGTGCAGATCAATGTTTTAGAAAAATTGCATTGTAAGTTAAGCACTTTAACATATACAATTCTTGTCAGCTATTTTATATCAAAACTTTATATCAGCATAGCCTCAGACAAATTCAGAAATCAGTGCAGATGAACTGTTTTCAAAAGAGTTTTTCACTTATTTATTATATGGAAATTGCATTTCAAACATACCTGATGCTTTTTTAGCATCTAATAGTTAACTTTAAATCTATGAACTATTTCTTTATAAGTGCTAGCTGAGTGCATAATACATTTGTTATAAAATAATAACAGTTAATTTATTTTATTTTTCAGGAAGGGACATTAACTTAGATGTTTTAAGAGTCCAAGGCTATAGATTTTTTTGCAATAAATTATGGAATGCCACAAAATTTGCTATGATTGCTCTTGGAGATAGTTTTAAACCAGAACCAGAACATAAGGTAAGACACCAATGTCCAACAGACCTTTAACAAACAGAAGGTTTATTGATGGAGACCAGAATAATGTAAATTTTTGTGTTTTTTCTATGTTCCACAATGGTTTCTATCAGTGCAATGCTGTTCAATTGTTTTTCTCAAGTTATTTTTTTCAACCAGACAAGGCTTTTTAAAGCTTTTATTTCTTTTCACATCAACTGTTTTCAGAAGTTTTTGTGGATAGGATTTTTAAAATTCAGTCATTTCTATGAACTTAGAAGAACAATGAAGAAAAAGTGGCCATAATGTATTTATTTGTGTGATACTGTGGAATCATTTATTTTCATGGATATTTGATTGCCAGGTTTTGCCAAAGTCTAGATACCACTTTATAAACATTGTATTTTGTTCACCTGTACCCACAAAACCCACGAAAATTGGAATCCAACAAAGAATAATGAATCCACAGTAGTTTTAAACTCTCATTTATATTTGCATACATTTAAAAGAATATAATTACTTTATTATTAAACCTACCATCAGCCCATGAAGGGCATGCTACAGATAATGATTATAAATAGATTTAAGTTAAGAAACAATAAAGATAATGCTAACCATAATACAAATTTAAATATTGCAGTTGTTTTATTAATGTAAAATAATTCTAACAAATCAATGTAGCAGACTTTCGTTTTTCTTCATTTTCACATTAGAGAAGCAAATCTATTGTCTGTACCTAGATTTCAAAATTAATACATATTTTAAAATCAGAATCTTTTTCAAGTAAACTTAAACAATGATTTTTTGTTATGATTCTTTTAACAGTTAAGTGGAAAAGAAAAAGAGATGGATTTATGGATACTGAGTAGGCTGAACTATGCTATAGAACAGGCCAACTTAGGATTTGTTAACTATGACTTCCAGACAGCTACTACTGGATGTTACAACTTTTGGCTGTATGAACTTTGTGATTGGTACTTGGTGAGTAGAATTTACATATTGATGGATTATTACATAATTTTAACACAATTACTTATATCCTCAAGGACTGTATCCAATTGTCGGATATGCAATTGTTAATTGGACTAGTGTACTAGATGATTTCCTCCAAATACAGCCAAAATTCAATGCGTTCAATATTCTGTCATAATCTTCATTATATTTATTTCTACAGTAATAGATTTACTGGAAAATGATACTGTTATCGTATGATAGTGCCACTGTTAATCTACAACTTTACCTACTTTACTTTTAAAATGTGCATATTTATACATTTAATTGATCTAATTATGTATTTCAGGAACACATTAAGCCACTTATTTATGGTGACAATGAAGAAGAGAAGACTGTTTCAAGAAATGTCTTGTATACATGTTTAGATGTTGGTCTTAGGTTGTTACATCCTATCATGCCTTTTGTGACAGAAGAGCTGTATCAACGGTTACCAAGGAGATCAGATAAACATGCACCTAGTATATGCATAGCTCCTTATCCACATGTTGACACAGTATGTATTTTGTCTGTGTGTCTATTGAGATATTGTAATTCTGTGATGTTTGTTGAAAGAAATTAAATAGAACCTATACGTAACATAAAAAAACAATGTTAAGATATTTAAAAGTTCTGTAAATACATTTAGGATTTTCTCAAATGATAAGCTTAAATTTAAGAATTATATTTGAATTAATGTTCTGAATTTAATTTTAGAATTGGCTGGTCCTCATTAGTTGACAGTGTTCATACCCTTTTAGTGTCTTCTTAACTTTTATGAAAATATGAAATATGAAATGAAATATATATTTATACAGACCAAAGGACAAGGACGTGAACAATTACAGACCACCATACAGCTGTCAACAATTTACAAGTTTAGATAAATATTCTGTAGTTCTGCACTTTTTAAATAGAAGATTGTGTTTGAAATGTTGACTCCCAAAAAAATGTAAATTTCATGCAAATATTTTTCATAATAGTATAAAAATTTGATTTTACAGTACCCACACAGATCTACTGATTTAGAGTCAGATGTTGATTTGGTCCAGACAGTTGTTAAAAGTATAAGATCAACAAGAGCAGATTATAATTTAGTCAATAAAAATAAAACTGATGGTAAGTGATCCACAGATGATTCAGCTTATGTTGTACACAAATTATGGCTGTGCTTCTAGAGATAATTTGACTCTTAAAATTTAAGAAAAAAGAAAAAAAAAAGTCTGTCAGAATGTGATACATAAAGAAGACATTCTAACAAAGTAACCTGTATATCTGTTTCAACTCTTTAAAGAAAACTTCTAACAACTGCTTTGAATAAAAACATTTGTAAAGAAGTTTCTTACTGTAATAATATATTTTCTTAGATATTCAAGTCAGATTGGCTTATTCACAATGTTGATGATGCTGGTGAAGTATTGTGTTTATATATACTACTAATTGAGTAGACCGATTTCATTGAGTTGCAACTTCTCTGAAACGATAAAAAATTGAATGAATTTGTGATATGATGTATAAATGAAGTGTTTTGTGCTTCCTAAATTTGTTTTTGAAACAATCTTTTTTCTGCAGAAAACAAGAAAATATCCCAATTCGTAGACGGATATCAATCTATTTCTTATACACTTTTGTGCATGCTCAATGGACAAATGCCTGTAAAATTTAAAACTTTGTTTCAACACTTGCCCAATTGTACCACAATTTTGCTGGCATCTTCTAGTGTAATGAGTTAAGAATGTTAGTATTATATTAAACGATGATTGTCATTGATTTTAAGGTTAATTTAATTGTAATTTCTAAAAAAAAGGTTAGCAACTTAATATGAACAATAGCCATGTTAAAAAAACAAAAATTAACAACCAGTCATTTTCTGTCACACTATTTACCTACATAGCAGAGGGGGCATTAAGTTTTACCCTTGTCCATCTGTACATATGTCTGTCTGTCCAAATTTGGTTTCTGTTCTCTAACTTTAGTGTGCTTTTACCAAATGTTATGAAACTTATACATAATGCTTATAATCACAAAATACGGATCAAGTTCGAATACCCTCAACCAAATTTTAGGCAATTTATACACAATGCTTATTACCACAAAATACAGATCAAGTTAGAATATATATGTGGTATCAACTTTACTGTTGTGTCCCTTACAAATGGAAAAAAAAAATGCTGAATTTTTCGTTTTGTTTCTCTTCTCTAGTTTGCCTCTAACAAATGTTATGAAACTTTTACACAATACTTATGACCACAAAACTCAGATCAAGTACAAATTTTGTTAGTGTCACTTTTACCGTTCTTCAGTTATGTTTGTTTTTAACTTTATATGATATGCAAGCGGGGGCATCATCTGTCTCCCATGGACACATTCCCCATTTATTTGATAAATGATTAAAAAGTTTGTAATATATTTTTTTTTTCTATTACAGTGTACTTAAAGTGTGATTCAACAGAAACAGCCTCTATATTGAAGAGATACACAGATCTGATAGAAACCTTGACATTTTGTGCTAGTCTCAACGTTTTGGTCGGGGACTCTCCGCCTGAGGGATGTGCTGTACAGACCGTGTCAGCTAAATGTGAATGTCACATCATGTTAAAGGTGATTATTACATAGTCAATATTAGATATCTAAACAATGAATTATGGGTTTATTGAAGACATTTGGGGAGATTTACTCAAAAGTATGCAGTACAAACAACTTAGATTTTCTAATAATCAGATGTATTTCTGTAAGAAGTGTTTAGAGAGACAATTAGTGCACCCTTTATTGGTATGTTTACCTGAAGGGCCTTAATAATTTTGTAAGAGTATTAGATGCTGATTCATTAAAATCATGTATAAGTAAACTTACATGCAAGATGTTAAACATTATAGGTATTGTCAATGGTTTTGTTTAAAGTGTGAGGATTTCAAACTTGGAACATATAGCTGATCAACTGAATGAAAGACTGAGAAAGGTGCTTGAACTGTGTGTGTTGCATGTGATTTGATCAAAAGGAAACTGTTCCACCTCATAAGAATAATACATATGAAGAAGGCATAATTGTGTAAACTGTCCAAGGGACAATAGTCTTGACAGAAACATAGCAAGACTTAAGCAACAAGCAGAGCATTATAAATCTTGAAGTCAATACAACTGCCCCAAGAGCATATATATATTTATCATGATGATTCTGCCTTCATACATAACTATTATTGAATGCAGAAAAGTATAACTGGTCCCCGAATATTTGAACGGAGTATGCCTGTATGACATTATTTTATATCTTACTTATATTATTTGATGCAATCATATGATGACTAATATTCATAATAATATATTATTATTGTTATAGGGTATAATTGATATTCCAAAAGAAATCAGTAAACTGAATGGAAAGAAAGACACACTGTCTGGTCAGTTACAAAAATTAAAGGACACAACTGCTAAAGAAGATTACACTACTAAAGTACCAGAGGATGTCCAACAAAAGAATTCTCAGAAGGTAAATATTTAGTTTATATGAAATTCTATTACAGCCGATTTCAATGAGTGTGTAGGAAAAAGTAATATCTTTGGTTAGCTTGCTTGCTAGCTGAACCATGAAGTCATTGTTAGGATAGGTAAACTTCCCTCCTTTAAGAGTAGACTAGTCCAACAGATAACAAATCTATTTGTCTGTAGGACTTGGCTACTTAAAAAGGAGGTAGTATACTTTACCTAACAATGAATTCATGGTTCAGTTAGCAAGCAAGCTAACCAAAGATATTACCTTTAGCTACACTCATTGACATGGGCTGTAGGTTTATTCACATATTAACATTTGCCATCTGATAAGACACTTATACAATGATCTGTTTACCAATGTGAAATATTTTTCACTCTATGTGCAATATGTTTCTGAGGATCTGCACCTAATCATTTTTCATTATTTAGGGGATGAGTGTTTCAGCCTCTGACAATACTAGGCAAAAAGTTTATAGACTTCGAAGACGAGATGAATTGCTTATTACTTCACATTAAATTGTGATTGTGTTGTCTAAAGATTGCTTGTATAGCAGCTGAATTGGAATACACAATTCAATTTAAATCTATTGAAATGCACAATTCAATCTAAATCTATTGGAATACACAATTCAATCTAAATCTATTGGAATACACAATTCAATCTAAATCTATTGGAATACACAATTCAATCTAAATCTATTGGAATACACAATTCAATCTAAATCTATTGGAATAAAAATCCTTGTTTTCAAAATTCCAATAGGGAACATACTATATATAATTGTTTAAATAAACCAATTTTTCAAGACGTTTCGGCCATTGGCCTTCTTCAGTTCTTTATTTTTCCTCTCAACTACATGGCTGAATGCAATGTCAGCCATGTAGTTGAGAGGAAAAATAAAGAACTGAAGAAGGCCAATGGCCGAAACGTCTTGAAAAATTGGTTTATTTAAACAATTATCTATTGGAATACACAATTCAATCTAAATCTATTGGAATACACAATTCAATCTAGATCTATTGGAAATCACATCTTCTTTGACAACTATAACTTTAAAGTATTCCAATACAGTTCATTAATCTGAAAGCAGTCTTTAGATTTAGACTTATAAAGGCTATATAATTATTCTGGTAATACCATATCTTGTGGTTCTATGGTAATTACAATTTGAAACACAACTTAAAGGTCTTTTTTATTTTCTCTTTTGTTTGAGACAAGGTAAAAATTCACATTAGGTTATTGTAAAAGATCAAGTCAATGCACATTAGATACTTCTAATAGGTTAGTCGTATTCAAATATAAAAGTGTAATAATGTAGGCAAGACCTTTCTGTTTTATTAATATTTTCCTATATTTTTATTTTCAGATGAGTGAAACAGAAATAGAAATAGAGAAATTAACACAGGCAATAGCTACTTTAGGAAGAATGTAGTAATATATATAAAGACTAGCAGATTTAATTTATGGATAGAAGACACAGTAAAATCATTCAATAAATATCTTTGTGAGCGTATAAAGCAATTTTGTTTGACTTTGTTAATTTATTTAATGTTTAATTGATAAACATGGATGTATGTTGTGACGGATAGACATTTTTGTCATTTTATTGCATGGGTCTGTAGGTAGTTGTATAGACCCACTTATACTCTGCTCAATTTATGTGTATCTACTTAAAAGCACTGCCTTCATGTGTCTACTTGCAGCAGCTTTGTCTAGAATTCACCTTATTGGGGCAGTTGGGAGTTTAAACAAAATAATTTACTGGTTCACAGATGTTCCTTAATACTTATTCTGATAATTAAGTAAAATTATTTTTCTCCTAGTCACTGCATTAAATTTTTTTAAACCATTACCATTATATCTTCTTTTTTTTTTTTTTTAGACTTGCATTATTTCAGTAGCAAACATCCATTAATTACTAATAACTTGGTAATGGTCAGATCATTGTTATGAAAATATTTTTTGAGGAGAGCTTGGAAGGGCTTTATCCCAAATTCTATGAGAAGAGTAAATGCTGAATCCCCTTGAAAATAATGTGTCCATTCCAGCATACCAATATTATTAAATCCAGATTTAACTGGTTATTTCAGAATTCATAAGAATTAAACAGCTCAATCCAAAATTCTTGAAAAAGGTCCACCCATACTTTTTCCTCACATGATGAACGTTGCATGTTTCTTTTTGCAAATTTTAAACATATAATAGGTATTTTTTGTAGCACTAGTTTTATTAATTTCATGGACATAGGGTCATTAAGTACATTTAATAGTTCTAAAGCAAATACACATTTGTATTGTTTTAAAGCAAATTCAGAAATGATATTGCATTATGGGAGCATCACTGTTTTGGACCTTCTAATCAGTGCATATATCCTGTAAATGGATGAAGAAACTTGGGAATGTTTGTTGAATAGGTCTATCGAGTGTCCTAAAATCTCAAAGTTTTAGTTAATCCACATACGTATATAATAAAATAATATTTCCTTGATATTAATTATTGTCAGAACATCAATAAAGGTGAAAGAAGTGTAGTTGTTTATTTGTGATTTATGATCTATTATGAATTTAATTATACCTACCTGGTTTTTAGCTCACCTGGCCCGAAGGGCCAAGTGAGCTATTCCCATCACTTTGCGTCCGGCGTCCGTCGTCGTCGTCCGTCGTCGTTAACTTTTACAAAAATCTTCTCCTCTGAAACTACTGGGCCAAATCAAACCAAACTTGACCACAATCATCATTGGGGTATCTAGTTTAAAAAATGTGTGGCGTGACCCGGTCAACCAACCAAGATGGCCGCCACGGCTAAAAATAGAACATAGGGGTAAAATGCAGTTTTTGGCTTATAACTCAAAAACCAAAGCATTTTGAGGAAATCTGACATGGGATAAAAATGTTTATCAGGTCAAGATCTATCTACCCTGAAATTTTCAGATGAATCGGTCAATCGGTTGTTGGGTTGCTGCCTCTGAATTGGTAATTTTGAGGAAATTTTGCTGTTTTTGGTTATTATCTTGAATATTATTATAGATAGAGATAAACTGTAAACAGCAATAATGTTCAGCAAAGTAAGATCTACAAATAAGTCAACATGACCAAAATGGTCAGTTGACCCGTTTAGGAGTTATTGCCCTTTATAGTCAATTTTTAACCATTTTTCGTTAATTAAAGTAATCTTTTACAAAAATCTTCTCCTCTGAAACTACTTGGCCAAATTTATCCAAACTTGGCCACAATCATCTTTGGGGTATCTAGTTTAAAAAATGTGTGGCATGACCTGGTCAACCAACCAAGATGGCCGCCACGGCTAAAAATAAAACAAAGGGGTAAAATGCAGTTTTTGGCTTATAACTCAAAAACCAAAGCATTTTGAGGAAATCTGACATGGGATAAAAATGTTTATCAGGTCAAGATCTATCTGCCCTGAAATTTTCTGATGAATCGGTCAATCGGTTGTTGGGTTGCTGCCCCTGAATTGGTAATTTTGAGGAAATTTTGCTGTTTTTGGTTATTATCTTGAATAATATTATAGATAGAGATAAACTGTAAACAGCAATAATGTTCAGCAAAGTAAGATCTACAAATAAGTCAACATGACCAAAATGGTCAGTTGACCTGTTTAGGAGTTATTGCCCTTTATAGTCAATTTTTAACCATTTTTCGTAAATTAAAGTTATCTTTTACAAAAATCTTTTCCTCTGAAACTACTGGGCCAAATTAATCCAAACTTGGCCACAATCATCTTTGGGGTATCTAGTTTAAAAAATGTGTGGCGTGACCTGGTCAACCAACCAAGATGGCCGCCACCGCTAAAAATAGAACATAGGGGTAAAATGCAGTTTTTGGCTTATAACTCAAAAACCAAAGCATTTTGAGGAAATCTGACATGGCATAAAAATGTTTATCAGGTCAAGATCTATCTGCCCTGAAATTTTCAGATGAATCGGTCAATCGGTTGTTGGGTTGCTGCCCCTGAGTTGGTAATTTTGAGGAAATTTTGCTGTTTTTGGTTATTATCTTGAATATTATTATAGATAGAGATAAATTGTAAACAGCAATAATGTTCAGCAAAGTAAGATCTACAAATAAGTCAACATGACCAAAATGGTCAGTTGACCCCTTTAGGAGTTATTGCCCTTTATAGTCAATCTTTAACCATTTTTCATAAATCTAAGTAATCTTTTACAAAATCTCCAATGAAACTACTAGGCCACAATCATTTTTGGGGTATTTAGTTTGAAAAATGTGTCCGATGACCTGGCCATTCAACCAAGATGGCCGCCATGGCTAAAAATAGAACATAGGGGTAAAATGCAGTTTTTGGCTTATAACTATGAAACCAAAGCATCTAGAGCAAATCTGACAAGAAGTTAAATTGTTAATCAAGTCAAGATCTATCTGCCCTGAATTTTTCAGATGAATTGGACAACTGGTTGTTGGGTTGCTGCCCTCCAATCGGTAATTTTTAAAGAAATTTTGCCGTTTTTGGTTATCTTGAATACTATTATAGATAGCGATAAACTGTAAACAGCAATAATGTTCAGCAAAGTAAGATCTACAAATAAGTCAACATGACCTAAATGGTCAATTGACCCCTTAAGAAGTTATTGCCCTTTATAGTCAATTTTTAACAATTTTCATTAATTTGGTAAATTTATGTAAATTTTTACCAAATATAGTTCTCTGTTACTAATGGGCAAAGTTCATTATAGATATAATTGTAAGAAGCAAAATCGTTCAGTAAAGTAAGAACTTCAAACACATCACCATCACCAAAATACAATTTTGTCATGAATCCATTTGTGTCCTTTGTTTAATATGCACATAGACCAAGGTGAGCGACACAGGCTCTTTAGAGCCTCTAGTTGAAGTGGGCAGTAAATAGTGTTGAGTGCTAATCTGTCTTATCTATTCCACTTATTCTTCTGAATCGCTCAACAGAATTTTATGAATCTTTCACAGAATTTTTCTTACATGATGAGTTTTGCATTAATTACATTATTCATCTGACTAATATACAGTACTGTGGATTCATTTATTTTCTCGCGAACCAATTTTCGTGGTTATTTAATTTCGTTGGTTTGCCGAAATGTGCATACAAGCCTTCAGAAAATTTGGTATTCATTGAACATTCAATTTCGTGGTTTACCGGTTCCCACGAAATCCATGAAAATTGGTATCCAACGAATAATAATGAATCCACAGTATTTAAAATTAAAAATGGAAATTGGGAACTTGTCAAAGTGACAACAACCCGACCAGAGTAGAAAACAGCTGAAGGTCACCAATGGGTCTTCAACACAGCCAGAGAGTCCTCGCACCTGGAGGCCCGCTTACCTAGTTAAAGGACACTGTGTTTTTCTATCTAAGAATCAGTCTGTATCCAGTGGAAGTTTTGGTTTTAAATACGAAGTTGGGGTCATATCAACTTAAACTTAATATAAATGTTCATTATGTGAACAATTTTATAGCTATGTTCCAAATCCATTTTAGTCTCAAAATTTTGGTTGTCTGGATTGGGACTTAAGTTTAAATCTGTGAATTCAGTATTGCAGACATTTTGAGATTTTTGGCTGTCACATATTTATTGTATTTGTATAGATATTTTTATTTCAAAATATTGAAAATTCTTCAGGAGATGGACCTTAGCTTGATGATACTTTAACGCAATGTCAGATTTTCTCTAACTGTTGAAAGGCAAAATCAGAATTTTACCCCAATGGTATATTTTCAGCATTGGCCACAATTTTTTAAACTACACACACTAATGTTTATACTTGAAGAGTTTGGAAACATTTGAATTTGTTCTGTAGGCACTTAATCACAATTCCCTTATGACAGCAGTGCTGAAAGAGACATTTATGAGAATTCAATTTGCCGAATAATTCTTGCAATATAGCTTTATAGTTTTCCATCCACTCACTCAACATTGGAACGGAAGTGACGACACCCCTACACGCATGAATGATGTTCACTAAAACTAAAGTTTTTGACAGAAATGCATCGAACTTGAAAGTTGTCTGTTATAGGCTCATGGCTTGAAACATGCAAATATAGAATGTGGGCTGTTTACATGTTAGCATACGCCAAAGCTGGGACAGTGGTGCAATTGAACTAAAGAATTTTAAACTACAATACAATTAATAAAAAAAATTAATGGTTTAACAATACAGACTCTTGACCAGGGACAGGCACATATAAAATTTGGGGGGTTAACATGTTACTAAACCTAGGACAGTAGTGTAATAGAACAACATAAGAATAAACTACAAAACAATAAAATAAAACAAGTGGTACTTAAAATTCATTGATTTTCATTGGTACAAACATGGATATTTGATTTTGTTGTTTTGCCATTCTCTGCACACAAAGCCTATAGAAAATTTGTAATTCCTTGAACAATAAAATCATTGTTCATCTGTACCCATGAAACCCACTTAAATTGGTATCCAACAAATAATAATGAATCCACAGTATACAGATACAAACAACTTAATGATAGACATATATACATGTAGAATGTGGCAGGTTTAACATGCTCGAGGGCAACCAACCTTCCCCAAACATGAGACAGTGGTGTGAAAGCACAACATAAGAGCTAAATGTACAAGTCAATTTGAAAAAACAAAGATGATATAGAGCAACTAAACTGGATCATTGAATTTCAGGCTACT
This sequence comes from Mytilus edulis, assembly GCF_963676685.1. Classification (NCBI taxonomy): domain Eukaryota; kingdom Metazoa; phylum Mollusca; class Bivalvia; order Mytilida; family Mytilidae; genus Mytilus; species Mytilus edulis. Next base: position 78,934,490 of record NC_092345.1, on the reverse strand, counting down.
GACTTGAGATGGAATATAAAGAATATTGCAGTAACCTTTGTGGTATCACAACAGCAATGGCTAAAACAGTTTACCAAATTCAATTAGATTTCTTCTCCAACTAACTGATCAACTGGTAAAATATTTTAGCAGATTGCTCAAGTGAAAGGTTGTTAGTATAAAGAGAGTATATGTAGATTATTTTCCCCTCAGTTTTACTTTGAAAAATAGTTTCAAGCCAACTGGAACCTTTGGTCAGTGGTTGTTGTTTGGTGTTGTGATTCATAAGTGTTTCTCGTTTCTTTTTTTATATATAGATTAGATTGTGGGTTTTTCTATTTGAATGGTTTTACACCAGTCATTTTTGGAGCCCTTTATAGTTTGCAGTTTGGTGTGAGCCAAGGCTCCGTGTTGAAGGCTTATATCCATAATCTTTTACTTTATATAAATTGTGACTTGAATGGAGAGTTGTCTCATTGGCACTCATACTACATCTTCTTATATCTAAATACAAGAGTTTTAACCTAAAGCTTTTGTAACAGCTACCATGTTCATGAATCAAATTGCTGTATACATTCAATAATATTTAACAACATTAGGCTAAGTAGTTTCACAAAAGAATTTTTATAAAAATTTACAACTGATAACAATGGATGCAAGTGGTGGCAATAGGTCCCGTGCCCAGTCAGCAAGTTGAGCTAAAATTGTGAATGTTAAGTGCCACATCTTGTAAACAAATTTTCTTGCTGGATGTGAGACTGATCTCTGTCTATTTTCCATTCAATGGAAAAAATAATAGAAATTACCCTTATTTCTTATGTTGTACTGTTATACCACTGTCCCAGGTTAGGGGGAGGGTTGGGATCCCGCTAACATGTTAACCCCGCCACATTATTTATGTATGTGCCTGTCCCAAGTCAGGAGCCTGTAATTCAGTGGTTGTCGTTTGTTTATCTGTTACATATTTGTTTTTCGTTCATTTTTTTATATAAATAAGGCCGTTAGTTTTCTCATTTGAATTGTTTTACATTGTCATATCGGGGCCTTTTATAGCTGACTATGCGGTATGGACTTTGCTCATTGTTGAATGCCGTACAGTGACCTATAGTTGTTAATGTCTGTGTCAATTTGGTCTCTTGTCTCATTGGCAATCCTACCACATCTCTTTTTTATATTATGATGAAACATTTGTTTTTTTTCTCTCTCAAAATAATCAAGAATTTAATTTATAATGCTGAGATTTAACTATGGTACTGACTTTTAATAAAGCAATAATTTCCCTTTTTAAAGATTGTGATATATCAGTTTCACACAAAAAATAAGCAACATATGAGACAATTATTTTGTTTCCTTTTGTTAATTTTTCTTTTTTGGATAGTTGTAATCTTTTTGCCCCTCCTTACCATATATATATTTCCTTCTAATTTGTCCAGACAAATGTCTAGTGACACTTACAATTTCAATAATATCATCTAAGAATTCTGTAAATTCAGAAAAAATTTTGTTTGCATTTATTATAATGAGTGTTTAACAAGGGACATAATAAATTATTGTGAATTCAGAACATGCTGCCTAAGACTAATGCCATCGTTATATAAAGTGCAAGGGTTTTTACTTTTTTAGAGACCTATCTTGTTAGATCATTAAAACATAACAAAAACATTACAAAAATTTCTGAATTTACAATTTGCCTTTTAAGTGCTTTGTGCAAATCTGTTGAGTCAAGCCATTCGAAACTGATTATTGCAGCAATCTGGCCTGTTCTAGCTGACAATGCCAGAAGGCATTTGATTAAGGATAAAAAAAAAAGTGGAATAGTAAAAACAAACAAATTAAAATATTATTCTTTCTTTTTAAATCTGTCTAAAACATTATTAGATGATACAGAGGTTTTATTCTTTTCCTTTTCTTTCTGTTTTAAGTCCATTATTTCTTTTATATCATCCCTTTTACGCTCTTCTATTACTCCTTTCTTTCTCTGTTCTTTCTTTAGTCCTTTACTTCTTCCTTTCATTTTATAAGAGGGCTCATATTCTATTTTCTTCGGCTTTAGGAACTGTAAGATATAAAACAGTTTTATTTAGCTTTTTCTGTTACAGTCATACTTGACAAACAATCTACTTGCATGTTTTGTTTATGTGATCAGATAATAAAGTGGATTTTCAATTGTGATGTTTTCCCTTATATTCCTCCACATTCACTTGTAAACATTTGTACCAAAATGACTGTTCATGTTAATCATGTATATGAAGAAGTCCAAGTTACAAATTTGTATTTGCCTTTACTTCTACTGTGGATACAATTGTTTTACATTCAGTACATATACTTATTTCTGGAACAAGAGTAGTTTGAGGAATATTGGAATTAATTGTTTTTGAAAACTTTACATTTAAGTCTTAAAGGTATCAAGGTTCACCAATACTTATAAAATCCACAAAATTTATTATTCCACAAATAACAAAGAATCCCAGTTTTCTAGATTTATTACTCATCTAAGATTATTTCTAATTGTCCAACTTAACCCTTGAGCAATACTCTTTGAAGAACATAAGGATCACTTGTGTACCTTATAAATACAACATATAGTGTCCAATTATTAAGTTTCATATTGAGAGAGAAAAAAATGTTATAGAATATGTGTTCTCCTGTTATATTTGGTTTTATAGGGATAAAACACATTCAAAATATTCCATGCAAGAAAGTGATAAATAATCTCATTCAAAATTCTACCAAGAAATATAAACCTACCAATGAACAGTACAAATGAAGCACAAAAGACCTTATACGTTTGAAAGACCATAATTACTAAGAAAAACAAAGATGTACAAGAACAACAAGTTATATATCACTGTAAGTCTCTAAGTACTAGAGATCTGAACTCAAGAAACCAATAAAGTGTATAATATAGGTCGTCACAACTGCTTTTCATCATAAACACTACACTCCAAAAGATTAGGTCAAGTCGAGGATAGTATGGTACTTAATAATTGAAATCAGACAAAAGTAAATGAAGCATTTGGTTTAGGTCTTTGTAACCTTCTTTTTGTGAGAAGCATTACTAAATCAAGATGCATCATAACATAAAATAAACAATATACAAAGGGTTTACTTACCAGAATTTTATTTGACTCTTCAATCTTATCCTCCATTGTTTTCTGGTCAACCTGGCCTATCTTACCAGTATCTAAATGAATCATCTCATATGGTACCTACACAAAAACATTAATAAAACTTGTTACTGTTAATAAGTCAAAACATATGAAAAATGAGTTCAAGTAAACTTGATCTAGTAGCATATATTAATTTATTACAATGTTGTTAAATGCTTTTCTGTTACTTTCAACTATTTTAATAGACATTTTGTCATTTTGTTATTTTTACAAAGCCACACTTATTGTACATGCATGTGTCTTAAAATATTTCATATGAACTATCAAGTAACATTACTTACTTTATCACAGTGATAGAATTTTAAGTAATAATAACCATATCTACATCTGGTAACATTTTGTGTTATTCACTGATAATTGTGATATGAAGTTGGTCAGGTACTTATTTACTGTGTCTGGTGACAACTTTCTTGTTTCATTTTTAATTTTTATGGCCCCGCAACGAAGTTGTCGGTGCCATATAGTTTTACCCTTGTCCGTAATTTCATTATTCTGTAATTCCGTCATTCTGTCATTCCACAAAATCATTCCACAAAACAAATCATTATACAGAGTTTTTTCCTAAACGCCTTCAGATATTGGGCAGATATTTGGTATGTGAGTTAACCATGATGAGTTACAGATCAAGTTTAAGTTTCGTTCCCCTACACTAATTTTTACTGAAATTACAGGCTTTTGACTTTGATAAATTGTCGAAAATCACAGTTATACAGACTTTTTTTCTGAACACCTTCAGATATTGGGTTGATTTTTGGTATGTGAGTTAACCATGAGTTATAGATCAGGTTTAAGTTAAGTTTCACTCCGCTGATATTTGTCAAAATTTAGGGTTTACGACTTTAAAATCACAATTATACAGACTTTTCTACTATAGTCTATCATTTTCGCTAGCCAAGAGTTACGATCCATTTCATTCTCTCCACCCTTGGCAGATTGAGTTAAAATTTCGGAGACACAAGGTCATGATTCTCATTGGTTGTAGTCGAAACTCGCTGCATCTAATCAAAAAGCGCCTATACCATGATCACGTGTAAATGTAGAAAGTTAATGTAAACAATTACCACGTCCTTCTTGTGCAACAAGTCTTAACATCCCTAAACATACGATATGTAGTGACAATTTGAATGTTTTTAACCAACTAACAGAAATTCCTGTGTATTATTTCTTGTGTAAATGCATGAATTTCAACGTATATTTTCGTTTCCGGCTTTACCAAGTGTGTAGAATCTAGACGCTACCGTGTTTTTACCTCCAAATTGAAGAGTTCAAGTGCTTCCATTGGTCAAGAATAATGTATTTGGAATGGGCTTGACTTTAATCTACTGATAGATGGCGCAACATTGTTATCACAAATGTTGGCTCAATCTGCCAAGGGTGGAGAGAATAAAATGGATCGTAACCCTTGGCTAGCGAAGATGATAGTCTATATGCCTTCAAATTTTGAGTTGAATTTTTATTTATGAGACTACCATCATGTTTGTGTCCTAATGTGTTGTTGAAATTGCAGTTTTTCAGCTTTTTGAGACGGGGCCATTCGTGTCGTTTTGACACATCTAGTTTATACTTCAACTGGACTATTTGCAAATTCAAAATGTGTTAACTGTAAACTTTGGCTTTATACAACTTCATTTTTATAAAACCTCTTGTATGTGACATTGATAAATATATATCTAAAGTGTTTTATCTATTACATTGTGGAATAAAGAGCTGCGCTATAAGCACATGATACGCCTGTTGCCCTTTTAGCTTGTCTTTATGCTTTAAATAAATTTTTTGGTACATTAATTAGGCTGTTAGATTTCTCATTTGAATTGTTTTAAATTAAAAAATTTCAGGGTCTTTTATAGCTGACTGTGGGTTATGGGCTTTGCTCATTGTTGAAGGCCATATGGTGACCTATAGTTAATTTTCTTTTAATTTTTGAAAGGTAGCTTAAGTCAACAGATATAAACAATTTACCAAAGTTTTATAAAATTTTGTGAAAGTGTTTATGAGTGATTGTCCAAAAACTGGAAAATCCTTTTTTGTAAGTATAAAAATTCATAACAAGGAAAAGTAAAATCTGAAATTTATAAAAATCAATAGGGAGCATACATCAATAGATATTAACAATTCACGAAAGTTTCATTAAAGTTGATGGAAGCATTTTTGAGTTGTTGTCTGAAAACTGGAAAATCCCCCCTTTTTTTAAGGATAAAACTTCATAACAAGGAAACTGAAAATCTGAAATTTATAAGAATCAAAAGGGAGCTTACGTCAATAGATATAAATAATTCACCAAAGTCTCATTAAAGCTGATGGAGCATTTTTGAGTTATTGTCCGAAAACTGGAAAATCCCCATTTTTTTAAAGGATAAAACTTCACAACATGGAAACTGAAAATCTGAAATTTATAAAAATCAAAAGGGAGCTTACGTCAACAGATATAAATAATTCACCAAAGTTTCATTAAAGTTAATGGAAGCATTTTTGAGTTATTGTCCGAAATTGAAAAATCCCCCTTTTTTTAAGGATAAAACTTCATAACATGGAAACGAAATATCTGAAATTTATAAAAATCAAAAGGGAGCTTAGGTCAATAGATATAAACAATTCAACAAAGTTTCATTAAAGTTGATGGAAGCATTTTTAAGTTATTGTCCGAAAACTGGAAAATCCCCCTTTTTCTAAGGATAAAACTTCATAACACAGAAACAAAAAGTCTGAAATTTATAAAAAATTGAAAGGGAGCTTACGTCAATAGATTTAAACAATTCACCAAAGTTTCATTAAAGTTGATGGAAGCATTTTTAAGTTATTGTCCGAAAACTGGAAAATTCCCCTTTTTTTTTAGGATAAAACTTCATAACATGGAAAAAAATATCTGAAATTTATAAAAATCGAAAGGGAGCTTACATCAATCAATAGATATGAACAATTCACCAAAGTTTCATTAAAGTTGGTGGAAGCATTTTTTAGTAGTTGTCCGAAGTGTGGACAACGGACAGACGGTACGACAGACGGAAGGACAGACAGACAAAGGTATACCATATTTTGTCCCATCTTAGACAGGTGTATAAAAATGCAGGTTAATCGATTTAACTTAAACCAATATAATCACCATAAGTAGTGACATTTTATATCCCTTATCTAGTGACAATTATTTCATAATCTCCAGTAGCATTTTTTATACCTTATCTAGTAACATTTTGACTTCTGCCTGTCTCCTTTGTTTCTTTGTCTGATACGGGTTGGATTCCATAGCATCAAAGTTTGGCTCTCCAGAACCTATCAATAAACAATAACATGTCAGACTATATTCAAAAATTTCAATGTAGGACCATTGAAAGAAGCATGTTCTATCATTAGATATATTCAACAACATCTGAATTTTAACCTTAATAAGTAGGAATAAATGTAGATTTGGGTATACAACCATGACTGCTTCCAAAAAACACAAAACATATCTAAAGAGAGTCATAGGGTGTTTTACAAATAACATGTAATTATATCATATGCATAGCTCTTAACTATACTAGTCAACAACGAATCGATACAAGACTTTGGAATCAAATTGATAAAAAGTATTTAATATAAAACAAAATGAAATGCACTATTTTAAAAACTTTTCATTTGCCATGTATGTGCATATGATTATGGAAATCAAAACCTGTTGGAAAGAAACTAAATTTCATGTAAATGATCCCAGATTCAAATTATTTTTCAAAAGTACAAAAAAAAATTCAAAATTGTTTTAAAATATGCACTATGCTTATCAAGTTATGTTCATATTGTAAATTATGGGTTGAAATATTATTTTTTATTGTTTTTTGTAAAGTTTTTTTTTGAAATCTCAATTTTTTTTAAATTAAAAAACAATAATGTTTACCCAGTACATGGATGCCCCACCCACATTTCTATGTTCAGTGGACCCTGAAAATGGGGGGAAATCTCTAAATTGGCATTAAAATTAGAAAGATCATATCACAAGGAATGTGTGTACTAAGTTTCAAGTTGATTGGACTTCAACTTCATCAAAAACTACCTTTTTTAACCTGATGCAGGACGGACGGACAGACGAACGGACGGACACACAGACCAGAAAACATAATGCCCATAAATGGGGCATAAAAATGTGTTTACATTTCAAATCAATGCTTAAAATATGAAAACATCACACTGTAAATTTGGAACCTTTCAGATTAGTTTTAAGTTTGATACTGTGTATTTGAATTTCACTTTATGATTGATTTTTTTATTTTTGTTGTTTTAACGCCACTTTTAAGCACCGCATTGAGGCTATTTGGTGGCGATCCGTTTTTAATGGCGGAGGAATCCGGAGTGCCCGGAGAAAACCATGACCTTCGATAGGAAAACTGACAATCCTAGTCAATTAGGATTGGAGTTGAGTGCACCTGCACGAGCGGGGTTCAAACTCAGTGTTGATTGGCTAGTGATTACAGTAGTAACTACTTAGACCACTCGGCCACCAAGGCCCCTAATTTGACTTTATGTATACTGTATACGGTAAATGAAAGGATAATGTATACATTTTACCGATTTCTTTTGGGGCTGAATTTCACTTTACAAATAAACAAAGAAACTGTCTGATTTTTAAAAACAAATTGGTGGCAAACATTGTCTTTACCTTTAAATGAGATTTGGCATCATAAGTTGGAACTTCTCTTTTTAAAATTGTCGTTTTTTTGGAAATTTTGTAAAAAAAATAATTTGCCCAATGACTTCATGGAAGAAAAAAATTATAGTTCCGTGCTCATTCTGTATTACCCATTTCAAAATTGGTCGTATATAATGAAACCTTCATCTTGAATTCGAAAAAAAAGTCATGAATCGTTTCTTTTGTTGACTAGTATATCCATGTCTACACAAGTTTTATTGGAGATATCAGCACAACTTGATAAGAAATTGGACGAAATTAAAAAAGGCAAGCAATGTATTGCATATTTTGGTTTCTCACTTCATGTTTTATATGTAAATTGTCATACCTGGTATAATTAGACTAGAAAATCCATTGCTGTGACCAACACCCAATACATCTTCAAATGGACAAAACTGTAGACCAAACACTGACGAAGGCAGTTTCTGGGTCAGGTAAGGAGAGTTAACAGTTTCCTGACAACAATCCTTATAAATCTAAATCAAATACAGAATATTATATTTATTTTCATTATGATATAGTTGTTACAGAATTAATATTCTAAATAATGCCCATCCCTCTTCCTGTCCATCATTTAAGCATTTCATCATGCATTAAATGCTTATTCTGATTATCATCCTAGTTGACCCCTGTATTTTGTGTTAGGTAGTGTTGACTTATGCTACTTTCTTTGGTCAAGATTGTTGTCCTTTTGAGTTATACTTGTTTTTGATTGTGCCCTAATTTTCATTTGGTTTACTGTAATCGGTTTTAAAAGATTAACAAACTCCATACGTCCTTAGATTTGTGGTTTTTGATTTATCCTTGATTTTCATGGTAATTGTGATTCCTAAATGCCCCTTTGTTCTACTTGAAGTTACAATTCTTATTTTCCATCCACTTTTGTCCACTTGTGATTTGTTGCAGTTCCAATAAAGATTAAAGGTATTGCTCATCATTAAGGGTGTGTAGTAAGGTGAAATTCAAAAAAATCTAAAATTCAAAATTGATACTGTGAGTTGTTAAGGCAAAACTTTGTATGCGATATATTAAAATTTCTCAGCATTTCTGAATCTGTACACTAAACCTATTAAAATGATGTCTTACTTTAAGGATTGTGACCATGAATAGTGAAACTACAGCTCTTTTTTTATGTCGCGTAGTAGTTGCATATTGGCCAGTGGCAAACAGTTTAACTGGCAAATTCCAAACATTTTCTGTATCACATTTTCATCAGTTTTACAAAGAAAATAAATCATAAAATAGGGTTTCTTTTGAATAAATAGAATAAAAACTATGAAATAAGCATGAAAAAAATTACTTAAAATATATTTTGTCCCAAGTATTATGTGAAATAAGTTATAGCTGAGTTGAGAAAAATATTGAAATGGTGTTTTTTTAGGAATGGCACTTGTACCTGTTTGACTATAAAAAGTACCAAATATATAATATAATGAATAAAAATTTATGTTACACTGATCAGTAGTGAAGGTCAAAGTAGAAAAAATCTACACTTTTCATGTGCAACTTTTGGTTCCAAATATATGAGAGATTGAATAAAAATATCATGACGTCGCAAAAAGCTGAAAAAACTTCAATATCGCAAAGAGCCTGGTTTTCTTATATCTGGTTGCTATGTACAAATCTGTAATATTTGCATTAAATATACCAAACTGATGCTTTTAAATTAATGTATACATGCCGTATAATATTTTTTAGAATTATTTTACTCCATACGCTAACACGTTTCTTTGCTAAAACATTACTATATTATATGTTTGACCCTTTAAGGGTGCAATCAACAGTTTTTTTTATGACGTCATATTTTGAGGGACCATGCATAAGTGACTGACCCTTAGTGGTGGACTGATTAATAAATATACTTGTATAAAACTAGATATCACTAGAATCAGAATGTTCTCTAGTTTATAATGAAATAAAAATAAAGTGTACTTTTAATATATTAAAAAAAATCCATCCAAAGAACATGGGAAAAAAAGCCTAATTTGAACATAAAAAACCTGAAATCAGGTCATGTGCACACCCATGAAGACATGATCCATGCACATTTTACATAATCAAAACTGTATGAAATTATAGGTTTTTACCTGGCCTTTCAAAAAAAATCCTGTTTCAGGATACGGTCTCCTGCTCCGAAAAGAGCTACAGCGGAGGCAAATAAGTTTTCAATTTTCACTGCCAAAGAACAGGATGTTTACAGTGTTGTCTCCCCTCAAAACATGTATATCTAATATGATTTTTAAAATTATTTTAATCATTCAACCTGTTTTAATTGAAAGCTAATTAACTTATTTTTACAATCAAATACAAAAAGCATGATACTTTTTCACCAATAAAGTAAATAAACAGGGGTTTCCCTACTTGGTTATTTTTAGTTGGGGAATAACCCCTAGTTTTTTTTATACTGTTTATAGCACCCAAAGGAACAGAATAAACTTAAAATATTAATAGGTTATGGAGCTCTTTTTCGTGACATCAAAAAATTTAACTGGTGGGAAAAGGTTGACTCTGACTTTAACCTTATATCTGCATGGTATCATTTGGGTTTCAAATTAAAACTAGAGGCTCTAAAGAGCCTGTGTCGCTCACCTTGGTCTATGTGAATATTAAACAATGGACACAGATGGATTCATGACAAAATAGTGTTTTGGTGATGGTGATGTGTTTGTAGATCTTATTTTACTAAACATTCTTGCTGCTTACAACTATCTCTATCTATAACAGTACTTTCTGTGGAAAATGTTATTGAAAATCTGAAAATTTTAAGAAAATTGTTAAAAATTGACTATGAAGGACAATAACTCCTTAGGGGGTCAATTGACTATTTTGGTCATAGTGACTTATTTTTAGTTCTTACTTTGCTGTTCATTATTGCTGTTAACAGTTTATCTCTATCTATAATAATATTCAAGATAATAACCAAAAACAGCAAAATTTCCTTAAAATTACCATTTCAGGGGCAGTAACCCAACAACGGAATGTCCAATTCATTTGAAAATTTCAGGGCAGATAGATCTTGACCTGATAAACAATTGTATTCTGTCAGATTTGCTCTTAATGCTTTGGTTTTTGAGTTATAAGCCAAAAACTGCATTTTACCCCTATGTTCTATTTTTAGCCATGGCGGCCATCTAGGATGGTTGGCCGGGTCACCGGACACATTTTTTAAACAAGATACCCCAATGATGATTTTGGCCAAGTTTGGTGTAATTTGGCCAAGTAGTTTCAGAGGAGAAGATGTAAAAGATTACTAAGATTTACGAAAAATGTTTAAAAATTGACTATTAAGGGCAATAACTCTTAAAGGGGTCAACTGACCATTTCGGTCATGTTGACTTATTTGTAAATCTTTTTTTGCTGAACATTATTGCTGTTTACAGTTTATCTCTATCTATAATAATATTCAAGATAATAACCAAAAACAGCAAAATTTCATTAAAATTACTTATTCTGGGGCAGCAACCCAAAACCGGGTTGTCCAATTCATCTGAAAATTTCAGGGCAGGTAGATCTTGACCTGATAAACAAATTTACCTCATGTCAGATCTACTCTAAATGCTTTGGTTTTTGAGTTATAAGCCAAAAACTGCATTTTACCCAAGGTTCTAATTTTAGCCATGGCGGCCATCTTGATTGGATGGCTGGGTCACTGGACACATTTTTCAAACTACATACCCCAAAGATGGTTGTGGCCAAGTTTGGATTGATTTGGCCAAGTAGTTTCAGAGGAGAAGATTTTTGTAAAAGATTACTAAGATTTACGAAAAATGGTTAAAAATTGACTATAAAGGGCAATAACTCCTAAAGGGGTCAACTGACCATTTCGGTCATGTTGACTTATTTGTAAATATTACTTTGCTGAACATTATTGCTGTTTACAGTTTATCTCTATCTATAATAATATTCAAGATAATAACCAAAAACAGCAAAATTTCCTTAAAATTACTAATTCAGGGGCAGCAACCCAACAACAGGTTATCCGATTTATCTGAAAATTTCAGGGCAGATAGATCTTGATCTGTTACACAAGTTTCCCCGTTGTCAGATTTGCTCTAAATGCTTTGGTTTTTGAGTTATAAGCCAAAAACTGCATTTTACCCAAGGTTCTATTTTTAGCCATGGCGGCCATCTTGATTGGATGGCTGGGTCACTGGACACATTTTTCAAACTACATACCCCAAAGATGGTTGTGGCCAAGTTTGGATTGATTTGGCCAAGTAGTTTCAGAGGAGAAGATTTTTGTAAAAGATTACTAAGATTTACGAAAAAATGGTTAAAAATTGACTATAAAGGGCAATAACTCCTAAAGGGGTCAACTGACCATTTCGGTCATGTTGACTTATTTGTAAATATTACTTTGCTGAACATTATTGCTGTTTACAGTTTATCTCTATCTATAATAATATTCAAGATAATAACCAAAAACAGCAAAATTTCCTTAAAATTACTAATTCAGGGGCAGCAACCCAACAACAGGTTATCCGATTTATCTGAAAATTTCAGGGCAGATAGATCTTGATCTGTTACACAAGTTTGCCCCATGTCAGATTTGCTCTAAATGCTTTGGTTTTTGAGTTATAAGCCAAAAACTGCATTTTACCCCTATGTTCTATTTTTAGCCATGGCGGCCATCTTGGATGGTTGGCCGGGTCACCGGACACATTTTTTAAACTAGATACCCCAATGATGATTTTGGCCAAGTTTGGTGTAATTTGGCCCAGTAGTTTCAGAGGAGAAGATTTTTGTAAAAGTTAACGACGCCGGACGACGACGGACGACGGACGACAGACGACGGACGACGGACGACGGACGCCAAGTGATGGGAAAAGCTCACTTGGCCCTTTGGGCCAGGTGAGCTAAAAAAGAAATTTAGAATATGGTTTAATTTGGGTAAATCACCTTTTATGATGAAAAGAAAATTGAATGCTATGGGTCAAGATATTTTACCCTGTATGGCAGGAAAATTTAAAGAACACACACATGACCTACCCCAATTAATTTTGAATTATAATTATACATTTTGAGGAAATTTTCAAGCTGTTAATGTTTCAGATTGTGAATATCTTTGACAACATATTACAGGTACTATCTCTCAATGAAAGGTTTATAGCATTTGTTATCATAATTATCTAAATTACAAAAATTCTTAAATTATATCTATACCTCTACAATATTTCCTTTAGATACAGCCAGTGTATTTTTTTGACTGAATGCTAAATGTGAAGCTCCCATTCCTATTTTATATGACTGCAACATCTTGTATGTCCGCAGGTCCCATATTTTCATTGTTCTATCTATTCCTGATGTACACATATATCTAAAATATAACAGCACATAGCATACTTAATTCATATGTTGTGTTTACCATCAAACTTTTTAATTAGCACTATGTTACCAAAAAAGTAAAACTCGGCTGTCCTTGCAGATTAAATGTTCATTGTCTGAATTTATGCATAAACTATTTCAGATTAAAAATGATCTTAAAAAAAAGTTTTTAGCATAATTTACATTTGGTGCCACACATGATCAAGAAAGTTTTTATGTCTAGGATATCAAAACTATCATTGGCAACTTTTGGTTACAAAATACTTTGGATCCTAGGTTGTGGCAAAGGTTTTTTTCAAGCTTTAAGAGGGAAATAAATTTGCAAAATCATCATATTTGGGCAATTTACCCAAAATGTGCTGATTTTGAAGTTAAGTATGTACAGGAACGAAGAGACTTATTTAAAAACAAGAATGTGTCCTCAGTACACGAATGCCCCACTCGCACTATCATTTTCTATGTTCAGTGGACCGTGAAATTGGGGTAAAATCTCTAATTTGGCATTAAAATGAGAAAGATCATATCATAGGGAACATGTGTACCAAGTTTGAAGTCGATTGAACTTCAACTTCATCAAAAACTACCTTGACCAAAAACTTTAACCTGAAGCGGGATAGACAGACGAACGAACGGACGGACGAACGGACGCACAGACCAGAAAACATAATGCCCCTCTACTATCGTAGGTGGGGCATAAAAAGAAAGAATGCTTTAGATGGATGATAATTTATCACCCAAAAATCCTAGAGAATGGGCACAATGAAATAAAAAAAAAAAAATCTGTCAGTTTGATCAGGGCTATTCCAGAAAAAAATGTATGGGGGGGTTGGAAGGCACATTGTATTAATAATACATGGGTTATTGGTATCAGAGCAACTTTTCCCACTATACTGCACTACAATTCTCAATTACAATTGTCTGGGCGGCGGGTGCTAACAAAAACTGCCTTCCAACCCCCCCATACATTTTTTTCTGGAATAGCCCTGACATGAAAAAAATGTTACATGACAATCTAGTTATTAGAATTTTTTAAGTCTTTATTGAAATTATGAGCAGAGTGCTTACAATTACTCAATCAGTTCCATGAGACAGATAAATCAAGAAACAATAGGTAGAAAATATATATACTACCTCAATATTTCATTTGGTTCCCTTTGTTTTAGAATACTGCACTCTAACTTAGTTAACTGAATATATTTCGATTAATGTGACAGTTGATATATATTTCTTTTATTATATATGTGTTCACATTCTGTTATGCAAATAATAATCTTTCAACAGTTACCTGCCCTTCTTATCAACTGTGACGGAGCGTACACCACCACCTTGACATAACATCTTAATTAATGGTTCTTTGACATTTGGAGACCACATGGTAACAGTTCCTGAAATGTATAAATAGAAATAACAAACTCGTTTCAGAAATCAATTCTAGTTGAAAATTAGACAAATAATTTTCTCTCCAGTCATTTGTAGACAGAGCAACATACAAACATCAAGTAAAATTCTTATTTGCATTCAATTCATTATAAAAATCAGAGAGAGGTGATTTCTATGGTACCAAATAAGTCCAAAATTAATGCATAAGAACTATTTTAATACACCATATCGATAACATATCTCTACAACTACACCCGATGCAAATCACTGTATGGTGATATACAGCTATCTAATTCTGTACAACTTCTGCACTTGACAATGGTTTTACTTATCTTCATTATGTCCATTGTACGTAAGGGTTTGGAGACATAATAAACACATACCGGTATTCTGTGTCCAAGGCAAATCAATGAATGTAAGGTGAAATGACTTATCCATGTCAGAGAGCTATTACTCAAGTTATTTCACTTGACTGGGCGGAGTCTAGCCGGTTCGCTCATAATAAACCAGTCCATCTTAACATAGGTGTTTTAGGATAAACTCATCAATAAAGTGTGCAATCATTGTTTTGTAAATTCATTTGATGACACTGATAGGTGATTAGAAATCGGTAATAATTATAACAGCAATCATCCTTATCACACACATCTTCAAATAGACTGTCCTTATGCAAATTAAAACATAAACTCCGCCCGATCAGTTGAAATAACATTGGTAATATCACTGCATGGAATTTAACACATGAAATCAAGATGTCACATTCTGACAAATCACTGCAATTTAAGGACATTTAGACATCAATCTCATGTAAAGACATTTTTAGAAACTATGACATGTTGATTAACAATGGTCTTACCTCCACTATGTCCAAGACAAATGGTTGCATTGTAAGGATTCTGACACATTATATCTAATCGTCCCATTCCTGTGCTGTGTCCTGCTACCTTCTGTCCTATTGAGACATCTAACCATGATAAATAACCTTTTCTGTTCTGAAAGGAGAAAAGATTGCTAGTTGATTGTAAACTGTATAATTGTACTGATAACAAATCTTTTAAAACTCTCTGTTAAAAGTATCTAAACTATATTTCTTCTAAGAATTGCTTATCAAAAATATTACACAGAAATAATATTAGTTACCAATGCAAGTATGATGATGAGGATTTAATTTACAAAAGAGAAATGGTCACTGACCGCGATTTATATTCATTGTCAGTGGCGTAGCCAGGGTTGAAATGATGTGGATGTTTTGCCGAGCGGAGCGATGCGAAAAAATTTTGGGACCTTTTTATGCAGAAAAATATTTTTTATTTAAGCACATGTACTCCCCCAGAATCCGACACTAGTTAGATTTTTGTTTAAATTCAAAATACCCACCAATTCATATATTTTTAACCAAATTTTATTGTTTCCTCAAAACTACCATCATTCAATTCATAAATATTTGATGTAATGTTTCCCACCCAATCTTATATTTGACTTATCAAAAACGGACCCCATTACAGCGGCACATCTGTATACTTTAGGAACTTCGGAATATAGGAACTGAAGTGACTTCTCTTTCAAGGAATTTGAGTCTACAACCTTGGGTTTTTGATTTTTGATTACTGAGCTAAACGCGTTGCAGGAGACATAAAAATACCGGGCGTCAGATCGTCTGGTCTTGTTAGCACTCTCATGTGTTCAATTCTTGTTAGATTAAGTGAAACTCATATCTTAAGCAATGTCTTTGACAATTTGGAAAATAAGTCGTAATCAAATATTTTTAACCAGTTATGAACCTTTGAAATATAAATTGTAATGGAAATCACATTTCATTTGCTGTGAAGCTTTTATTTCTCTGAAGATATTGAAAAGAAACTAGAGGCTCTAAAGAGCCTGTGTCGCTCACCTTGGTCTATGTGCATATTAAACAAAGGACACAAATGGATTCATGACAAAATTGTATTTTGGTGATGGTGATGTGTTTGAAGTTTTTACTTTACTGAACATTCTTGCCCCTTACAATTATATCTATAATGAACTTTGCCCATTAGTAACAGAGAAATATATTTGGTAAAAATTTACATAAATTTAGCAAATTAATGAAAATTGTTAAAAATTGACTATAAAGGGCAATAACTCCTTAAGGGGTCAACTGACCATTTTGGTCATGTTGACTTATTTGTAGATCTTACTTTGCTGAACATTATTGCTGTTTACAATTTATCTCTATCTATAATAATATTCAAGATAATAACCAAAAACAGCAAAATTTCCTCAAAATTACCAACTCAGGGGCAGCAACCCAACAACCGATTGACCGATTCATCTGAAAATTTCAGGGCAGATAGATCTTGACCTGATAAACATTTTTATTCCATGTCAGATTTCCTCAAAATGCTTTGGTTTTTGAGTTATAAGCCAAAAACTGCATTTTACCCCTATGTTCTATTTTTAGCGGTGGCGGCCATCTTGGTTGGTTGACCAGGTCATGCCACACATTTTTTAAACTAGATACCCCAAAGATGATTGTGGCCAAGTTTGGATTAATTTGGCCCAGTAGTTTCAGAGGAGAAGATTTTTGTAAAAGATTACTTTAATTTACGAAAAATGGTTAAAAATTGACTATAAAGGGCAATAACTCCTAAACGGGTCAACTGACCATTTTGGTCATGTTGACTTATTTGTAGATCTTACTTTGTTGAACATTATTGCTGTTTACAATTTATCTCTATCTATAATAATATTCAAGATAATAACCAAAAACAGCAAAATTTCCTCAAAATTACCAATTCAGGGGCAGCAACCCAACAACCGATTGACCGATTCATCTGAAAATTTCAGGGCAGATAGATCTTGACCTGATAAACATTTTTATCCCATGTCAGATTTCCTCAAAATGCTTTGGTTTTTGAGTTATAAGCCAAAAACTGCATTTTACCCCTTTGTTCTATTTTTAGCCGTGGCGGCCATCTTGGTTGGTTAACCAATTCATGCCACACATTTTTTAAACTAGATACCCCAAAGATGATTGTGGCCAAGTTTGGATTAATTTGGCCCAGTAGTTTCAGAGGAGAAGATTTTTGTAAAAGATTACTTTAATTAACGAAAAATGGTTAAAAATTGACTATAAAGGGCAATAACTCCTAAACGGGTCAACTGACCATTTTGGTCATGTTGACTTATTTGTAGATCTTACTTTGCTGAACATTATTGCTGTTTACAGTTTACCTCTATCTATAATAATATTCAAGATAATAACCAAAAACAGCAAAATTTCCTCAAAATTACCAATTCAGGGGCAGCAACCCAACAACCGATTGACCGATTCATCTGAAAATTTCAGGGCAGATAGATCTTGACCTGATAAACATTTTTATCCCATGTCAGATTTGCTCTAAATGCTTTGGTTTTTGAGTTATAAGCCAAAAACTGCATTTTACCCCTATGTTCTATTTTTAGCTGTGGCGGCCATCTTGGTTGGTTGACCGGGTCACGCCACATATTTTTTAAACTAGATACCCCAATGATGATTGTGGCCAAGTTTGGTTTGATTTGGTCCAGTAGTTTCAGAGGAGAAGATTTTTGTAAAAGATTACTTTAATTTACGAAAAATGGTTAAAAATTGACTATAAAGGGCAATAACTCCTAAACGGGTCAACTGACCATTTTGGTCATGTTGACTTATTTGTAGATCTTACTTTGCTGAACATTATTGCTGTTTACAATTTATCTCTATCTATAATAATATTCAAGATAATAACCAAAAACAGCAAAATTTCCTCAAAATTACCAATTCAGGGGCAGCAACCCAACAACCGATTGACCGATTCATCTGAAAATTTCAGGGCAGATAGATCTTGACCTGATAAACATTTTTATCCCATGTCAGATTTCCTCAAAATGCTTTGGTTTTTGAGTTATAAGCCAAAAACTGCATTTTACCCCTTTGTTCTATTTTTAGCCGTGGCGGCCATCTTGGTTGGTTGACCAATTCATGCCACACATTTTTTAAACTAGATACCCCAAAGATGATTGTGGCCAAGTTTGGATTAATTTGGCCCAGTAGTTTCAGAGGAGAAGATTTTTGTAAAAGATTACTTTAATTAACGAAAAATGGTTAAAAATTGACTATAAAGGGCAATAACTCCTAAACGGGTCAACTGACCATTTTGGTCATGTTGACTTATTTGTAGATCTTACTTTGCTGAACATTATTGCTGTTTACAGTTTACCTCTATCTATAATAATATTCAAGATAATAACCAAAAACAGCAAAATTTCCTCAAAATTACCAATTCAGGGGCAGCAACCCAACAACCGATTGACCGATTCATCTGAAAATTTCAGGGCAGATAGATCTTGACCTGATAAACATTTTTACCCCATGTCAGATTTGCTCTAAATGCTTTGGTTTTTGAGTTATAAGCCAAAAACTGCATTTTACCCCTATGTTCTATTTTTAGCTGTGGCGGCCATCTTGGTTGGTTGACCGGGTCACGCCACACATTTTTTAAACTAGATACACCAATGATGATTGTGGCCAAGTTTGGTTTGATTTGGTCCAGTAGTTTCAGGAGAAGATTTTTGTAAAAGTTAACGACGACGGACGACGACGGACGACGACGGACGCCGACGGACGCCGGACGCAAAGTGATGGGAATAGCTCACTTGGCCCTTCGGGCCAGGTGAGCTAAAAATTGAATAAAATGGGCAACAACTCCTTAAGGGGTCAACTGACGATTTTGGTCATGTTGACTTATTTCTAGATCTTATTTAGCTGAACATTATTGCTGTTTACAAGTTATCTCTATCTATAACAATATTCAAGATAATAACCAAAAACAGCAAAATTTCCTTAAAATTACTAATTCAGGGGCAGCAACCCAACAACAGGTTATCCTATTTATCTGAAAATTTCAAGGCAGATAGATCTTGACCTGTTACACAATTTTACCCCTTGTCAGATTTGCTCTAAATGCTTTGGTTTTTGAGTTATAAGCCCAAAACTGCATTTTACCCCTATGTTCTATTTTAAGCCATGGCGGCCATCTTGGATGGTTGGCCGGGTCACCGGACACATTTTTTAAACAAGATACCCCAATGATGATTTTGGCCAAGTAGTTTCAGAGGAGAAGATGTAAAAGATTACTAAGATTTACGAAAAATGGTTAAAAATTGACTATTAAGGGCAATAACTCCTAAAGGGGTCAACTGACCATTTCGGTCATGTTGACTTATTTGTAAATCTTTTTTTGCTGAACATTATTGCTGTTTACAGTTTGTCTCTATCTATAATAATATTCAAGATAATAACCAAAAACAGCAAAATTTCATTAAAATTACTTATTCTGGGGCAGCAACCCAAAACCGGGTTGTCCAATTCATCTGAAAATTTCAGGGCAGGTAGATCTTGACCTGATAAACAAATTTACCTCATGTCAGATTTCTCTAAATGCTTTGGTTTTTGAGTTATAAGCCAAAAACTGCATTTTACCCAAGGTTCTATTTTTAGCCATGGCGGCCATCTTGATTGGATGGCTGGGTCACTGGACACATTTTTCAAACTACATACCCCAAAGATGGTTGTGGCCAAGTTTGGATTGATTTGGCCAAGTAGTTTCAGAGGAGAAGATTTTTGTAAAAGATTACTAAAATTTACGAAAAATGGTTAAAAATTGACTATAAAGGGTAATAACTCCTAAAGGGGTCAACTGACCATTTCGGTCATGTTGACTTATTTGTAAATATTACTTTGCTGAACATTATTGCTGTTTACAGTTCATCTCTATCTATAATAATATTCAAGATAATAACCAAAAACAGCAAAATTTCCTTAAAATTACTAATTCAGGGGCAGCAACCCAACAACAGGTTATCGGATTTATCTGAAAATTTCAGGGCAAATAGATCTTGACCTGTTACACAAGTTTACCCCTTGTCAGATTTGCTCTAAATGCTTTGGTTTTTGAGTTATAAGCCCAAAACTGCATTTTACCCCTATGTTCTATTTTAAGCCATGGCGGCCATCTTGGATGGTTGGCCGGGTCACCGGACACATTTTTTAAACTAGATACCCCAATGATGATTTTGGCCAAGTTTGGTGTAATTTGGCCCAGTAGTTTCAGAGGAGAAGATTTTTGTAAAAGTTAACGACGCTGGACGACGACGGACGACAGACAACGGACGACGGACGTCAAGTGATGGGAAAAGCTCACTTGGCCCTTTGGGCCAGGTGAGCTAAAAATGGTTAAAAATTGACTATAAAGGGCAGTAACTCCTAAAGGGGTCAACTGACCATTTCGGTCATGTTGACTTATTTGTAGATCTAACTTTGCCGAACATTATTGCTGTTTACAGTTTATCTCTATCTATAATAATATTCAAGATAATAACCAAAAACAGCAAAATTTCCTCAAAATGACCAATTCAGGGGCAGCAACCCAACAACGGGTTGACCGATTCATCTGAAAATTTCAGGGCAGATAGATCTTGACCTGATAAACATATTTACCCCTGTCAGATTTCCTCTAAATGCTTTGGTTTTTGAGTTATAAGCCAAAAACTGCATTTTACCCCTATGTTCTATTTTTAGCCATGGCGGCCATCTTGGTTTGTTGACCGGGTCACACCACACATTTTTTAAACTAGATACCCCAATGATGATTGTGGCCAAGTT
The DNA here is from genome assembly GCF_963676685.1 of Mytilus edulis. Taxonomy (NCBI): domain Eukaryota; kingdom Metazoa; phylum Mollusca; class Bivalvia; order Mytilida; family Mytilidae; genus Mytilus; species Mytilus edulis. Next base: position 78,913,318 of record NC_092345.1, on the reverse strand, counting down.
TGGTTCAATTTGGCCCAGTAGTTTCAGAGGAGAAGATTTTTGTAAAAGTTAACAACGACGGACGACGGACGACGACGGACGCAAAGTGATGGGAAAAGCTCACTTGGCCCTTCGGGCCAGGTGAGCTAAAAAGAAAAAAAGTACTTTTTTAGTTATGCCTTGTTCCTTGCCCTTTGATAGATAACATATGACATATAATGTGCTTGGCGGGGAACATTGAATCTTTGTTCTTTACTGATTGAAAATAAAATTAGTATTTGAACCTAGATAGAAACTGGAATTCATAAGCCTCAGACTTATCACGATCTATTACAAATTGATTTTATTTTTATCATGTCGTTTACAATGTCACAAGAAATGATACTAGAGGGGGGATAGGACCTTTATCGGTACTCCGGGATCTGGTGTTTTTTTAGCTCAGGATTTCGGGATCCGGGAATTCTTTTTTTCGGATTTCGGGATGTCGGGATTTTCTTTATTTAAATAATCTCTCGGGATTTCGTGTTTTTAAGCCCGGGATTTCAGGATCAGGACCCGTCCTATCCCCCTCATACTAGTATCATGGTATGGTGTTTTATTTGTTAGTTGCTATAGTCAAATGAGAAGCCTGAGAAGCCAACACTTCACTAGATTCATGATTTTAGATGAAACATGTCCACGGGTCTGCGTATCAGTCCTTTCCGCTTGCCTTAGCCGATGACGTAGACCTTTTTTACGAACAAAAGTTAACTTGGAACACTATTCTGCAATTCAATATCCTCAGCCTTGTTACATTTGGATACTTCCGAGTTAAACTGCTGCTATTTTTATTTTAATTTTGTCAAAATGATGTGGATGCTTGAGCATCCGAGCATACATGCAAGCTACGCCACTGATTGTTATGTTAAATATGCTCCATACTTATCATTATGTAATTTAAAGGCCTGTTCATTATATTCATAACTCCATTAATTGTCTATACTTTACGTAATTTATTCATGTGATATCTCTTCAATGGAGAAATTGAGTTGTATTTTGTATAAAAGAAATAGATCTGTACTTAGAAAGTTAGAGTAAAATTAAAAGTTATATTATGATTCTGAGTTGTGTATTATTAATTATCAATGATTGTTTTGACAAGGACTTACACAACAAATGATGAAAAAAATGCAGGGTAAATTCTTGAATTCCAGACTTCCAAACACTCTACAATAATCTACATACTTACAGAGGATGCAAGAAGGAAATGGTAAGGAAGAAATTCCAAATTTAAGACACAATCTAAAGCCTTCAGACAATGCAGCTCTATTCCTTGATTGTCATATATATATGTCCACTGTTTCTGTGCCACAGCAAACATTGTTTCCTGATGTAACCATCTAGTAAAATACATGGAATTATTTCAGTTATACATTGAAGATCTGTCCTTAAAAATTATGAATATGTGTATACAAAACAGTTTATAAAGCTTTTAAAATAATATTTTAAATCATATTAAATTTGTTTCATAATTAGCAGCTGACTTGTAATTTTTCTGCTTATATAAAAAGAAAAATAAATTGCTGAATAGTGAGGTCAAGATCTTCTGAATAGAAGGATACATTTGCAATAACCTATACTAGTTTATGTTTTCATTTGGAATCCAAAAGAACACCACAGATGGTTACTCTTTAAAAAGAACACCCAAGATGGTTACTTTATAGAAAGAATGCCACAGATGGTAATTCTATAAAAAGAACACTCCAGATGGCTACTCTATAAAAAGAACACTCCAGATGGTTACTCTATAAAAAGAACACTCCAGATGGTTACTGTATAAAAAGAACATCCCAGATGGTTATTCTATAAAAAGAACACCCACTATGGTTACTCTATAAAAAGAACACCCATGATGGTTACTGTATAAAAAGAACACCCAAGATGGTTACTCTATACTCTATAAAAAGAACATTCCAGATGATTATTCTATTAAAAGAACACCCATGATGGTTACTCTATAAAAAGAACACTCCAGATGGTTACTCTATAAAAAGAACACTCCAGATGGTTACTCTATAAAAAGAACACTCCAGATGGTTACTGTATAAAAAGAACATCCCAGATGGTTATTCTATAAAAAGAACACCCACTATGGTTACTCTATAAAAAGAACACCCATGATGGTTACTGTATAAAAAGAACACCCAAGATGGTTACTCTATACTCTATAAAAAGAACATTCCAGATGATTATTCTATTAAAAGAACACCCATGATGGTTACTCTATAAAAAGAACACTCCAGATGGTTACTCTATAAAAAGAACACTCCAGATGGTTACTCTATAAAAAGAACACTCCAGATGGTTACTCTATAAAAAGAACACCCACGATGGTTACTCTATAAAAAGAACACCCATGATGGTTACTGTATAAAAAGAACACCCAAGATGGTTACTGTATAAAAAGAACACCCAAGATGGTTACTCTATACTCTATAAAAAGAACATTCCAGATGATTATTCTATTAAAAGAACACCCAAGATGGTTACTCTATAAAAAGAACACCACAGATGGTTATTCTATAAAAAGAACACCCATGATGGTTACTCTATAAAAAGTACACCAAAGATGGTTACTGTATAAAAAGAACACTCAAGATGGTAACTGTATAAAAAGAACACCCAAGATCAAGGGTCCGGAAACGGTCATATATGCCAGTCTTGACCTAAACTGAAAGTAGTTTGTCCTAAATGAGTAATTGGGATTTAGGACAAATTTAATTTTTTTACAGAAATAATTTCGGTCATTCAATGTCATTTCGTTGAGATCGAGTTTCTAACATTGTCTAAATCGCCATTCTGAACTTATTTTTTGTTGTTATCCTTTTCCTGTAATAAAACTGCCACTCCAGTAAAGTGTTATAATCCTGAGGGCCCTCCTAATAACTATAGTAATGCCTCCGGGAAATATTGGCTAATGATCGCTAATCTCTTTACCTGTGTTTTTAATTAAATTTTTTATTGATCACGAGCTCAGAACTAATATTTTAAAGAAATTAAAAGTTTATAACAACTGTCTGCATTATTTAATTACTTTTCTCAGCTTAGACAATTGTCAATTCTGATTTAAAATTAAATTAAAATTAAATTAATTTAAGTAGAACAAAATATTGTTTCACTACAAACACACGTGCTTTGTTTACTAATACGCATGCTTGAAATTCTCTTCCGCAAATTAGACACTAAATCGTAAATTAAAAATGATTTCATGCTAAATTGAACAAGTCCAACTATTATAATTAATATTCAAACACTATTAAAGGTAAAACAGTTAAAAAGCCGACGATTTCCTGTGAATTTGATAAACAAAACTAATCCCGGAAATGAGTCCGGAATTGGTCGTTTTACTATTGTCGTAAAACATCCGGTTATAATTTTGTCTTCAAAATCGAAAGAAATGTAAGCGAAGTTAGAGAAATTTATCGTTTTGAGTCATTAAAATCATTTCATTTTTAAACTGGTGCCTTCCTTTTATTGCTCAAGATCGATTTTAAGGAACATGGTAGGGAAATTTCTGAAGTAAATGCGATGCAACAGTTAAACAAGTTCGTTGATGCTACGAGTATGACTGTATGAGCATACACACAATCTTTGTTTAAAAAGGGCACCAACTTTTAAGTTATCCCAAAATGACCGAAATTAGGTGAAAAAATTTCCGGATCCTTGCCCAAGATGGTTACTCTATAAAAAGAACACCCCAGATGGTTATTCTATAAAAAAGAACACCACAGATGGTTACTGTATAAAAAGAACATCCCAGATGATTATTCTATAAAAAGAATACCCACGATGGTTACTCTATAAAAAGAACACCCAAGATGGTTACTCTCTAAAAAGAACACCACAGATGGTTACTGTATAAAAAGAACATTCCAGATGGTTATTCTATAAAAAGAACACCCACGATGGTTACTCTATAAAAAGAACACCACAGATGGTTACTCTATAAAAGTGCTTAAAGCATGGAAAGTCAATTGATATTATCAAACATAGAAATTATGTTTACTTTATCGAGTGGTCAAGGAGATTGAGTTTGAGGCATGGATGTTTTTCTTACATGTGTGATATAGAAATTCTGATTCAAAATATTTTTAGATTCTTTAAAGAATAAAACAAAAATGTCCACTTTTTGAATAGCATATTGTTTTTTCATATATATGTCAGTCAATTTCTTAGAATTTATGAGATGTATGACTCTTTTTTAATTGTGTAGTAGCTCCCAAAGGCTTATAATGAACATGCTTTTTTTTTTGTACAAAAATCAGAATTCAGATCCTTACTTAACATCTTGAACAGTTTCCATAACATTCATTTCACAGAGAAGTTTTTTTGTCTGCCAATCAATAGCTGCCACATGGCCTTTAGCTCCTCCCATGAGAAGAAAACGTCCATTTCTTGTATAATGGATTTTATAGGGTCCAAAATCTTTTAAAGTGAGTTCAAAGTACTGCAATATAAAAGTTTTCAGTCATAACATTTGCTGTCATATTTACTATTATGTATTTAGAACAGAACCTTTTCAAAAATAGATTTTCAGTACTTAAAAACCGTCACAGAAACTTGAAGTATGAAAACAGTTAAAGGAGGTAACAGCAGTTTTACTGTGAGTACAAAAATATTTGTTTACTTAAAATAGAAACAGCCATGAGTATTACATAATACATACAGAAACATTTCTAATGTTACTACTATTGCTACATGTATTACTTGTTAGAATCTAACCTTGGAAGCACTATTTATATCAACAGCTTTAACAATGTCATGTTGCGAGATGTAAGTTGTTTCTTCATCAGATTCTGCTTCAATAAATCTGGAATACAATTCTGTATATCAAAATATGTTTACAAATTATCACAAGTCAGACATTTAATATCTAAATCATCGAAAACAAAAGCGCTCTGTCCGTCTCAAGCCTGTCCAAATGCATGAAAAATATAGAAAATGACAATTTAATAATCTTCTTTAATTTCATCATAATTTTTACACGAAATACAAGTATTTTTTTGATTCATAATTTCATTTCCAAATAAATTTTAATAACATGCTGGAACAATATTTTTCAAAGTCCATTATGATAATATATGATTTTTTTTCCAGGTCAAAGGTCCTTGGCAATGATCCACAACATCATTCTTTGAGGTGATGCTTGTACATACCAATTATGAAAAGGATAAAAATAGTTGTGGCTATGACAACAAACTTCATTATCGTACGGTACACCTCCAGCTTGAGGTTTCCTGTAAACATGTATCATATTCATTATATATCTAATCTATATTTTTAATCAATTCATATACAGTACTAATATCTACCCAGAGTTTTCCTGCAGAAGAAGTTCTGATCTGGCAGCTTGTTTGGCAGCGAGTTGTAATTTCTTTTCTTTCTGTTCAAATACTGACTGGTGAAAATTAGTCCTGGCATGAGTCTGCAATTCAAAAATTATAACAGACAATTCAAATAAAATTCTTTTAAGAGTTCATTTTCTGGATGCTCATCCTGATTGTAGTGACTAATATTGATATGTGAACTTGGATATAAAAGTGGAAAATGTAAGTAACAGTGACCTACTTTTTTCTTGGTGCTAACCTTTACAAAATATAAGGATATTTAACACATTTCTCTTTCCATAAGATACACAGATATGAAGTTGAGTTACTCAGTATAAAAATTAAAACAAGATTTATTACCAAAATATACTCTACATAGTTTAATAATAACTGCATTATGTTCTTATATTTACAGTCATGATAGTTATTATAACAAACTAATGCACTTGTCGACAATGTGAGTACTGAGGAGTAAAGCTTACTGCAATGTACATGTATAAGCCAATTGAACAAATCTAAGAAATATTTTGAAATGGAGTTATATGTGTATGTGTTTGTCCATAATTTTAGATGGAGTATTCTCTAATTTTTGTGCTGTTTTCACATTTCCTGACCAGTGTGAGAAAAATATTTCTCCTCACTAGCGAAAAATCTGTTCTCGGCAAATGATTGGTTGAAATTGGTTTTCTTCTGAATTTTCTTATTGTGGCGTCATGAAAAAAGGCGACCATGCCTGATGACATCACATCAAAAGAACACAACTTTTCTCAAATCTTCGAAAAGGAAGGATAAAAATCATTAGAGAAACAGATTCCACCACTGTAACTTGTGTGTTACGATATTTCTCCGCTCTCAACAGTTAAATTTTAATTATTTAAAAAGCTAGGCAAGCCTCACGCTTTAAATATTAAAATTTAACTGTCTCGAGTGGAGAAATATAGTAATACACTTGTTGTAGTTGTGGAATCCCTATTTATTTCTTTAACTTGTGAGACAAGGTAAAGCAGAGGCTTGAAATAAAGATATCCCAGCAACAATACAGTTTTAGTTCAATTTATTACACTCTACATTTTCCCTACAAATACAGGTTACATCGATATCTGAATAGATTATTTATGCTACACAATCAACAGTTCTGATTTTGATTTAACCTGTCGCTTACCATGTACACAAATGTATTTAAGATAGTGACACATGCATAAAAATTAAACAAAAAACATGTTTTGACACAATATGAGTAAAAATAATAGCACAACATGACTTTTGTTTTAACTTTTGAAAAACACAGGTTAAATTACTCAACTCTATAAAAAAGATCTTACCGCTTCCATATCACTTCCTCTTTTGTATTTCTTTATTTTTTCTTTTGAAACAGGAGCATCCCCTGGGAATTTATCAACCTTGAAAAAATACAAAAATGTCAAGTCAGAAAAAGAGACACAATGCAATGCTATACTAATGTTATCCTTTTCAGTAAACTTTTGATGCTCTATTTACAAATGGTCTAAACTCTGTTCCATTAATAGCTAGACATTTAGTATACCAGTACACATACTTATATGTACAAATGTATGTTCATTTTTCTTTTATTCTTGATGCTTTTTATCTCTTTTTTTTTGTTGTGCTTTTTTGTTTACTTCATATCTTACAGTCCTTTCTTCTTATAAGCAAGACATACATGTAGTATAATTCGAGGTCGAGGCAATAGTGTAGGTCCTGTTTGTTGGCTGTTTTGAAATTACTGAAGGTATAAATTATGTTTTTTAATTGTTTAGAGCTTGATATAAGGAATAACATATGTTTGAATGGATAAGAGGTTTGTATTTTGTGTCAGCACCTGCTCATCTTAGTCAAGATATAGCTCCATAAGTTTGAATATTACATGTACACTAACATACATTAATAGCCTTGGCATCTGAATCTGAGCATGTCAAATTAATCAACGAAAATGTTTTTTACAGCAACAAAATTATTTGTAGCTGTGGACATAGGCTCTCCTTAACCAGTAGCAAGCACATTTTGACACTGTTTTCCTAATTATGTGATGTCTTCTATTTCCTTTATAAAGTTAGAGGTCAAACTGTTCATGTATTTTTAATATTGCATGTTTTAAAATGTTAAAATGTACCAGTCAATTTATGACATATATTCAAGTAAAGAGAGAGGTTTGCACACACAACAGGTTTACCTCCCACCATATAATGTTCAGAAATGAGTCAGGCTATCTTGATTATGTGTTGTTTGTTTTGTTTGTTAGCCTGTTTATGAGTCAGTTATTGTTATGTTGTCATGGTTGTCTTTTACTGTCCAACAGATTTGCATTATTCATTCACTTCATACTCCAACTCATTGATCATTCATTGGTTTTCTGAAGTAGAATAAACAACAGGTTGTTAGAGAAATGTACTAAACGATACTGAAAACTTTCTCTGTGTTAGGCAAATATCCCATCAAGTATTTGTGATAAATGCACTTGTATCTCTAATAGATACTTATTACCAGTTAGTATTAACATAAGCAACACAACAGGTGTCACATGTGGAGCAATATCTGCTTACCCTTCCAGAGCACCTGAGATCCCCCCAGTTTTTGGTTGGGTTCCTGTTGCACAGTTTTTAGTCTTCTATGTTGTGTTTTGTGTACTATTGTTTTCTTTTTCTTTTTAGCCATGGCGTTGTCAGTTTATTTTTACAATGTTTTTGAATGAGGACATGTAGTTGGAACCCCTCCTTTGTCCTGGGTTAGGACCCCCCCTTTTTAAAATGGCTAGATCTGCCCCTGCCTGGCATTATCAAAGGACACATTTGACACCAGTGTTTAAAACAGGCATGTTTCTGGATCCATTAGTATAAAATTAAAGTGCCCACAAAGAGAGTTAGATGTAAAAGCAATATATATATATACATATATATTTATAAAATGACTGAATAAATAGTCAACGATTGTTCATTATATAGTTATTTAATGGTGATGTTGTACCCTTTTTGACTTGTTATATATATATACAAATCCATGGCTTCATTTCACATGACAAATTGAGGCAGGTGAGCTTAATTTTTCTTTAAAATAAAATTATAATTGCTTACATGTATATCCACTTCATTTGAACTTGGTAGTTGTCTCATTGTCTCTATTATATTAACTTACTTTTCTAAGCCTTTTCACTGCCCATTCATCATTTTTCTTTCTTGTTTTCCCATCCTGTTTCTTTCTCCAATATGCACTCTTGAATTTTTTCAAAGTTTTGTCATTAATGTTATAAACTTCCTCTTGTGGTTGAAAGTATCGTGATGCATTTTTGTTTTTTGATTTCTCTTTATTGACCTGTAAATTTTTTTCATATAAACATAAAAAACTTAGAAATGATAAGTCTTTTTGACTGAATTATAATCGTTCACTGCAAGATAAACATTGCAATTTTGCTGTGAGAAGTCCAAATAATTTACAGATTGCCAACTTTGAAGGACCACTAGGAATGATTTCAACAACAGAAGAAGGCATGTTATACACCATTTTGAAGATAATTTTAAAATGTTGATTTACAACAAAAGGGCATTACTTCCCTCATATGTTTCTAATGTCATAACTAATCCTGTACCTTTTCCCTGAATGAGACTAAACAAGTTAAGACTTATTTATTACATTGGTAGCAATGAATTACATTATTTTCCCAGTTAAATAAAAACCGATAATTTCACATATGAAATAATCGTGGTTAAAATAAACGTGGTTATTTCACTCTCTGACGTCATACAACAATAGGTGTTGTCAAGACGTCCATAATAGGGGATCAAAACAAATTGTGAATGCGTAGAAAAAAGACATAGTTCCTTACATGTTTTACATTAATTTCTTTAAAAAAAGCCATTTGCCAATGTAATAAAAGAATAACTAATTAAAGAATTCAAATATCGAAAAATATTCAACTCGTGACTGAACAACACTGATAGTTAACTCATGCGCTACGCGTATTCGTCAATTAATGTGTTGTTCGGTCACTAGATAAATATTTTTCTCTATTTGAATTCTTCGATTAGTTATTCTATAATTCCAGTTTTGTAATAACATGAGCAACCGGACTGGGCAATGCAACATGTGGGGCAGGATCAGCTTATTTGTACACCCTTTCAAAGCACCTGAAATCGTCCCCAGTTTTTGGTGTTGTTTGTGTTGCTTATTCCTTAGATTTCTAAGTTGTGTTTTGTGTCCTTTTGTTCGCTTTTGGTCTTTTTCTTTTTAGCTATGGAGTTGTCTGTTTATTTTCTACATATGAGTTTGAATGTCCTTATGGTATTTTTTCGCACCTCTTTTCACATAGTGTGAGTGTTTCCCATGACAATAGTCCATTTGCCAATTACCAATTTGATTCTGCTATTACACACCTTTTAAACGAATTACTTCGCTTTGTGAATCGTAGACTGGTTCCATACCGGACAAAATTGGCTTTTGCTAATGCAAAGCATAGCATATTGAAAGTGGTATATTAGCGGTTCAACTAGTTTTTCACGAAAAACAATTTCTGATGACAAAAGTATTTAGCTTAACAACAAATTAATGTAATTAAAAGATTTGAAAACCTTAAAGATCACTCACATTACACAGGTAAATTTGCTCTTTCTGCTAGCTCCCCATTGTAAATAAAAATTAATGTCCCTCATAAGGGAGACAACTAGAGATGGATTTCTTATAACAGCATCAATAAATTTGACGGGAATTGGCTAATAGCTTATTAAGGTTCATCATAACAAATGGACAAATATGGCCGTATTTTCACCTCAAAAACTACTCTGTGTACAGACTTACCTGTGCTGTTTGGAAAGTTTTAATGCCTAGCATCCACTAGATATATAAAAGTTAAATGCATTTTGTGTTAAAGAAAGATAAAATCTTTTTTGGTTTTTGCTGGGCATTTTTTTCCTTTCTGCAGAAGGTGTAAATATAAACAGACACATGAATTACTTTGATACTGTCCACTCACTGACTCAGATGAACTCTTTATCTCACCTGTAGTTGTGAAGATACCTCTTGTCCATGTCAATTAAGGGGTCCTACTAAAATGCGCCCGGGAGCGCCCGGGTGAAGAAAAAGCGCCCCGCCCGGGGAAAATACATTGTATATAGATATTTTATTGGCATGAGACAAATTTGTTAAGATATGAAAATTGATTTATTTTTTTATTTTAGACAATTAATTTGCAAATTCAAATAATAGACATTTGTAATAAAGCACAAAAACAAGTATGAATATTTCAATTTTAACAATAATACATGATATATGAATACTTTTCGAAAGATTGATAACAATGGATCACAGTTTATGCGGAAGATTTATAAAATGTAAGACATCAAAAGACATGTTTTTCAAAAACGATATCAAAATGAAAAATGTATAAGACAACCCAAATTTCACAGATAAATATTAATTTAATCAAAAATTAAAAGAGGTACACATAATAAATCAGCACATGAAAAAAAGCAGTACTATACATGTACCGTAGTTAAAACAAGGGGGTAAAAAACAGGTGTTTGGTTTAAATTTAAGTCTAAGCATTAAAACCCTGATAAGCATAGCCATTGAACATGTTGAAGCAGTTTTAGTTTTATAAAATGATATAATTAATCTATCTCAGCATCTATATAAAAAAGTGTTCACCATGCAGTTGCGAAAATATTAGACCTCAGGCACCGATTATTTTTAAATAACAAAATATACATTTTGATCGAGGACAATGTCTTTCATGATTCTTCTATATACTCTTATTTATATTTATTTACTTATATACAATTTTGAAATCTAAAATGTAAAAGTGCAACAACACTTTAGATGTAGCATCGTACATATCCCCATTTATATTAAGGACAAAACAAGCAATGATTAGTTATTTTTTAAGGAAAAAAAAATTGTTATAAAATATTATTATTTTCTTCTCCCGGGCGCTAATTTTCTTCTCCGGACGCTAGTTTTCCTTCTCCGGGCGCTTTTTCTTTTCCCTGGGCGCTTTTTCTTTTCCCGGGCGCTCCCGAGCGCTTTTTAGTAGGACCGCAATTAAGGACAATCAAACCAATACAAACCGGTTTTTTACCTGAGGGAGCATCTCATCGTTGTACACTGTACCACAACTTAGTTAATTTTCAGACCTTTTGCATGAAGGAAAAAAAATGCCCATCAAAATCCAAAAGAAATTTTATCTTTCTGAAACACAAAATGCATTTAACTTTATTATATCTAGTGGATGCCAGGCATTAAAACTTTTCCATCTTCACAGGTAAGTCTGTACTCAGAGTATTTTTGGCATGTAAATACAGCCATATTTGTCCGTTTGTTATGTAGAACCTTAACCCCAATAAAGCTTTTTGAAATAAATCAGTTTTTGGATCTCCTGTAGTTGGTGATCTGCGAATCTGAATTAAGACAGTTTACATCTATCGTTAATTACAACTAAACAAGGGAACCACCATCGATAAAATTAAATGTACAGAAAATTTCGAACAACATATGAATGAAAAAATAAATAAAGCCAATAGTATTATGGGACTAATTAGAAGGACATTTACCTGCCTCAATGAGGAAATGTTCTTATTACTTTATAAAGCACTAGCAAGACCAAACCTCGAATATGCCAATGCTATATGGAGCCCATTCAAAGTTAAAGATATAACAGCACTTGAAAATGTTCAAAGGCGAGCAACAAAATTGATACCAACATTGAAAGATCTAGAGTATGAACAACGGTTGAAGAAGCTTAAATTACCAACACTTAAATACAGACGAATGAGAGGTGATATGATAGAAGCTTACAAATTAACATCGGAATATATGACGAAGCGTTACCTAACCTACTCACATATAACACCACTTCTGCTACTAGAGGACACAACAAAAAACTGACTATCCAAAGATGCAACAAAAACATAAGATCCAACTTCTTAACACAACGAATTGCACCAATATGGAACAGCTTACCCAGCAGCGTTGTAAATGCACCAACTATTCAGACATTTGAAAGCCGCCTAGATAAATATTGGACAAATAGTGAAATGAAATATAACTATAGAGCAAAAGCTGACACAGGAACCGGAACCGAAACAAGTCAGCAAAAAACTGAACATCTGAGCATAGTGGAGTGATCCAGCGTTCAGTTACAGACTATGTAAGACTATGTAAGAGAAACAGGTTGGGAACAAACCCTCTATATGGTGATTATACCTGTATAGAGGGATAATCCTTCTATAGAGGGGTAAATTTATCCCTCTGTAGAGGGGTATTTTTGTTTAGACTGGATTTAAATCAAAATAGGGCAGAATGGCATTCTCTACTTATTATGGCAGTAACCTGGAACAGTTGATGCACCAATTGATGTACTTAATTTAATATGTACATGCCCAGTTTGATGCTTATCTGACTAAATATAAAATCTATTGTTCACCATGATTGAAAGCTGTGATGATCAGGTAAATTCTACTCACTTATGCCTCACTGAACAGAATTTCTATTGTTTAGATTTAACATGAAATTTAAAGGTCAACTATTCCTTTTGTTGTTGATCAGGTGTTCAGATAGGTATACAATAGATTGCAAGTTTTGTCACTTTAGCAGAAAACTGGTTATCCCAATTTTTAGTAAAGTGCATATGTTGATGCATATAATGCTAGAGATTATAGCCAATATAACTAGAAAATGCCATTCTGCCCTAATTTGCTTTAAATCCAGTGCAAACGAAAATACCCCTCTATAGAGGGATAATTTTATCCCTCTAAAGAAGGATTATCCCTCTATACAGGTATAATCACCATCCAGGGGGTTTGTTCCCAACCTGAGAAAGCTGTAAATTTATTTTGTAAACATACAAAATACAAAACTAAAGCATGTTCCCATTAAAATAAATCTCCATACTGACAGATCTACCCATTTGAATTCTCGGAAGTTCACTGTTTACACATTTCGATAAACCCCATAAAAAAATACCTTTTCTGGGATTTTTTCCATATTCTCGCTTTTTTCAATTTGTTTACAATTTCCATGTGGTACTTCCTTTACTTTGCGCATGTCATGCCGGATATTCAAAGCAAGTCATATCGGCATTTTACAAACTCGGCACAGTGCAAACTCGGCACATTGCAAACTTGACATATAACAAACTTGGCCCATTAATAATAATAATATCAAATGTATCAGATAGTTTGTGCCAATAAAGACTTATTTTAATTATTATTTGTAATTCAATTTCAGGTTGTCTGTTATTGATATTTGTGTTTGTATTATTATCTTATTTTATTGAATTCAGCTTACAGGCTCAAATCCAATTTATATTTCTTCTTCTTCTTCTTCCAAATTTTTTATACAGTGCAGTCCTCCAATTGAGTATTATCGCACTATTGCCTATGCTGGGTGTGAAAACAAAGGTGCAAGAAAATATATACAGGTGCAAGTTAAAAACAGTCTGATGGTGCGATTAAGGGATACTGCAGCTCAGTACCCCCTGCTTGAAAGCATCTAGTGAGGTACTGTCCACCAAAGGTTGTGGGAGGCTGTTCCATATCCTTGTGCTGTCTGGGAAGAAGGAATGCCTGTAAGTTGAGGTTCTGGCATACGGTACGAGAAATCGTGTTGTGTGTCCTCTTGCTACGGATGATGTTAGTAGTGTGTAGCTCTAGCGTTGGTATTGCTACGAGGCCATTTACTATCCTGTACATCATTACTGCTTTGCAGTTGTCCCTCCTCTCGGCTAGTGGTTACCACTGTAGAGTTTTTAGCATTGATGTTACACTGCTGGTTTGTTGGTAGTTGTTCAATACAAACCGGGCTGATCTTCTTTGCACACTTTCTAATTTCTGTATGTTTAGGTTGGTGAACGGGTCCCAGACTGAGCATGCATACTCAAGCAATGGTCTTACTAGCGTTGTGTAGCATACAGCTTTTGTTTGTTGGGGACAGTGCTGAAGATTTCTTTGGATGAAGGCCCTGGTTGAATTAGCCTTTTTAGCTATACTCTCTATGTGGGTGTTCCAATTAATAGTTTTGTGGATTGTGACGCCTAGATATTTTGCTGAGTCAACCAGTTCTAAATTGTGCCCATGAGTGTTGTAGCTTGTTAGATGTGGTTTGCGCTTGTTGGTAATGCGTAGCAGTTGGCATTTGATGGGATGGAATTCCATTTGCCAATCAGATTCCCATCTGAGAAAGTTGTTCATGTCTTCTTGTAGTAACTGCGAGTCTGCATCATTTTGGATCCTTCTGTACAGTGCGCAGTCATCAGCAAATAGACGGACTTTTGATGACTGAACATAGTCTGGTAGGTCGTTGATGAATAGAAGGAACATGAGTGGTCCAAGTACTCTCCCCTGTGGTACCCCTGATTGGACTGGTGCAGTGAGATGTTTTACCATCCACAACGACTCTCTGATTTCTGGAGCTGAGGAAGTCCCTGATCCATTGGAGTGTTGACCCTCTTATACCATAGTACTCTGCTTTGTACAAAAGTCTCTCGTCAGGGACTTTATCGAATGCCTTGGAAAAATCAAGCAAGATAAGGTCAATTTGTTCACCGAGATCTATGTTTTTAGCCAGGTCCTGTATTGTAAGGATAAGTTGTGACTCGCAGGAACGGTTCTTTCTGAATCCATGTTGAGCGTCGTTTAGGATGCCGTGGATATCAAGAGGTTTTGCAATACTACTGCTTATTATGTGCTCTAGGATCTTGCATGTGACAACAGTCAATGAAACTGGACGGTGGTTACTGGCACGTGATTTATCTCCTTTCTTGAAAATTGGAACAACAAAGGCTTCTTTCCATTCAGGTGGTATGGTGCCTTGATTTATTGATGCTTGAAAGAAAGTGGTAAATGTTTCTGCTAGGTATGGTGCAAGCTCTTTGAGAAGTCTTGTCGGGATCTCATCTGGACCAGCTGCTTTGTGGATGTTCAAGTTGCTTAGCAGTTTTTGTACGCCATTTTCAGTTACATGTATTTTGTTCATTGTTGGATGCGGACTCTTTCCTTTATTCGGTATGGTTTTGATATCCTCACTGGTGTTGAATACAGATGAAAATTGGCCATTCAGAATGTTTGCCTTCTTTTTGCTTTCTGAGTAAGTGAGTCCATCTGTATCTTTGAGAGGTGAAACTCCAACAGATTCGCATTTCTTACTTTTAATAAATCCCCAGAATCTTTTAGGGTTTGCTGATAATTCAGGATTAATGATGTCGTTAATGTAGTCTCTATAAGCCTTCCTACATTCTTTCTGTGTTGCGGCTTTTAATCGATGGTATCTGTCAAGATTAGATTTTCTTCTCTTTTTCTGTCTTGTGAGTTTTTTAATTTTCTGGTTGATCCAGGGTTGATTGAATCTTGAGGATGACATTTTTTATGGTACTGTTTGTTAAAGTATGGTAAGTAAGCTGGTTTTAATAAATTTCCACATTGCTCCAGGTTAAATTTCTCCTTAAAGAGGGGGGCCTTAAAGTCTGTATTTAATTTCATAGCCTTTTCAACTTGTTCCTTGGCATCCGCCTTATTCCAAATAAATATTTTTCTCTTTATGTTGTTTGTTGATTTTAGCTGTTATATCAGTGTCGATGTATACAATGTCATGGTCACCAATGCCTGGTAATGGCTCGCATCGATTCACTAATGAAGGTCGATTTGTTAGAAATAGCTCTAACGTGTGGTTTTTTCTTGTTGGAAAAGTGACTATCTGTTCCAGGTGGTTGTCTTGTACTAGGTCGAGGAAAGTACTGTTTATTCTTATTGGATTCTGATGGTCCGTGATAGATTGTGTTTTCCAGCATATATCGGGTAGATTTATCACCCCAAGCCAAACAACTGATGATCTGTTTTTTCTTATCAAGTTGTCAACTGTAAGTTTATTTTTCTCCATGTAGTTAATGTCACTGCTAGGTGGTCTGTAAATACTACTAATGATGAGAGATTTGTTGTTATGAAGTGATATTTTAATAAATATCGACTCAGTGTCATTTTCAATGTATACCACCTCACTGATGTAGTCTGATTTTACTGCTACAAGAACTCCCCCAGATCTCAGAGCTACTGATGTCATTACGTAGCCAAGTCTCTGTTCCTATCAGTATATTTGGATTTGCTAAGTCTAATTAGTTGCAAAGTTCTTTTTTTTAATACTCTGGAAGTTGACAACTAGTACTTTTGTGTTCTTTGGTTTTTGGTAGTTGTTCCTATCTGTTTTATTTGTTTTTATTGGAGACGAGGTGTATACTGGTGGACTTGGACTCGCGGTTACATTTGAGTCAGATAAATGTTCAAAACTGTTTGACGTATTCACCATAAAGGACTCAAATAAGCTGAATGATATGGATGACAAATTTGGCATGTCACAAGTGACGCAGTGCCATGAAATATTTGAGCTTGCTAAAGCATTATATACAGGAGTTGACATGTGCATGCATTCTGCATGGTACCATTTGCTGCAATCATCGCATGCTACTTCTCTGTCCTTCCAAGTAACTGCTTTGTAACAGACCTGACAAGGGTATTTTGGAGCCCTGGGACCAGGGTTTTATTCTATATCAGAAGAATTTGTTAGAAGTAGAAGACTAAGGTACAGGAGTGTGTGTTGCCCTGGATGTTTTACAAGTCTGATGTTCCTTGGTTTCAGACTATTTATTTCTTCTATACATAGTTAGATAAACTGTATAATTACACCTTATGTAAGAATCCTAGGTTTTGATTGGTTGATAGACAGTGTATTTTCCACCAATTTACTGTTATCAAATGAATATCGTTAATTTTTTAACGCCGCCTGGGTATTTATATCATGTTCTTGAGGGGTATTTGCGAAAAATACCAGTCTTTTTTTCTCCCCCCCCCCCCTGTAATCATATTTTATTAAAGAAATCATTATATATATAGCTACAAGGGTAAAGAGATAAATACGAAATATACAAAAGATTCAATAAATGCGATTGGGAAACAAGAGCAGTGCTCTTATATAAATCCGTCTCCCTAAATTCGAAAATAAAATTACAAGCTATGAACACATGCTGAATAGCAAACGAATAATTATGTAACAAAATACAGTCAATGATTACAATAACAAAAGGAATATTCATAAGAAAAAAATATATAGCAAAGGAAGGGGGTGAAAGGTGTTTTTAGAAAAATGAGAGTGTTATTAAAGAATGAAACAATATTTTTTATATAGGGGAGGAGTGAGTAATTAGAATTATTTGATTGTGGATGTGAATCGATTGCTACTTATAATAAAGTTTTGCACAGCTTTAAATATCAGTATGTTTTGTTCTACTGTGAGTCTATCGGAGCCAAAAAGTAAGACATTAGTAGAAATTTTGATTGGAATCTGTAGGTTGTGAATGTGTCTTTGGCGAGGTACATTAAATATTTTGCATTTTAATAGATAGTGATCTAAGATATGAGGCCGACTTAACTGTATCTGTTGTATCCTTTATCTCTAGTTCGATGGAATATATGCGTTTAACATGGTCACCAAATTTTGAATTATTTAGTGAAAGAACATCATCTATATAGCGGAAAGTAGAGTTAAAGGATATTGCTAACTTCTTATCTTTCTTCCTAAGAAGTTCCTGTATGAAGTCAATCTCATAATAATAAAGAAACAAGTCGACAAGAAGAGGGGCACAATTTGTTCCCATTGGAATGCCGACAGTCTGTTGAAAAAACACGTCCTCCGAACGTAACAAATATGTTGTCAATCAACAAATCAAGCATCTTGATGATGTCATTTTCAGAGAATGTTTTGTTAGAATCAGAGTGATCCTTTACAAAGTAGGATTTATCCCTCCCTAAGACAAGATGATACTTGTATCTACGTTGGCCATTCTTTTTTATGAAACAAAGCAATACCAACTCTTTCAATTTGTCTTTTAGTTTGGAATGTGGAATACTTGTGTAAAGTGTAGAAAAGTCAAATGTTTTAATAATATTACAAGATGAAAGAGAGTTAGATTGTATGTACTCTAAAAGATCTTTGGAATTTTAACTTATATCGATTTAACGATGTATAAATATAGAGATAACGATATAAGTATGTCGATTTATATCGATATCACGATTTTTTTTTTATCGAAATAACGATATATATTGAGATAACGCTATAACATTATTTTTTAAGATCCCCTATGGGCTTCCGAAAATATCAACTTACATTTCTAAAGATTTTCCATAAGATAAATGATTTTCTATAATAACACAGTCCAAGTACACTTTCATAGTTAAACCTGGGACATGATATATAAGTAAGATAGTCCCAAGTTGAACTAAACTTAAAATTTAGGGAGACGGATTTATATAAGTTTATCCAAACTTGTTTCCGAATCCCATATTTGAACTTTATGTAACATTGTAGTTCTTTTATTTATATGATGCGGACTTTAGGAGAACGAAAAAAAGCTAGCATTATCCTTTAACGTCACTTCTCGCTATAAAGATGATGTCCTTTCACTAAATAACTTTGGTGACTACGTTGAATGCATATACCCTATCGAACTTAAAATAAAGGAAACAACAGATATAGTTAAGTGTGCTTTATATCTTGAGTTACCTATATACATTGACATTGAGGGCTGTTTGAGAACAAAACTTTACACCAAAAGAGATGAGTTTGACCGCTACGGGATATCTGTTTCTTAGATGAAGACGGATATGTTCCAATCGTCGTAAACAGAATCCCGCCCTTCAATTCCCCGAATTTAAACTAACGAATAAGACTTATCACATGGTTTGTAATTACACGAGCAACAGGATGAGTGTCAGATGAGTAGCAAGATCAACTAACCCTTCCGTAACACCGGAGATCGTCGACGGTTTTTGGTGGGATTCGTGTTACTCAGTCTTATTTTCTATATTTTGTGTTTTGTATGCTGTTGTTTGTCTTATTTTCAAATAATGAAAACTAGTTTTTACTGAATTTGAATTTAAAAATCAGAATTAAAATAATGGAGATATTGTTTATGAAAAAAAAATATTCTTGCATATCACTGAATAAAATGCAAAAGCGTTGTTATATGCCAAGTTGTTGTTCCAAAGACGTTTTTATTTCCTTAACTCTGTATTGAAAGCTACAAGCTTATTTATTTCTATAAACATATTGCTTGAGAACTTTTACTGCTGACAGTTTCATTTGTTCTTCTCCAAGTTGTACTTAAAAAAAAAAAAATAAGATAGAAATATTACCTATCATCTGGTTTAAAAGAAAAGTGAATTTATTTTGTACAAGACTGCAACATTCTAAAGAAGAGATTAATAGTTTTGACAGTATCTTTTTAAATCATAATAGGATTATACGTACAGGCATTTTCTGAAACCAAACAGAAGTAAACAACACATGTTATAATAGATACATACCTTGTCTTTTCTTTGTCTATTTACGATCCTCCAATTTAATCCTATTATTTCAAAAGAAAGAAAAATTCGTTTGTCAGATGTGATAAAGATGTTCGATTATTTATACATGGATATATAAACGTAAACAAAAAGAAAAGCTCACACTGGCATATGCAGCCGTGATTTCCTGATATCATGGTCTGGAGAAATATGTAAGTTTGCTTATAGTATTGTATCAGAATAGAATAAAAGTGTTCATGGTGCTTTATTTTACTTGTCTACCGATTTATCAACCTACATTTAACCATCTTAACTTTTTCCCTTTTAATGTGCTACTAAATCATTATTTTTCAAAATTTCTTTTCGAATAATGTTCTAACCTGTATTTTTGATTATTGAAAACTAGTTTTTACTGTTTTTTTAAGTGTAGGATATTTAAAATTAGAATTAAAATAATAGATCTAGAGATATTATTTATCAAAAAGTAACTACTTGATAAATTACAAATCTTGCACAATTAATGTAACATATTCACGAATCAATCAACAAATATACTAAATCTCTTTTCTGTTAGAAATCCATCAAAGACCCAAGGACCTGTATAATTAAAACCTGGCTTAAACCATGATAGAAAACAACCATTTGAAATAAAGTAAGAATAACGACATCCTATTGATAAGTGTAAAATCTGAGAAAAAAAACCCGCAACAATTATGTCCCAGAATGACGCATATCATTTTGTTTTGGGCAATTATGCAAGGTATTTTAATAACCAACTTTACTCTACTAGAAATTGCCTTATCATTTTAATGAAAATGTTCTTCGTCAAGCATTTCAAGATTGGTATAATTTTGAATAACGGCAATTGTATTAAAGCAAGAAATGTATCTATTACAAGCCACAAATCACAAAGATATGACTATTTTACATAAATAATCCCTGCTGTAAATATCTGATATAGTAGGTAAGTAATTATTTCAAAACTCGAAACATATATAAATATTTAATGTAGTTTGTTAGGATGTTTGCTTCTGTCTTTTTAATTTTTGTCTCAATATTTAGGAATTCTTCATATGTTACTCTGAAACCAAACATATACCTCAAATATACAGCAGACATACGTTTTTCAATGAATGATTTCTTTTTATGTCTACTACATTTTAATTGTATTTGTTCCGATGTATTTCAATTGAAAGATACAGAAACAAGATTTCCCCGTTCTTCCTTTTAGTTTTAAAATATGTATTATTTTGAAACCATACACATACGTCTCTCTCCTTTTTACGCCATGTTGGTTTATCGTAGTTTTTTATTGAAAAAAACTTCGTGAACATATTGTTATTTCGAATTTTACCAACACACACCAATGAAAAAGATATTTATAGTTTGATCAAGTTGAAATACCTTTGACGCTATTCATTACACTTTTACAAACAATGACGAAACATTGGAATAAGCAAAACGTACGGAAGTTGTTTTTCTTGGTCTGGTTAAGAATATTCATATTTCACGTTTGTCAATGTCTATACTTTGTTTTTCCTAAAATATTGTGAGTACTTATTGACCACAATACATAAAATAATACCTCTTCATTACTTACCATTGAGTAAATCTGAGACATATTTTGCATAAAAAAGATTATATATATCTGCCATATTAATTTGTTCTTGTACGTGTTCAATTCCTATCATTGATCTTATCAAGATTCTACCCAGCATAGAAGGGGATACGATATTTCTCTTCTCCAACAATTGAATGCTTTTAAAAACGAATCAATCGAGACTGGACAGAGAGTAATACTATAAAAAGTAAAATCACAAAAATACTGAACTTAGAGGAAAATCAATTCGAAAAGTCCATAATCACATGGCAAAATAAAACAAATAACAAAACGCATCAAAAACGAATGGACAAGAACTGTCATATTCCTGACTTGGTACAGGCATTTTCAAATGCAGAAAATGGTGGATTAAACCTGGTTTTATAGCGCTAACCCTCTCACTTGGATGACAGTCTCATCAAATTCTGTTATATTTACATTGATGCGTTAACTAAACAGACACAATAAATAAAATAGTCAAAATATGGGTACATCAGTCAGCATCGTATAACAATTTTAAAAGGAACAATTTAACAGAACACAAAAACATCTATCTACAAACATGGGCATTATCGAACTTCTATAAGTCATTTACAACTAGAAGAATCAATTTTTTTTAACAGAAGCAACAACTGCCTTATTGTCATTGGTATATGCTTTTGTATTAATACCACTACTAAAACCCACGAAAACCCTTAACGATACATACACGTTGTGAGCAAAAAATAAAAAAATATATATGCAAATGTTTGATGACCCATGGCCTGCACTGGAAATTATGTGCCAACTGTGCTTATACCTGGCAACAAATAACATGGTGATTTTACTTGTAGGAGAAGCTTATCAGTAGATCATTATTGTAACATCTATTACCGATGGAAATGGTAAGGAACTAGGTAAGTATGGATGTTTGATTTTATGATAGTCTTAAATTTGTACATTTGTATGTTCAATCTTTATTGTTTTGAGATTAGAAGTAAGATGACTGCCAGATGTACCTTTGGTTAACCATGGAACAGCGACGGAAACTATGTGAAATGGTCGGAAATGTTTCATTATGGCTAACCATTGATCCGTGAAGAACATGATGTCAAATAGTCGCAAAGGGTTCACTATGGCTTACAGTGGTCCAACGAAGAAAATTACACGAAATGGTAAGTAGCAAGGTAAGTATAGTTAATGACATAAACATGTTCTAACTTTTTGACAGGTACACTTTTGATAGAACGAAATTGTTAGGAATTTCTACAGGAATTGCCAACACAGATGGATTCCTGGGTATGTATAAACAGGTAAACATACTCTATTAATTCTATTACTTTCAGGTCAAAAAGGTATGTATAGTAATTTAAGCCTTGCATGCCTGTAACATTAACATTGTATTACATGCTGCCTCAGGATGGTACGTATTATTTTTCATACTTTTAGGAAATAATATTTGTTTATTCATTTTAATCATGGAACTGCAGCTATTGAGTATGTTGTCCAGAGCCTTACAAAGAAAAGAAAAAAACAACAACATACTCATACTTGTATGTTCACTATCGTGTTCATTACTGTATATATTCATTATCTTGTCTCATGAATTTTTTTATTTCATCATATTAATGCTATGCACATTGCCATCATATCATATTATTAAACATACTGCCAGATCATGTGTAGGCAAGGAAACAGCAAGCTCTGATGTACATATTTTGGATTAATGTTCTTTTTTTGGCAGCCAATTTAAAAAAAAAACAATGATGGAAATGTCACCAATGAGTTTGTTGTCCAGAGCCTCACACAATTTTTAAATGTCACAACATTCTCATACTGGCATACCTTCATTCTAAATATTAACTATCAGCATGTTATAAAATTTGACTAAAAAAAGACCTATCAAAACGAAGTTTGCTGCTTTCATGCTTCACCACTGCTTTCATTTTTTATCAGTTTAAAATTAAAATAGCAGTATTGTTTCGTTTTGTGACATTAATAAGAAGAAACGATTAATTAATAAAAAGCAACACAAAATAACCATCAACAATTACATGGAAAGAAATCATTTGCCTCTTTTCCCAACAGAACCCATAACAACAGCTGAAGGTGTAACAACAGGGGCTACTGGAACTGTACAAACAACAACAATTAGTCCACAAACTGAGACAACTACAAGAGTCATAACTCAGTCTGAAACAACACCATCCCCATCAACACAAACTAGTCCAACTACACCAACAGAACCCATAACAACAGCTGGAGGTAAAACAACAGGGGCTACTGGAACTGTACAAACAACAACAAGTATTCCAACAATAGAGACATCTACAACAGTTGTAACGTATTCTGAAACAACACCATCACCATCAACACAAACTAGTCCAACTACACCAACAGAACCTATAACAACAGCTGGAGGCAAAACAACAGGGGCTACTGGAACTGTACAAACAACAACAATTAGTCCACAAACTGAGACAACTACAAGAGTAATAACTCAGTCTGAAACACCGATCTCATCAACAAAAATTAGTACACCTACACCTACAACAACAAGTATTCCACAAACTGAGACAACTACAAGAATCATAACCCATTCTGAAACACCATCACCATCAACAACAACTAGTACAGCTACACCAACAACAACAAGTATTCCACAAACTGAGACAACTACAAGAGTAATAACTCAGTCTGAAACACCATCCCCATCAACAACAACTAGTACAACTACACCAACAACAACAAGCATTCCAACAACAGAGACATCTACAAGAGTTGTAACGTATTCTGAAACAACACCTTCTCCATCAACCACAACAAGTACAGCTACACCAACAATAACAAGTATTCCACAAACTGAGACAACTACAAGAATTATAACTCATTCTGAAACACCATCACCATCAACAACAACTAGTACAACTACACCAACAACAACAAGTATTCCACAAACTGAGACAACTACAAGAATCATAACTCATTCTGAAACACCATCCCCATCAACAACAACTAGTACAACTACACCAACAACAACAAGCATTCCAACAACAGAGACATCTACAAGAGTTGTAACGTATTCTGAAACAACACCATCCCCATCAACAACAACTAGTACAGCTACACCAACAACAACAAGTATTCCAACAACAGAGACAACTACAAGAATAATAACTCATTCTGAAACAACACCATCCCAATCAACACAAACTAGCCCAACAACACCAACAGAACCTATAACAACAGCTGGAGGCAAAACAACAGGGGCTACTGGAACTGTACAAACAACAACAATTAGTCCACAAACTGAGACAACTACAAGAATCATAACTCATTCTGAAACACCATCCCCATCAACAACAACTAGTACAGCTACACCAACAACAACAAGTATTCCAACAACAGAGACAACTACAAGAATGATAACTCATTCTGAAACAACACCATCCCAATCAACACAAACTAGCCCAACAACACCAACAGAACCTATAACAACAGCTGGAGGCAAAACAACAGGGGCTACTGGAACTGTACAAACAACAACAATTAGTCCACAAACTGAGACAACTACAAGAATCATAACTCATTCTGAAACACCATCCCCATCAACAACAACTAGTACAACTACACCAACAACAACAAGGATTCCAACAACAGAGACATCTACAAGAGTTGTAACGTATTCTGAAACAACACCTTCCCAATCAACAACAACAAGTACAGCTACACCAACAATAACAAGTATTCCACAAACTGAGACAACTACAAGAATTATAACTCATTCTGAAACACCATCACCATCAACAACAACTAGTACAACTACACCAACAACAACAAGTATTCCACAAACTGAGACAACTACAAGAATCATAACTCATTCTGAAACACCATCCCAATCAACAACAACTAGTACAGCTACACCAACAACAACAAGTATTCCAACAACAGAGACAACTACAAGAATAATAACTCATTCTGAAACAACACCATCCCAATCAACACAAACTAGCCCAACAACACCAACAGAACCTATAACAACAGCTGGAGGCAAAACAACAGGGGCTACTGGAACTGTACAAACAACAACAATTAGTCCACAAACTGAGACAACTACAAGAGTCATAACTCAGTCTGAAACACCATCCGCATCAACAACAACTGGTACAGCTATACCAACAACAACAAGTATTCCAACAACAGAGACTTCTACAAGAGTTGTTACATATTCTGAAACAACACCATCCCCATCAACACAAACTAGTCCAACTACACCAATAGAACCTACACCAACAGAACCTACACCAACAGGTGGAACACCATCAACAGGAATAGAAACAACTGTCGAGTTTACTAAAACTACCAGAAGAGGTAAAAGTTATTGACTTATCAGTAAAATAAAACATTTCCCCAATTAATCATTTTTATGCAATATCACACGCACGACTTTCAACAATGTGCAAAACCCATAACGTTTGCTCAGTTATAAAAGGCCCAGACATGACATAATGTGAACATTTCAAAATGCTAACGACAAGATTTTATTATAAAACAATAAACGCAAATCACTTATGACAGACAGTAACGACTTACAACCTCTGAAATACAGGCTCTCGATTTGTGACAGGCATATACCGAATGTAACGGGATTGAACATGTCTGTAAGGACCCAATCCTATCAAAACCTTGGACAGTGGTGTACAAACACAACATAAGATCAAACTGCAGAAATCATTTTGAAATGTATTTACTAATAAGAGCATCATAAAGCACTTACACAATTAATAGAAAGACAAAGTACACAAAGTACAGATCTGAGAGTTACTGAAAGCTTAAAATGGCCAACAGATCCAATTTTCTAGAATACTTTTAAGACACACATACTTTATTACAAAAAATAAAAAAAAATGGCATCGGATATTTCGAGAAAATATGGGGGAGGACAATAAAGTCTTAATGAGAAATGAGAAAAGACATGCAACTCCATAGCGAAAAAAGACGTAAAGGCAACCGAGACAAGGAAAAGAAAAAGTATGCAACAAAAAACAAGTAAAAAATCCATAAGATTCTTCTGAAGGGTAGGTAGTTTCTGCTCCAAAACTGATCTCATTAATAATTGTTGATGATTTTACACTAATTATGTATACAGATTATATTTGTCATGTCTAAAACATCTTTCATTTTCTTGAGGTTACGAAATTCATAATTGATAATCAGTTTAACAATAACGTATTGTTCATTTATAACGATAATGTCTGATTTTAGAAAGTACAAGCTTCGGCACAACAGGATTAATATCAACAGAGGGAACAACTGAACGAGTAACAACTGCTGGTGGTACCACGGCAGCGACGACTAGGCGTCAAACAACACACATGAAAACAACAAATGTTAAAACATTACCTGGTAAAATCTCCTCTATATTCACATGTTTTGAAAAAGTAGTAAAGGTTTCACATCATTCATCCAAATTTTACTCAAATTGTACTATACTTTTGGTCCCTTTGGATCAAATACTTCATACATATTTCGGTGACTATACGTTTGTGGCTTTTGACTATTTGTATGATAAAGATTTATTCTAAAAAGTGCTTCGGACGCATACAACTTGCCATTTATTTTTAATTTGCTCCTATGAAATAAAGGTATTTCTATATTTTACAAACCATTTTTGTAGTTCTGCAGATATAATGTTTTATTTAGAATGTGACCAAGTTCATCTATGAGAGACTATTGCAACCTCACATTACTATGCTAAAACATGTATTTAAAAGGTCATTTGATTATGATTTTAAATTTTTGGTGACGTTGTACCCTTATAGGCTTGATTATCATATATATTCACGATATGTTCACCCTTAAGAGATGCGTTCACATGATGAAGCTAGTTTGTCTAAAATGTTAAAATCTAATCGAACTTTTTAATGTATTTATTAGAGTTTTTAAGTTATATTCTTAGACATATATATGTTATATATATATTATTACTTTAATTATCAGCACCTCAATGTTTAAATAATTTACGGAAGAAATTTTTTGTTTTTTCCCTCGTTTGGATTCGAAATAATGGCATTGGGATATCGAGAAAACTCTGCCTGCATTGTGTCTAGCGCTGTAGACCACTAGGCCACCCAGAATGAACTAATAATTCAAGTTTCAGTGGCCTAGTGTTACCTTTCATCGTCAGTAGAATATGCATATATATTACACACACACACACACACACAAAAAAAGACGAGCATATAATTTCTTCATACAAGACCACAATCTTAAGTTATTTATATAATTCTGTTGTAGACACAGATAAAACAAACATTCTCTGTTCATTGACAATAATGACCCAGTAGTTCACAAGGGAAACCTTCATTCCAATATAAGATGTGTACATTTTCAATTTCTAATTTGAAATATGATATTAAAAATAGCACTAAACTAGGAAACACTATTGACAAATCAAAAGATAATACATTTGTGATGTTCCTGTAGCGTAGAAGAACCGTTTCATAGCATTTGAATCTGAACATAAAGAACTGTAAGCACACACTACAGTTAAAATATCATAAATTGAAATCCGTTAAACCCTTTTAACAAATTTAGGAATGTAAACTTTGTGAAAGGCTTTTTCATTTGAAGTTAAAGATTAAGTCTGACATCGTTGATTTTACTTCTATGCATGTTTATTTATAAAAATTCATAAAGCTTTATAAAGACAATTTTATATATTTTATATTTCTTTACAGAAACAACAACAAAACCAATGCAAACAACTCACACAATACCAAGATCAACCACGACGCCTTCCTCAGCAACAAGTGGTATGCATATTATTTTTCACCTTCAATTTATCTAGCTTTTACCTGATAAGATGCTAAACAATTCAAGTATTGTACTTCCGTAAGACCTACTATTATTACTATTTTTAACCATTATTTCATATATAAGATATATTCTAATAACTAGTTCATAGATACGGCGTATTCTTACCACTTTACCATAGGTAAGCCGAATTTTACCCACTATACCATAACTAATCCGTATTCTCACCAGTATAAACTATACCACGCATCTTTTAATCACAATACCGTAGATAAGGCATATTTTAACCACTATTCAAAAGATAAGGATCTTGTTTTTTTCACCATAGATAAGCTGATATATAACCAATGTACCATAGATGAGGCATATCCTAATCGCTTAACAATATTTTCGTCATCTCCAATTTGAGGGACATTAAAAGGCTTAAGTTTATTCTAGTTTATCAGATAAGCTACAAATCGATAATAATTATAACTTTGGCTCAATACTAAAGATGAGGAACACAAATGATAATACACATTTGTGATCAAATATATTAGTAGTGGATCAGTCAGTTTTAATGGTTTTTAAAACATAAAAAGTTCTTATTTGGATAAGTTTTTTTTTTATAAAAGCAAAAACAGTTAAATGCTATGTTCAAATATTATAATCACCTGTTTCTTCACATGCACTGCAAAAAATACCCTTTACAGTAATTTGAAAATACAACACGCTTCTTGAAATACATAAGACATAGGCAAACATAAATCGGTTTAGTTTTGTAAATGGCCCTAGACACGGGTAAACCAATAAATTAGCATTTATCAACCGTAAGAAATTTGGTATTAAATCGCAAGGAAATATGTTTACACAAACAAAATATACGAGAAGGATCTCTATAAGATAAATACATGCAGATGATGCAGTGCTCCTTAATGATCATAGCAAAAGTTCGGATTGACATTAAATGAGATATTTATTATACTCTTTAAAAATATCAAGTGTCGCGCAGAATGTAATTCTCATACCTAAACGCATCATATTTGTTCTTATTTTAAACACAATAAATCTGGAAAAAGATAAACTCAGTTTGAAGCCATCTTTACTTTAACATAACCTTTCAAGACCATTTTGCGATAATGCTTAAACAATGTTTTACAAAAAGTTTCTGATATATTCTCACACTTTTTTTTTAACTTTTTCAGAATCAACTATTGCTATTACTACAACAGGCCCTACCACACCATCGACACAAACAACTGGGACCAGTGCCGTAACAACTCCCAGTGTTAGTTCTATATCGACACAACCTAGTACTACCACTATCACTACAACACCATCGTTAACTACAGAAATAACTGTCATAGCAACTGAAACTACACCAAGAGTTTCTTCAACAACAACCGTTTTGACAACAACAGGTAATTTCTTTGTCATTTATACGTTTTCTATTTTATTTCGGTGTTAACGAGTACTGTCGGGTGGTATGCTATGTTTTACTGTCGATGTTTGTGTTAATACACATTACTGCTAATTTAGAAATTATTGCAAGCTTTTTATTATTGCGAATAATGCATCTGGGTGAGTATCAAAATAAAAAGAACTTGCATTCTGATATCTGATACTTTAATCAGCACGCAATTATTCCATAAATCGCAAATTATTCCCTTAATTTTTTCCATTCATCAAAATTTACAAAATATATATATGAACGCAAACATTTCAGAATTTAAATTATTCCTTTTCTGTATTAATTTATAAAACAAATCTAAATCTGAATCATTCAGACCAATTTTAACTTCAGATTATTCTCTATTGTAATAAATTGAGTTTTTGAGGTCATTAATTCTGTTTAAACTGAGCAGCGAAACAATGGATGTTGACGAAAATCCAATATGGCTTGTTCAATGTCGATGAAGACTTTGCTTTTGCGTAAAATGTAAAATTACTGAGTGTGGAAAACAGGAATCAAATATTCTTTTAATTGTTCATTTAATCATTTAAAGTAGATCTACATTTAACTCAATGAAAACAAATTAACCGTCAAACTTTAACACTTCAAACAAGTAATATATATATCTCCAGTATCTGCTAATGATTTTAATCATGTATCTTTACTCATCTAAATGTTGTCTTTTGATTATACATGAGGATATTTCTTTGTTTATTATAGAGTGCGTTAAAGTCATGTTGGATGGAGCACAACCATCTGATGTCACAGTAGATAGTTCTTCTAATGCTCCAGGGGATCTACCATCAGATTCACAGAAACCAAAAGGATGGAGTCCAGCTGATACAGACGAAAACCCTAAATTAATCTTTAAGATAAACGACGAAGATGATACATCACAATTGTACTCCATAACTTTTGATGAAACCAATGTTGAATCTGTAATTGTGACAATTAAACAGGATACAACTGTAATAGATAAAATACCTGTAAGTAATACGATCTTTTATTTCGACCATCTTTAGAACGAAATATTGAATAATAAAGTTTCAGTTAAGAAGTACATAAATTAACCAGCGCATCATAATAATTCTCAAACAAAAACCTTAAGCAACGAGATGACGCATAAATGATCATAGGAAATTTCTTTCTCTTTCAGGTTGACAACTTAGACAGTCCTATCAATCTAGGTGGAAAACCTGGGAACATCATCGAATTGATTATTAAACCAGACACTACTGATGAGTCACCATCAATTAGTAATGTAGTTATTAAGGCATGTTTCGAAGAGATTGGTAAGTTATCATTGATTCTATATCTTATTTATATATCAATGGACATTTTTCTTATAAAAGAGTGTTTCGTTTCATAATCTTCGTTTTTTCAGAGTAGAATAAGTGGAAATATCACTCTTTCCGTTTTGTATAAATTCATATTGTCAGTAATTCAGTTTTCAGTAGTATAGGCTTTTTACCTTGATGGCTGTATTAATACATCTTTGAATTGATAAAATTGTTTGTTGGTTTGGTAACACTGCTTGTTTGGAATTCTTAGTTTTTTTATGGATTCAAATTGATGACTATTTTTTTCAGTTCTTATGAAACACGTTTTGTCATTGTATTTCTTTTATATGTTCTGATATTTTGTTAATCATTTTTCACAGAAACAACTACTGCTATTACTACAAAAGTCCCTACCACATCATCGACACAAACAACTGGAACCAGTGCCGTA
Organism: Mytilus edulis; assembly: GCF_963676685.1. Taxonomy (NCBI): domain Eukaryota; kingdom Metazoa; phylum Mollusca; class Bivalvia; order Mytilida; family Mytilidae; genus Mytilus; species Mytilus edulis. Next base: position 78,882,082 of record NC_092345.1, on the reverse strand, counting down.
ACAACTCCCAGTGTTAGTTCTATATCGACACAACCTAGTACTACCACTATCACTACAACACCATCGTTAACTACAGAAACAACTGTCAAAGCAACTGAAACTACACCAAGAGTTTCTTCAACAACAACCGTTTTGACAACAACAGGTAATTTCTTTGTCATTCATACTTTTTTTTTTTATTTCGGTGTTAACAAGTACTGTCGGGTGGTATTCTATGTTGTACTGTTGATGTTTGTGTTTATACATAATACTGCTAATCTAGAAATTATTGCAAGCTTTTTATTATTGCGAATAATGTATCTGGGTGAGTATCAAAATAAAAAGAACTGGCATTCTGATATCTGATACATTAATCAGCACGCAATTATTCCGGAAGTCGCAAATTGTTCTCTTAATTTTTTCCATTCATCAAAATTTACAAAAAATATATATGAACGCAAACATTTCAGAATTTAAATTATTCCTTTTCTGTATTAATTTATAAAACAAATCAATAATCTGAATCATTCAGACCAATTTTGACTTCAGATTATTCTCTATTGTAATAAATTGAGTTTTTGAGGTCATTAATTCTGTTTAAACTGAGCAGCGAAACAATGGATGTTGACGAAAATCCAATATGGCTTGTTCAATGTCGATGAAGACTTTGCTTTTGCGTAAAATGTAAAATTACTGAGTGTGGAAAACAGGAATCAAATATTCTTTTAATTGTTCATTTAATCATTTAAAGTAGATCTACATTTAACTCAATGAAAACAAATTAACCGTCAAACTTTAACACTTCAAACAAGTAATATATATATCTCCAGTATCTGCTAATGATTTTAATCATGTATCTTTACTCATCTAAATGTTGTCTTTTGATTATACATGAGGATATTTCTTTGTTTATTATAGAGTGCGTTAAAGTCATGTTGGATGGAGCACAACCATCTGATGTCACAGTAGATAGTTCTTCTAATGCTCCAGGGGATCTACCATCAGATTCACAGAAACCAAAAGGATGGAGTCCAGCTGATACAGACGAAAACCCTAAATTAATCTTTAAGATAAACGACGAAGATGATACATCACAATTGTACTCCATAACTTTTGATGAAACCAATGTTGAATCTGTAATTGTGACAATTAAACAGGATACAACTGTAATAGATAAAATACCTGTAAGTAATACGATCTTTTATTTCGACCATCTTTAGAACGAAATATTGAATAATAAAGTTTCAGTTAAGAAGTACATAAATTAACCAGCGCATCATAATAATTCTCAAACAAAAACCTTAAGCAACGAGATGACGCATAAATGATCATAGGAAATTTCTTTCTCTTTCAGGTTGACAACTTAGACAGTCCTATCAATCTAGGTGGAAAACCTGGGAACATCATCGAATTGATTATTAAACCAGACACTACTGATGAGTCACCATCAATTAGTAATGTAGTTATTAAGGCATGTTTCGAAGAGATTGGTAAGTTATCATTGATTCTATATCTTATTTATATATCAATGAACATTTTTCTTATAAAAGAGTGTTTCGTTTCATAATCTTCGTTTTTTCAGAGTAGAATAAGTGGAAATATCACTCTTTCCGTTTTGTATAAATTCATATTGTCAGTAATTCAGTTTTCAGTAGTATAGGCTTTTTACCTTGATGGCTGTATTAATACATCTTTGAATTGATAAAATTGTTTGTTGGTTTGGTAACACTGCTTGTTTGGAATTCTTAGTTTTTTTATGGATTCAAATTGATGACTATTTTTTTCAGTTCTTATGAAACACGTTTTGTCATTGTATTTCTTTTATATGTTCTGATATTTTGTTAATCATTTTTCACAGAAACAACTACTGCTATTACTACAAAAGTCCCTACCACATCATCGACACAAACAACTGGAACCAGTGCCGTAACAACTCCCAGTGTTAGTTCTATATCGACACAACCTAGTACTACCACTATCACTACAACACCATCGTTAACTACAGAAACAACTGTCATAGCAACTGAAACTACACCAAGAGTTTCTTCAACAACAACCGTTTTGACAACAACAGGTAATTTCTTTGTCATTCATACTTTTTTTTTATTTCGGTGTTAACAAGTACTGTCGGGTGGTATTCTATGTTGTACTGTTGATGTTTGTGTTTATACATAATACTGCTAATCTAGAAATTATTGCAAGCTTTTTATTATTGCGAATAATGCATCTGGGTGAGTATCAAAATAAAAAGAACCGGCATTCTGATATCTGATACATTAATCAACACGCAATTATTCCGGAAGTCGCAAATTGTTCTCTTAATTTTTTCCATTCATCAAAATTTACAAAAAATATATATGAACGCAAACATTTCAGAATTTAAATTATTCCTTTTCTGTATTAATTTATAAAACAAATCAATAATCTGAATCATTCAGACCAATTTTGACTTCAGATTATTCTCTATTGTAATAAATTGAGTTTTTGAGGTCATTAATTCTGTTTAAACTGAGCAGCGAAACAATGGATGTTGACGAAAATCCAATATGGCTTGTTCAATGTCGATGAAGACTTTGCTTTTGCGTAAAATGTAAAATCACTGAGTGTGGAAAACAGGAATCAAATATTCTTTTAATTGTTCATTTAATCATTTAAAGTAGATCTACATTTAACTCAATGAAAACAAATTAACCGTCAAACTTTAACACTTCAAACAAGTAATATATATATCTCCAGTATCTGCTAATGATTTTAATCATGTATCTTTACTTATTTAAATGTTGTCTTTTGATTATACACGAGGATATTTCTTTGTTTATTACAGAGTGCGTTAAAGTCATGTTGGATGGATCACAACCATCTGATGTCACAGTAGATAGTTCTTCTAATGCTCCAGGGGATCTACCATCAGATTCACAGAAACCAAAAGGATGGAGTCCAGCTGATACAGACGAAAACCCTAAACTAATCTTTAAGATAAACGACGAAGATGATACATCACAATTGTACTCCATAACTTTTGATGAAACCAATGTTGAATCTGTAATTGTGACAATTAAACAGGATACAACTGTAATAGATAAAATACCTGTAAGTAATACGATCTTTTATTTCGACCATCTTTAGAACGAAATATTGAATAATAAAGTTTCAGTTAAGAAGTACATTGATTAACCAGCGCATCATAATAATTCTCAAACAAAAACCTTAAGCAACGAGATGACGCATAGATGATCATAGGAAATTTCTTTCTCTTTCAGGTTGACAACTTAGACAGTCCTATCAATCTAGGTGGAAAACCTGGGAACATCATCGAATTGATTATTAAACCAGACACTACTGATGAGTCACCAACAATTAGTAATGTAGTTATTAAGGCATGTTTCGAAGAGATTGGTAAGTTATCATTGATTCTATATTTTATTTATATATCAATGAACATTTTTCTTATAAAAGAGTGTTTCGTTTCATAATCTTCGTTTTTTCAGAGTAGAATAAGTGGAAATATCACTCTTTCCGTTTTGTATAAATTCATATTGTCAGTAATTCAGTTTTCAGTAGTATAGGCTTTTTACCTTGATGGCTGTATTAATACATCTTTGAATTGATAAAATTGTTTGTTGGTTTGGTAACACTGCTTGTTTGGAATTCTTAGTTTTTTTATGGATTCAAATTGATGACTATTTTTTTCAGTTCTTATGAAACACGTTTTGTCATTGTATTTCTTTTATATGTTCTGATATTTTGTTAATCATTTTTCACAGAAACAACTACTGCTATTACTACAAAAGTCCCTACCACATTATCGACACAAACAACTGGAACCAGTGCCGTAACAACTCCCAGTGTTAGTTCTATATCGACACAACCTAGTACTACCACTATCACTACAACACCATCGTTAACTACAGAAACAACTGTCATAGCAACTGAAACTACACCAAGAGTTTCTTCAACAACAACCGTTTTGACAACAACAGGTAATTTCTTTGTCATTTATACTTTTTTTTTTATTTCGGTGTTAACAAGTACTGTCGGGTGGTATTCTATGTTGTACTGTTGATGTTGATGTTTGTGTTTATTCATAATACTGCTAATCTAGAAATTATTGCAAGCTTTTTATTATTGCGAATAATGCATCTGGGTGAGTATCAAAATAAAAAGAACTGGCATTCTGATATCTGATACATTAATCAGCACGCAATTATTTCGGAAGTCGCAAATTGTTCTCTTAATTTTTTCCATTCATCAAAATTTACAAAAAATATATATGAACGCAAACATTTCAGAATTTAAATTATTCCTTTTCTGTATTAATTTATAAAACAAATCAATAATCTGAATCATTCAGACCAATTTTGACTTCAGATTATTCTCTATTGTAATAAATTGAGTTTTTGAGGTCATTAATTCTGTTTAAACTGAGCAGCGAAACAATGGATGTTGACGAAAATCCAATATGGCTTGTTCAATGTCGATGAAGACTTTGCTTTTGCGTAAAATGTAAAATCACTGAGTGTGGAAAACAGGAATCAAATATTCTTTTAATTGTTCATTTAATCATTTAAAGTAGATCAACATTTAACTCAATGAAAACAAATTAACCGTCAAACTTTAACACTTCAAACAAGTAATATATATATCTCCAGTATCTGCTAATGATTTTAATCATGTATCTTTACTTATTTAAATGTTGTCTTTTGATTATACACGAGGATATTTCTTTGTTTATTATAGAGTGCGTTAAAGTCATGTTGGATGGATCACAACCATCTGATGTCACAGTAGATAGTTCTTCTAATGCTCCAGGGGATCTACCATCAGATTCACAGAAACCAAAAGGATGGAGTCCAGCTGATACAGACGAAAACCCTAAACTAATCTTTAAGATAAACGACGAAGATGATACATCACAATTGTACTCCATAACTTTTGATGAAACCAATGTTGAATCTGTAATTGTGACAATTAAACAGGATACAACTGTAATAGATAAAATACCTGTAAGTAATACGATCTTTTATTTCGACCATCTTTAGAACGAAATATTGAATAATAAAGTTTCAGTTAAGAAGTACATTGATTAACCAGCGCATCATAATAATTCTCAAACAAAAACCTTAAGCAACGAGATGACGCATAGATGATCATAGGAAATTTCTTTCTCTTTCAGGTTGACAACTTAGACAGTCCTATCAATCTAGGTGGAAAACCTGGGAACATCATCGAATTGATTATTAAACCAGACACTACTGATGAGTCACCAACAATTAGTAATGTAGTTATTAAGGCATGTTTCGAAGAGATTGGTAAGTTATCATTGATTCTATATTTTATTTATATATCAAAGAACATTTTTCTTATAAAAGAGTGTTTCGTTTCATAATCTTCGTTTTTTCAGAGTAGAATAAGTGGAAATATCACTCTTTCCGTTTTGTATAAATTCATATTGTCAGTAATTCAGTTTTCAGTAGTATAGGCTTTTTACCTTTATGGCTGTATTAATACATCTTTGAATTGATAAAATTGTTTGTTGGTTTGGTAACACTGCTTGTTTGGAATTCTTAGTTTTTTATGGATTCAAATTGATGACTAATTTTTTCAGTTCTTATGAAACACGTTTTGTCATTGTATTTCTTTTATATGTTCTGATATTTTTTGAATCATTTTTCACAGAAACAACTACTGCTATTACTACAAAAGTCCCTACCACATCATCGACACAAACAACTGGAACCAGTGCCGTAACAACTCCCAGTGTTAGTTCTATATCGACACAACCTAGTACTACCACTATCACTACAACACCATCGTTAACTACAGAAACAACTGTCATAGCAACTGAAACTACACCAAGAGTTTCTTCAACAACAACCGTTTTGACAACAACAGGTAATTTCTTTGTCATTTATACTTTTTTTTTTATTTCGGTGTTAACAAGTACTGTCGGGTGGTATTCTATGTTGTACTGTTGATGTTGATGTTTGTGTTTATACATAATACTGCTAATCTAGAAATTATTGCAAGCTTTTTATTATTGCGAATAATGCATCTGGGTGAGTATCAAAATAAAAAGAACTGGCATTCTGATATCTGATACATTAATCAGCACGCAATTATTCCGGAAGTCGCAAATTGTTCTCTTAATTTTTTCCATTCATCAAAATTTACAAAAAATATATATGAACGCAAACATTTCAGAATTTAAATTATTCCTTTTCTGTATTAATTTATAAAACAAATCAATAATCTGAATCATTCAGACCAATTTTGACTTCAGATTATTCTCTATTGTAATAAATTGAGTTTTTGAGGTCATTAATTCTGTTTAAACTGAGCAGCGAAACAATGGATGTTGACGAAAATCCAATATGGCTTGTTCAATGTCGATGAAGACTTTGCTTTTGCGTAAAATGTAAAATCACTGAGTGTGGAAAACAGGAATCAAATATTCTTTTAATTGTTCATTTAATCATTTAAAGTAGATCTACATTTAACTCAATGAAAACAAATTAACCGTCAAATTTTAACACTTCAAACAAGTAATATATATATCTCCAGTATCTGCTAATGATTTTAATCATGTATCTTTACTTATTTAAATGTTGTCTTTTGATTATACACGAGGATATTTCTTTGTTTATTACAGAGTGCGTTAAAGTCATGTTGGATGGATCACAACCATCTGATGTCACAGTAGATAGTTCTTCTAATGCTCCAGGGGATCTACCATCAGATTCACAGAAACCAAAAGGATGGAGTCCAGCTGATACAGACGAAAACCCTAAACTAATCTTTAAGATAAACGACGAAGATGATACATCACAATTGTACTCCATAACTTTTGATGAAACCAATGTTGAATCTGTAATTGTGACAATTAAACAGGATACAACTGTAATAGATAAAATACCTGTAAGTAATACGATCTTTTATTTCGACCATCTTTAGAACGAAATATTGAATAATAAAGTTTCAGTTAAGAAGTACATTGATTAACCAGCGCATCATAATAATTCTCAAACAAAAACCTTAAGCAACGAGATGACGCATAGATGATCATAGGAAATTTCTTTCTCTTTCAGGTTGACAACTTAGACAGTCCTATCAATCTAGGTGGAAAACCTGGGAACATCATCGAATTGATTATTAAACCAGACACTACTGATGAGTCACCAACAATTAGTAATGTAGTTATTAAGGCATGTTTCGAAGAGATTGGTAAGTTATCATTGATTCTATATTTTATTTATATATCAATGAACATTTTTCTTATAAAAGAGTGTTTCGTTTCATAATCTTCGTTTTTTCAGAGTAGAATAAGTGGAAATATCACTCTTTCCGTTTTGTATAAATTCATATTGTCAGTAATTCAGTTTTCAGTAGTATAGGCTTTTTACCTTGATGGCTGTATTAATACATCTTTGAATTGATAAAATTGTTTGTTGGTTTGGTAACACTGCTTGTTTGGAATTCTTAGTTTTTTTATGGATTCAAATTGATGACTAATTTTTTCAGTTCTTATGAAAGACGTTTTGTCATTGTATTTCTTTTATATGTTCTGATATTTTTTGAATCATTTTTCACAGAAACAACTACTGCTATTACTACAAAAGTCCCTACCACATCATCGACACAAACAACTGGAACCAGTGCCGTAACAACTCCCAGTGTTAGTTCTATATCGACACAACCTAGTACTACCACTATCACTACAACACCATCGTTAACTACAGAAACAACTGTCATAGCAACTGAAACTACACCAAGAGTTTCTTCAACAACAACCGTTTTGACAACAACAGGTAATTTCTTTGTCATTTATACTTTTTTTTTATTTTGGTGTTAACAAGTACTGTCGGGTGGTATTCTATGTAGTACTGTTGATGTTTGTGTTTATACATAATACTGCTAATCTAGAAATTATTGCAAGCTTTTTATTATTGCGAATAATGCATCTGGGTGAGTATCAAAATAAAAAGAACTGGCATTCTGATATCTGATACATTAATCAGCACGCAATTATTCCGGAAGTCGCAAATTGTTCTCTTAATTTTTTCCATTCATCAAAATTTACAAAAAATATATATGAACGCAAACATTTCAGAATTTAAATTATTCCTTTTCTGTATTAATTTATAAAACAAATCAATAATCTGAATCATTCAGACCAATTTTGACTTCAGATTATTCTCTATTGTTATAAATTGAGTTTTTGAGGTCATTAATTCTGTTTAAACTGAGCAGCGAAACAATGGATGTTGACGAAAATCCAATATGGCTTGTTCAATGTCGATGAAGACTTTGCTTTTGCGTAAAATGTAAAATCACTGAGTGTGGAAAACAGGAATCAAATATTCTTTTAATTGTTCATTTAATCATTTAAAGTAGATCTACATTTAACTCAATGAAAACAAATTAACCGTCAAACTTTAACACTTCAAACAAGTAATATATATATCTCCAGTATCTGCTAATGATTTTAATCATGTATCTTTACTTATTTAAATGTTGTCTTTTGATTATACACGAGGATATTTCTTTGTTTATTATAGAGTGCGTTAAAGTCATGTTGGATGGATCACAACCATCTGATGTCACAGTAGATAGTTCTTCTAATGCTCCAGGGGATCTACCATCAGATTCACAGAAACCAAAAGGATGGAGTCCAGCTGATACAGACGAAAACCCTAAACTAATCTTTAAGATAAACGACGAAGATGATACATCACAATTGTACTCCATAACTTTTGATGAAACCAATGTTGAATCTGTAATTGTGAAAATTAAACAGGATACAACTGTAATAGATAAAATACCTGTAAGTAATACGATCTTTTATTTCGACCATCTTTAGAACGAAATATTGAATAATAAAGTTTCAGTTAAGAAGTACATTGATTAACCAGCGCATCATAATAATTCTCAAACAAAAACCTTAAGCAACGAGATGACGCATAGATGATCATAGGAAATTTCTTTCTCTTTCAGGTTGACAACTTAGACAGTCCTATCAATCTAGGTGGAAAACCTGGGAACATCATCGAATTGATTATTAAACCAGACACTACTGATGAGTCACCAACAATTAGTAATGTAGTTATTAAGGCATGTTTCGAAGAGATTGGTAAGTTATCATTGATTCTATATTTTATTTATATATCAATGAACATTTTTCTTATAAAAGAGTGTTTCGTTTCATAATCTTCGTTTTTTCAGAGTAGAGTAAGTGGAAATATCACTCTTTCCGTTTTGTATAAATTCATATTGTCAGTAATTCAGTTTTCAGTAGTATAGGCTTTTTACCTTGATGGCTGTATTAATACATCTTTGAATTGATAAAATTGTTTTTTGGTTTGGTAACACTGCTTGTTTGGAATTCTTAGTTTTTTTATGGATTCAAATTGATGACTAATTTTTTCAGTTCTTATGAAAGACGTTTTGTCATTGTATTTCTTTTATATGTTCTGATATTTTTTGAATCATTTTTCACAGAAACAACTACTGCTATTACTACAAAAGTCCCTACCACATCATCGACACAAACAACTGGAACCAGTGCCGTAACAACTCCCAGTGTTAGTTCTATATCGACACAACCTAGTACTACCACTATCACTACAACACCATCGTTAACTACAGAAACAACTGTCATAGCAACTGAAACTACACCAAGAGTTTCTTCAACAACAACCGTTTTGACAACAACAGGTAATTTCTTTGTCATTTATACTTTTTTTTTATTTCGGTGTTAACAAGTACTGTCGGGTGGTATTCTATGTAGTACTGTTGATGTTTGTGTTTATACATAATACTGCTAATCTAGAAATTATTGCAAGCTTTTTATTATTGCGAATAATGCATCTGGGTGAGTATCAAAATAAAAAGAACTGGCATTCTGATATCTGATACATTAATCAGCACGCAATTATTCCGGAAGTCGCAAATTGTTCTCTTAATTTTTTCCATTCATCAAAATTTACAAAAAATATATATAAACGCAAACATTTCAGAATTTAAATTATTCCTTTTCTGTATTAATTTATAAAACAAATCAATAATCTGAATCATTCAGACCAATTTTGACTTCAGATTATTCTCTATTTTTTTTAGGTCATTTATTCTGTTTAAAATGAGCAGCCAAACTATGGATGTTGACAAAAATCCAATATGGCTTGTTCAATGTCGATGAAGACTTGCTTTTGCGTAAAATGTAAAATTACTGAGTGTGGAAAACAGGAATCAAATATTCTTTTAATTGTTCATTTAATCATTTAAAGTAGATCTACATTTAACTCAATGAAAACAAATTAACTGTCAAACTTTAACACTTCAAACAAGTAATATATATATCTCCAGTATCTGCTAATGATTTTAATCATGTATCTTTACTCATTTAAATGTTGTCTTTTGATTATACATGAGGATATTTCTTTGTTTATTATAGAGTGCGTTAAAGTCATGTTGGATGGATCACAACCATCTGATGTCACAGTAGATAGTTCTTCTAATGCTCCAGGGGATCTACCATCAGATTCACAGAAACCAAAAGGATGGAGTCCAGCTGATACAGACGGAAGCCCTAAACTTATCTATAAGTTAAACGATGCAGATGATACATCAGAATTGTTCTCCATAACTTTTGATGAAACCAATGTTGAATCTGTAATTGTGAAAATTAAACAGGATACAACTGTAATAGATAAAATACCTGTAAGTATTACGATCTTTGTTTTTTACCATCTTTAGAACGAAATATTGAATAATAAAGTTTTTGTCAAGAAGTACATTGATAAACCAGTGCATCATAAGAATTCCCAAACAGAACCCTTAGGCAACTAGTTGACGCACAGATGATTCTAGGAAATTCCTTTTTCTTTCAGGTTGATAACTTTGACAGTCCTATCAGTCTAGGTGGAAAACCTGGGAACATCATCGAATTGATTATTAAACCAGACACTACTGATGAGTCACCAACAATCAGTAATGTAGTTATTAAAGCATGTTTTGAAGAGATTGGTAAGTAATCATAGATTCTCTATATTATTTATATATTACTGAAAATTTTTCTTTTAAAATCGTGTTTCATTTCATTATCTTCTTTTTCCGAGTAGAATAAGTAGAAATATTACTCTTTCCTTTTGTATAAATTCATATTGTCAATAATTCAGTTTTCAGTGTTACATGCTGTTTACTTTGATAGCTGTATTTAGACATGTTTGGATTGATCCAATTATGTGTTGTTTTGGTAATATTACTGATTATTTGGAATCGTCTGTTTTTTTATTGATTCAAATTGATGACAATTTTTTAAAATTCTTATGAAACACGTTATGTCATTGTATTTCTTATAGATGTTCTGATATTTGTTTAATCATTTTTCACAGGAACAACTACTGCTATTACTACAACAGCCCCTACCACACCATCAACACAAACAACTGGAACCAGTGCCATAACAACTCCAAGTGTTAGTATTACTACAACACCATCGTCAGCTACAGAAACAACTGTCATAACAACTGAAACTACACCAATTGTTTCTTCAACAACAACTATTTTGACAACAACAGGTAATCGCTATCATTTATACTTTCTTATTATTTTGGTGTAAACGCGTTATGATTGATGTTGTTATTTTATACTATCGAATATTTGTGTTTATACTGATTATTCTTTTGATGTATTATTTTATATATCAGTTTGCTTATCTTCTATAGATTACTTCAACCATTTTGTAAACATTTGATTGTTTTCCATTGTACTAAATTGAGTTTGTGAATTCAACTTAAGTTAAAACTGACTGAAACTATGATACTCGACAAAGAGTCACGAGATGATCTACGTGGTCAATGTTGATCAACGTTTTCTGTTAGTTTAGAATGAATGTGAAACTACTCAAATGGTTGAAAACATGAATAATTTATCCTTTTTATCTATTGTTGATTTAGTAATCTACATTTTGATTAAACTTTGTTAAGACACACACAAACCAAATGTACCACATAAGAAATTCAAGCAATAAGAAATCATCTGTAGTATATGCAGATGATCGTAAGTTCATTAAATCGTGTTGATGAGGTCCTCTATTGTTTTTAAGTCAGAATATCTTTGTTGATTACAGAGTGCGTTAAAGTCATGTTGGATGGATCTCAACCAACTGATGTAACGGTAGATAGTTCTTCTAATGCACCAGGAGATGTGGCATCAGATTCACAGAAACCAAAAGGATGGACTCCAGATGATACAGACGAAAACCCTAACCTAACCTTTAAGTTAAACGATGAAGATGATACATCAGAATTGTACTCCATAACTTTGGATGAAACCAATGTTGAATCTGTAACAGTTATTATCAAACAGGATACAAATGTTATAGATAGAATACCTGTAAGTATACCATTAAAAAAAGTAAACATTATTTGTCGTGATATTAAGCGGTTAACCAAATTAAACTGATATGTTACTTAAAGGTATAATTCCTCTTTTTAATTTTTTTTTTTTTTAGCTCTAATGAATTATCTTCAGGACATCTATATCATTTACTCATGTATTGTTTGATATTGGAGGTAAAACCAGTAATCCGTCTGCATATTTGAAAAAATTAATTGAAATCTCCAAGGACGATGGTAATAGTCTTTTGTGGATTCAACTGATGTTTCTGTCTTGATTGTGGCATTTATGTTAAACTAAATGAGTAAAATATAGATTAATTAAAACAACGAATATTTTTGGTTCAAGAAAAACGGCCTTTTTATCAATTTATGTTAAACATAAGTTGGATAGAATATATACTGGACATTGCTTTTGTTTTATTACAATAAACAAACACAAAAACAAAGTGCATATACGAATATTGCAATAACTGAACATTTGGTGTTGCTCTAGACAATTATTTAATTTATGATTTGTAATTATCTAAACTTAATTTAGAAATTTAGTAAAAACTGATCAGATTCACATTAACAGGTAAAATACTATTACCACAGCATATAAGCATCAAAATAATTGCATTTTAAATGTATTCTTATGTTAATTGGATTCAGTTTAAGGGTATCGACTAAGGGATTGCATCGGTTAGATATTATTTTAAAATTGATGTCTAGGAATTTTTAAGTTAACAAAAATATATAGTTGAATTAGTTTAAAACTGTGAACAGGTTTTTCATAATAGTATTGTATATTTAAATAAGGAGATATGATAAGATTGCCAATGATACAGCTATCAATCAAAGTTCAAATAAAGGGTATATAAGCAATTATAAGCAACCGTACGGCCATTATCAAATAAATAAATTCATCAAAGATACCAGGATTAAATTTGGTATTTACGCCAAACGCGCGTTTCGTCTACAAAAGACTCATCAGTGACGCTCGAATCCCAAAAAGTTCAAAGGCCAAATAAAGAACGAAGAGCATTCAGGACCAAAATTCAGCTAAGTTTATCTATTTCTGAGGTAGAAAAGCCTCTTATAGTCGGCTTTAATAGGCTCCGACTTGAAAAAAAATTAGGGGCCTCATTAACAACAAAACAATTTACTAAAACATAAAACTGACATGAACCAACCGCAACAACTGATCAACAGGCTCCTGACTTGGAAAAGGCACATAATTAAGAATAGGTCAGAGCGTCTCATAAAACACGGAAATGTGGTGTTACAGCATAAGTTAAGACAAACTATAAATTCAAAATGGTTTAACTCAGGTCGGTACAAAGCAGAAAATCACCTAACAAAATATCCTTTCTTTGATTAATAGTATTTTATCATGATTCAAATTCTCTTTCTGCAGTCGTGTGTGTAAAGGGCTTTGAAATTAGGCATAAGTTTTGAAATATGCATTCGACCATACAAAAAACTTTTCCAAGTATCTTGCTATTTTGTTTGAAATCTTTTAAGACATACTGATTATTTGTTTAATTTTGATATCAAGGTTTGTGTACCAAAAAAAAGTATGCGGAATGGTTGATAATATATCTTTTGCAAATTAACCACTAAATTAGTAAGTAGCCTTTTCGATTGCTTGTTTTTTTTCGAATTGTTTAAGTATCGTCCTGATATAAAAAGTAAACCTGGCACAAATCAGTCTTACAAGAGTTTCGGACAGACACGAATATTATATATCCAGACAACATATTGTTACCATGGAAGTATTAGAGTCAATATAATACTTCCATGTTGTAACTAAGATATAATCACACCAAAGTCAACCCATGGTTTGATCAAAAGATACCAACCATGTTACTCAGTCTCTTCTTGCTCAATATCAACAATTTGAGGTATGAACAGCTAATTTTTATTTCAGGTATTTGAGTTTGATAGTCCTGTTGATCTTAAGGGAGTGTCTGGTAACGAAATTGTATTAAAAATAGTTCCGCAGAATGATCAGTTGTCACCTACTATCAAAAACGTTGTTATAAAGGCTTGTTTTAAACCAGCTGGTAAGTTGATAGTTATGATTAAAAAGAAAATGATAAATTGATAAACATACATGCATTTTCATAGTTTGATTATAATTTCAATGAATTTTTATGAACAGATTAAAGTAATACAACTAATTTCCTTCTAATATGTCATTGTATTCGACAGATAAAATATTTTCGATTAATTTTCAAAATGTCTTTGTATTTGGGCAGAGCAGTCTGATATGTTATCTTTTCCATTCAATAATTTTCAAACACGAAACAATTTTACAGAAATGGAGGTTAAGTTATAGATATGAGTAAATCATTATGCTGAACTTATCAATTACCGGAAGTGAATTTGAAAATAAATATGACCCTGTCAAATATATTGGCATTAGACATTTATGTATTGTGGGCCATACACAATATAGGGAGCCTATATCTCAATTTTGCTATTTCATCGATTTCTAAGGAAATTATATTTTGCAATATCAATAAAACACTGTAAATAATTAAGGGAGTCGAATTTGCATTTTAAATTTGATAATTTATGTAAAAATTTCCTTTTTAAAATAGCAACTACGACAATTGCTGCTACTACACCTTTAACCAGCAAAACAACTATAATTACATCTACTGCTGGATTTTCTACAGCTTCTGAGACTGCCCAGCCTACCACTTTGACAACTGGCACAACAACGGTGTCCACAACTTCTGTTGAAACATCAGGTAACTAAGCATCATAAAAAGGAAAAATAAAGAAAATTAGCTTTTTAAGTGATAGGTTTTAAAATACACTATCTGGACGTACCATTTATATCTAAAACAAAAAACTGCTTATTACAGTTTGAGTAAATAGAAAAAAAAAATTTCCAAAACAAAAAAAACAGTCCAATTCCAGTTTCTTTTCTTTTTTTCAGCAACACAACCAAGTGTAAGTACATCTGCTGTTACACAACCAAGTGTCAGTACATCTGCTGTTACACAACCAAGTGTAAGTACATCTGCTGTTACACAACCAAGTGTCAGTACATCTGCTGTTACACAACCAAGTGTCAGTACATCTGCTGTTACACAACCAAGTGTAAGTACATCTGCTGTTACACAACCAAGTGTCAGTACATCTGCTGTTACACAACCAAGTGTTAGTACATCTGCTGTTACACAACCAAGTGTAAGTACATCTGCTGTTACACAACCAAGTGTTAGTACATCTGCTGTTACACAACCAAGTGTCAGTACATCTGCTGTTACACAACCAAGTGTAAGTACATCTGCTGTTACACAACCAAGTGTCAGTACATCTGCTGTTACACAACCAAGTGTAAGTACATCTGCTGCTACACAACCAAGTGTCAGTACATCTGCTGTTACACAACCAAGTGTCAGTACATCTGCTGTTACACAACCAAGTGTCAGTACATCTGTTGTTACACAACCAAGTGTCAGTACATCTGCTGCTACACAACCAAGTGTAAGTACATCTGCTGTTACACAACCAAGTGTCAGTACATCTGCTGTTACACAACCAAGTGTCAGTACATCTGCTGCTACACAACCAAGTGTGAGTACATCTGCTGCTACACAACCAAGTGTAAGTACATCTGCTGTTACACAACCAAGTGTAAGTACATCTGCTGTTACACAACCAAGTGTAAGTACATCTGCTGCTACACAACCAAGTGTCAGTACATCTGCTGTTACACAACCAAGTGTAAGTACTACGGCTGTTACACAACCAAGTGTCAGTACATCTGCTGCTACACAACCTAGTGTAAGTACATCTGCTGCTACACAACCAAGTGTTAGTACATCGGCTGTTACACAACCAAGTGTAAGTACATCTGCTGTTACACAACCAAGTGTAAGTACATCTGCTGCTACACAACCAAGTGTCAGTACATCTGCTGTTACACAACCAAGTGTAAGTACTACGGCTGTTACACAACCAAGTGTCAGTACATCTGCTGCTACACAACCTAGTGTAAGTACATCTGCTGCTACACAACCAAGTGTTAGTACATCTGCTGTTACGCAACCAAGTGTAAGTACATCTGCTGCTACACAACCAAGTGTTAGTACATCTGCTGCTACACAACCAAGTGTTAGTACATCTGCTGCTACACAACCAAGTGTAAGTACATCTGCTGCTACACAACCAAGTGTTAGTACATCTGCTGTTACGCAACCAAGTGTAAGTACATCTGCTGCTACACAACCAAGTGTCAGTACATCTGCTGTTACACAACCAAGTGTCAGTACATCTGCTGTTACACAACCAAGTGTCAGTACATCTGCTGTTACACAACCAAGTGTAAGTACATCTGCTGTTACACAACCAAGTGTCAGTACATCTGCTGCTACACAACCTAGTGTAAGTACATCTGCTGCTACACAACCAAGTGTTAGTACATCTGCTGTTACACAACCAAGTGTAAGTACATCTGCTGCTACACAACCAAGTGTTAGTACATCTGCTGCTACACAACCAAGTGTAAGTACATCTGTTGCTACACAACCAAGTGTTAGTACATCTGCTGCTACACAACCAATTGTAAGTACATCTGCTGCTACACAACCAAGTGTTAGTACATCTGCTGTTACGCAACCAAGTGTAAGTACATCTGCTGCTACACAACCAAGTGTTAGTACATCTGCTGCTACACAACCAAGTGTTAGTACATCTGCTGTTACACAACCAAGTGTCAGTACATCTGCTGTTACACAACCAAGTGTCAGTACATCTGCTATTACACAACCAAGTGTCAGTACATCTGCTGTTACACAACCAAGTGTCAGTACATCTGCTGTTACACAACCAAGTGTAAGTACATCTGCTGTTACACAACCAAGTGTCAGTACATCTGCTGTTACACAACCAAGTGTTAGTACATCTGCTGCTACACAACCAAGTGTCAGTACATCTGCTGCTACACAACCAAGTGTAAGTACATCTGCTGCTACACAACCAAGTGTTAGTACATCTGCTGTTACGCAACCAAGTGTAAGTACATCTGCTGCTACACAACCAAGTGTTAGTACATCTGCTGCTACACAACCAAGTGTTAGTACATCTGCTGTTACACAACCAAGTGTCAGTACATCTGCTGCTACACAACCAAGTGTCAGTACATCTGCTGCTACACAACCAAGTGTTAGTACATCTGCTGTTACACAAACAAGTGTAAGTACATCTGCTGTTACACAACCAAGTGTCAGTACATCTGCTGCTACACAACCAAGTGTCAGTACATCTGCTGTTACACAACCAAGTGTAAGTACATCGGCTGTTACACAACCAAGTGTAAGTACATCGGCTGTTACACAACCAAGTGTCAGTACATCGGCTGCTACACAACCTAGTGTAAGTACATCTGCTGCTACACAACCAAGTGTTAGTACATCTGCCGTTACACAACCAAGTGTAAGTACATCTGCTGCTACACAACCAAGTGTTAGTACATCTGCTGCTACACAACCAAGTGTTAGTACATCTGCTGCTACACAACCAAGTGTTAGTACATCTGCTACTACTCAACCAAGTGTTAGTACATCTGCTGCTACACAACAAAGTGTTAGTACATCTGCTGTTACGCAACCAAGTGTAAGTACATCTGCTGTTACACAACCAAGTGTAAGTACATCTGCTGTTACACAACCAAGTGTCAGTACATCTGCTGCTACACAACCTAGTGTAAGTAGTTCTGCTGCTACACAACCAAGTGTTAGTACATCTGCTGCTACACAACCAAGTGTAAGTACATCTGCTGCTACACAACCAAGTGTTAGTACATCTGCTGCTACACAACCAAGTGTTAGTACATCTGCTGCTACACAACCAAGTGTCAGTACATCTGCTGCTACACAACCTAGTGTAAGTACATCTGCTGCTACACAACCAAGTGTTAGTACATCTGCTGCTACACAACCAAGTGTAAGTACATCTGCTGCTACACAACCAAGTGTTAGTACATCTGCTGCTACACAACCAAGTGTTAGTACATCTGCTGCTACGCAACCAAGTGTTAGTACATCTGCTGCTACGCAACCAAGTGTTAGTACATCTGCTGTTACGCAACCAAGTGTAAGTACATCTGCTGCTACACAACCAAGTGTAAGTACATCTGCTGCTACACAACCAAGTGTAAGTACATCTGCTGCTACACAACCAAGTGTAAGTACATCTGCTGTTACACAACCAAGTGTAAGTACATCTGCTGCTACACAACCCAGTGTCAGTACATCTGCTGTTACACAACCAAGTGTAAGTACATCTGCTGCTACACAAGCAAGTGTTAGTACATCTGCTGTTACACAACCAAGTGTAAGTACATCTGCTGCTACACAACCTAGTGTCAGTACATCTGCGGCTACCGAACCAAGTGTGAGTACATCTGCGGCTACCCAACCAAGTGTGAGTACATCTGCTGCTACACAACCAAGTGTGAGTACTTCCGCTGCTTCACAGCCAAGTGTCAGTACATCTGCTGCTACACAACCCAGTTTGAGTACATCTGCTGGTACACAACCAAGTGTTAGTACATCTGCTGTTACGCAACCAAGTGTAAGTACATCTGCTGTTACACAACCAAGTGTTAGTACATCTGCTGTTACACAACCAAGTGTCAGTACATCTGCTGTTACACAACCAAGTGTAAGTACATCTGCTGTTACACAACCAAGTGTCAGTACATCTGCTGTTACACAACCAAGTGTAAGTACATCTGCTGTTACACAACCAAGTGTCAGTACATCTGCTGTTACACAACCAAGTGTCAGTACATCTGCTGTTACACAACCAAGTGTCAGTACATCTGTTGTTACACAACCAAGTGTCAGTACATCTGCTGCTACACAACCAAGTGTTAGTACATCTGCTGTTACACAACCAAGTGTCAGTACATCTGCTGTTACACAACCAAGTGTAAGTACATCTGCTGTTACACAACCAAGTGTCAGTACATCTGCTGTTACACAACCAAGTGTAAGTACATCTGCTGCTACACAACCAAGTGTCAGTACATCTGCTGTTACACAACCAAGTGTCAGTACATCTTCTGTTACACAACCAAGTGTCAGTACATCTGTTGTTACACAACCAAGTGTCAGTACATCGGCTGCTACACAACCTAGTGTAAGTACATCTGCTGCTACACAACCAAGTGTTAGTACATCTGCTGTTACACAACCAAGTGTAAGTACATCTGCTGCTACACAACCAAGTGTTAGTACATCTGCTGCTACACAACCAAGTGTTAGTACATCTGCTACTACAAAACCAAGTGTAGTGACCGAAACACAAACAACTGCTGGCCCAAAAACTGGATCTACTGCTGGATTTTCTACACCTTCTGAAACAGCTCAACCTACCACTTTAACAACTGGTACAACAACGATTTCCACTACTGTTCCAACGACAAGTACAGGTAAGGCTTCATTTAAGTTCTACGAAATATGCAGGTTAATGTAATATGATTACGTTTTATGGAAGCGTACTGTATATCCTACATGATGTGAACCCATGGTTTCTATAACATTAAGCTAACTACAGTTTTATAACAAAGGACAATTCAAAAAATTAATAGGCAGGACACAAAAAAAAGAGGTGACACAGACAAAGCTTCATTAAACAAAAATGCATTCCATCGTAAATGTATCTATGTTTTCTATGTATTTCATATATTGTTTGTCAGGGTATAAGGTTGGTCATTTTGTGAAGAGTACAGGGTTTGTTAGGTTACAGGGTGTGTTAGGTTACAAGGTTTGTAAGGCTTACTTCATATATAGTTGTAAAGCTAGAACTTATGAAATTCAAAGATAAAAACAACTCATACATTTTCTACGTTTTGGAATGAATCATTATTATAGAGGGTCAACCACGTGGCTGATCAGATAGAACTATGTCAAGTTGTACGTTAACAAAATAAATTAACTGTCAAACTGTAACACTATAAACAATTAATATATATCTCCAGTATCTGCTAATGATCGTAAGCATGTATCTTTACTCATTTAAATGGTGTAGTTTGATTATATAAGAGGATATTTTTTTGCTTATTACAGAGTGCGTTAAAGTCATGTTGGATGGAGCACAACCATCTGATGTCACGGTAGATAGTTCTTCTAATGCTCCAGGGGATCTACCATCAGATTCACAGAAACCAAAAGGATGGAGTCCAGCTGATACAGACCAAAACCCTAAACTAATCTATAAGTTAAACGATGAAGATGATACATCAGAATTGTTCTCCATAACTTTTGATGCAACAAATGTTCAATCTGTAATTGTGAAAATTAAACAGGATACAACTGTAATAGATAAAATACCTGTAAGTATTACGATCATTTACTTGTACTATCTTTAGAATGAAATATTGAATAATAAAGTTCCTGTTAAGAAGTACGTTAATTAACCAGTGCATCATAAGAATTCATAAACAAAAACCGAAAGCAACTAGATGACGCATAGATGATCACAGATTTCTTACTCTTTCAGGTTGACAACTTTGACAGTCCTATCAGTCTTGGTGGAAAACCTGGAAACATCATCGAATTGGTTGTTAAACCAGACAATACTGATGAGACACCAACAATTAGTAATGTAGTTATTAAGGCATGTTTCGAAGAGATTGGTAAGTAATCATTGATTTTATATATTTTTTTCGAATTAACGAACATTTGTCTTACAACAGCCTGTTTCGTTTCATTATTTTCTTTTTCCGAGTAGGATAATTAGAAATATAACTCTTTCTGTTTTGTATAAATTCATATTGTCAGTAACTCAGTTTTTAGTAGTATACGCTGTTTACTTTGATGACTCTATTTGGCAACTTTGCATTGATCAAATTATTTGTTGTTTTGGTAATAGTTCTGCTTGTTTGGAATTGTCTTTTTGTATGTATTCAATAGTTATCAAAGGTACCAGGATTATAACTTAGAAGGCCAGACGCGCGTTTCGTCTACATAAGACTAATCAGTGACGCTCATATCAAAATATTTATAAAGCCAAACAAGTACAAAGTTAAAGAGTACAAACAAGTTCAAACAAGTACAAATATGTACAAAGTTGAAAATTGATTATTAATTTTTTGTCAGTTCTTAGGAAAACGTTTCGTCATTGTATTTCTTTTATATGTTCTGATATTTGTTTAATCATTTTTCACAGGAACAACTACTGCTATTACTACAACAGCTCCTACCACACCATCGACACACACAACTGGAACCAGTGCTTTAACAACTCCAAGTGTTAGTATCACTACGACACCATCGTCAGCTACAGAAACAACTGTCATAACAACTGAAACTTTACCAAGTGTTTCTTCAACAACAACTGTTTTGACAACAACAGGTAATTGCTTTGTCATTTAGAAAAGGACAAAAAGAAAGAGGTGATACAGACAAAGCTTCATGTTAAATACTATTACATCCCATTTTATATGTGTCTATGTTTTCTATATATTTTATATATTCTTTGGTAGGGTATAAGGTTGGTCAGTTTTATTAAATATTTGGCTCTGACTGTGTCTCCTGAAGGTATATCCAGAATCTGCTGCAGACTCATACAATTAATAAATGACATGTCATTTTGTCTTTCAATATCAAGTTTTAAAATGTTGGGCACACAATATCATACTATTCATTGTCAAATATTATATTCTGACACTTTATACTGAAGCTCTATAAATGCATTGTCTTCAAATGTCAACTTTAATAGCGGTGGCTGAACATCTCTCCTTACCAAATTGTCCATCATGTAACCGAAAAATGCAATGATAGTCTGTATTCGCCATGTATGATTGTTAATTCATTCCACTTCTATCAGTAACATAAGCATTACACATTTGGAAAACTCTGCCAGCTGAAGGACGCCTCCGGGTGCGGGAATTTCTCGCTACATTGAAGACCTGTTGGTGACCCTCTGCTGTTGTTTTTTATTTGGGCGGGTTGTTGTCTCTTTGACACATTCCCCATTTCCATTCTCAATTTTATTTCAATGGTAACTTTTATTTCTTAGTGCCCTAAATATGTCTCAATACATAAATGAAAACCAACCAATTTATTAAATATATCAAAACTTACGACAAAGGTCATGTCAAAACAGATGTAAAAAGCCTTATGAATAATATTTCTTCATATCATATTTAATCCTCACAGTAACAATGACACAACACAAAACAACAGTAGTTGGACCAACATCAAGTCCAACAACTCACATCGAAACAGTTACCATGACACCGTCGCCACCACTGCCAACATCTAAGGGTTAGATCATTTGTTTTTATTGCGCATTGTTCACTAAGAAACTAGCTTTTGCTTAAAGTCCTGACAAGGGAGTTCACATATCACTTAATTTTTAGAACTCGTAATATCCTTTCATCGTCATAAGAATAAATAAATTTTAACATGTTTAACAGTTAATCAAATTTTTTTCCTGACTGGAAAAAAGTTCCCACATAATTTGTAGTTGCACACCATTTCACTAGCACGGAAATTAATGATTATGGTAATGGCATTTTAAATAGAACTATGGCAATATGTTGTCAAATTTGCAATAGAAATAGTAGTTTTATATCCATCTGATTGATAAATAAACATATGTTATTCAGCTAAAATTGATATACTACGTAAATATTAGCTTTGTACAATACAAATTGCAGTTTTTCTTCACATCTAATTGAAAAGAAAAATTAATTAGTAGACTCTCTTCTGTAGTTGGTATTCCTAAAGCTATTTTGTGGGTGTTGTTATCCAAAAAAGATGACGTTGCTTGATGACAAGTTTGTGTTGAAACAGGAATTCGCTGACACGAACTTATTAAAATGTAGTAAGATAAGACACAACTGCTCGTGAATACTACATAAGTCAGATTCCTCGTGATAAGTTGTCCGATTTGTTTGAGCTTTTGTCTTTTGTTTAGAAACTTTCCGTTTTGAATTTCATAGCAACATATTTCTATTTATAAGATTGCCATTTATTTATTGATTTATGTTTTTTCTACATTTCCAAAATTCATTGATGAAACGTTCATTTACCATAAAGAATATTTGACGAACCTTCTTAGTTTCTACAAACGTGCTGACATTACCACCTATCAAGATAGCTCTATTCTAACAATGCTTCTAATCAACACATCGAAAACGTAAATTTAAATTGATCAAAATTGGATATATGACAAAACTGTTCAAGAATATTTTTCTTTCTTTCAGAACCTACAACGAAGATTATAACATCACCAAAGACAACAACTGTTGTATCAACGACAACAGGTTTGTAAAAAATAATATACATTCAACTATCGTACTGCTATATGCAAACTGTTTGGAGTACTTGATTTTTAAATGCGTTACCAACAACGAAAGCAGTTCTAGTAACTACTCGAGTACATCCGCCATTCCTCCACAATCCTGCAAAAGTTGTCTGTGGATAATTTTCTGAAAATTATTTTTGAATAGCAAGTAAAGGAATAAAAATATATTTAAGTTTGATAAGTAATACACAACTACAAGCGAGCACTGAGGAAATTTGATATTGGTGGCAAATCTGTAGTACTTCTTATCTTTTCTAGTTCCCAGACGATTTAGGGCTCGAGTTAATATGCAACACAATTTTGTTATTGTTGAAGGTAACCTTTATCTATTCTATAGGATTTTCGGGAACATTTTTTATTGCAAATTTTGACAAAAACATTTATAAACTGACCCTTAAAAAAATTACACATTCATTGTTGATGAACATATAAACACACTACGAGAAACAATACATTCTGTGTACAAATTATAAATATTATATCGCTTTCAGAATGTATGAAGACCACCTTGGATGAATTTACACCAATAATGTTAACAGTTACTACCGACGATTCTGCCAATGGATTTAACTCAGAAGACATATTGTTATCCTCTGGTTGGATTGCCGATGGTAGAAACCCTGTAATTGTATTATTACTGAATGATGAGGACGACAGTCCAAAGGTTTACCAAGTTAGCATGACTGTCACTAATGTCAAACAGATAGAAGCTGAATTAAAGAATGTTGAAGGAGTATCAGTAGCAACTGTAACAGTGAGTCTTTTAGTATTATTAAAACTTAACCCATTTCTCTGACGTCAGTTAATTGTTTAACATGGTGGTCAGTGGATTCTTGATAAAGAATCCACTGACCACCATGTTAACTTAAGATAACTTATATCATTACTTTAAACTTACGATTTGTTATCCTCTCAAAAACGAGTGACTGATGCAAGGCTCGAACTCGCGCGTATCTTCGTCAGTAAAGTCTGTAGTCTATGCGGTTTTTTTTTATCATGAAACTTACGATTTGTTATCCTCTCAAAAACGAGTGACTGATGCAAGGCTCGAACTAGCGCGTATCTTCGTCAGTAAAGTCTGTAGTCTATGCGTGATACCACTAGACCACGAGTGCTGATAAATATTCTTATTTAAATATCACCCTTATGGCGTATATCTGTCAATACATACCAATAAACTGTATTTCTGTCTTTTTGATATTTAATAAGATATATAAACAGTATAGATTCAAGGAATTGTAAAAATTACTTATTTGTACAATTCCATGATAAAAAAAATCTATGAACACATTACACTTATCACTTCTAACGTACTAGACATTTCCCTTTTCATCATAACAAATGCTTACTTTTGGTTTTAGTATTATAATGACATCATACCATGATCACTTAGTTTTTCTTTGTTTGATTATAAATGGTCCAAATATACATCAACATTTAACTGACTCTATGTGAATAAAGTGTGATAAGCTACGACTGTAAAACTACTTCTTTGACGGTAAAACCAGAAACAAATTCGTCAACTTTATATGAAAAATGAAATATAGATACCTTTAAGATTAAAAACAATATTTTGGTAGAGAAAAACGTTACAATAAAAACAATATTCCGGGTACTAGGCTTGACCTTTGCACTGTTAATAACACAGTTACTTCTTTCGGTGCAAACGACTAGACGATCACGGCTATGAACAGCTTACATGTTTCATTGAAAAATTGACATAATTATATATTGTACATGTGTAGCAAGAGTTTCTGCTGGGGTTTTAGAATGCGAACCCTAAATAATACTAGTTCATTGATTAACTGATTGACGATGGATGCCAAATGTAATAACGTTAAAATAATCAAATCATAATGAAAGGGAACCAGTTTACACTAAAATTATGCATAATTTCTGAATTAAGAATAACCATTGTGTCTATTCTATCTTAGAACATACTCACCCCTTCTCGTTCAATGAAAAGACAGCTTTACCCCTCTAATTTTCATAGTACATGGTTTTCCATGCACTATGAAATGCTATACATGAATGACTTTTCATTGTCAGTTAATTCATTATAACTGCACTAACAAAGTTTACAATCCCCTGAGGCATTTTGCATGGGAAAAGAGCCTACTGATTAAAGATGAGAGAGCAAAGATAACAAACATTTTGAATTTTGCAAATTTTCATGCATTTTCTAACGGTAAACATATATAGCTTTTCACACATAACCCATTTGCTTTCTCAATTTTAATATGGAATAAACAAACACAATTTGGGTAAGGATGTAGGTAAAATAATACTTATTTAATTTATAAACCTGACATTTGAGGGAATTTATTTTTTCTTTCAAGAAAACAATGCCACCCTGCTGCTATATGAAGCAAAGATTTTATTTCAGAGAAACACAAATTCATGTAAATTTATCAAATA
The DNA here is from genome assembly GCF_963676685.1 of Mytilus edulis. Classification (NCBI taxonomy): domain Eukaryota; kingdom Metazoa; phylum Mollusca; class Bivalvia; order Mytilida; family Mytilidae; genus Mytilus; species Mytilus edulis. The sequence continues at coordinate 78,855,971 of NC_092345.1, read as the reverse complement.
AAGTAAGCATTTAATGTTGAATGGTCTGAATTTAAATATTTATACAGAGAGTTTTACATTTATAAAAAAAAGGTCAAATTTCAAAAAGGGGATTTATATTACATTGTGTTAAATAAAAAAATCTCAAGATATATAAGTATAAAATTTTACCTTAAGCAGAAGAAAAACAATTAATCCATTTGGTTCTCACAAACTATGTCCGAGCTTTTTCATTCCATCCATTGAAATGATGATTATCCATGTTTTAAATTTAGTTCATTATAAAAAGTGAACACTCGAAAGTGTGAATATGTTCTAAATTGGTCGGACAATACTTGGTCTTAAATCTTCATAATACATGACCAAGTATTGTCTAACCTTTAAATCAACTGGTGTCTAGTGAAGTGGTGTTATTGTGACATTTGATTTACAATGTTTTAATTCATTTAAGAGGTGTGATGTAAACTCAATCAAAAAAGGAGATATTACCACCATAGACTTGCACATTAGGTTACTAAAACTATATATGTAAATATTAAAGGTTTCCAAATGTTGGTAATTAAATTTGTTTAACTTTCCAAAAAAGATTAAAATAAATTCATATATTAATTATATGTCTTTTTGAATGAATCATAAATACTAAAATCTAATCAATAAATATTTTTTTTGTAATGATTAAACATTGAATGAAATAATTATTTACAAATATAAAATTTGGCATTAAAAAGGGAAGATACCAACACATTTACGTAAAATTAAGTTAAATATAAAAGTGAACCGTGTGGATCTAATCATTTCCAGCTATTATAGAATACAAAATACAAAATACAAAATCATTTTCATGAAATTCCGTTGATTCATTGTCAGAACATGAAACAGATAGTCGTTTTAGTAGAAATGGGTTAAGCTAGAGAATTGATAAGAAGTAGTGGATTCGAAAACGATAATCAACTCGCTACTAAAGTCGCTCGTTGATTATCGTTTACGAATCCACTACTTCTTATCAATTCTCTACTACATAAATACAGAAAAATGAATCTCAATATAATAATAAGAAAATGTAATAATATTGACAATAAGACAAAATAAAAATATCCATAATACACCAATGGTTGAGTTTGGGAACAACTATCGCATTTGGTTTATAAAACAAAATACCATTAGAATAATCATATAACACTATAACTAAGTTTTTGTTTAATCAATATGCTTTTTATTTATTTGTCATCTTTAAATTCTTTTTTATGGGTCACTTATAATAAATCCCTAAATATTTGTTTGTGAAAATTATATAGTTTAATGACTCAATTATCAAGAAATGCATATGATCCCTACATATATGTTGATCCCTACATATTTATAATTCACTTTGGAAAAAATCTGCGCAATAACACACCTTATCATGATAGCATATTTTTACAGGAAAGTCCAACTTCTACTGACGAAGAAACAGTTGTTTTAACTTTCGATGGTGAAATCGGCACAGAAATTGTTATAAAACTTGTATCGCCACTAAGGGGAGAACCACCTATAGTGTCCGATACAGAAGTTGAGGCTTGCATTCATCCGAAAGGTAAGATATAAAACAATTTCTTCGTTACAGTCAATATAATCATTCTTAGAAAATGTATTTGCCCAGTTATATTTAATTAAAAACTAAAATTTATGTAATACGGTTTCTAAATTGATGGCTCGGGTTGTTAGTCGGCTGTATAAAGTTCAAATATTGTTTAACAAAAGTCATGATTTGAATAAAAAATATTTAATCAGACAAAACCTGGTGTAGTTTTAGGGACTTATCATTATTTACCTGGGTCATTTTGAAATCAAAAGTATAAAATTTTCTTGACCCCCCCCCCATAAAAGTTATCTGTTTTTGATCCCCCTGTAAAAAAAAATGTGACCCCCCTCTATTAAACATGCCAAAATTTTAACATGCAAAACACTTATCATGTTATTTCACAGAAATATTGCAAACATGAAATATTTTCAGTGAATTGAGTCCAAAACCATATTTGAAGGAAAATTGCCTTGACATAGGACTCTTTCATGAATATTAATGGGTAGAGCAAGCCAGTGCTTTGGGGAGCTATTTTTTTCTAATTTCCTTTATTCGTCGTGTTGCTTATGTGATTACAAAATTTAAATCCGGTAAATAGTCTAATTCGGTAGGTCACATTCATGAAAGGGAAGGGAATTGTAGTTACGACGTAAGGAACATATCCGATATCATTTGTGAAACGGTTATACCATAACGGTCAACCAACTCGTGATGGCGTCCGTAAAATTTACGAAGGGATGATTTCAACTTCACCATTTGGAACTCTTGGTTTAATAGCTTCTTTGTGAGCAGCAACCCTCTATCAAGAAAATCATGAAAGAAAATGCAAGCACGGGAATATCGTATCAATTGGGAGATATATACCCCTATGCAGGTGCTGCTGGAATGTTGCTACTTAGAAATGGAAAGTTCACAATTGGAAAGCTGAAATCATCTCTTTTGTCGTAAAGTTTTCTTTTCAACCGACCCTCATTGTCAATTTCTAGATGTAAGTCAAAATATGAAACCGACTCAACTGTATCTGTAGTATCCTTTATCTCTAGTTCGATGGGATAGATGCGTTCCACATAGTCACCAAATTTTGAATTGTTTAGTGAAAGAACATCATCTATATAGCGGAAAGTAGAATTAAAGGATATTGCTAACTTCTTATCTTTCTTCCTAAGAAGTTCCTGGATGAAGTCAGCCTCATAATAATAAAGAAACAAGTCGGCAAGTAGAGGGGCACAGTTTGTTCCCATTGGAATGCCGACAGTCTGTTGAAAAACACGTCCTCCGAACGTAACAAATATGTTGTCAATCAAGAAATCAAGCATCTTGATAATATCAGTTTCAGAGAATTTTTTGTTTGAAACATCATCTCGCTTTCAAAATCATATATAATCCTTATTATACAGCAGAACAAGCAAAGAATTATCTCTGCTGGCATTGGTAATCACGTTGAAGATTTGCGGTTCCTTTAGTGAATATTATCATCTCGTCTTATTTGATAATGCATAACATTTAACTGTAGAACACTTAATTGCTGTAAATGTGTTTTTATCTTAAGCTTATCCCACATACTTTTGCGTTAAGATGAAACAATCATATTAATAACTTTTACAGAGATTACGACAGTTGTCACTTCTACTACAGCATCGACAACTTTGTTATCAACGACTACAGGTAAAGTAAAGTACCAAGTAGAACGACCTGCGTTACGCATGTAGAAATATAAAATAAACAGTCGAATAAATGTGACATGTATTGCTAACTCTATACAAGTGAGGCAAATATTTCATAACATAAGCAGAAAAAAAACCGACCCCATGCCGAAAAAATGACGAAGGACAAACAGTATACCATTTTAAAAAAATCGTAATATTGGGCATATTGGTTAATATCCAACCCGTGGCATCACAAACTTCATTTACCTTTGTTAACTATCAATGCATATTAATTCTTTTTACCACTAACGTGACATAGTGAACGTTTGAAATAAAAACAGTGGTATTATATACTTGTTGTTTCAATTGTTATAAAAGACCTTAACCGATAGAAAACCACTAAATAAAATTGAGAATGGAAATGGGGAATGTGTCAAAGAGACAACAACCCGCCCAAATAAAAAACAACAGCAGAGGGTCACCAACAGGTCTTCAATGTAGCGAGAAATTCCCGCACCCGGAGGCGTCCTTCAGCTTGCCCCTAAACAAATATATACTAGTCCAGTGATAATGAACGCCAAATTGTACACAAGAAACTAAAATTAAAATAATACAAGACTAACAAAGGCCAGAGGCTCCTGACTTGGGACAGGCGCAAAAATGCGGCGGGGTTAAACATGTTTGTGAGATCTCAACCCTCCCCCTATACCTCTAACCAATGTAGTAAAGTAAACGCATAACAATACGCACATTAAAATTCAGTTCAAGAGAAATCCGAGTCTGATGTCCGAAGATGTTACCAAAGAAAATAAACAAAATGACAATAATACATAAATAACAACAGACTACTAGCAGTTAACTGACATGCCAGCTCCAGACTTCAACTAAACTGACTGAAAGAGTATGATTTCATCATATGAACATCAGGCACAATCCTTCCCGTTAGGGGTTTAGTATCATACCATCATAACATATATATGAGAAGAAAAACATTGCCAAATAAGGTAGCAGAAAATCATAGTCCGAAAACGTAATCAAAATCAACCCTTACCCCTTATAACTAATATTTGGCAATATTAAGTTGCTTTTAACGGACAAGGACTTACTGCTTCACTACTGGTATTTGCAAAACTGTCCATTGAAACTTGGTACCAGTAATGTGTTGCATAAGATGTTGTCTTAATCGGCAATTTTAGGACGAGTATGGGCTACGAAAAGTGGTACATATCATCTCTCTCACTTGGATATACAATCAATAGATTATGAAGTCGTTCAACCTGGATTGGAAATGATTTTATAACACACATACTTATTTTACACAACGTCAAATTCGACTATTCACCGATTTCTTTCAAAAAATTAGCCACTAGTGTAGAAGTTTCTTCTATCGAATACGGCACTTAAATTACTTTCTGGATTCATTTGAATTACTTTCTGGTCTTTTGTCTGTTTGTGTGCTTAAACCTTAATTTCCCTAGTGTTTATGTGTTGTTTTTTTTTAAATATTATTTATGTGTTCCTCTCTTATAGAATTTGCTTAGAGTTGTTATCCCAATTCATCCCCCCTCATTCGCCGTACTATTATTTTCTTGAACTATTGCACACATAAACTTCAACCCTGAACATGTTTTAATCATTAAACAGAGTGTATGAAGACCGCTTTAGATGAACTTACTCCAACAATGTTAGCAGTAACTACCGATGATTCTGCCAATGGATTTAACCCAGAAGACATACTGCGAATCACTGGATGGATTGCCGATGGTAGAAACCCTGTAGTTGTTCTGAAACTAAATGACAATGACGACAGTCCAAAGGTTTACCAAGTTAGCATGACTGTCACTAATGTCAAACAGATAGAAGCTGAATTAAAGAATGTTGAAGGAGTAACAGTGACAACTGTGACAGTAAGTCTTGAATCTGCAGATATAGCAAACTTGCAATTCATTAATCTTAGAAACGGTATTATCAGTTGTCTTGAAGTTTGAAAATACCTGCATGACACTATTGAAAATAGTAATAAATTGCTGTTTGAGAAAGCCACATTACTCTTGCGTTACATAAATATCCGGAACAAAAGCACCGACTGCCAAATTATAAGAAAAAATATATGCTCTATATCTTTGACATGGTAATATGTTGTTGGTCCTCAAATCCTATGAGTATATTTGCTTTATTGCCTGGTTTTCTTCACAAATAAATGCAAACGAGACACATGCTAACAAGTATTTTTTTCTATTTTATTATTGTTTTAACCATTTTAAATATTTGACCGTTAATATATTTTTTTTCTAGATCGAATTTTTTGATTTATTTTTAATCAAGATTTGATCATTCCAAAACTTCATAGAAAGGGTGGTATATAGGTTACGGCGCGGATTCATTTATTCAAATTGTGTGTAAATCTTTTAACACTTTTTTTTGACATATTATTACAGAAAATGCCAAAATCAACCGGACAAGAACCAGTAGTTCTAAGTTTCAATGGTGTTATTGGTACAGAAATTGTAATTAAACTGGTGTCACCACTAAGAGCTGAAGCACCTATTGTTTCTGATACAGAAGTTATTGCATGTATTCATCCAAAAGGTACGTAATGGCATAATGTAGAAATGTGTATTAAACAAAGCAAAAAAGCTTGTATTTGGACACACATGAATATAACATACTTCCGATTGACATGGTTAAATTCATATCTGGAGCACTTCATGGACCTATCAAATATCGTCATGATCACAAGTCAATAAGCATTCATGTGATACTAAAACTTTTCAAAATTCCTTTTTGATACAGTTACAGCTATGCGTATCAAATATTTTGTTTAAAATATTTACTTGCTTCTTGTATGTTACTTCTGACTAAGCCGAATTAGTGGTTCATTACAAAAACTAAAAAGTAAAATCACAAAAATACTGAACTCAGAGGAAAATAAAAGTCATTGCAATATTAGCTTTCGAATGATTCACTTTCTGGATTACGATAAAGACAGTTATATGTTGTATTATGAATGCACATATTTCAGATAACAATATTGGGAATTGCTTGGTGCATTTAACAAAACAAATAATGCAATTGTGTTTTCAGAGGTTACAACAGTCATCCTGCCGTCTACATCAACAACAACTTTGGTACCAACAACGACAGGTATGTTAAAGTAAAATTACATTGTACCAATATCAATTTGTTAAAATGAGAAATAAGAAAATGAAATTCGAGTGAACCGAAGGTTGTTTTTGTTTTTGCACATGAGAATAGTGACACAGTCTTTTAACCATTGAAAATTTGTAAATAACAGCGTTCACTAGAATTTACGAACTAATCAAATCCGTCAATTGCTATCGACTTGTACATGGATGTTTAGCCGGTTTTAATCGAAACGTAGTTCTTTAATTATGAAGTCTTATATTTTTGCATATTTCCAAAACACTGTGTTTTAATTCGTTTACATAGTTATTTAAGTTATTAGTTGATGTTTTTTTATTAGATGTAAATGTTGTTTAGCAATAAGACAACACAAGCCAATCCAAACTCATATAAAAATCAAAAACAAAATGTTTAATAAAATGAATTATTTTATAAAAAGTGATATATACAGATAGTGTTGAACTAGGCTTGCGTGTATAGGTCGGTAATATAACTTTTTCAACGGAAGGTATTCACAAAAACATTTTATTTTTAGGGAAAATAATGTCGATTGGACAATTTGAGATGTTTTAAAGGCATTGGTCGCAATATTCCTTTTAAAAAACAAATTGAACAAACTTGGTTTCCCCATCAAAACTGTTTTTATCAAAATTTGTACAAAATGTACAGACATACAATTGATGATAGTTATAGTATAAGTTCATGTTCATATTTATAGCTATCATGGAGTGTCCAGTAGATACGGTATCTGAACCCTTAGATGTTGAAAAAGTGATTACATCATCTAATCCAACTGAGGCAGATCAAGTTCTTGAACCTGAAGGATGGACCCCAGCATCTGATGATGATACTCCAACCGTTGTATTGACATGGGATGAACCAGAATCAATAATGGACGTAATTGTAGTAACGGAAGAGGTAGACTCTGTCCGAATCATTGTTTACAATGATGATGAAGTTGTTTTTGATGAACCTTTCAAGGTATGATATATCCAAAGAAGTATTAGTTAAAACAGAAAATGTGGTATGATTGTCAATGCGACAACTAATTGAGAAGAAATGCAAATAGTTTCATGTTGTAAATTTGATTAAGAAAGGGATTTGCGAAATTGTAGTTGAAAAATCGAATATTCTCTACTATATTCACTAAATTTTTATTAAAAATGGAATGACCTACTAGTTTTTGTTTAGTTCTGTTTTTCTTTGTGCAATATCATATTTATATGATAGGAGGAAAGCGTAAATGTAAAATTGTAAAAGTTTAAATCACTGTTTGTTAATTTGGTAAAACAAAATGACACGTAGGTGGCAGTTCACAGTGACACCGAAATTTGATTCATTTTAATGTCATTTTCTAGTCTGAAATAATATATAAGTGTAAATATGCAGTTTTGTCTATAGAAAGTACACATCAAAGCGTTTCATTATAGACATATGTCTGCCGATTTCATATAGTGATTTAGTCCCTGTATATGACATCCATGTAAAAATCATTTGATCAAAGATATACCAGGCTTTCAATATTGTCCGCCAGACACGCGGTTCGTCTGCAAAAATTAATCATCAGAGACGCTCTAATCACATATGTTAAAATACCAACCATAGGAGGAAGTTGAAGAGTATTGGTGAGAAAAATTCCTAAACGAATTTTCCAAAAACATCTAATGTTATCGTTTCTTGCGGTGAAAAAACCTCAACATTTTGATCTGATCAAAGTTTTACCTCACACTTCTTTGCCTGTACGTACAACAACTCATTATTAAATATTAACTTTATTGTTGCATGTACTTAATACTTTTATCCATTAATATGTGTCAAAGCCATTAAATGTTGTAACTTTATAAAGAAAAATATATTTATCCCATGTTTGTCCTTCTGATATCGCTGCCTTATATATGTGAAAAGCACTTTTTACAATTTGCAGTTTAAATCAACATATGAGATATCGTATGATCTGAACTACATGATGCATTTGTTGTTAAACAGGTTCAACCAGACGATCCGACAGTAGATGTCACTTTACCAAATATTAAGAAGGACATTGTTCCTGGTAACAAGATTAAATTGATAATTACACCTGTGTCGGATGTTGCAACGCCTGTTGTGAAGGATGTGCAAGTGAAAACCTGTAGGAAAGGTAACTGTTTCTTGTTTTTATGTAAAATAATTAGTTAATTTCGATAAAGATAGGATGGCACTTACTAACAACTCCTACTCCAATCAAATAACACGAATTTCTCCTCTAAACTTCGAAAACAGAAGTTCATACATTTTCCTTTACTAAGTTCATATGCATGGATGTGTAAAATTGCATTTTCTTGTAAACAACATATATGAGTACATATTACTAGGCATATCTTCCCCTAAATTTCGAATTCAAATATGCTGCATTTAATCATTACGAAATAATATTTCAAAAATATGAAAGGTGTGATACAGATATTATGTTACTTGAAGTGCAGAAAGTTTTTTAACATATTTATAAACACCAGTTAAACAAGTAGTCAACAAAAGTCAAATGTCACGAAATAAATAAAAAATAAAGTCACACAAATATTTAACTTAGAGGAAAATTGAAAACAGAAAGTCTCTTATAAAATAGTAAAATCAAAAGCTCAAACATTACAGGTCATGAACATGTTCTATATATAAGTTTATCATATGTTTCGTAGTAAATACAGTAGTTTTGCATATTTGATAAATAGCCTGCTGTTTAATCCATATCGTGCAACTTTGATGCGCACCCTTTATCGCATACCCTTTATCACACTCCTACCCATTATCGCATACCCTTTATCACACTTCTACTTATTTTCTTCTTCTTTTTTTTTTTTTTACATAAAGTCAATTTTGTTTTTTTTTTTGCTCAAGAAAAATTTTCCTCAAAATGGGTCATTTTTTTAAATGACGTCATTGTTTGGTATGTGACGTCTCGAACGTCAAGTTTTCATATTGTATGTGACGTCACGAACGTCAAGTTTTCATATTTTTTGGCACACTAAATGCAACTATAAAAAATACAAAACACACAAATAAATACAATAAACAAAATATTTTTAAAACAACAGCACGCAAATTGTAAGGTAACCCAGGTGCTTCCGATAAGTAATTAAGCAGTTCTTTTAAGCCCTTTGAAACAAGAAAAAAGTAGAACTTAAGGTAACCCAGTGCTATGGATCAGAAAACAATTCATATAATATAATACTCTTCTGTTTAAATATATGATAAAGCGTATAATACATGGCAAAATCCGTATCACATGCCATATCACCCTCGACCAATATCATCCCTCGGGCCTTAAGGTCCTTGGGCTGATATTGATATCTCGGGATGATACGACATATGATACGGATTTTGCAATGTATTATTCTCTATAGATACAATAATACAGTTTTGTAGATATGAACCCTTGTATGGTGTTATTACCACTTTGTCTCTTTTTCCTTTCATTATTTGAGTGACAATTTTTAATGCGATGCTACTTGATTTAGATTGAAAATCATCACTAGAAAGAAAGGACGTCTCTCAATGATATTGTAGCTGAAACATCATCTCGCTTTCAAAATCACATATAATCCTTATTATACAACAGAACGAGTAAAGAATTATCTCTGCTGGCATTGGTAATCACGTTGAAGATTTGCGGTTCCTTAAGTGAATATTATCATCTCGTCTTATTTGATAATGCATAACATTTAAAAGAGGGACGAAAGATACCAAAGGGACAGTCAAACTCATAAATCTAAAACAAACTGACAACGCCATGGCTAAAAATAAAAAAGACAAACAGAAAAACAATAGTACACACGACACAACATAGAAAACTAAAGAATAAACAACACGAACCCCACCAAAAACTAGGGGTGATCTCAGGTGCTCCGGAAGGGTAAGCAGATCCTGCTCCACATGTGGCACCCGTCGTGTTGCTTAACTGTAGAACACTTAATTGCTGTAAATGTGTTTTATCTTAAGCTTATCCCACATACTTTTGCGTTAAGATGAAACAATCATATAAATATCTTTTTCAGAGATTACGACAGTTGTCACTTCTACTACAGCATCAACAACTTTGTTATCAACGACTACAGGTAAAGTAAAGTACCAAGTAGAACGACCTGCGTTACACATGTAGAAATATAAAATAAACAGTCGAATAAATGCGATATGTATTACTAACTCTATACAAGTGAGGCAAATATTTCATGGGAGCAACATTAGCAGAAAAAAACCAGACCCCATGCCAAAAACATGACGAAGAAGAAACAGTAAACCATTTAAAAAAAATCGTAATATTGGGCATATTGGTTAATATCCTACCCGTGGCATCACAAACTTCATTAACTTTTGTTAACTATCAATGCATATTAATTCTTTTTATCACTAACGTGACTGATAGTGAACGTTTGAAATAAAAACAGTGGTATTATATACTTGTTGTTTCAATTGTTATAAAAGACTTTAACCAATAGAAAACCACTTAAACATTCAAAATAAGGTAGCAGAAAATCATAGTCCGAAAACGTAATCAAAATCAACCCTTACCCTATAACTAATATTTGGCAATATTAAGTTGCTTTTAACAGACAAGGTCTTACTGCTTCACTACTGGCATTTGCAAAACTGTCCATTGAAATTTGGTACCAGTAATGTGTTGCATTAGGTGTTGTCTTAATCGACAATTTTAGGACGAGTTGTTATCCAAATTCATTCCCCCTTATTCGCCGTACTATTATTATTCTCTTGAACTATTGCACATATAAACTTCAACCCTGAACATGTTTTAATCATTAAACAGAGTGTATGAAGACTGCTTTAGATGAACTTACTCCAACAATGTTAGCAGTAACTACCGATGATTCTGCCAATGGATTTAACCCAGAAGACATACTGCGAACCACTGGATGGATTGCCGATGGTAGAAACCCTGTAGTTGTTCTGAAACTAAATGATAATGACGACAGTCCAAAGGTTTACCAAGTTAGCATGACTGTCACTAATGTCAAACAGATAGAAGCTGAATTAAAGAATGTTGAAGGAGTAACAGTGACAACTGTAACAGTAAGTCTTGAATCTGCAGATATAGTGAACTTGCAATTCATTAATCTTAGAAACTGTATTACCAGTTGTCTTGAAGTTTGAAAATACCTGCATGACACTATTAAAAATAGTAATAAATTGCTGTTTGAGAAAGCCACATTACTCTTGCGTTACATAAATATCCGGAACAAAGGTACTGACTGCCAAATTATAAGAAAAAATATATGCTCTATATCTTTGACATGGTAATATGTTGTTGGCCCTCAAATCCTATGAGTATATTAACAAGTATTCTTTTTCTATTTTATTATTGTTTTAACCATTTTAAATATTTGACCGTAAATATATTTTTTCTAGATCGAATTTTTTGGTTTATTTTTAATCAAGATTTGATAATTCAAAACTTCATAGAAAGGGTGGTATATAGGTTACGGCGCGGATTCATTTATTCAAATTGTGTGTAAATCTTTTAACACTTGATCTTTGACATATTATTACAGAAAATGACAAAGTCAACCGGACAAGAACCAGTAGTTTTAAGTTTTAATGGTGTTATTGGTACAGAAATTGTAATTAAACTGGTGTCACCACTAAGAGCTGAAGCACCTATTGTTTCTGATACAGAAGTTATTGCATGTATTCATCCAAAAGGTACGTAATGGCATAATGTAGAAATGTGTATTAAACAAAGCAAAAAAGCTTGTATTTGGACACATACATGAATATAACATGATTCCGATTGACATGGTTAAATTCATATCTGGAGCACTTCATGGACCTATCAAATATCGTCATGATCACAAGTCAATACGCATTCATGTGATACTAAAACTTTCCAAAATTTCTTTTTGATAAAGTTACAGCGTACATGCGTATCAAATATTTTGTTCAAAACACTTACTTGCTTCTTGTATGTTACTTCTGACTAAACCGAATTAGTGGTTCATTACAAAGACTAAAAGTCATTGCAATATTAGTTTTCGAATGATTCACTTTCTGGATTACGATAAAGACAGTTATATGTTGTATTATAAATGCACATATTTCAGATAACAGTATTGGGAATTATTTGGTGCATTTCACAAAATAAAAATAATGCAATTGTGTTTTCAGAGGTTACAACAGTCATCCTGCCGTCTACATCAACAACAACTTTGGTACCAACAACGACAGGTATGTTAAAGTAAAATTACATTGTACCAATATCAATTTGTTAAAATGAGAAATAAGAAAATGAAATTCAAGTGAACCGAAGGTTGTATTTGTTTTTGCACGTGAGAATAGTGACACAGTATTTTAACCATTGAAAATTTGTAAATAACAGCGTTCACTAGAATTTACGAACTAATCAAATCCGTCAATTGCTATCGACTGGTACAGGGATGTTTAGCCGGTTTTAATCGAAACGTAGTTCTTTCATTATGAAGTCTTATATTTTTGCATATTTCCAAAACACTGTGTTTTAATTCGTTTACATAGTTATTTAAGTTATTAGTTGATGTTGGGTTTTTTTTATTAGATGTAAATGTTATTTAGCAATAAGACAACACAAGCAAATCCAAACCCCTATAAAAAACAAAAACAAAATTTTTAATAAAATGAATTATTTTTTGAAAAGTGATATATACAGATAGTGTTGAACTAGGCTTGCGTGAATAGGTCGGTAATATAAAGTTTTCAAGGGAAGGTATTCACAAAAACATTTTATTTTTAGGGAAAATAATGTCGATTGGACATTTTGAGATGTTTTAACGGCATTGGTCTCAATATTTCTTTTAAAAAACAAATTGAACAAACTTGGTTTCCCCTACAAAACTGTTTTTATCAAAAACTCCGAATAAAATGTACAGGCATACAATTGATGATAGTTATAGTATAAGTTCATGTTCATATTTATAGCTATCATGGAGTGTCCAGTAGATACGGTATCTGAACCCTTAGATGTTGAAAAAGTGATCACATCCTCTAATCCAACTGAGGCAGATCAAGTTCTTGAACCTGAAGGATGGACCCCAGCACCTGATGATGATACTCCAACCGTTGTATTGACATGGGATGAACCAGAATCAATAATGGATGTTATTGTAGTAACGGAAGAGGTTGACACTGTCCGAATCATTGTTTACAATGATGATGAAGTTGTTTTTGATGAGCCTTTCAAGGTATGATATATCCAAAGAAGTGTTAGTTAAAACAGAAAATGTGGTATGATTGTCAATGAGACAACTTATTGAGAAGAAATGCAAATAGTTTCATGTTGTAAATTTGATTAAGAAAGGGATTTGCGAAATTATAGTTGAAAAATTGAATATTCTCTAACATATTTCATTAAATTTTTTATCAACAATGGAATGACTAACAGTTATTGTCTGGTTCTGTTTTTCTTTGTGCAATATCATAGTTATATGATAGAAGGAAAGAGTAAATGTAAAATTGTAAAAAAATAAATCTCTGTTTGTTAATTTGGTAAAACAAAATGACACGTAGGTGGCAGTTCACAGTGACACCGAAATTTGATTCTAGTCTGAAATAATATATAAGTGTAAATATGCAGTTTTGTCTATAGAAAGTACACTTCAAAGCGTTTCATTATAGACATATGTCTGCCGATTTCATATAGTGATTTAGTCCCTGTATATGACATCCATGTAAAAATCATCTGATAAAAGATATACCAGGCTTTCAATATTGTCCGCCAGACACGCGGTTCGTCTGCAAAAATTAATCATCATAGAGGCTGTAATCACATAAACCATAGGAGGAAGTTGAAGAGTATTGGTGTGAAAAATTTCTGAACGATGTTTCCAAAAACATCTAATGTTATCGTTTCTTGCGGTGAAAAATCCTCAACATTTTGATCTGATCAAAGTTTTAGCTCACACTTCTTTGCCTGTACGTACAACAACTCTCTATTAAATATTAACTTTATTGTTGCATGTACTTAATACTTTTATCCATTAATATGTGTCAAAGCCATTAAATGTTGTAAATTTATAAAGAGAAATATATTTATCCCATGTTTGTCCTTCTGATATCACTGCCTTATATATGTGAAAAGCACTATTTAAAATTTGCAATTTAAATCACCATATGAGATATCGTATCATCTGAACTACATGATGCATTTGTTGTTAAACAGGTTCAACCAGACGATCCGACAGTAGATGTCACTTTACCAAATATTAAGAAGGACATTGTTCCTGGTAACAAGATTAAATTGATAATTACACCTGTGTCGGATGTTGCAACGCCTGTTGTGAAGGATGTGCAAGTGAAAATCTGTAGGAAAGGTAACTGTTTCTTGTTTTTATGTAAAATAATTAGTTAATTTCGATAAAGATAGGATGGCACTTACTTACAACTCCTACTCCAATCAAATAACATGAATTTCTCCTCTTAACTTCGAAAACAGAAGTTCATACTTTTTCCTTTACTGAGTTCATATGCATGGATGTTTTAAAATTGCATTTTCTTGTAAACAACATATATGAGTACATATTACTAGGCATATATTCTACCAAATCCCGAATTCAAATATGCTGCATTTAATCATTACGAAATAATATTCCAAAAATATGAAAGGTGTGATACAGATATTATGTTACTTGAAGTGCAGAAAGTTTTATAACATATTTATAAACACCAGTTAAACAAGTAGTCAACAAAAGTCAAATGTCACTAAATAAAAAAAAATAAAGTCACACAAATATTGAACTTAGAGGAAAATTGAAAACAGAAAGTCCCTAATCAAATAGTAAAATCAAAAGCTCAAACATTACAGGTCATGAACATGTTCTATATATAAGTATATACAATAATACAGTAGATATTAACCCTCGTATGGTGTTATTGCTACTTTGTCTATTTACCTTTCATTATTTGAGTGACAATTTTGAAAAATTCAAAATTCCTTTTTGATAAAGTTACAGCTATGCGTATCAAATATTTTGTTTAAAATATTTACTTGCTTCTTGTATGTTACTTCTGACTAAGCCGAATTAGTGGTTCATTACAAAGACTAAAAGTCATTGCAATATTAGTTTTCCAATGATTCACTTTCTGGATTACCATAAAGACAGTTATATGTTTTATTATAAATGCACATATTTCAGATAACAATATTGGGAATTGCTTGGTGCATTTAACAAAAAAAATAATGCAATTGTGTTTTCAGAGGTTACAACAGTCATCCTGCCGTCTACATCAACAACAACTTTGGTACCAACAACGACAGGTATGTTAAAGTAAAATTACATTGTACCAATATCAATTTGTTAAAATGAGAAATAAGAAAATGAAATGCAAGTGAACCGAAGGCTGTATTTGTGTTTGCACATGAGAATAGTGACACAGTCTTTTAACCATTGAAAATTTGTAAATATCAGCGTTCACTAGAATTTACGAACTAATCAAATCCGTCAATTGCTATCGACTGGTACAGGGATGTTTAGCCGGTTTTAATCGAAACGTAGTTCTTTCATTATGAAGTCTTATATTTTTGCATATTTCCAAAACACTGTGTTTTAATTCGTTTACATAGTTATTTAAGTTATTAGTTGATGTTTTTTTTTATTAGATGTAAATGTTATTTAGCAATAAGACAACTCAAGCAAATCCAAACCCCTATAAAAAACAAAAACAAAATGTTTAATAAAATGAATTATTTTATAAAAAGTGATATATACAGATAGTGTTGAACTAGCCTTGCGTGAATAGGTCGGTAATATAACGTTTTCAACGGAAGGTTTTCACAAAAACATTTTATTTTTAGGGAAAATAATGTCGATTGGACAATTTGCGATGTTTTAAAGGCATTGGTCTCAATATCCCTTTTAAAAAGCAAATTGAACAAACTTGGTTCCCCTACAAAACTGTTTTTATCAAAAACTCCGAATAAAATGTACAGGCATACATTTGATGATAGTTTTAGTATAAGTTCATGTTCATATTTATAGCTATCATGGAGTGTCCAGCAGATACGGTATCTGAACCCTTAGATGTTGAAAAAGTGATTACATCATCTAATCCAACTGAGGCAGATCAAGTTCTTGAACCTGAAGGATGGTCTCCAGCACCTGATGATGATACTCCAACCGTTGTATTGACATGGGATGAACCAGAATCAATAATGGATGTAATTGTAGTAACGGAAGAGGTTGACACTGTCCGAATCATTGTTTACAATGATGATGAAGTTGTTTTTGATGAACCTTTCAAGGTATGATATATCCAAAGAAGTATAAGTTAAAACAGAAAATGTGGTATGATTGTCAATGAGACAACTAATTGAGAAGAAATGCAAATAAATGTACTTTCATGTTGTAAATTTGATTAAGAAAGGGATTTGCGAAATTGTAGTTGAAAAGTCGATTATTCTCTAACATATTTACTAAATTTTTATCAAAAATAGAATGACCTACAAGTTATTGTCTGGTTCTGTTTTTCTTTGTGCAATATCATACATTAATGTCTCCTCTAAGCTTCGAAAACAGAAGTTCATACTTTTTCCTTTACTAAGTTCATATGCACAGTATATATTTGTTTAGGGGCCAGCTGAAGGACGCCTCCGGGTGCGGGAATTTCTCGCTACATTGAAGACCTGTTGGTGACCCTCTGCTGTTGTTTTTTATTTGGGCGGGTTGTTGTCTCTTTGACACATTCCCCATTTCCATACTCAATTTTACAGATGTGTATATGATAGAAGGAACCGTAAATGTAAAATTTAAATCACTGTTTGTTAATTTGGTAAAACAAAATGACACGTTGGTGGCAGTTCACAGTGACACCGAAATTTGATTCATTTTAATGTCATTTTCTAGTCTGAAATAATTTATAAGTGTAAATATGCAGTTTTGTCTATAGAAAGTACACCTCAAAGCGTTTCATTATAGACACATGTCTGCCGATTTCATATAGTGATTTAGTCCCTGTATATGACATCCATGTAAAAATCATCTGATCAAAGATATATCAGGCTTTCAATATTGTCCGCCAGACACGCGGTTCGTCTGCAAAAATTAATCATCAGAGACGCTCTAATAACATATGTTAAAATGCCAACCATAGGAGGAAGTTGAAGAGTATTGGTGAGAAAATTTCCTGGAACGATTTTTCCAAAAACATCTAATGTTATCGTTTCTTGCGGTGAAAAATCCTCAACATTTTGATCTGATCAAAGTTTTATCTCACACTTCTTTGCCTGTACGTACAACAACTTTCTATTAAATATGAACTTGATTGTTGCATGTACTTAATACTTTTATCCATTAATATGTGTCAAAGCCATTAAATGTTGTAACTTTATAAAGAAAAATATATTTATCTCGTGTTTGTCCTTCTGATATCACTGCCTTATATATGTGAAAAAAACACTATTTAAAATTTGCAATTTAAATCAACATATGAGATATCGTATCATCTGAACTACATGATGCATTTGTTGTTAAACAGGTGCAACCAGATGATCCGACAGTAGATGTCACTTTACCAAATATTGAGAAGGACATTGTTCCTGGTAACAAGATTAAATTGATAATTACACCTGTGTCGGATGTTGCAACGCCTGTTGTGAAGGATGTGCAAGTGAAAATCTGTAGGAAAGGTAACTGTTTCTTGTTTTTATGTAAAATAATTAGTTAATTTCGATAAAGATAGGATGGCACTTACTTACAACTCCTACTCCAATCAAAAAACATTAATTTCTCCTCTAAGCTTCGAAAACAGAAGTTCATACTTTTTCCTTTACTAAGTTCATATGCACAGATGTGTAAAATTGCATTTTCTTGTAAACAACATATATGAGTACATATTACTAGGCATATCTTCCCCCTAATCCCGAATTCAAATATGCTGCATTTAATCATTACGAAATAATATTTCAAAAATATGAAAGGTGTGATACAGATGTTATGTTACTTGAAGTGCAGAAAATTTTATAACATATTTATAAGCACCAGTTGAACAAGTAGTCAACAAAAGTCAAATGTCACTAAATAAAGAAAAATAAAGACACACAAATATTGAACTTAGAGGAAAATTGAAAACAGAAAGTCCCTAATCAAATAGTAAAATCAAAAGCTCAAACATTACAGGTCATGAACATGTTCTATATATAAGTATATACAATAATACAGTTTTGTAGATATGAACCCTTGTATGGTGTTATAACTACTTTGTCTATTTTTCCTTTCATTATTTGAGTGACAATTTGTAATGCGAAGCTACTTGATTTAGATTGAAAATCATCACTAGCTAGAAAGAAAGGACGTCTCTCAATGATATTGTAGCTGAAACATCATCTCTTTTTCAAAATCATATATAATCCTTATTGTACAACAGAACGAGTATAGAATTATATCTGCTGGCATTGGTAATCACGTTGAAGATTTGCGATTCCTTTAGTGAGTATTATCATCTCGTCTTATTTGATAATGCATAACATTTAACTGTAGAACACTTAATTGCTGTAAATGTGTTTTTATCTTAAGCTTATCGCACATACTCTTGCGTCAAGATGAAACAATCATATACATATCTTTTACAGAGATTACGACAGTTGTCACTTTTACTACAGCATCAACAACTTTGTTATCAACGACTACAGGTAAAGTAAAGTACCAAGTAGAACGACCTGTGTTACACATGTAGAAATATAAAATAAACAGTCGAATGAATGTGATATGTATTGCTAACTCTATACAAGTGAGGCAAATATTTCATTACATAAGCAGAAAAAAAACGACCCCATGTCAAAAAATGACGAAGAACAAACAGTAAACCGTTTAAAAAAATTCGTAATATTGGGCATATTGGTTAATATCCTACCCGTGGCATCACAAACTTCATTAACCTTTGTTAACTATCAATGCATATTAATTCTTTTTACCACTAACGTGACTGATAGTGAACGTTTGAAATAAAAACAGTGGTATTATATACTTGTTGTTTCAATTGTTATAAAAGACTTTAATCGATAGAAAACCACTAAAACATTGCCAAATAAGGTAGCAGAAAATCATAGTCCGAAAACGTAATCAAAATCAACCCTTACCCCTTATAACTAATATTTGGCAGTATTAAGTTGCTTTTAACGGACAAGGACTAACTGCTTCACTACTGGTATTTGCAAAACTGGCCATTGAAACTGGGTACCAGTAATGTGTTGCATTAGGTGTTGTCGTAATCGACAATTTTAGAACGAGTATGGGCTACGAAAAGTGGTACATATCATCTTTCTAACCATTAATAGATTATGAAGTCGTTCAACTTCGATTATAAATGATTAAATAACACACATACTTATTTTACACAACGTCAAATTCGACTGTTCACCGATTTCTTTCAAAAAATTAGCCACTAGTGTAGCAGTTTCTTCTATCGAATACGGCACTTAAATTACTTTCTGGTTTAATTTGAATTACTTTTCGGTCTAACTTTTGTCTGTTTGTGTGCTAGAACCTTATTTGAATTTCCCCAGTGTTTATGTGTTTTTTAAAAATATTATTTATGTGTTCCTCTCTTATAGAATTTGCTGAGTTGTTATCCAAATTCATTCCCCCTCATTCGCCGTACTATTATTATTCTCTTGAACTATTGCACATATAAACTTCAACCCTGAACATGTTTTTAATCATTAAACAGAGTGTATGAAGACCGCTTTAGATGAACTTACTCCAACAATGTTAGCAGTAACTACCGATGATTCTGCAAATGGATTTAACCCAGAAGACATACTGCGAACCACTGGATGGATTGCCGATGGTAGAAACCCAGTAGTTGTTCTGAAACTAAATGACAATGACGACAGTCCAAAGGTTTACCAAGTTAGCATGACTGTCACTAATGTCAAACAGATAGAAGCTGAATTAAAGAATGTTGAAGGAGTAACAGTGACAACTGTAACAGTAAGTTTTGAATCTGCAGATATAGTAAACTTGCAATTCATTAATCTTAGAAACGGTATTACCAGTTGTCTTGAAGTTTGAAAATACCTGCATGACACTATTAAAAATAGTAATAAATTGCTGTTTGAGAAAGCCACATTACTCTTGCGTTACATAAATTTCCGGAACAAAAGCACTGACTGCCAAATTATAAGAAAAAATATATGCTCTATATCTTTGACATAGAAATATATTGTTGGTCCTCAAATCCTATGAGTATATATGCTTTATTGCCTCGTTTTCATCACATATAAATGCAAACGAGACACATGCTAACAAGTATTTTTTTCTAATTTATTATTGTTTTATGCATTTTAAATATTTGACCGTAAATATTTTTCTTTTCTAAATCGATTTTTTTGGTTTATTTTTAATCAAGATTTGATAATTCAAAACTTCATAGAAAGGGTGGTATATAATTTACGGCGCGGATTTATTTATTCAAATTGTGTGTAAATATTTTAACGCTTGATCTTTGACATATTATTACAGAAAATGCCAAAATCAACCGGACAAGAACCAGTAGTTTTAAGTTTCAATGGTGTTATTGGTACAGAAATTGTAATTAAACTGGTGTCACCACTAAGAGCTGAAGCACCTATTGTTTCTGATACAGAAGTTATTGCATGTATTCATCCAAAAGGTATGTAATGGCATAATGTAGAAATGTGTATTAAACAAAGCAAAAAAGCTTGTATTTGGACACATACATGAATATAACATACTTCCGATTGACATGGTTAAATTCATATCTGGAGCACTTCATGGACCTATCAAATATCGTCATGATCACAAGTCAATAAGCATTCATGTGATACTAAAACTTTCCAAACTTCCTTTTTAATAAAGTTACAGATATGTGTATCAAATATTTTGTTTAAAACATTTACTTGCTTCTTGTATGTTACTTCTGACTAAACCGAATTAGTGGTTCATTAAAAAAACTAAAAGTCATCGCAATATTAGTTTTCGAATGATTCACTTTCTGGATTACGATAAAGACAGTTATATGTTTTATTATGAATGCGCATACTTCAGATAACAATATTGGGAATTGCTTGGTGCATTATCTTTAACCAATTAAAATAAAGTGAATGTAATCTTTTTTTTTGTAGCTTCAAATAAATTGCTACATTTAGTGAATTTTCCTGAACTATCATTTCTTGCAAGATATTTAAGTAACACAGTACACATATATTTTAATGGTTGAATTTAGTATTTAATTAAAAGAAAGAAATAATGCAATTATGTTTTCAGAGATTACAACAGTCATCTTGCCGTCTACATCAACAACAACGTTGGTACCAACAACCACAGGTATGTTACAGTGAAGTTACAAGCTACAAATCTAAATTGATAAAAAATGAGAAAGAAAAAATGAATTCAATAGAATCAAAAAGTTTTGGGACCTTTTATAGCTTGCTGTTCGGTGTGATCCACTTTTGTTGGTCTTCAATGTATTATGTATTCGGGTTTTGTTTTCTGTAATTAGTTAAGACGTCAGTTTTATCATGTAAATCTTTTATATTCATTTGATAAAATTTACTGTTTGCAATAGCATAAATTGTTCTAAATAATAAGAATGTTATTATCACAAGCAGAAAACCCTTGCCGTATATGGCACATCCTTTTTCAACTTTTGATCCTCAGAGCTGTACAACTTTGTACCTTTTTTTGACATTCGAACTTTTATATCTGGGCGTCACTTGTAAGTCTTGTGTGGACGAGGCGCGGTTTTGGCGTATTGAATTTTAAACCTGATGCCCTTTGTTATCTATTATTCATGTTTTTCTTTGCCTAATACGTTCTCTTATTTATGTGAAGTCCTGTATTATTATGTTGAAATTTTAATGTTATATTTAACAATGCCATTAAAGTGCGAAGTTTGGCATGCCACAAAACCAGGTTCAAACCACCATTTTTTCCTTTAAAAATGTCCTGTACCAAGTCAGGAATATGGACATTGTTATATTATAGTTCGTTTCTGTGTGTGTTACAATTTAACGTTGCGTCGTTTGTTTTCTCTTATTTTTGAGTGTAAATTGACATTGCGATAAGGCGTGTCACGGTACTTGTCTATCCCAAGTTCATGTATTTGGTTTTGATGTTGTGTTTGTTGTTCTCGTGGGATTTTGTCTTGTCCTTGGTCCGTTTTTGTGTGTGTTACATTGTAGTGTTGTGTTGTTGTTCTCCTCTTATATTTAATGCGTTTCCCTCGGTTTTAGTTTGTTACCCCGATTTCGTTCTTTGTCCATGGATTTATGAGTTTGAACAGCGGTATACTACTGTTTCCCTTATTTGTAAAGAGTGATTTGAATGGAGAGTTGTTTCATTGGCCCTCATACCACATCTTTCTATATGTAATAAGTTTTGTTGAAGAAAATGATGTCGATGAAACATTTAAAAATATTTTAAAGACATTGCTATCTTTATCCCCTTTTTCAAATCAAGTTGAACAATGTTGAATCCCTCCAAACAGATTTGTTTTAATACAAACATGTAAATAGAGTCTCTATAACGAATATGCATAAAATTGATTATAGTTATAATATAAGTTCATATTCATATTTATAGCTATCATGGAGTGTCCAGTAAATACCGTATCAGATATATTAGATGTTGAAAAAGTAACCACATCATCTAATCCAACTGAGGCAGATCAAGTTCTTGAACCTGAAGGATGGACCCCAGCACCTGATGATGATACTCCAATCGTTGAATTGACATGGGATGAACCGGAATCAATTATGGATGTAATTGTAGTAACAGAAGAGGTTGACACTGTCCAAATTATTGTTTACAATGACGATGAAGTTGTTTTTGATGAGCCTTTCAAGGTATAATATGTATTATAAGAAGTGGTTATCAAAGTGATGAAGAAATATTTTCATTTTGTAAATTTGATTAAAAGAGGATTTGCGAAATTCTAGTTGAAAACTAGATGCTTCTTTATCTATGAACTTTTGTAATTTTTAAAGAAAGTTAATTTATTTCTTGTTATGTCCTTCTGATATCAACTCCTCATTGGTTTAAACATTTGTTAAGGAAATGAAGTGTAAATATAAATACATAAATCTTCATAATCGAAGTGAAACGATAGAGAAACGGTTTTAAAATTACTGTAAAAAATATCCACTGTACATAAGCTTTTTTGTTTATATCCAGCATATGATGTATATGAGAAAATTCATGGTGCATTTTTTATTTAACAGGTTCAACCACATGACCAGACAGTAGAGGTCAACTTACCAAATATTAAGAAGGACATTGTTCCTGGTAACAAGATTAAATTGATAATTACACCCGTGTCGGATGTTGTGACGCCTGCTGTGAAGGATGTGAAAGTGAAAATCTGTAGAAAAGGTAACATTTTGAGTTTTGTAGAATAACTAGTGTCTTTTGATAAAAAGATAAGTTGACAATTACTTACAACTTCTCCTCCGATCAAATTTTTTGACTTTATTATCAAAGCTTCCTTTTTTTTCGTATTCTGAGTTACTGTGCCTGGGTGATTAAACATGTAGGGGTAAAAATGTAATTCTTATGTAATCAAGATATGTCTACAGGACTAGGTATATATTTTATGTTCTGACTTCATATATTCATAATTATTCATCACGATAACACAATACAAAAATATGAAACACATGATACAGATTATATGTAGCTCGAAGTGCAGAAAATTATTTTTATTTATAATCATCTTCTAAACAAGTACTCAGCGATAATCTATTGTGAAAATATTAATTAAAGTTCTACGCAGGTTATGAATATCGTCTAGATATAAAAATAATATTAAGTTGTTGTTCATATTTCAGGTAACAATATTTAATCTTTATTTTTCTTTTTTTCACCAATCATTTTCAGAAATAATATACAAAGATGAAATGTAATATTTATTTTGTAGCATTTTTATAACTACAACTAAATTGCTTCGTGGTGTACATTTTCCTGAAAATTCATTTCTTACACTCTATTTGAGCAACTCATTGCAAATATATGTTTGATGATGTACCCATGTTTTCAATTTGGAGAAAGATATAATATAACACTATGTTTTCCAGAGATTACAACAGTCATCCTGCCAACTACATACACAACAACTTTGGTATCAACAACGACAGGTATGTTAGTTAAACTTTATCAGTACCTTATAAACCTGGTCAAAGGAAAATAAAAGAAATGAATAAATGAAATATGAGTTTGTTTTTAATAAGGTGTTTTTAAACAGATTACTGACATAATTCCTAAAATATTTTGAATAAGTTTATGTAAGAGTTCACCTGAATTTATGTATTAAAGATATTGCAATATCGGTACTATATCGCTATAACAAATATTCATACATTCGATAATAATTATATAGTATAAGTTCATATTCATATTTATAGCTATTATGGAGTGTCCAGTAGATACGGTATCTGAACCAGTAGATGTTGAAAAAGTGATCACATCATCTAATCCAACTGAGGCAGATCAAGTTTTTGAACCTGAAGGATGGACTCCAGCACCTGATGATGATACTCCAACCGTTGTATTGACATGGGATGAACCGGAATCAATTATGGATGTAATTGTAGTAACAGAAGAGGTTGACACTGTCCAAATTATTGTTTACAATGATGATGAAGTTGTTTTTGATGAGCCTTTCAAGGTATGATATGTATCCAAAGAATGGTTGTATAATTGCTGAAGAAATGTAAATAGTTTCATTTTGTACATTTCATTACTATTTCATTATTTTAGACAACAAGTTCCCTACACTCAACTTTGCCTTCGTACATATATTTTTTAAGGAAAATTTGATATTTTAAATGCATTTAATATTAAAATTGAAATCATAGTTCCGTTACAAAAATATGTTTTATAATTACTGACAAAGAAGCCTCTGCAAATATACTTTGTTGTCTATATCCAGTTAAGGTAATATCGTATTATTTAAGTAACTATTGAATTTGTTGTTAAACAGGTTCAACCAGATGACCCGACAGTTGATGTCAACTTACCAAATATAAAGAAGGACATTGTTCCTGGTAACAAGATTAAATTGATAATTACACCTGTGTCCGATTTTGCGACGTCTGTTGTGAAGGATGTGGTAGTTAAAATCTGTAAGAAAGGTAACTTTTTGATGTTTTGTAGAATAATTAGTGTATTTTGATTAAGATAAATGGACACTTACCTAAAACTCCAACATCAAATTGCTTGAATATCCCATCGAATCTTCAAACTAATTAAGTGATGTTCTTAGATGACTTCATCATGTATATGGGATAAAATGGTATGTTCTTGTAATGAAGATTTGTGATATTTGCGTCAATTGATCAATCACCAGTTTCCTCGGGTTATGAATACGTGTAATTGTACAAATAGCACAATTTATTGACTGCAAATTTCTGTTATTATGTATTTAAAATCTAAAAAAAAGGGGGAGGGGGTTTATTTAAATTTTTCAATTTGTATTGTCACTCATAGCAGCACTTTGGCTGACAAATATCAATACACACTTTGACTTTATTTATTGTTTGTTGAAGTGTCTTTTAAATTAAATTGTTTAACAGCAATTGTAATTCTATATCACTTAATTCCAGAAACAACAACAACACCAGCGCCATCAACTACAACACAAATACTCACAACAACACCAATAGTATCGACAACAACAGCGGCAGGGCCATCAACAACAACACAAATACTAACAACAACAACACCATTAGTATCGACAACAACAGCGGCAGGGCCATCCACAACAACACAAATACTAACAACAACAACACCATTAGTATCGACAACAACAGGTATACACAACGTCAAATTCGACTATTCACCGATTTCTTTCAAAAAATTAGCCACTAGTGTAGCAGTTTCTTCTATCGAATACGGCACTTAAATTACTTTCTGGTTTAATTTGAATTACTTTCTTGTCTAACTTTTGTCTGTTTGTGTGCTTGAACCTAAGTTTCCCCAGTGTTTATGTGTTTTTTAAAAATATTATTTATGTGTTCCTCTCTTATAGAATTTGCTGAGTTGTTATCCAAAGTCATTCTCCCTTATTCGCCGTACTATTATTATTCTCTTGAACTATGGCACATATAAACTTCAACCCTGAACATGTTTTTAATCATTAAACAGAGTGTATGAAGACCGCTTTAGATGAACTTACTCCAACAATGTTAGCAGTAACTACCGATGATTCTGCAACTGGATTTAACCCAGAAGACATACTGCGAACCACTGGATGGATTGCCGATGGTAGAAACCCTGTAGTTGTTCTGAAACTAAATGACGATGACGACAGCCCAAAGGTTTACCAAGTTAGCATGACTGTCACTAATGTCAAACAGATAGAAGCTGAATTAAAGAATGTTGAAGGAGTAACAGTGACAACTGTAACAGTAAGTCTTGAATCTGCAGATATAGTAAACTTGCAATTCATAAATCTTAGAAACGGTATTACCAGTTGTCTTGAAGTTTGAAAATACCTGCATTACACTATTAAAAATAGTAATAAATTGCTGTTTTAGAAAGCCACATTACTCTTGCGTTACATAAATATCCGGAACAAAAGCACTGACTGCCAAAATATCAGAAAAAAATATATGCTCTATATCTTTGACATAGAAATATATTGTTGGTCCTCAAATCCTATGAGTATATTTGCTTTATTGCCTCGTTTTCATCACAAATAAATGCAAACGAGACACATGCTAACAAGTATTTTTTTCTATTTTATTATTGTTTTATGCATTTTAAATATTTGACCGTAAATATTTTTCTTTTGTAGATCGATTTTTTTGGTTTATTTTTAATCAAGATTTGATAATTCAAAACTTCATTGAAAGGGTGGTATATAGGTTACGGCGCGGATTTATTTATTCAAATTGTGTGTAAATCTTTTAACACTTGATCTTTGACATATTATTACAGAAAATGCCAAAATCAACCGGACAAGAACCAGTAGTTTTAAGTTTCAATGGTGTTATTGGTACAGAAATTGTAATTAAACTGGTGTCACCACTAAGAGCTGAAGCACCTATTGTTTCTGATACAGAAGTTATTGCATGTATTCATCCAAAAGGTACGTAATGGCATAATGTAGAAATTTGTATTGAACAAAGCAAAAAAGCTTGAATTTGGACACATACATGAATATAACATACTTCCGATTGACATGGTTAAATTCATATCTGGAGCACTTCATGGACCTATCAAATATCGTCATGATCACAAGTCAATAAGCATTCATGTGATACTAAAACTTTCCAAAATTCCTTTTTGATAAAGTTACCGCTATGCGTATCAAATATTTTGTTTAAAACATTTACTTGCTTCTTGTATGTTACTTCTGACTAAGCCGAATTAGTGGTTCATTACAAAAGCTAAAAGTCATTGCAATATTAGTTTTCGAATGATTCACTTTCTGGATTACGATAAAGACAGTTATATGTTGTATTATGAATGCGCATACTTCAGATAACAATATTGGGAATTGCTTGGTGCATTATCTTTAACCAATTAAAATAAAGTGAATGTAATCGTTTATTTTGTAGCTTCAAATAAATTGCTACATTTAGTGAATTTTCCTGAACTATCATTTCTTGCAAGATATTTAAGTAACACAGTGCACATATATTTTAATGGTTGAATTTAGTATTTAATTAAAAGAAAGAAATAATGCAATTATGTTTTCAGAGATTACAACAGTCATCTTACCGTCTACATCAACAACAACGTTGGTACCAACAACCACAGGTATGTTACAGTGAAGTTACAAGCTACAAATCTAAACTTATAAAAAATGAGAAAAAAAAATGAATTCAATAGAATCAAAAAGTTTTGGGACCTTTTATAGCTTGCTGTTCGGTGTGATCCACTTTTGTTGGTCTTCAATGTATTATGTATTCGGGTTTTGTTTTCTGTAATTAGTTAAGACGTCAGTTTTATCATGTAAATCTTTTATATTCATTTGATAAAATTTACTGTTTGCAATAGCATAAATTGTTCTAAATAATAAGAATGATATTATCACAAGCAGAAAACCCTTGCCGTATTTGGCACATCCTTTTTCAACTTTTGATCCTCAGAGCTGTACAACTTTGTACCTTTTTTTGACATTCGAACTTTTATATCTGGGCGTCACTTGTAAGTCTTGTGTGGACAAGGCGCGGTTTTGACATATTGAATTTTAAACCTGATGCCTTTTGTTATCTATTATTTTGAAGTCCTGTATTATTATGTTGTCATTTTAATGTTATATTTAACAATGCCATTAAAGTGCGAGGTTTGGCATGCCACAAAACCAGGTTCAACCCACCATTTTTTCCTTTAAAAATGTCCTGTACCAAGTCAGGAATATGGACATTGTTATATTATAGTTCGTTTCTGTGTGTGTTACAATTTAACGTTGCGTCGTTTGTTTTCTCTTATTTTTGAGTGTAAATTGACATTGCGATAAGACGTGTCACGGTACTTGTCTATCCCAAGTTCATGTATTTGGTTTTGATGTTGTGTTTGTTGTTCTCGTGGGATTTTGTCTTGTGCTTGGTCCGTTTCTGTGTGTGTTACATTGTAGTGTTGTGTTATTGTTCTCCTCTTATATTTAATGCTTTCCCTCGGTTTAAGTTTGTTACCCCGATTTCGTTTTTTGTCCATGGATTTATGAGTTTGAACAGCGGTATACTACTGTTTCCCTTATTTGTAAAGAGTGATTTGAATGGAGAGTTGTTTCATTGGCCCTCATACCACATCTTTCTATATGTAATAAGTTTTGTTGAAGAAAAATGATGTCGATGAAACATTTAAAAATATTTTAAAGACATTGCTATCTTTATCCCCTTTTTCAAATCAAGTTGAACGATGTTGAATCCCTCCAAATAGAATTGTTTTAATACAAACATGTAAATAGGGTCTCTATAACGAATATGCATAAAATTGATTATAGTTATAATATAAGTTCATATTCATATTTATAGCTCTCATGGAGTGTCCAGTAAATACCGTATCAGATATATTAGATGTTGAAAAAGTAACCACATCATCTAATCCAACTGAGTCAGATCAAGTTCTTGAACCTGAAGGATGGACCCCAGCACCTGATGATGATACTCCAATCGTTGAATTGACATGGGATGAACCGGAATCAATTATGGATGTAATTGTAGTAACAGAAGAGGTTGACACTGTCCAAATTATTGTTTACAATGACGATGAAGTTGTTTTTGATGAGCCTTTCAAGGTATAATATGTATTATAAGAAGTGGTTATCAAAGTGATGAAGAAATATTTTCATTTTGTAAATTTGATTAAAAGAGGATTTGCGAAATTCTAGTTGAAAACTAGATGCTTCTTTATCTATGAACTTTTGTAATTTTTAAAGAAAGTTAATTTATTTCTTGTTATGTCCTTCTGATATCAACTCCTCATTGGTTTAAACATTTGTTAAGGAAATGAAGTGTAAAATAAATACATAAATCTTCATAATCGAAGTGAAACGATAGAGAAACGGTTTTAAAATTACTGTAAAAGATATCCACTGTACATAAGCTTTTTTGTTTATATCCAGCATATGATGTATATGAGAAAATTCATGGTGCATTTTTTATTTAACAGGTTCAACCAGATGACCAGACAGTAGAGGTCAACTTACCAAATATTAAGAAGGACATTGTTCCTGGTAACAAGATTAAATTGATAATTACACCCGTGTCGGATGTTGTGACGCCTGTTGTGAAGGATGTGAAAGTGAAAAGCTGTAGAAAAGGTAACATTTTGAGTTTTGTAGAATAACTAGTGTCTTTTGATAAAAAGATAAGTTGACAATTACTTACAACTTCTCCTCCGATCAAATGTTTTGACTTTATTATCAAAGCTTCATTCTTTTTCGTATTCTGAGTTACTGTGCCTGGGTGATTAAACGTGTAGGGGTAAAATTGTAATTTTTATGTAATCAAGATATGTCTACAGGACTAGGTATATATTTTATGTTCCGACTTCATATATTCATAATTATTCATCACGATACCACAATACATAAATATGAAACAAATGATACAGATTATATGTAGCTCGAAGTGCAGAAATTTATTTTTATTTATAATCATCTTCTAAACAAGTACTCGGCGATAATCAACTGTGAAAATATTAATTACAGTTCTACGCAGGTTATGAATATCGTCTAGATATAAAAATAATATTAAGTTGTTGTTCATATTTCAGGTAACAATATTTAATCTTTATTTTTCTGTTTTTTCCCAATCATTTTCAGAAATAATATACAAAGATGAAATGAAATATTTATTTTGTAGCATTTTGTAACTACAACTAAATTGCTTCGTGGTGTACATTTTCCTGAAAATTCATTTCTTACACTCTATTTGAGTAACACATTGCAAATATATGTTTGATGATGTACCCATGTTTTCAATTTGGAGAAAGATATAATATAACACTATGTTTTCCAGAGATTACAACAGTCATCCTGCCAACTACATACACAACAACTTTGGTATCAACAACGACAGGTATGTTAGTTAAACAATATCAGTACCTTATAAACCTGGTCAAAGGAAAAAAAATGAATAAATGAAATAGGAGTTTGTTTTTAATAAGGTATTTTTAAACAGATTACTGACATAATTCCTTAAATATTTTGAATAAGTTTATGTAAGAGTTCACCTGAATTTATGTATTAAAGATATTGCAATATCGGTACTATATCGCCATAACAAATATTCATACATTCGATAATAATTATATAGTATAAGTTCATATTCATATTTATAGCTATTATGGAGTGTCCAGTAGATACGGTATCTGAACCAGTAGATGTTGAAAAAGTGATCAC
The DNA here is from genome assembly GCF_963676685.1 of Mytilus edulis. Taxonomy (NCBI): domain Eukaryota; kingdom Metazoa; phylum Mollusca; class Bivalvia; order Mytilida; family Mytilidae; genus Mytilus; species Mytilus edulis. Next base: position 78,824,819 of record NC_092345.1, on the reverse strand, counting down.
ATCATCTAATCCAACTGAGGCAGATCAAGTTCTTGAACCTGAAGGATGGACTCCAGCACCTGATGATGATACTCCAACCGTTGTATTGACATGGGATGAACCGGAATCAATTATGGATGTAATTGTAGTAACAGAAGAGGTTGACACTGTCCAAATTATTGTTTACAATGAAGATGAAGTTGTTTTTGATGAGCCTTTCAAGGTATGATATGTATCCAAAGAATGGTTGTATAATTGCTGAAGAAATGTAAATAGTTTCATTTTGTACATTTCATTACTATTTCATTATTTTAGACAACAAGTTCCCTACACTCAACTTTGCCTTCGTACATATATTTTTTAAAGAAAATTTGATATTTTAAATGCATTTAATATTAAAATTGAAATCATAGTTCCGTTACAAAAATATGTTATATAATTACTATCAAAGAAAGCCTCTGCAAATATACTTTGTTGTCTATATCCAGTTAATGTAATATCGTATTATTTAAGTAACAATTGAATTTGTTGTTAAACAGGTTCAACCAGATGACCCGACAGTTGATGTCAACTTACCAAATATAAAGAAAGACATTGTTCCTGGTAACAAGATTAAATTGATAATTACACCTGTGTCCGATTTTGCGACGTCTGTTGTGAAGGATGTGGTAGTTAAAATCTGTAAGAAAGGTAACTTTTTGATGTTTTGTAGAATAATTAGTGTATTTTGATTAAGATAAATGGACACTTACCTAAAACTCCAACATCAAATTGCTTGAATATCCCATCGAATCTTCAAACTAATTAAGTGACTATTCTTAGATGACTTCATCATGTATATGGGATAAAATGGTATGTTCTTGTAATGAAGATTTGTGATATTTGCGTCAATTGATCAATCACCAGTTTCCTCGGTTATGAATACGTGTAATTGCACAAATAGCACAATTTATTGACTGCAAATTTCTGTTATTATGTATTTGAAATCTAAAAAAAAGGGGGGGTTTATTTAAATTTTTCAATTTGTATTGTTACTCATAGCAGCACTTTGGCTGACAAATATCAATACACACTTTGACTTTATTTATTGTTTGTTGAAGTGTCTTTTAATTTAAATTGTTTAACAACAATTGTAATGCTATATCACTTAATTCCAGAAACAACAACAACACCAGCGCCATCAACTACAACACAAATACTCACAACAACACCATTAGTATCGACAACAACAGCGGCAGGGCCATCAACAACAACACAAATACTAACAACAACAACACCATTAGTATCGACAACAACAGGTATACACTGCATTATATTTTTAATCAGTTGAAATCATATTATAACTCAAAAACAAAAGCATTTAGAGCAAATCTGACAGGGTAAAATTATTTATTAGGTCAAGATCTATCTGGTCTTAAATTTTCAGATGAATCGGACAACCCGTTGTTGGGTTACTGCCCCTGAATTGTTAATATTAAGGAAATTTTGCTGTTTTTGGTTATTATCTTGAATACTATTATAGATAGAGATAACTTGTAAAAAGCAATAATGTTCAGCAAAGTAAGATTTACAAATAAGTCAGCATGACTGAAATGGTCAATTGACCCCTTAAGGAGTTAATGTCCTTTATAGTCAATTTTTAACAATTTTCATTGGGCCAAGTTCATTATAGATAGAGATAATTGTAAGCAGCAAGAATGTTCAGTTAAGTAAGATGTACAAACACATCACCATCACCAAAACACAATTTTGTCATGAATCCATCTGCTTTTGTTTGTTTAATATTCACATATACCAAGGTGAGCGACACAGGCTCTTTAGAGCCTCTAGTTTGATTCGAGCGTCACTGATGAGTCTTTTAGAGGCGAAACGCGCGTCTGGCATATATAAAATTTTAATCCTTGTATCTATGATGAGTTTATTTGATCTGATTAAGTTGTATAGCACATTGTTAATTGAATTTTTTTATTACAGAATGTATAAAAACTACTATGGAGGATGTATCCCCAGATATGTTGACAGTCATTACGGAAGACTCTGCACTTGGGTTTAATCCAGAGGACATATTTAAAACCTCCGGATGGGTGGCTAAAAGAAACGAACCCAAAATTACATTGGAATTAAGAGACAGTAATGATAGCCCCATGGTGTATCAAGTTATAATGAATGTAGCCAATGTTCGAAAGATTGAAGCTGTTCTTAATAATGTGGAAAACGAATTTGTAAAATCAGTTACAGTAAGTCGTATAAGTCCAAAAGATTTATGTAGTACAAGTGTTTACTTGATTTGTCATAAATCTACTTAAATACAGATATAAAGTAAAGTTACAATACCTTAATCGTTAGAACTTCAAATATAGTGTGAGCTCTGTTTGTTTGTTCAAAGACAGTATTGTCTACTACACCCAGTGTCTAATACATAAATATGACCAAATCTTTAATGAGAAAGTAAGATCTTGGGTTAGTTAAAACATATTTATTTTATAGTGGATTGGGAAACAAGTTTTGCAACTTATATTAATCCCTTCTCCACTTTGCGGGTGCGAGTGCTGCCTTCTAGCAACATCAGCCTGCTCTTTTTCGAAATCTACACGGGTATCTATTACGTGCCAGAGATATGGCTCTATCTTAACACGGGTCATCCATTTATCGTCCCCTTCCGACGGATTGTCATCGTTTCCTCAATACCATACTCGCAAATGGTGTCAAGGGAGAGCCGAAAATTCAAGCCCTGAAATTTTCATCCCGGACTGGGAATCGAACCAGGAACCTTTGTGTTAGTAGTCCGATGCACTAACCATTAAACCACGGTTCTCATTAAGATCTTGGGTTACGCATAGCAGGATTATAGAGTCTCTATTTAGTTTGAAAATTGTCACACTGAAATGATCACATAATTATAAAGGCAATCATAAAACTCATAAAATGAATATTTCTTTCTTCAATTAATCTTTTATATTTTTGAAAATAAAAATATCAATTTATTTATTTGGGTACGACTGAAAAGTCATCTTAAGGAACGTAATCAAAAGATTTCAAAGTATAGGATGTAAACCTCTTTTGATTACTTTAATTCATTACAAAAAAAAATCCATTAGTTTAAACATATTTATTTATAGTGGATTGGGAAACAAGTTTTGCAACTTATATTAATCCCTTTCCACTTTGCGGGTGCGAGTGCTGCCTTGTAGCGGCATTAGCATGCTCTTTTACGAAATCTACAAGGGTGTCTTTAACGTGCAAGAGATATGGCTTTCTCTTAACACGGGTCAGCCAATTATCGTCCCCTTCCGACGGACTATCATCGTTTCCTCGAGACCATACTCGCAAATGGTGTCAAGGGAGAGCCGAAAATTCAGTTCCTGAAATTTTCATCCCAGACCGGAATCGTACCAGGAACCTTTGTGTTAGTAGTCCGATGCACTAACCACTACATCACGGCTCTCTCTAAAATCCATGTAATGTCAACTTTGGATTAGTGAGTTTGAACCTAATTTCGTCAAAATTTATATATGTTATAACGGAGACTCTAAGACAGTTACAAGTGCAAGAAAATAAAAACTGAACTTCCGAGGTGCTTGTTCTTAACAAAAATTTGTTTGTTGTATTTGTTATTTAAATAATTTATGTATTAAACAAATCTGAGTTGATTTGAAAAAGATTTACCTGTGAAATGATTATAAACAGACACTGATAAACTATATTCACGGACATGTATTCGGGAAAGAGTAAAAACGTTAATTTAAGTTGTTAAATATTAGGATAAAAGCAATACATACATATTTTTAAGTATATTAATCACTCATTGTAGAAAGAACCAGAGTCAGCCTCAACTGAAACAGTTGTATTGATGTTTGATGGTGTCATTGGTACTGAAATTGTTATCACATTTGTTGCGTCAGGAGAAAAACCAATCATCTCTGAAGTAAAAGTGGTTGCCTGTATTCATCCAAAAGGTATAAAAACATTAAAGCAGTAAGTGTTTGGGGTGTACAACCTACAGAAATGAATCAGAACAACAGTTATTGGGTGTAATAGCAGATAATTAAATGTGTGCAACTTGATATTGCTGAAAGTATTTTTCTGTGTCAAATCTTTTTGCTTGTTATTCGCGGCTGGATGCTTGGGAGTCCGTATGACAACATTCTGCACTCTGACAGTGTCTTTTACGAATTTCAAGATAGGACTTTAACGTTTTTACATAAAATCCTTGACATTATAAATTAATTAGTATCCTTTTGTTTTTCAAAGGTATGAACTTGATGATCTGATAGTTTTTAAGATATTGAATTATTATCATTGGGTGTTATCTTTTTCAGAGATAACGACAGCTGTAAGCCAAACAACAGTAACAACAACTTTCAAATCAACAACAGGTAAAACGTAGACCTTGTTTTCTCTTTGATTTAATTGTTTATAGTAGCTAAATCAATTGCCACAGTTACTGATACTTTCTGTTAGCTATTCGTTTTGTCATGAAATAAACAACTTGCGAATTATGTTTGGAATCTGTGGTTGATATTTCTGTTGACAGCTACACAGAATTTTGAATTACTCACTATGGTATAATTAATATACACCATATTTAATTGTAATGATCACAATCACGTCTATTTAAATTCGCTATTTTACTAACTTCAATTTTGTAACTGAAAAAAACCAAACCAATATGCGTACCTAATAAGGATGTTTAATCAAGACGAAAATATATACAATATCAGCTTTTTTGTTTTATCTATTTGTTTGTCAAAGTCATATAATTCTAACAGGTTACTTCTTCTTTCTATAATGAGTAATGAATTCTTCATCAAACACTGAACTTCATTCGCATTAAATACATTATTAATTTTGTTACAGCAATGTATTGTCAATTCACACAAGAAGCCTTTAAAGACAATTTTGGATACGAGCAGATAGATATAGTTGGATTTGTTGAAAAAGATGGAATTGAGGGTCTTACAAGCAATAGTGAAATAATTCAGATTGATTCGGTTATAGAGGAAGGAGTTGTCGTTTTCGTTGGATGTAGTAACTGGTCAGTGTATTTCTATAACGGTTTTTAATTTGTTCGGTAGAATAGTACTTGAAACTTAAAATCTCATTATTTTATTTTCTGGTAGGAGACAGTTTATTATATTCCTGGTTTGTAAGCTTTGAATTATTGTTTTTTGTGATGCTGTTTCTTTATATTAAACAGGCATACATTCTTGCAGTTTTTATATTCATTCTCAAAAAGCTTGATTTCTGAAGAATTAATAAAATAAGCTAAAGAATTATTTTTGGTAAACTAAAATTTCAGATTGTAGTGAAAACAATAATTGATTGATTCTAAGGTCGAAATCTATTATACAGTTTGAACGTCAAACAGGTATTGTTCTATCATATTTAAACCCACTGAATTCAACATTTGGAAAAAGCAGTCTGACGGAAGAACAAAAATTGGAGATAGAGTTAAAAATAAATGTTGATGACCATATTGAAATAGACTTTCGGTAATGAAATAGAAAAAAAGTAATTTTCGGTTTAGTTTCTGAATTTTTACTTTTAGTACTTGTGCAATGGATGGTAATATCAGATGTGATATAGGACAATGTGAAGGTATGTTAAGATACATCCATAACTCTTATTCATATAAAAGGCCATATGGTATCACATGATTTTTTCTTTACAGTTTTAAATCAAACCAGTTTACTTCTCTCTTGATTTTGAGTGACATGACGTATTGGATATTTTCATTCCTTGTATTATGTAGGTTCCATTTTTTGTGCATTAAAAAACAAAATAATTCTATCAGATTGAAACATTAAGGAAAAAAGATTCATTCAAACATTGAATTACTTTTATTCTTGCATTGCACCAGATATTTTATCAACGGGTGCAATTCGAGTGTAACAATGTGCTAACTAGTCGGAACATTTGCGTTCACGATTGGCTTTTTAAGGGGGGTATTTGTTTGTCTGTCTTTATTTTGTTGTGTAATGTGAAGCAGTTTGTCGTCTTCATATGTTTTTCCAAGACCTTTTTAATACTCGACTATCAACCCAACCTTATCTATTTATTATTAATACTATATTTTAGAATGCAAATATACACAGTGGAGTGAATGGACACCTTGTTCAAGAGAATGTGATGTTGGATCCAGAACAAGGCAACGAATTAAAATTACAATTACCAATCCTAACATATGTGCTGATGATCTAAAAGAAATTGAAGACTGCAACATAGAACCATGCGTTACACCAAGTAAGATTATTCGATAAGAGATTTTATATTTCATATTAGACTTAAATAAAGGCAACAGTAGTATACCGCTGTTTGAAACTCATAAATCGATAGAAAAAACAGACCTGGGTTACAAACTAAAACTGAGGGAAACGCATTAAATATAAGAGGAGAACAACGACACATCATTAAGTAGTAACACACAGAAACGAACTAAGAATTAGACAAAATCCGATGAGAATAACAAATATAACATCAAATGATTAACGATGTTGTTTTTTTTATCATATATATGTGAAACAGCCTTAGAAAATGAAAGGTTGAAGTTATGTTAATCCATTGAAAACATTCAACTGAAACATTTTGCAAATTTTCAATAGTAAGTGTTATTGATTTAAAATAATATCTTTCATAACATATTTTTTTACAGCAACGATGCCAGTGTGTGAGCAGTGGAGTGAATGGAATGAATGCAGCACTACTGACCCTTGCACTGAAGGTGTACGATCAAGAGAACGACATTGTCCTGACAGTCCGTCCTTAGAAAAGGAGCCATGTGTAAACAACTGCACATATCCAGGTAAGCATAATAATCTTAGAATTACAATTGCAGAAACATGATGTAAGTTAAAATATTAGTAAACTTTATCTGGAATCATATTAAATGGTATAAAAAAATCATATAGGAGTAATTTTTGTAATTAAAAAGACAAGTTATATAATTTGAATATCACTTATATTTATTATTAAAGATTTGTATGTTAGGAAGTTATAAGTTTCGATAAGTATAAGTATTGGTTATGCACTATTTTACTTTGTATTTTAAAGTTGTAACAGTGTAGACAGCATAATTTGTGATTTATTAAAATTGATTCGATCAAGCTCTTCCGTTTACTGAACATAAATGTCAGCCTTGAGTGTAATTATGACATCAATAATTGTGGTTGACACCTAGTTTATAGTTATGTGTTTATATTATTACTTGCATTTATCTTTACTGTTTTAGTATGCAAACATCCGTTGGTACTAATAACAGAACCAACTTGTCAGCTGACTTGTTATACAGTTCAATATCCAGAAAGCTGTGTTATTCCTGATGATATGGAACCTAGCTGTGGATGTATGGAGGGTTATGTTCTTGATGAAGAAAGTAATATTTGTATTCCTATCCATGAATGTCAGAAATGTTACAAAGAAGATGGAACAGCTGTAAATCCTGGTCTAAGTTATATGAAATCCGAATGTGAGGAGTGGTAGGTGTCCAATTTTTCTTCAACTTTTTAATTGATTTGTTTGGCCTGCATGTGCCCGAAAAAATGTATCGTCATTTGAAATATAACGGAAATGTTATAATTTAGTTACAGAATGATATGAATACTTTTTATTTGCAGTATCTGTACAGAAGGATTGACATTAACATGCGGTATCAAAACTGACTGTAAGTTGAAATATAGATTAAAAGGTTTATCATATATACCGTTTCCTGCTGGTCTTTGAATATTAGGAATTGTCAAGTTAGACTAACATATTCCATCGCATGTATACCAGAAATCCATGGTTACAGTGGGTTTTTGTCTATTTAATAATATGATAAACGGTTAATTTTAAAATAATTTCTTCGAAAGAAAACAATTTATATATTTTTCACAGAATAAACAGTAAATAAACTCATTATAGATACCAGATTTACAAAAAGTGTACGCCAGACTTGCGTTTCATCAACAAACGACTCTCTAGTAAAAAGTTATCAAGGCAAATTAAAGCAAGAGGTTGTATGGCTTTAACTATCCAACCAGTTTCACTGTTCTATATCTGACATTCAAGCTGTATAACTATTGTCTATTCACGACTTTGTCACTGTTATTCACATCATATTCAACAAATTAGGGAATTAACATTTAGTAAAAAGATTTATGTAAAATTATTAGAAAACAGGGTTGCCATTATAAAAGGAACTTTATTTGGGAAAACAGTACGCAATCATTTGCAAAATGTTTTATGTCAATCTCTTCACAAAAGGTTTACACTTATGAATGAAAAATGAAGATGCGATGTTAATTGAACAACACTTTATTCATATTTATCCTAGGTTGTGCATGGACTGAATGGGGACACTGGGGAGAATGTAGTGAATCTTGTAAAGATGGAGTGCAGAATAGATACAGGTATTGTAATATGTTGTTTCCTCTTAAAATTTGTTTTATGGAAACATGTTGCAAAAGATCTCTACAAGAATTTTTTACCTTGATAGAACATCGATAGGAAATAAACGTTGAATATAAATATCGTATCGAAATGAGTTAAAAATCAATTCTTTTATTTCTATGCATCAAATTTGTTACGTAAGCTTGATTTTAATATCGTATATAAAAACGTTCTAATAATTTGTTGATATTTTAATTCCAAATAGGGAATTGTTGGTGGGAGACCCTCACACATGTGGAGAGGACAAGATAACTAGAGTATGTAGTCCACCGACATCACTACCTGACGAATGCATAGACTGTATATACAACAACGAGGAATACAGTGTTGGAGATCTAGTTGATGTCAGGGATAATGGATGTACAAAGTGGTATGCTTTTCTGTCAAAATATAATAACATGTGGCGACATTGAATGTGGAATAAAAACTAAAATAACTACTTACAATCAACTTATGAAAGTTGTCTTCGTGGTTTTATTTTATACTGAAAGTTAAAGTCTTTTACTAATACCAAAAAGTATTTTTAATAAGATATTAGGTTGATTATTTTTTTTTTTTATGTTTTGTTACTTTCTTAATATACTGTATGGTCCTAATTGGATCTCTGAATATCGTATAAATAACGCAATGATTATGTATTGTAGCTACTGTGATTCTACTCATAACTCGTACTGTGTTCCGGATCCTGTTGCCAATGGTAAGAACCGATTTTAAATGAAAACGTTTAAAATCCTAATACCCAATATTTTAACTTATAATACTTCTATTCATTATATATTACATGATATTGTGATGTATACTTTTGGTAGTTTTGCTATGATAGATGTATTGATAGAACTTGATACATATTATTTACATCATATCATTTTCCAAGGGAAAGAAATATCCTTTATATAAGGAATCACCGAACATATGTGAAGGTTTCTTTACACTAATAAGAAACAATTAATATCGCATTTCATCCTTGGTTTAAACAAAGTAAACACATGATTTATCCGCAGTACATGAATAAAATTGAGAAAGGAATACATGTTTAGCTGCGATTGCAGATCATTGAAATCATGGACAGAAAATTAACATTTATTGAACATTAATTATTAATACAGATACAAATATTTCAATAATACATCCTTTAGAAATTAATATCGTAGTCAGCTAGTTCAATAAAGAGATTTATAAATGAAAATTGGGAATGTGTCAAAAAGAAAACAACACGACCAAAGAGTACAAACATGACAGTCGAAGACAATCACTGGGTCTTCAACACAGCAAGAAAATTCCGACTAGGATAGAATGTTTATTGATTAAAAAAGAAATCTAAAAATAAGTGATAATTGGTATCGTTAACAGAAAATGATCTTAAATTAAACAATTGTAAAACACATCGTAAGCTTATGTTGTATGTAACTTTCCATTCAGTCAACGGATCATGGTCAGATTGGGCGGAATGGTCATCTTGTAGCAGTTCGTGTGATGGTGGCGTGCGATCTAGAGTAAGGCTCTGCAATGATCCATTACCACTGTGTGATGGAAATGAATGCGAAGGAAGAAATGAAGAGGTTGAAGATTGTAACGCAGAACTTCCATGTAAATATGTTTTACTTCAGAGTGTCTAATAAAACAGTAGTAATGATCTTTTTCAACAATGTATGGATAAAACAACGACTACAATGAATATGGTTGATATCTTTAGTAATCCTTTAAAAAGTTTCATTTGAAATGTGTTTTCTTTATACAAAAAAGTAAGCAATGGCATTTATAAAATAAGTGTTATCCCGGGAGCCAAAAAAATACATCATATGAAATAGAGAAATGTGGTATCATCAATGAGACAACTACCCAACAAAATCTATGTTACAGTAGTTGTATCATGACAAACAATGATTTTTTGCAAAGACTAATAAAATATAGAGAAAAGGACATCTATATACTTGTACCCCTTCTTGTACATTAATAAGCAGTTGCAATTGTTTTGACGTGGTATTTTTTGTTTAGGCTGCATTATCTCTGAATGGTCCGAGTGGAGTGAATGTTCTGCATCCTGTGATGATGGCGAATCAGTTAGAACAAGATTCTTTGTAGATCCATCCGAACAAAGTTCGTGTTCTGATGTGAATATTACAGACATTCAACCTTGTAATCTTGGGGAATGTAAGTAAAACTTGTCATACAGATATAAAACATTAATTAATAATAGTTTTTAAATGTTTTATTTTAAACGTTGCGAGCTATAAAATTTGTTTTTGAAAAAAAGAGAGGACAGTTGTTTTCAATTTTGGAAGATGATTAAAACTCGAGAATAATCTGAATTATTTCAACCGAGAGAAAGAACAATGGAAATTGACGGAAATCCAAACAGAGGTAGACCAGCTTGTCAACGGGCTTTAAACTTGTTACATGTAGGACTGGCTTAGACCATTATAATTGATACAATTGATGAATGGCCTACATAGTCCTCACTTGGTGCAGATATAAAACATTGAAAAAGACTTAAGTGCACATATTGAAATAATCGGTATAACATGTATAAAGACTATCGATATGAAAATATATGTTTTTTTATGCCCCACCTACGATAGTAGAGGGGCATTATGTTTACCATTATAATTGATACAATTGATGAATGGCCTACATAGTCCTCACTTGGTGCAAATATAAAACATTGAAAAAGACTTAAGTGCACATATTGAAATAATCGGTATAACATGTATAAAGACTATCGATATGAAAATATATGTTTTTTTATGCCCCACCTACGATAGTAGAGGGGCATTATGTTTTCTGGTCTGTGACTCTGTTCGTCCGTCCGTCTGTGCGTCCGTTTGCTTCAGGTTAAAGTTTTTGGTCAAGGTAGTTTTTGAAGAAGTTGAAGTCCAATCAACTTGAAACTTAGTACATGTACACATGTTCCCTATGATATGATCTTTCTTATTATAATTCCAAATTATAATTTTGACCCCAATTTTACGGTCCACTGAACATAGAAAATGAAAGTGCGAGTGGGGCATCCGTGTACTATGGACACATTCTTGTTTTACTATATTTTGTGATAATATGAAATTGAATTTATAAAAGGAAATATAATATTTTGTATAGGTGGTTGCCGATACAGCGAATGGAGTGAGTGGACTGATTGTAATGCAGAGTGTGGTATCGGTCTGTCACAAAGAAAGCGAGATCTGGTTCAACCAAGCACTTATGTAGAATGTGACCAATTACAGGTCGAAGAAAGAGACTGTTATCTTGCAGATTGTGGTAACTATAAAATCACTAAGAAGACTTTAATTCAAAATCAAGTTCTCCCATTATAATTATAAACAATAACGTTGTATAAATATATTACCTTTTTGCAATGAGTTTCAAAAAGCCGTAGGTAGTTTTAATCCATGGGCTTGAGTAATTGACTTAAACTTAGTGTTATCAATTGAAAACTAAAAATTCAAACGAAATACGGAAAAATAGGAAGCGGTTGCCTTACGATATTTATATTATTGGTATTTCACTTCAGTATGTGATAAAGATCATGAGAAATGGAGCAATCATTCACGTTGTGAAACGACATGCTTAAACAGATTCACAAATATCCCAGTGGAAGATTGTGAAGAACTCAACCCTGGCTGTGTTTGTGAGGAAGGGTACTTTGAAGACAAAAATGGCAACTGCGTTACCAATGACAATTGTTCAGTTTGTTATCATCCTGATAGTCCAGATGAACCAATACAGGTATGAGTACCAGAGCAAAAGAAATGTAATATGATACGAAAAAAATGTTTGTCTTCTTCAAATGCAGTTTGAATACCCTTGCACTAAAAATTGAATTTTGTTTTGCCGAAAATAATTTTGATGGTTAGATTGGTAATGTTTGGAAAGTTTATATAACGTACTCAAATTTTAAATATGTACTCAAATGTATTGTGAAAATAAGAATGTTTGTTGTGTTTGTGTTAATGTCTCATTGGCACATAACGGTTTCTGAATTTATTCCTTCTTCCATTTTTTAATAAGGTAGATGACTGGGCAGCAATTGTCGAAACAGAACTTCGAACTCTTCACGATAAATTCATTAAGTCGGTCAAATGTATCCTCGATTTAATTCGAAAGCCTTATAGATTTAAGAGTTTATGCTGATATTTTATTTTATTTCTTTCAGCCCGGAAAGATTTTCAAAAACCCCAAAGTGGCTTGTGAGGTATGTCAATGTGTTGGTGGAGATATTGTCTGTAACAGGAGATGCGAGTTTCCCGAATGTAAAGAGGTATGTAAAATAGTGCAGTTAACTTTATGTTTATTTAATATTGTTATTAGAATTAAGTCCTTTGAAAACTGACCATTTGCCTGTGTGTTGCTTCCTGTTTTAAAATCAATTTCGAATATCAATTGGCAAATGACAAAATGTAATATAGTTCTATCGTTAATTCAAATCGAAAGTTAATGATGAAAGTAAAGGAATCAGGAGAGTTAATTTCTTATTTGTATATTTTAGGGAGAAGTTCTGTCCTACCCCCAAACTGATCCGTGCTGTCCTAGATGTATTCCTGAAAAAAGTAAGTTTTAGTTTGTTACCCGGATTTGTGTTTTTTTTTTCTTTCTCAATCGATTTATGAATTTTGAACAGCGGTATACTACTGTTGCCTTTATTTAATTGCTCTATGTATTTTACTTTATATTTCTCATTCTATCCCGGCTTGTACACGATGATTAAAACTGCCATTGCATATTTTGTACATTAATTTGTGCTCTTGTAACTATTAACTGACGTCCAATTTATGTGTCTACGTTTTGAGATATTACTATTGAAAGCCAAGTTAAAAATTGTATTAACTTGAAACAAATGATTGAAAAAAAATTATGCGTATTTATGAAAAGGTTACGAACATTAAAAATTGTAATTAATATTGTCTCTATTGTCAATTTCCACAGCCACGTGTTCACTGAAGACAGAAAAGAGAGTTATAACACGAGGTGACTGTGAAACTGTTGACGAAATCAATGTAACCTACTGCTCCGGAAGCTGTGGTAACAGTAGTAGTATACCTGTGTTTATGATGGACGACGGAATGGAATATGATAACTTTGGTTGTATACAGACCTGTAAATGTTGCCAGGGTACTGTGCGTGGTATGCAGACAGTAGATATACGATGTGGTTTACCCGGTCAGAAGAGACTTTACAAAGCCCGTGTACCTGTGATTGTAGCCTGTAAATGTGATGCATGTTTGACAACTGGTAAGATATTTTTTTCATTTTTAATTGATAGTTTAACCAATTTTATAAAATTAATTCTGTTTAAAACACCAAAAATCAATAATCAATCATCAACAAAATATAATTGGACTATTAGATTTGATGAATGATTTTTATTTGTGTATGATATCGATGCATTTGACGTTTTTTAAAAGAATATAAGTATTAATTCAATAGTTCGGATTCAATCAAATGTGCCTAATTTATAAAAAAAAGTATATTAATATTATCTATATTTACTATGTGTACATCATTTTTTTTCCAGAATCTCAGAAGAACCAACAAGATGCAACCAGTGGCTTTGGGAAACGATAGCATTGTAGAACATTTATAATTAATTAAACTTTCAAAATATCAAATGTGAAAAAATGTCTATTATTCATTGATAATACTAAAGTATAATGGCGAAAGCTAAATCAAGCAGAACATTGCGTAGCACTATACACATATGCCATATTCCCAACAAAAGAGAAATCGTTAGAAGAATGAAACACAATAACCGAAATCTAAAATCGTTTAAAAAACACAATTGGCTTAGAGGAAATGAATATAAGCTTCAAACATACTATCCGAATCTCGATAAATACATATAAAAATACCACAGTATCATTCCTTCTTCAAAGGTTCGACATTGGCATGAATATAAATTAAGTTGATTACATCTGCATGCAACCGTATAAAGATCCATTGAATGCATCACGCACAACTTGCATCCCTACGTTTCATCAACTATAGATATATTAAGACTTCCAACAACAGTTACTTTAGATATCAAAGTCAACCCAAATACTGTCAATGTTTAAAATAACCAGCCATGATCCTCACCAACGTTGCCTTCAGCTATTATCACCAGACAATAATCACCAACAACAACAATTGCATTTGCAGAAACCACAGTCATTTGATTCGTTCTTGTTTTGTTATGTCTATATACCTATCATTTGTTTCGAATGACTGGATTTGGATAAGTGGCCAGAGATATTTAAGATATATATATATTAAGATCTTACTCCTTTGAGCAATTTTGACTGTTGCGTTCCTTTGTCCCTTTTTTCCAAAGCTAATGATCTTCAAAGCGGAACACTTATTTATCATATAAGCAAAATGTATCTTCAATTTTACATAAAATTTAAAAGTTAGAGGTATAATATATATCTAACACTAAATCCAGGTTAAATCTACCATTTTTTCATAAGGAAATGCTGTACCAAGTCTGGAATATGTCAGTTGTTTTCCGTTCGTTTGGTGTGTTTGAGCTTTTGATATTGCTATTTGGTAAATGACTTTCCTATTGAATTTATCGTGGAGTTCGGTATTTTCATTATTTTACCTTTTAATTGATTGTTTAAAGCACTAACTTTAACGAGAAATATTCGGCAGTTTTCTAGAATTCATTCAACTGTTTGGTTGTTCGTTCATTACAAACTATTCCGTAACAAATAAAACAGGTGGATCTTTAATTCTTTTATATCAGATGGCGATCATGATTTAAACAGTGATCTCTGTTGGTTTCTTGTTTGGTTAACTTGCTTGTGTTATTTCGTGTATTCATAACCTCAATTATATTGGGCATCATAGCAAGTTGTAGCAATAATTAAAGATAAAAGATAACAAACGCAGCCAGACGCTTTAAAAAAAAAGTATGTATGTCATTATGAGTTAGTACACACACGACAAAAACCTGCTTACTATATAGTATTACTACATAAGTAAGCCGCCTAGTACCACAACCAATAAGGCAGCAACCATTAGATTTTCGGGGGGGGGGGGGGGGGGGGGGGGGGGCTATGGTTTTTTTTTGGAAAAAAAGTTTGTTTCCAGTTTTTGGAGAAAAAAATAATTTGTTTTTGATTCTGAGAAAAAAAATTGTTTGTTTCACCCTCAGCTGCCACTATATTTAATGCTAAAATTGAAAGAAAAAAATTGTTTTCGACTTGTCGCAAAAAAATATAGATTGTTTTTCGCCGCAGGCAAAAAAAAAAATTTGTCCAGAAAAAAAACCATAGCCCCCCCCCCCCCCCCCCCAGAAAATCAAATGGTTGCTGCCTAACAACAACAACATCTGATAATGGTGACAAAATGTAGTTCCGCCTGATTTACAAAATAGTGTTAAATAAAGGCAACAGTAGTATACCGCTGTTCAAAAGTCATAATTCGATTGAGAAGAAGCAAATCCGGGTTACAAACTAAACCCGAGGGAAGCACATCAACTATAAGAGGAAAAAAACAAAACAACAGAACACTGAAGTGTAACAGAAAACAAAAGACAATGCAACATACATAGAAACGAATTATTAGATAACAACTGCCGAATTCCTCACTTGACATACAGAGCAGTGTAAAAACATGGGTGTTGATCTGGTTTAGTGGCTAGCCAAACATCGCGCTTTATGGCAATGTTAAATATAGGTGTCATACCACCAATTACTCCCTCAAATTTAGAACGTATGTGAAAGTAGGCCTACTCGGACAAAAACAAGTGCATTTGAGTTCATTGTTCACCTAAACTAACCAACATATTTGCAGAAATGAAAGTTTTGTTGAAAGAGAAATATATTAAGATCATTTTGAGCCAAAATTTACCTGTCTATGAGTTTGCATTAAAAATTGAGGATTAATGCGCTCCATAGTATACTAATTTAAGATTTCCAGAAAACCAGGGGTTATTTTTAGTGGTACCTCCTTTCGGAAGCTCTCTGCTTTCTTATATAATTTTGAATGTATGTTGAAAATTGGCATGCAGAAAGGTGACACCTGTACAATTCAGGATATACCTAGTTTCTATGAAGTTAAACTTAAGGTAAAATATTTAGAAAGCTGTGAAAATTGCAAAATTTGGTTGAACAGATAGGGACTTTTAATTGGTGGTATGACACCTATACCGTTTAAATGACAACATTACATAACAGGAATGCAGTGCAAATAAATGCTATAACACCCAAGACAAAGAAATACATAAAAAATGACATAATAGTACATTTCGATGTCAACCAGAGAATAACAAAGGATAACTAAAATTAATTTAGGACAGTTCACAAAAACACGTTACTTCTATTTATCTAGCAAAAGCAGCATAAAGGATTTATTATGTACAAACAGCGAAGAAAATTGAAACTTCTCCCATATTTTCTTACAGTACCACGGTATACTTCGATTGTAGACAGTTGAAATGAAAAACAGATTTTACTAACTGCATTAAATGTTTGTAGTCTTTTAGGGTCTGAGGAGGGTTACATTTTATGGCGGAGAAACTACTCGGTAGATAACCGGTATTAGAAGGTGCTTATGTTTCACAATTACTAGAGAGATGGTTTATTTGTATATTAAACGCAAATAAGAAATAGTATTGGATTTCTGCCTAGTTATTGTTACCAAGAAAGCGTTTCGGTGTTCAAATAAAAAATACTAGTGTTTAAATTTCAAGTTGATTTCGTACTATATTCGTTATCACCGAACTTCTTCTTGCCATAAGTTTGTTATCACACTACATGTGGTCCCATGCATTGTATTACTGAAGATATTTATGGTACGAACGCCTATTGTATATAGTTTAATTTATAATCCTTTTGGGTTTCAATTGTTTTCTTGACATGGTGTTTTCGTCAATACAAAGTTGATGTCTCATTTAAAAAAAAATTACCCTTTAGAACTACAAAACTTGGAAACACACTCACTAAATTTCGTCCATTTAGTATAAGTTATACTATCAAAATAACTACTATAGTACCATAAACCTTACATAACCAGTATATAAACTGTACACATGCGTACGTGAAATTGTCCACATGTGAATTTTCCAGAAAGAAAAATTGGTCACTTTCACATAGCAGAATCATTATGATAGCAGAGTTAGTGTCAAATAGGAATATGCCATAAAATGAAACGTTTCAATTAATTCAGTTCTTCCTATATTGATAATACCTATCCAACATAAGTCTCTTATTGACGATAAATGAAAACAAAACGATATAAATTTCATGTTACTGTACTTACCTTCACCAGGAACTCTCGAAGCCAAACTTTTTTTTTAAGTCGAGGATGTATATAAGACTCCGAAACCGTGAAAGACATATATGACCAAAAAGACATTAAATAAAAGCCAAATCCATCTAAGGTCAACTTTGCCTGAGAAAGTTATAACCTTTGTTTCTTGATTATTTCAAAATTTATAAACAGATAATTATGAAGTATAAATATAACTGTTTTAAATCATGCCAGTATCAAAGTAGTGACTACTGAGGTAATGATGCCCTCTGAAAATGTGTCGAGTTGGATTTTGATAGAAATATCGACACTTATGACATAACAGAAAAAGTAAAATCATAAAAAATCTGAACTCCGAGGAAAATTCAAAACGGAGAGTCCCTAATATTCTTCATCAGACTCGTTTGGTATAACCAGAGCAGACAGAGATATGACATCTCGTTCTCGAAACTTCAAAGAAGGATACTGGTGCAAAATACCGTAGTAGTAGGGTGCCAAATATAGAAAAAAGACGTCTAGTTAACGAGTTTAAGTTAACGGATAACACACGGCTATATTTATATGCAAACTATTGGAAAATCATTATATTTTCCAATCATGAATGTCGTCGTAAGCTACCGTATTCACGTTTTTCAAAATTTTGTGTTTTCTTAGGGTACCCAAAAATACCTCCTCATACAGGCCATCTTTAACACGAAAAATAAAGTTATTGCTTTCTGTGTTATTTGTTCAAAGGATACTTATCATTTAGCTTAAAAAATAAATTTATCATATAACGAAAGCTGAAAAGGTTTATATAATTTAAGTATAAGTATTTTATGATTTTAGTCAGACTATTTTTTTAGCTGAAATTTACCACAATTTGAACGAAAGAAAATTTATTGCGTGTTTCTTTAAAGGGATTTTTACTCTGATTACATCAATAAGACATGGTTCATATGTGTGCCAAATATCTTTCGTGTAATGTTAGTCGGTGAGAAGAAAATAGCAATTTAAAACAAAAATTTAGTGATAATTCTGCCTTGATTCAAACACGCCTTTTATCATGCCGTTAATCGTTTTGTAGCTTACACTATCAGGTCATTAACTAGGACAATTGTCACTAACTTCATTTCTCTCTTTTTTGCTTGTTGTATGGTCAATTTGTATGTTTTGAATACTCTAGTTAGTTTGGAGATCGTTGTTTTGTTTTAGGAAATATTTTTTTGTTGGTTTTTATAACTTTAATAAGTTTTTTTGAATTGATAGTTTTGTTATAATTGTAATATACAAATCAAATCCTTCGGTCACGTTTCAGACCCGGAATATGGCACACATTCACAGTCCTGTTAAACTATGTCCATCAAGCCCTAAACGAAGTAGCAATGAAATAAGTGTATTATATGTGCGAATTCTTCTACTGAATTGCTTATTAATATACAAGGAATTAGCACAAACAAAAGCTTTATCGAGGCTTTGGGAGCATGGAAAGGTCATGTATATTTTAGTATATTGGATGCTTCAGACCTAGACCATCTTCGTACCTCCTCATACAGGCCATCTGCAGCACGATGCGATTCAATACAGTTAAGGATGCGTTGTGGATGTGCAAAATCTCATTTACTATTTATGCGTTGTTTAAGAGAGTACTCGTTATAATTTGTAGACGCGGTTTTTAACAATAATTATTGATTTCCATCGATTTTGTAGTAGAAGTAGACTTTCACGAAAACATATATCACCCTCGACCAATATCATCCCTCGGGCCTAAAGGCCCTTGGGTTGATATTGATGTCTTGGAATGATACGACATATGATACGGATTTTGCCATGTATTATTCTCTATGTATATATCTATGAATGACTTCAAAATTCTGGTAATAGTATGAGGCCATGATTTCTATAAAAGTATGCTATTTTGCCGGCTGGAAATAAGAATTTTTTAATCAGAGCCGGTTCGGCCAAATTAGCACTACCATTGCTAGATTATGCCTAAAAGTAAATATCAGTGCTAGATATGCTTACTGAAAGTGTGAAAAGAAGTTTAAAACTCTTAACGTAGTAGATGTAGTATTAACTCCATTACTGAAGAACGCTTTACATGACTTATTGCATAAATTATTTGCAGTCTGTTTTTAAAAAAACTCAGTATACATAAGAAAACTTTTCTTTTGTGTGTGTTTTACTTCATATAAAGTTAATTTCATTTTTTTATATCTTTATTTCACGTCATTTAGTCATAATTAAATTTTGGATGTAACACGTCTTCTGATTGGCTGACGTTATTTTGTTATCAGCCCATAGACCTAATTTAGTCATGTGGCCGTGACGTCATCAATGTTTTTTCATGGCTTTCAACGGTTTAAAATGGAATTTAGAATTAAATTATAAGAAATGACTGTAATATTTTTTCTGTCTAATCGAAATGACATAAAAAATGTGGTGCACACTGTTAAATAACTCGCTACGCGCGTTATTTTTATGTTAGTTCTTCATAGACAGAAAAAATATTACAGTCATTCCGTAATTGTATTGGCGTTAATACCACAATCATCACAATAATAAAAAAGAAATGATTTTAATGAAATGTATTGAAATTTCATATAAAAAAAGAATTGTTATTTTAATTTCACGGGATTTGGAAGTCAATATCGGGATCAACTTCCATGTTTTCTACGAAAATGGGAGATAACTCATTCTAGTTTCGTTTTTAAATTGCTGCAGGCAAGCCGGCGAAAAAATTGAGACAGCAGTTGTAAGAAAGGTTGTGAACCCGTTTGAAATGTTACTTTATAAACATATTTTTTAGTTTATTTTTAGAGCAAATAAGTAATTACCTTTTCTACGATTCACAGGATTAAGAGAAAAAGGCCATATGTCAGAGCAAGGAATTTTGTATAAACCTGCTACTTCTATGCTAGAGTGTTGAATATGTATACATATAATATGCATTTTTAAATATAATTACATACTATTTTGGATGCCAAAACCTTTTAGTATCATCCCTTGGTGAATTCTGCATTAAAGTGAAAATTTTTTGAAAAACTTTTGTGCACCAGTCACAAGGAGGTTAAGACGGTATCTAAAATCCCACTTACTATAAACATGTCCAAGTGCATTTGCCCTTGGTCTCTTTTCCATTTTAGTAAATTAGTGACTAGTATTATTCCTTCAACTTATTTTTCTTGATAAGTGAAGGTTGACCTCTGTTAGCAAACTATTTCCATTCTCAATTTAATATGGGGACAAAGTCCCCAATTACCAATGATTACGGTAGAAAAATTAATAAAAAAAAAAAAAATCGGGGAAAATTTCCCGAATTTTTCATTCTACTAATGAACTCAAATCGTTAACTTTTTTTTCTGATCTACCTCCTGTTCTGGTTTTCTCCACTTTTGCGCAGATATCTGTCTTGTTTGCATGAGACTTTGAAAAAATTTATATTTATCAGTCTTGTAAAATATAAGATTGGATCTCAATACAAATTCAATTTTAATAATTGTTTGATAAGAAAAAACGTTACCTGATGAAAGCGTTTCTTTTGTTTACATCGAATATGACGTCATAACTTAAAGAATGTCACAGCTAATTCCATAACAACAGAATCAAAATCGGGAACGTTACGTACAGTATTTCGGTTTCGTTTATCAACGTGATTGAATTAAAAAAATAATACATACAGACTTCGTCCCCATTCACAGGTTATGCCTGCCTCATATTATGGTGAATCAACATGATAATCATGTTAATTCACCATATTAAATTGAGAATGGAAATACTTCAAATAGTACATGTATATTATATGTTTATGTGTTAAGAATCAAAATGTTTTGTTGTCATTATGTCCCGTCAGGGGCCCTTAATTGGAAAGTAAAGAACTTTCAACTTTATAGTATTACTATACAAATCCTTGGTCAGAGAACAGGCACTTGTGAAGTTGTGTCTTTGCAATTTACATCCTTGATTTCAACCAAATTAAAATCGATAAATTTCATCATTTGTGTTCACATCAACAATTATACATCTTTTAATGCCTTGTTTATAAATATCCAACCATAAATGCCTTCAAAATATATTTTGAGTTAACATTTTTGTAATGAAATATGTATATTGAACAGATATATCATATTATGGAGGGGTATTTGCGATAAATACCAGTCAAGGGACTTTGAAATTCCGGAGCTGCAGGTCAAGGAAATTCTATCCCAAGACTGGTATTTTTCACAAAAACCTCTCCATAACATAATACACCAAATAGATTTGGATTGAAACTCTCTGTACAGGTACAGATAAGAAAAAAAATACTTGTAAGCTGTAATTCATAAACATGTGTATGCATAATTTTGAGACTAAGTGGATATTATCAATGAACCGCGGGAATTGTCATGATTATATATATATGTACTAATACGCATTAGCTCACTTTTGTTATGATACCTCATATCCACAAAAAATGGCAGGAAGATGATCGCGTTGTAAAAAAGGAATATCCCAAAAAGCAAATACCATGGTTTTGAGGCATATTCACCGGCAGTGGTCATGGTTGTGTAAAACAGGCAAATTTGTTGAAATGAGAAAAAAATGTTAGAATATGCCAAAAAAATCTGTAGTTATCAAATAAGATTAGTGCACATTAGTATCAGCCATGAGGCAGCAGAGATTGGTACTTGAAGACAGAGACAATTTTGAATAAAACACTAGCTTAATATATATATGTAGTTTTTTTACCCACCACAATGCGTTGTGTGCAGCAGATATTAAATATCAGTGTGTGTACTATTTTTGCAGGATTTTAAATCAAATTTATATCAAAAGTTTAATGCAATGTCTCTTACAGGTTTGAAAATCAGTGCCTATCAACTATGTCATGCCCCTTGATTTTTTATTTTATTATTTTCATCTATTATTGATTCAATGAGATAATAGAGAAAATAGACTATGTACAGTATTTTTAGTGATTGTTGCTGTTTTTTGTCTTCTGAGACTTTGAGGTTGGTGTCAAATATTTGCTCTGATAATCTACATGTATGTTATGTTGAAAGAGAAAAAAATCCAAGCCGTTTTAGTGGAAAGCATTCTAAGGAATCAGTTGTGTAAAAAATAACTTGTTTATATATATATATATATATTATTAGCATGATTAGCACATTTTGAAATAAAGAATCATGTAAACCCTATGACATCATCATGGTTTTGGAAATAAGTTTGACAGTATGTATTTGTTTCCAGAGATTGGTATTCCTACATCTAGATGATACCATTCCTTATCAAGAGTGCTGTCAGTTTAATTTTCTTAGCTACTGGTATTCAATATTGGCGACATGGGTAATTTTTTTTCTTTGTAACTGCACATAAATGTCTTGACTATTGTCAAATAAATGATGAATGCATCAGCTAAATTGGAGCTATTACCATTAATTTTCATCAGATTCTTTCATCTTAACCTCAGGTATCTTGTGTCCATGTGTTAAACTTTGAATCTGAAATCAATGGTCTATATCTTGACAGGAGTTTTAAGTGTTAAAAATATTTATAAGCTTTCTTAATTTTGTTTTGAGTTGTCAAAAAATTTGCTGTCTTTTCTTTTTCTTCTGAAAGTACAAAGTCTTAAATTTTCAGAGATGATAGGGATAATTATGATAACAACTGAGAAATTAAAACATATTCTTTAATTTTTAGCTGATTTGTCCTTTTCCTGACCTGTTGAATATTTTTATTTAGTCAATGTATGTATGGTTTGTTTGATCTCAGTTCTTTATTGATCAAAATTTGATTGTCACATAAAATTTTCTTGCTCTCTAAGATTCCCATTGTGATGTCATGATAAAGACAACCATGTCTGATGACGTCATATATATTACAAGAACATATTTTCAAAAAGAAGGATTACATTTGTCTGCATATCATCTGAAAATCATAAGAGAAACAGATACCACTACAAAATCTTGGTGCGATACGATATTTGTCCACTTGAGTGGATAAATATCGTTTCACACTTGATGCAATCTAGATATTAACACATTTATATATATCTTAAATATATATCTTGAATAAAAATAAACTTTTATCTATTTTACAGAACTATGACTAAAGAAGGTTTAAGTCCAAATGACCCTAGTTCGCACTCTCATCCAGAAGACTGTCGTCTAGTACACTTAGACTTGGAACTTAATTTGGATTTCAACAAACATATATTTAGTGGATTTGCCCATCTCACAGTAGAGAAACATAAAGATGGAGTTGATACAGTGGTATGTTAAATATAATAACTTGTATAATGTAATGATGCATTTACATATGGAGGATTATGACTCCCTTTTGAGATTTGACATTGCTACCACATGCAAAGTGAAGAAGTTGGATTTCTCTGCCTGACTACATGTATTGATAATGTCCCATCATATTTTCTGAACACAGTCAATCGGAGTCTTACAGACTTTCTATATAAAAAGCAATTTCCTTATGGTAATTTTAAGATTATGAGTTTTTGCCTATGTTCGTTTGTCTGGTTCAAGTTTTTGGTCAAGGTAGTTTTTTATCAACTTGAAACTTAGTACACATGTTCTCTATGATATGATATTTCTGATTTTAATGCAAAATTAGAGTTTTGCACCCAATTTCATGGTCCACTGCACATGGAAAATGATGAGGAGAGTGAGGAATCTGTGTACTAAAACCACATTCTTGTTTTAACAGGTTTTAGATTCAAAAGATTTGAAGATAAAAAATGTAACAGACCAGTCAACAGGGCAACAGTTGTCTTATTCTCTTGGAGATAAACTTGAGGTGTTTGGATCTCGTTTAGAGATCAGACTTCCTACTACCAATGAAAATAAGTAAGTAATGATAAAATTTGTAATAGATTTGTATTCTGCAAATGAATAAAAATTGCACTATAGATTCTGTTGAAAACTGAATATTTTGGGACAAAATAAATTGTCCTGTCTGCAAACTAAAGAGTTTCATGCTATCAGAGAGAATCAGTCATAACAATAAAAGGGTTAGTTTTCTCGTTTGAATTGTTTTACATTGTCATATCGGGGCCTTTTATAGCTGACTATGCGGTATGGGGTTTGCTCATTGTTGAAGGCCGTATGGTGACCTATAGTTGTTAATGTATGTGTCATTTTTGTCTCTTGTGGACAGTTGTCTCATTGGCAATCATACCACATCTTCTTTTTTATATTAATATGAAAATGATAATAATTTAACAGCATACACATATCATGTGTATATATGTCAATGTATGTAGTTAACATGGTTTAGACATATGAGAGAAATAAAAGTGTAAACATGTTTTTTCTTCAATTTTTCTTTCCATACTTTATGAGCTTAAACTAAAATGGCTTATACAAAACAAAAAGGGCATGTGTACAGATATTCTTAGGTCAACCAGTGCAGGAGATTATACAAATACAGTGCTAATGTTTGTTGTGCAGCTAATATTGATACCAAATTGTTATGTGTTTTATCAATAGACTGAACATATGTTTTATTGTTATTTAATTGCTGTATGATTTATGATTAGACTGAACATATCAATAGAGTATGAAACCTCCCCAGAGGCCTCAGCATTCCAATGGTTGACAGCCGATCAGACAGCAGGGAAGAGACAGCCATATTTGTTTAGTCAGTGTCAGGTATGCACAATAGGTTTTTCTCAAATACAAATGCACAATATTTTTTTATAAATTTCTCACTGATACTGTTAATCTAAACCTGTTTGATACTTGAGAACTTTTAGAAGTCTACTATAAGGTAAATAAAGATGTTTAAATTATTGTTTTCTACAATTCAATAATAGAAAGTAGATACACATGTGATATATGGTAATGATGAAAATCTAACAATACTTAAAATAAGTACCAAATGATTTTCTTCTTGTTTTCCAGGCAATTCATTGTAGAAGTTTTGTACCTTGTCAAGATACCCCATCAGTTAAGTTTCCATACACTGCCAAGGTAAAGTTTTATCAATATAATCACATCATATATATGTAATTTTTGTAAGCCTATTTTTACTCATGTGAAGTGGACAGAGGTAAACATGCAACATTATACCAGGTCTAATATGCAACTATGAAAGCTGAATCAAGTTGAGCTCAATCTCAGGTAATGACTTCATGATAAGTAGTATATTTGGACTGAAATCTATTTTAGGCCCAGCTCATGATGTTTCAATATGTTCATGTCTATGATCTGTATACAATGTTTCTCATTAGGTAAAATAAATATTGGACAAATTAGTTCAAACATAAATAGATTAAAAAATACAGAATCTACATCAAATACCTTGTCTTATGTCATGCAAAGGTGGGGAGATTACTGAAATGATTTGGCAAAGCAACATGCCCAGTTGAAGTTCTTTTTAATCATTTAACCAACCTATTGGAATAAACACACAAGTATCTCATGCCACTGGTATTAACCATGTGGCACACTTAAGTTTGAAGCATAACAACATTCATTGTTTGGTTAAAAAAAACCAAAAATTAAAATAATCAAACAATTACTTTTTTGTGAGAGTTGGTCCATTACTGTGGTTTTTATTTTCACAGATAACAGCTCCAAAGGAAATTACTTTACTGATGAGTGCCATTAGTACAGGATCAGAGACAGATAGTAGTGATAGCACTAAATCTATTTATAGATTTGAACAGAAAGTACCAATACCATCTTATCTTATTGCTATTGTTGGTGGAGATCTAGAGAGCAGGTAAAATCAGCTTTACATCTTTTTTTGTCTCCTGTATGACACATTACAGGAGACTTAGAAATACTGGGCTTCAGTCTGTCTTCCCAGTCTTTTATGTCAGATTTTATCAAAATTATATCAGTGGTTTACATTAGCAATGTCTCAGACAAGTTCAAAAATCAGTGCAGAGCAAAGATTTCATTTTTACAAGAATTATGTCCCATGAATATTTCTTTTCTAGAAGATTGCATTGAACATGTAAGCACTGTGTTTCAAGCCTACATTTCTTTAAAATAAAAGATATTAAAAAAAAGTATTAAAATCAATTAATGGGCAACAATAACCATTTACAACACATCAAAAGATAGTTGTTTCATCAGAAATTATACTACATCTTCTGTACATCTTTTATTTTCATTTTCAGAGATATTGGACCACGGTCAAAAGTATGGTCAGAGAAAGAATTTGTTGATGCAGCTGCTTTTGAATTTTCTGAGGTTTATATATGAATTTGCAATTTGCTTAGCAGACTAACTATAAAATCTACTTTAGAGGCTTTGAAATCAAAAGATTTTTTTTTGGTATCTTTATTTTTACCATGAAACTATCAAAGAAAGAAAAACTAAATACTGTCAAAGTATGGTTTTGAAAACACAGCCATGGCTCGCTCCAAACAAGCTATGAAGGGTTCCAAAAATGACATGTGTAAAATCATTAAAACCGGAAAAACCAACGGTCTAATGTATATATAAAAACTGAGAAACAAGAAACACTTGTGAACCACACTAACAAACGACAACTACCCAACAACAGATTTCTGACTTAGGACAGGTGCAAACAAATGCAGCGGGTTTATAAATTTAATAGGTACCAACCTTGGCCCTTTTCTGAAACAATAGTGAAACATCACAACATAAAAAAGACACTATGCACATATTTGATCAAAAGAAACATCTGTGGTAAAATCACAGGTTTTGGTATCTGCAAATGTACATGTCTAAAGAACATCATGAAAGGTCTCAAAGATTAAAATGATTTATTCATTTGTATTTCCAAAATAATAATCGAAAACGTTTTCACAATATTTGCAAATTTGATAAACATAGGATGAAAGGTGTCTTTGTTTAAATCTGAAACACACTGATATGAACTTAATTTTGATTTAAGTTTATAAGTAAATATGTTATGAATTTGAAGTGAAAAAAGGTGTCTATTTTGTCAAAAATTATTTTTTTTAGACAGAGACTATGTTAAAGACAGCAGAGGATCTATGTGGTCCATATGTCTGGGGTCGGTATGATCTACTGGTTTTACCTCCCTCTTTTCCTTATGGTGGAATGGAAAATCCATGTCTGACATTTGTAACACCTACTTTGCTGGTAAGTTATAACTTAGGATAAGTCATATCTAGATAGCATTTAGAATTAAGGAGATGTGGTATGGTTGTCAAATAGTCAACTACCCAACAGCACCAAAATAACTTGGATGTAAGCAATTATTGGTCACCCAAAGACTGTTAAAAATAAGTAACATCTGTATGGTACATGTATAGTCAACTATCAAAGGCTGAAACATGATAAATTGTGAAAAATTCAGTGAGAAAACCAGTGACTAGCCTTTAACAAACCACATATGAAAAAACCCAAGAAAACATGACAGACAGCAACAAACAACAACTGCTGAACCACAGGCCCCAGGGCTTGGTCAGGCACAAAGAATATGGGAGGCTGATAATTGCATTTAAAAGCATTTGAAAATTTCCAACACTTTAACCTTAGTCATGTTAAAGTAAAAATGAGATCATGCACAGTAAATTTTTAATTTGCGCTAAATTTTTGGTCCAATGCAGTCCATATTGCCTATAGTCTTATCATTTAGAACAAGATTATTAGTAAAGCAAACATTAAATTAATAATATATCGGTATGTAAGTCTATTTCACTCATTACTGCAGGCTGGTGATAAGTCTTTAGCAGATGTTGTTGCACATGAAATCTCCCACAGCTGGACTGGAAACTTAGTCACCAATAAAAATCCAGAACATTTTTGGTAGGTTTACAAGGACTTTTTTTTGTATGTTATACAGATAAGTGCACATACCCTACATACAAATGAAATTAGGAAGATTTGGTTTGATTGCCAATGAGGCAACACTCCACCACATACTTAAAGATGTACAAATGAAGTTAGCAATAATAGTTAACAGAACGTCCTATACCTCATAGCAACCTATAAAAGGCCCTACCATGATAACTGCTTAAAAAAACTACACTAACTAACAGCTTAATTTATATGATGTAAAACAACAACAAACAACAACCAATGCATAACAGGATCCTGATTTTGCACATACAGAATGTGGTGGAGTTATAAATGTTTTGGGTCACCCAAACCTCCTCTAACCTGGAACAATTGTAAAAAAAGGAACAATCCTGAGTCATCCTTATAGTGCTTACTGTATTAAAAACAGGTCACCTAATTTTAAGTGCAATTCCATAAATAGATAGTAAACTTAGTACAAGTTTTAAATACAAGTGTAATCTTATGTAAATCTGGCATTTTCATGGTAGGTTAAATGAAGGTCATACTGTTTTTGTGGAAAGGAAAATAAAGGGTAGAATGTATGGTGAACCTTATAGACAAATAAGTGCTGCTGAGAGATGGATTGAATTACAACAAAGTGTGGTAAGAACTATTTAGATAAATAAACCTCATCAGATATTAATCTTTATGGT
Organism: Mytilus edulis; assembly: GCF_963676685.1. Taxonomy (NCBI): domain Eukaryota; kingdom Metazoa; phylum Mollusca; class Bivalvia; order Mytilida; family Mytilidae; genus Mytilus; species Mytilus edulis. The sequence goes on along the minus strand of NC_092345.1, from coordinate 78,795,778 downwards.
CAGGTTAAATGAAGGTCATACCGTGTTTGTGGAGAGAAAAATACAAGGTCGAATGAATGGTGAACCATTAAGACAGTTAAGTGCTGCAGAAGGTTGGAATGATTTACAACAAAGTGTGGTAAGAATTCTTTACAATCTTTCTTTCTCATTTTCCATATATATACTATGAATATATGTTACAAATAATAAATGCATAAAAATTAACTTGCTTACTTACAGTTCCTGTAAGCGCCATGTGTCGCATAGGGCGCAACCTGAAGCCTCCCATCTGAGTAAGTCTGCTGCTTGTCGTTGTGCTTCTCCCAATGTCCACCATCCAATTTCTGTTATTTCCTTGTCTACAATCTGGTGGTGTCCACATCAAGGCAATTTGACAATCATTCCATGGGTCCATTCTCAGGGTGTGATGGTGACCTATCAAACTCCATCTCCTGGTCTTAATAGTGTTGGTGATGCTGCACTTTTTGGCTCTTTGCAGCAGTTCTGTGTTGGTAATCATAGTTGACCATAATGTCATAAAGATTCTATGCAATTTCCTGGTTTAAAAGGTGTTAAGTCTTTCTCCATCTCTCTTGCTCATCTTACAGTTCTGCCACGTATAATAACATTGATATTACATTGCTTTTTTATTTTTGTGTTTCTACTGTAAAAAAAAATTAAATTAACTACATATTTGAAAGATGAAGGAAAAATCAAATTGCTAAAGGTATAAAATATGATAGACCTATGCAGTATTAGCAATGATTAGTAGTATAAACTCTCTCTAAGGTACTGTAAATTCAGAAATTATTGTGTGCATTTATTATTGTAATTTAGTCATTTTAGATTTTAATTTTTGCTTTTTGATAAAAATCCTGTTCAATTCTAAAAAAAAATTAAAAGGCAAGTTTGAATTATTGTGATTATAACCCTGTCACATTTTTCACAATTATTAAAACATTGCAATAGTTTCTTGATTTACCGCAATTGTGTTTTATTCACAAAACAAATACATTTTGTAGTATCACAAATTAATGTGATTGTTACATTGTGTGGAAATGTTATAATAAATATTCAAAACAGTAATCCTTGGCACAACACTATTACTTTGAAATTGTTGACATATAAACTAAGCTTAATGTTCTTTTCCTAAGATTTGTTGCTATACATGTACATAAACACAATGTTCTGAATAAACAGGTTTTGCTTACCGGTATGCTACCAAAGCATCAAATTATAGTTTTTGAAAAATTGGTCTCAAGACTAGAAACAAAAACCATCAACCCTCAAGTGATTCTTATTTTCAGAAGAAAGAAAAAAAACAATGGCATACAATCCTTTAAAGACTCTTTAGCTAGGATTAATACAATTTTTTTTTTTTTGTATCAATTAATTATAATACCTGTAGCAGAATATTGAAATAATATTTTGCTTTGAGCAGTAATTTTTTGTCAGTTTTGTAAAAACAAACTCTATATCATATCTTAATGTTTTATTCTATTGCAAGTCAATCATTCAAATCTGTATTCATACGAAGTTCACTTTCAACCTTAGTTGGAGATGTGTAGTACTTTTTAAGTTATTGAAAAGAAGAGATTATCAATGTTGAAAATGAAACAAGGCTACCAGGTGAACAACTTTGTTGAGCATTTAGGTCCAATAAGATAGCATCTAGTTTAAAATACACATGTAACGCTGCTATGTTAAAAAGAATCCATACTTTGTTCATTAATTGTTTTGTATTTTTTGTAATTTGGATGTAAACACACGGAAAAACTGGAACACTTTTAATATTTCATGTGAAAACATGCACTGAAGTTTATTATTTTATTGATATATGATTGATATTTTTTTCAGGTTGACGTTTTAAAAAATGGTCCCTATACAAAACTGATACCAGATTTGAGAGGAGTGGACCCTGATGATGCTTTCTCCATTGTACCATATGAAAAGGGATTCACATTGTTGTATCACCTGGAAACAATTCTAGGTGGACCAGGTAATATTGATCAAATGAATCTTCATACTCATAGGTCATCCTAACCTTTTTGAAAAGCCACAAAGATTGTTTCAAGACACAACTGCATGGTTCCAAATTATGGGTATTGTTAAAGAACAAAAAAACAAAAAAACTCCAAGCAAAATTCAAAATGGAAAGTCCTTTATCAAATGGCAAAATAAAAAGCTCAAACATATTTTACAGAAGTGGTCAGTTTTATTGAAAATGAAAAATAAAAGTTTATAATTGTAATTGTTGACCAACAGACAAAAATGTGAGATCAATTTTAGTCATTTCAGGAAATGCTGCATAAAAGATTTTGTTATTTGCAATAATGAAAAAAACTTTTTGAATTTATAGAACAAAAACTTGTAATTTGAGCCAAACTGATTGAAAGAAAACACTTTGCATAAATTTAATACAATGTAATAGTTTAAATCTTATTTTTTCAAAGTATTTATGAAATTGAACTTGGTACATGTATTATATACATTAATGTAAGATCTATACTATTAAACGAGAAGACCTCATTTTTGGTGTCGCTTCTCTTCTTTCCACAATAAATTAATCTACACGCCTCTGTGTCCTATAGGTACAGTGCATAGTCGCATTTGTCATCCATTCATATGATTATTCAGATTGAGTTATTTTAGGAGAAAAACGAGAAAAAAGGCATCCGGATATTGTCCCGTCATTGTACGAAATTTTAAGTCAGATTAGACTTCCGGTTTGCGTTTTTCTGTATACTTTGAACATACATATACTACGAATAAAGTGTATTTTCAGAATTTTATCTGCTATCATTTTCAAGTTTACTATCCACGGCGGTCACAGAGTTTATAAAATAGAGAGGGTCTGTATACTATATCAATGATCACCATGGATCGTGGATCGATTAGTAAACTTAGAATTGAAAGTAAATACGTTTTATTTATATAGTAATGAATGTTCATAATACAAAAAATGTATACAGATAAGCGCTAAAATTATTCATGTGAAATTATTCATGTCATTAAATCTTTTACAAAATTCATTGATTACAAAAAAAAGAGAAGATGTGGTATGATTGCCATGTTGAGACAACTCTCCACAAGAGACCAAAATGACACAGAAATTAACAACTATAGGTCACCGTACGGCCTTCAACAAAGAGCAAAGCCCATACCGCATACTCAGCTTCAAAAGGCCCCGAAATGACAATGTAAAACAATGCAAACGACAAAACTTTATGTACAAAAAATGAACGAAAAACAAATATGTAACACATAAGGGAGCTACCATTTGATTTTTATGGGGGGGGGGGGGGGCTAGGATGAAATTTGAAAAAAATAGGCAGGACAGGAGTTTTGAGTAAAAAAAAAAGGCAGGATGGAACACTTCGCAAAAAAAAAGGCAGGATGACAATTTAGGTAAAAAAAGTTAGGATAAACTAATAAAAAAAAAGGCAGGACCGAATAGAGTGAAAAATAAAAAGGCAGGACAGAGATTACAACTAAAAAAAAATGCAGGACAAAATTTTTCATCCTAGCCCCCATACCCCCCCCCCCCCCCCCCCCCCCCCCCATAAAAATCTAATGGTAGCTCCCTAAACAAACGACAACCACTGAATTACAGGCTCCTTACTTAAATTAATGTTCATAACATACTAAATGTATGTTCATATTGAAATTGATAGAACACCAAAAATTGGGAACTTTTGAAATAAAGGTGGAGGGTAAAAAAAAACCAAATATTGGGAACTTTGAAAATAAAGGTGGAGGGTAAAAAAAACCCAAATATTGGGAACTTTGAAAATAAAGGTGGAGGGTAAAAAAAAAAAATTCCTGTCCCCAATAACCTATGACTTATGATACTTTTGCTGAAATTCTCCAGTCATTCCCAATAACACTTTACATACTACTACGCTCTGAATGCCCGCGATTTCGCGGGTGTGTTCTAGTAATTATTGAAACTTAGCCATGTATTGTAGATGAATTTGAACCATTCCTGAAGGCCTACATAGAAAAATTCAAATACAAATCCATAGACAGTACTCAATGGAAGGATTTCCTTTTCTCATTTTTCCAGTCAAAGGTAGGTTTTGCTTTAAAATGTCCTTACTAAGATCACATAAAATATTAGGATGCATGTTAAAAAGATTATGTCATAACTTTAGGTTCCATTAAATTCAATGAAGAACCTAAAAAAGTGGTAGCCACATTTATTAATAAAAGATGGGAACAAAAATAATCAATTTTGTTGGTGGTCATCATTTCGTTTAATCACAACAATCATCTCAAGAACTAGTATGGTTCAGACATTTCCATTTTTTTTTTTTTTTTTTGATGAGACATATCAAACCAACTTTTATTACAAAATGATTGTCTCAATTATAGACTTAAAAGTCATATCGTCGCTGGGCTTCTAAAATGTTGTATATGACTTTTTTGGCTAAAAATACTTTTTGACACCAATGGTCTGGGCAGGAAGAAATCTTTAGTATCAAAAAATAGCATACAGTTAGACCATTCAAAATGTGTGAAATAAGACATATTACAAAATTGCCAATGTCAGTTGTTTGTAAAGTTTGCTTCCAAAATGTGGTATGAAAACTTGAAAATCGTTGTAGAATGGCTTTGGGAACAAAATAATTGTACATTTCTTTATTTCTGTGAAAATAATTTAAGTTCATGGATAATCCAGAAATGTCAAAGTTTTTATTTCACTGCTATTTACAAAAATGTTCAGGTTCACATACAACATTTTGGAAGCATGCATTTTGCCAAAATTTTCAAAGCCTGTTTGTGAGAAATTTTTTTCTTGAAAAATTTGTAATTTACAACATTTTAGAAGCCCAGCGACGATATGAAACTTCAAATTAAAAAAGAAGAAGTTTACTTTTTTTGATTGCTTGCTTCCAGCAAACAACTCGCCGACATGTTTTCCATATGCAGCGTGACCTTTCTTGTAAAAATTCCATGATTGCAATATGCAAGTGCGAATGGAAAACAAAATGTAAACATCGCTCCGTCATCATGATAAACTTAATTTTATTGTACCTGTTAAAAACGTGCTTACCTGAATGTCACTGCTTCTTTGTTGATTGTATAAAAATGGGTGACAATCGTTAAACTTCGGCTTCAAAATACGACCATTAATTAGCTGCCATATTTTCACAACAACACTGACCTATTGAAATATTTTTTGACGACCATACAAAATTTATGCAAAAAAAATGATAAAATCGTGCACAGAAACTAAGTTTATGATATATGTATGCATTGGTTCAAGAATTGGATTTTAATTTTTTTTCACTGGTCACTCATTTCATATGACTTCAATGATCATTGCTTTTGCATATTCAACTTTCCTCTGTACTTTCTAAGCCCTTTTCTGTTTTTTGAGGCTAATCTTTGAAATTTTTCCTCTGACAGCAATATTTCAATATTTTCTCCTTGATTTACTATTAATATATTACTTGACTATTTTCATAAAGTTAAGATTGACTGTTTGTATGGGATTATAAATGTCATGATCAATATTTTTTTATGATATTCAGATGTGTTTTACTAGTTCTAAATGCATGCAGAATCTTAAACATATCATACTTTAAAAATAAAGTTAAGAATGGAAATGGGGAATTTGTCAATAGAAACAACCCAACTAAAGAGCAGAAAGCAGCCAAAGGCCAAAGATGGGTCTTCAGCACACCACTTACCTTGTTTGCCAGTGTACACTGTGATCTTATTAAGTTCTGTAGGCACAGTTTTTATATTTTATTGATAATTTATCTCTTTATAGGTTGATGTATTGAACAAAGTGGATTGGGACACATGGTTTTCTGCTGTTGGGATGCCACCCATTAAACCAGAGTAAGTTTACTTATATTGAACATTTTATTTTCATTTTAAAAGCACCAGATGCAGACTAATATGTGCAGAATCAATAGCCCTGAAACTGGATTTATAACTATGCAGTAACAGTTAACATTTATGCTTAGAGATATTTTCTATTTGATATTCTTCAAATGATGCAAAAACCTACAAAAGAACTCATTTTCATAAAAAAAAAAATGACATTACCTATATGTGTGCTTGTGTTTGTTTTTCATAAGTACTTAAACAGATATATGTATGGAAGAATAAAATTACAAAGGGTCTTGTGCTATCAACATGATCAACTTGATGAATATTTAGGACTCAACAAAATTCCTCTTAATTAAGGAGGCCTGCTGGTACAAAAATTTCAGCAAAAAATTAAACATTTATTTTTTTCATTACAATTATTATTCACTATTAGTTATAACTTGATGATATGGTACAAAAATCAACCAGAAAAATCGATCTGGTTTGACCCCAGATGACTTTTGAAATATTAATATCATTGAAAAAGCTCCAAATTATCTCCCTTTGGTGCAAAAATGACACTTTTTGGCATTAGAATTGAAATATCTTTTTTAACTCACTGGTGACCTTTTTTTTTATTATTGTTTTCAAATAAGCTGTACATAAACTAAATAATTGTAAAATTTAAGCGATTTCTGTAATTTCGTTCTTTTTTTATTTCGATACTTCCTTTTTTTCACCTATTACTTCAACAGATAAAGGGACATTAACAAAAATGTATGCTTCTTTCGGAGGCAGATTGTGAGCTTAAATGAATGGTGACCACATTTTTTTATTTCATTTTTCTATAAAGTATATGATAAAGTTGATTTATAAAAAAATATAGCGAAATCCTATATTAAAAAAAAATGATTTATACTCGTGAGACCCCTTAAAGACCTGTGATTGATTATACTTTAGCTTTCTTATTACAAGAGCAAAAAAAGTGGCTTGATAATGCCTTCTCCTGCCTTGGCTATGGCAAAATAAGAAGCCTTATCATGCCTTATCATTCCAATGCCCAAATAAATGGTCTGATCATGCCTATTCTATTGCATAAAAAATGGCCTTGTTATGCCTTTTGTCTTCGACGGCTATACAAGTAGCCTTATCATGTAATCATGCATTATTATGTGTTCATCAGGAATATTTATTTTTCAGATTTAGAAGAATAAAAAATATTGTTTATAATATTTTATATTGGTTTTATATTATTCAAATACATTTCTGTTTATTAAACTTTGTGCAATAATAAAATTTCTGTATTCATAATTTTTTTAATTTATTTCCATACTGTTCTACTTATAGATATGATGAAAGTCTTGCAGTACCTTGCCAAGAACTATGTGACAAATGGTCTGCCAGATCAGATAGTGACCTGTCTCAATTTAGTGCAAATGATATCACTAAGCTAACATCCAACCAGATTAGAATCTTCCTTTATAAAGTATTATTACTGGAGGTAAATAATTTTCTAACATCAATTTTGTCATTTAGAATTTTTTTCCTTGCCAATTTCATCTTGCCTTTAATTTTTCATAGAAACTTTGGAAGAGTGCATATAATGGTATACTAACTATAAATGTCCTCTGAAAGACAGCTCAAAAGATTATTTTGGTTTTGGTATCAAATTCAGCATACCAGAAAGCAACCAGATCATATATTGACTCATTGATAAGACAACACTAAATTCACAACTTTTAAATGAATAAAAAAAACTTATTAATATGGATTAGGTAAAATTATTAGGTTGAAAAATGAAAACAGCGCCAATAACAAACATTGTGAAATGTTCACAAACCATCTTGCTCGCAAAATTGAATTTTTCCTCTTATTTCTTCCTTATTGTACTCTATATTCTGCACCTCGTCTGGAAGATTCAATTTTGGAGAATAAAACGGAGGACTATACAAGCCTTTTAACAGTATTGCTATATCAAAGAATACTTTGCTTTATGTTTACTGTAACTCTTACTAAATCTATTGCTATAAAAATTATAGAAATAATAATTGATATGTTTTAAATTTCAGAGTCCATTGTCATTAATCAAAGTCAAGAAAATGGAAGAATTATACAAGTTCAATGACAGAAAAAATTCAGAAATCAGACTTAAGTAAGTTTATGATAAATAATAGTCCAAGAGTGTGTATCACAATTACAAAATCTATGTATACCATAAAGATATATGCAAACTGAATGTACAACAGATTATTGTTGTATCCTTGGGAGAAAAAACCTTAACGCAGGATCTATATTTAATCAGACTGTGTCATCTTGAACCATTTTCATTATTTTATAAATAGTATATAAAAGTTATATACGTTTGTAATGGAGGTCTATCCATGTTTCTGTATGTAACCATTTCCTGACTGATTATAAGTATCCAATTGAAACATTATAAAATGGATAACTTATATATGTGTTGTGTGATTGTAGTGGGATACAATTATTCCTAAAATGGAAATCTGGACTTCATTTCAAAGGACTGCTTTGAAACATATAAACTTGCAACAACTTTACACAAAAAATCCAAAAAAATGTTGCACTCTCACCATCAAATTTTGTCCTAAGGGACCGTTCAATATTTATCAGATGGATGGGCCGGTGCAAAATGGGGCGGGGCAAGCACTTTTTTTGTGGAAATATTTGGATGGGCGAGAACTTTTTTTAATATATATAGTAGATGGGCTAGAACTTATTTTATTTGAAAAAAAATTGCTTTCAATTTTATCGATGTGGAGGAAATTCCTTTTGCAGGCACAAAAAACATAAGGGACATGGTCTCAACAATAATTTTCAGTTTAGGCCAAATCCAGATAGTCATCTTTAATTTTTTTCATAACTTTTTCAGATCAACTGGCATTTTCATAAAACTCTACAATTATTTCATTTATATATTGATCTTATAGAATACCAGGTTGTTGGGTAGTTTGGTGAATTGCTGTCATTCTATGGATTTAATAAATAGGTTAAAAAAAAAAGCTAAAATTTTCAGTTTTGGCTAAATCCAGATAGTCATCTTTAATTTTTTTCATAACTTTTTCAGATCAACTGGCATTTTCATAAAACTCTACAATTATTTCATTTATATATTGATCTTATAGAATACCAGGTTGTTTGGTAGTTTGGTGTATTGCTGCCATTCTATGGATTTAATAAATAGGTTAAAAAAAAGGTAAAATTTTCAGTTTTGGCTAAATCCAGATAGTCATCTTTAACTTTTTTCATAACTTTTTCAGATCAACTGGCATTTTCATAAAACTCTACAATTATTTCATTTATATATTGATCTTATAGAATACCAGGTTGTTTGGTAGTTTGGTGTATTGCTGTCATTCTATGGATTTAATAAATAGGTTAAAAAAAAACTAAAATTTTCAGTTTTGGCTAAATCCAGATAGTCATCTTTAATTTTTTTCATAACTTTTTCAAATCAACTGGCATTTTCATAAAACTCTACAATTATTTCATTTATATATTGATCTTACAGAATACCAGGTTGTTTGGTAGTTTGGTGAATTGCTGTCATTCTATGGATTTAATAGAAAGGTTAAAAAAGCTAAAATTTTCAGTTTTGGCTAAATCCAGAAAGTCATCTTTAATTTTTTTTTATAACTTTTTCAAATTAACATGGATTTCCATTAAACTCTATAGTTATTTCATTTATATATTGATCTTACAGAATACCAGGTTGTTTGGTAGTTTGGTGAATTGCTGTCATTCTATGGATTTAATAGAAAGGTTAAAAAAGCTAAAATTTTCAGTTTTGGCTAAATCCAGAAAGTCATCTTTAATTTTTTTTTATAACTTTTTCAAATTAACATGGATTTCCATTAAACTCTATAGTTATTTCATTTATATATTGATCTTACAGAATACCAGGTTGTTTGGTAGTTTGGTGAATTGCTGTCATTCTATGGATTTAATAGAAAGGTTAAAAAAGCTAAAATTTTCAGTTTTGGCTAAATCCAGAAAGTCATCTTTAATTTTTTTTTATAACTTTTTCAAATTAACATGGATTTCCATTAAACTCTATAGTTATTTCATTTATATATTGATCTTACAGAATACCAGGTTGTTTGGTAGTTTGGTGAATTGCTGTCATTCTTATGGATTTAATAAAAAGGTTAAAAAAAGCTTAAATTTTCAGTTTAGGCCAAATCATTGGATAGTCATCTTTAAACTTTTTTATAACTTTTTCAAATCAATTTAGATCTTCATATAACTCTACAGCTATCTCATTTATATACATGTATTAATCTTACAGAATGCCAGGTTGTTTGGTGTTTTACTGTCAAATGTTCGGATTTAATTAATAGGTGAAAAAGGGTGCATCAAAGTCAAAAATATGTCTGCCTAAATTGCTTAAAAAGACCATAATTTCTTTTTTGAAAGATTAGATAAAGGGACATTGGTATTTGAACTATATTTAACATGCTGTGTTATTAAGACAATAATTAGTAATTCAGCATATGATAATATTTTTACTAGTCCAAGAGTTATTGTCCCTTAGTTTAAATTATTTCCTTTATTTTAAATCAATATTGTATCTGAGGCTGCAAATATAAAATCAAATATATACATGTATATTTATGCTGGTTTTAAAAACAATAAAATGTATGGTTCTGATACACACTTAAATATTTATATATAAATGGAATTAACTAGCACATTTAAAATTTTGTATTTACACCAAAGTCTATTCTTTGATTTCAAGACATAAACCTGCAAACTTTCAAATAGAAAAAGAACTTTAATATTTTTTGATTGTTTTAAGCTTTAGAGGGGCAAGGACTTTTTTTATAGATTTTTTTAGATGGGCGAGGACTTTTTTTCAGAATTTAAAAGGATGGGCATTAACTTTTTTAATGAATCAATATTAAGAATGCACCGGCCCATCCATCTGATAAATATTGAACGGTCCCTAAGAACATTGTCCTACTTTGAAACGTGTTTGTAGGCAAAATTGTAATAAAAAAATAGTTTTTGCTGTCAACATTAAACTTTTACACTGACAGTAACAATAACATACAAGACACTGGCTTCTATGGAACCATTTTCAAATTCTCATGTACAGTTTCATGATTAGTTGTTTAGAAACTTCCAGTGCAACTTGGTGATTTGAGTCATTTTTACCCTCAAATATTTAATCTTTAATGATGTTTAGATTATGGTGTCCATTTGTGACTGTCAGGTTTGATATGCTTGATATCTAATTCTTTGAGTTTTGTTTTATTTCAGATGGTTATTACTGTGTTTGAAGGCACATTGGGAGGATTCTATCCAGTATGCTTTAACATTTGTGAATGAACAAGGACGAATGAAATTTGTCCGACCAATTTACAGGTAAGTTTCCTATTAAGATGTACGGTTGAAGACCTACAGTAACTTTTAGGTACTAGTTGGTTATTAATGAGTCATTGCTTTGGAGATGAAGTTGTTGTTGGTGGTGTGAAATGTGAAATAGATGAGGGAATCTGTTTTTTGGTCAAATTGTTTTACATTTTGTCATGTCAGTGCTATTTGTAGTTGACTATACAATATGTGTTAGCTGTTGTTGAAGGCCATAATGTGACTCATAGTTGCATATATCTGCTTCACTTGAATTAGTTGCCTAATTTGCAATCATGCATTGGTCTTATTGTATTTTCAGGAATAGCAGTTTTCCTAATATCACCAATTTTCTTTATTTCTGCAAGTTTTCTAAAAGAAGAGTATTCCAAACTTTCCTATACTAATATGAATACATTATTACATGTTTGTAATGAATTACATTGACCTATTGAAATAAAAACATACTTTTACATATCTTGACGCCATACAACAATAGACAATGGCAAAACATTGTGATGTTGTATCAAAGCAACTGTGAATGCATAGAAAAAGATATAGTTCCTCACACTTTCTACTTTGATTCCATTAAAAAGCCCATTGTCAATGTACTAAAAAGAATAACTAATCTAAGAATTCAAATATAGAAAAATATTAAATAGTGACCAACAACACTATTACTTGATTAATGTGCTACATGCATTTGTGAATAAACTCATCATAGATACCTGTATAAAATTTTGTATTTACACCAGAAGCACGTTTCATCTATCAGTCACTCTTTGAATATTTTTCTAAATTTATGTAGTTATTCTATAAATATCTTTAAAGCTGTATCTGAAGATGAAGTTTAACATATATCTTATTTTTCTTCTGTTTTAGAGCTTTATATGCATGGGAAGGTTCAAGGGATACTGCCATAAAGAATTTCTTATCAAAACGTCCAGAAATGCATACAACAACAGCAGAATTAGTGGCCAAAGATTTACATTTAGGAAGTTCATAATCAACTCTAAGAATAATGTTTATGCTGTTAGAGCAGTGCTAGAGATTGAAACTTGTTTACATAATCAGAACATGTTTATTGATAAAAGAACATATTCAGGGGCTTAGCATATTACTTGCAAACCTGTGTAATGCTTTATAAAATGTATGGTAGCAACTTGATTTATAAGATGTATGGTATAAATTGGTAGCAATATGATTTATAAAATAATTAGATATTTACGAAGTCCTAGATTATCCTTATTAAACAAAATGATGATATAAACTTCAATTTTGAAGTTTGTTTGTTGAAGGTTATAAATTCCGAAGTATCTGTGTTAACATTGATAATATGTCATGTTAATATATATAAGGAGTTACATACTGATAATTATATATAACTATTGGTAACAAGGATGATATACATGTATTCATGTAATTTTGAATAGTCTACTTTAGTCTGTTTAGTAAATGCATCAATGTAAATATAAAGGAATTTGACGAGACTGTCATCAAAGTGAGAGGGTTAGCGCTATAAAACCAGGTTTAATCCACCATTTTCTATATTTGAAAGTGCCTGTACCAAGTCAGGAATATGACAGTCCTTATCCATTCGTTTTTGATGCGTTTTGTTATTTGATTTTGCCATGTGATTATGGACTTTCCAGATTGATTTTCCTCTAAGTTCAGTATTTTTGTGATTTTACTTTTTACATGCTAGTCATGTTATATGTTGACTGAAGTTTTTTTAGCTATCTCGATTTTTCTTATTATTAAAACCAGGTATCATTCCACAGACATGTGAACTCTGGTATTAGTCAGATCCTTGTTTTGTGACATAAATTATATATGTTATCTCCCCTTACCAATCTATGTATAGATCATTGCTTATATAATTTCTGAATGAACAAGTAAATTTGAACAGTTATGAATCATTTCGTATGAGTTCATGTCCTATAATAAAAAATAAAATAATTTGCATACTTTATTTTTCTGCCCTTTTTATACGCCCGTCGTCTTTTAGACGGGACGTATTATGGTATACCGTTGTCTGTCCGTCCGTCTGTCCGTCCGTCAGTCCGTCCACACTTCCTTCGGACAATAACTCAAAAACACTCACCAATTTCCATGAAACTTAAGTGAATTGTTTATATCTATTGACGTAAGCTCCCTTTCGTTTTTTTTTAATTTCAGATTTTAAGTTTTGGATTTATGGGGCTTTATTCATAAAAAAGGGGGGATTTTCAACACTTCGGACAATAACTCAAAAAGGCTTTCACCAATGTCCATGAAACTTTGGTGAATTGTTTATATCTATTGATGTAAGCTCCCTTTCAATTTTTATAAATTTCAGATTTTAAGTTTTGGATTTATGGGGCTTTATTCATAAAAAAAAGGGGGATTTTCAACACTTCGGACAATTACTCAAAAAGGCTTTCACCAATGTCCATGAAACTTTGGTGAATTGTTTATATCTATTGATGTAAGCTCCCTTTCAATTTTTATAAATTTCAGATTTTAAGTTTTGGATTTATGGGGCTTTATTCATAAAAAAAGGGGGATTTTCAACACTTCGGACAATAACTCAAAAAGGCTTTCACCAATGTCCATGAAACTTTGGTGAATTGTTTATATCTATTGATGTAAGCTCTCTTTCAATTTTTATAAATTTCAGATTTTAAGTTTTGGATTTATGGGGCTTTATTCATAAAAAAAAGTAATGAATTTTTATACTTAAAAAAGGGGGATTTTATGAAACTTTGGTGAATATATTAATGTAACATCCCTTTTGATTTGTATATATATTTCTAGTTGATCATATAAATTCATTTAAAGCATAAAAGACAAGTTAAAAGAGCAACGGGCGTATCATGCGCTAAAGCGCAGCCCTTTATTAATAATGTGACACTAGCTATAGCTACGAGATATATAAAAAATTTAATAAAATATGATTTTTTTCTTCAATCTTTAATGAAAGTGAAATAGTGAAATAATAATTCGATTTTAGCCGCCAGTATGGTATAATTTTGTCAAAATAACCTAAAAAACATTGATGAAGAATTATTCACTTGTGAGTGAATAATTAGACCTCATTGAATTCATATTCATGTGAACTTCAAATGAACCCCCTTAGCTGGAGATGCATAACGCATGAATTGTGTGCATGTTTGATTATTTAAAGAAAAAGAAAGTGAAACAATGGTAAATCATTTGATTGAATGATTCGAACCTTGAAAAAATCATTCTTTTACAGGTAAAACGATGATTAGCATATATTTTTTTTTCTACAAATGAAGTTTAATAGAACTACAAGAATCCAATTGCATGAGTTCCGCTTTCTTTTTATATCTTTTTGTTTACATCGCTTATATAGGGTATGGTGGTCTTCAGGAGGTCAACTGAACAGTTAAGTAGATGGTGTCTAGACTAAAATACACACTAAATGAATATATATATATAGTGGCATCCACAATTATAAACAAATAAAAGAATATCGCCTAATAATTGGAAATTCAAACCTTTTCTAATGGGTTCTTGTAAGAAGTATTTATGATATTTGGTATGCTGTTGATTTTGCCTTTTCCCTGATGAACACATCTATCATTAACCATGTGCCTTCCTTATTTTGTAAAATACATTATATTGGACTGCTTTAAAACCTCTCTGACCTGTTTTAAGTGCAGATTGCTAGAGATATTTGACTGCAAAGTTATATTTTTTATTAAAGGTAAGATCTGTTGGTTAACTGTATGAATTGGTGTAAGTCATATTGGCAAGCCATGTTTGTTGTCACTGCTGTGAAGCCATGTGTAAAGAAAATAAAGCTCCAGCCTCAAATAAAATCTTTTGTTCATCATAGTCCTGTGAAGTATCGTGGGAAAGCTTCAAATTATTTTACATTTTTAATTTTACCAAAGTACACAGGAACTAGTCGAATATTTTTTAGATGAAATTTCATTCTGGTATATTTTATCTAAGGAATTTACTTGGCAAATTGATGCAATTGAAAACAAATCTGATTAATGATATGTTTAATATATCTATTGTCTGTTTGTTTATCCTACAAATAGTGCAGCATTTTTGTTACATTTTGTGCTGGAGCAACACTCGAAACGTTTGAACTGTTGATTGAGATAAGTCACTTTCCCAGCCGATTGCAGCTGTGCTGGTAACACTGCACATGCCTGCAAAAAAAGTATAAGTATTGTAAGCATTACCATTCATATTTAATTACAAAAACAACGTAATTTCATATAAAAAAGAAGATGTGGTATGATTGCCAATGAGACAACTCTCCACAAGAGACCAAACGACACAGAAAATAACAACTATAGGTCTTTTTAACGACAGAAAATAAGGTCTATAGGTCTTTTTTACATGAAGTGTAGATTGATCTTTAAGGTTTTTAATAGTTTATTATCATTTTTACATTGTGAGTTTGTACTATTCTGTACTAGTCTGGTGAGTATTTAATCTTTTAAGCATTTATGTAACATTTGACTTTGTCATTTTATACTACATACTGGTGAAGGTACACAGTCTAGGTAATATAATCCACTGGTCAACTGTCCTGTCAAACACGACTGAAAGATATAATATTAATGATAGAACATATAAGTATTATTGATTATAAAGCATAAACTAACATTTAGAATAAGGGACGACCATTTAGGGGTAAAAAGGGGGGGGGGTGCAAATGAATATCCAGGCCTGGTATGAGCTAAAAAACGAATAACCTTGCATTGTAAAAATTTGAAAAAAATAAATTCTGCAACACAAACTGCAGGAATCAATCGTGTTCAAACATGCACATAATTTTTTCTTGCATGCATAGCAACAGATGTAAATGAATAATTAATCCTTAAAAGCTACCCTTACATCTAGTATATCAAATGAACGTTCCTAATGTAAAATTAAGCATTGATGTTTTTTTAATTCGTGCCACAAAGACCGTACAGGAACATGACTAACCAAAAGGAACTGCTTTAAATACTGTTCTCTATCTGATACGAAAAGCATTAAGAAAAACTCACAACTCGCTTTAAGTTCAAGTCAGATCTTTGAACCGGTTTTATTTCAATTGTTTGCTAAATATTAACCCGCTTTATCCAGGCGTTTAGTTAAATACAGATTATAATTTTTTTAGACCAAACAGACGAAGTAATCAAACACATTTTTTTTTATATAAAGGACAGTTTCATTAAAAAAAAATATATAGAGAATACCGACATTTAGTCCACTAAGAGGCAGATTTGAAAGGAATAAATGACATTTAACGGTTCCGATTCTACTTCAACATATGCCTATTTCGACCAGTTATGTCTCTTTTGTGATCCTTGAAGCACACCCTTATACAAATATTGAGGAGCTGATATAGACAAATCGGACAATAACAAAAACGAATGCCACCAGTGCTCATACATTGTTCTGGGTTCATTTATGTATGATTGAACATTTTGCCGGTGTTAAGCGTGCATGTAGCTCAGTACTCAGTATTCCATCCTACCTTACTTGTCTAAGGTGGAAGGGTTCCGAGACCAGAGTTCCCCCTTGAACTGAAGTTGGACAGATGGTGCATGAGAAGCCATGCCGATCCTAATATACCTTATTGGTATATCTGTCTGCCATTCCACTATAGTTTTAAGGGTCAGTGGACGGGTTTTCCTTTGCAAAGAAATGCATTTTTGATTCTGTTTTCTATGATTAGAGCCTCATAGGTGATAAGTATATAGCTAACGGTGTAATACGCTTAAAATAAGGTATTGTTGTAAAGAATGGTGTAACCATTGGCATCTTGATGTAATCTTTGATTGTTCGTGCTTCACACATGTACTTAAGTCTGGCCCTTCATGAAAGAAAGGATCAGCTGTAATTTCATACATGTCTGTCGCTTTATCTATTTTCAACTTTAACCAAGAATTTCTATAGTAAATAAAGGGAACAGTAGTATACCGCTGTTCAAATTTTACTATATAAATACTTGCTTTAGTGGCATCATCGACTTCTGCAGTAGAAATACAATTAATTTCTCGTTCTAGATAGGACGCCTACTGACATAAAATATTGCTTTTTTGTTGTATTGATTTAATTTTGGTGATAACGCCACATTTAACAGTATTTTCCATATCGTGGCGATCAGATTTTATTGGTGGAGGATTTACCGACCGTGCAAGGGCTGTATAGCCAGTCAAGGTCGTTACAACCCTGTATAATTAATCCAGTTTAATCAATATGCGGGCGCTGCTAGTATGTTGCTTCAAAGAAATGGAAAGTTTACATTGCGGAGGTGTAACGTCTCTTTCGTCAAAATGTAATTAATTACATTCAAGCATTTTGATGATGTCAGTTTCAGAAAACTTGGTTTGATTCAAATTGTTTTTATAAGTATCATTTAGCCCATCTAGATTAGCATCTTTAAACACGATATTTGCATCTAGATACCGAATATATCTTTTGTTGAACGAGGATGTAGAAGCATTTAAAATTAGTTTGAATTTAAATATCATATACAGATACAAAATATATGAAGTGAATTTTTTTATAATCGATTTTTGAGCTCTCAAATAATCGACGGCTTGTTTTCACTCATACACGGTCTTAGAGTGGAGTTTATAAAAGGTAATATCAAAAGGAGGACCATAATACATTTATATACCTATACCAGCTACTTACAGATCCTGTTGGACAATGCTTGGCAAATCGACAATTGCTTAGATCTGACAAAAACTTGCACGAGTAACAGGTGAGGTGGTTAGAATGTGCTGGTGTTGTTGGCGACATGGTAGTTGGTGATGCAGTAGACGTCATAGTGTCTGATGTAGCAGACATCGTCGTGTCCATCGGTGTGTCTGTGGTTAAGCAAACAGATGCAGTACTGTATTTAGACAATTTTCAAAAACATTAAACAAATTATCAATTATAATGCATTATTTAATCCATATATGCCCATTCTACCTAAACAAAATCATGCTTATATTACTGTAATCACTTGACTGATGTATTTTTGTCTTTCTGTGACAAGAGGGATTCTGTGAGACATACTTATGCTTATCTGGGAACGGCATTAAGTTTTTTCATATTTAAGGATTTTTAAGTACTGTGTAAATTCTTGTTTGTTTAGCATTATTTAACTTAACCTCACATTTATAGACATTTTGTCTTTGAGGCTTTTGCATACATTCATTCACGATTAGTGAAGGAGGTGGAGTTCAGTTTGTGTTAAATATATAACATTTATTTGAACAGAATATTGATGGATGAGGGAAATACAATCAAAATTACGAAACAAGACATAAGTAGTTATCAAAGGTACCAGGTTTATAATTTAGTACGCCAGACGCGCGTTTCGTCTGCATTAGACTCATCAGTGACGCTCATTTCAAAATAGTTATAAAACCAAACAAGTACAAAGTTGAAAAGCATTGAAGACACAAAATTCCAAAATGATGTGTCAAATATGGCTACAGTAATCTTGGATAAGAAAATCCATAGTTTTTCCAAAAAATTCAAAATTTTGTAAACAGGACATTTATAAGAATGACCATATAATTGATATTCATATCAACACACCACAGGAACTGACTTTGCTGATAAAACATTTTGAGTTGTTAACATAATTTTGAATTATTATTCGATCAGAATATTTTTATTTTTCAGAATTGATTGATTGGTCTCAGAATTGTGTAAAAGCAAAAACAAATACATTTTATTATATTTCTTAAATGATCTGCATAAATATAAAATTAATATTTAAATGTTATTGGTCCGTTAGATTTTTTTCTTGGTTTACGCTTCAATAGACAAATGTCTAAACTATGCCAATGTTAGTTTGATAAAGTCAATCGCGATACACATGATGGAATCCTGGGGTTCATAGAGAAAGAAAACAATAAAACTAAAAAAAAACCTGATCAAACAAATTTTTATCGGTTATTGGTATATTAACAGAACCGCTTACTAAACAACTTTACATGATAGTTCGTTAGACTTTTGTTTCGTTTGTGAGTTTGTCGGCCAGAGTTAACATATCAATGTTAAACCGCTTAAATTTTTTTGTTAAATCCTATAGTAAACTCCATTTACCTGGTGTATCAACTAGTGCAACCGTAGATGTTTCTGCCTCCACATATGATGTTAGAACAAACAGGCAAGCTAAAACTAAAACATATGATAAAGTTTAATCATTATAATCAGTGTTTGGTCACCAGAACTAATGCGCACAAATACAGTCATCTACGTTTTATGTTGGAAAACAATCAATAAGTTGCCTTATAAAACTAGTAGATTTAATAACATGAGATGTTCACCCTTTTTGTAGAAAACTATCAATTTGTAAAGACATCTAAAACACTATCAAAAATAAATCTTAATAACACCTTTTAAGTAAAGATAATGAGCATCCTTAAAAACCGCTAGGTTAAACTGCATACTTGTCAATTTACCTTTTGTGAATTCATCCCTGTTTTGATGAAATAGTTATTTCATGTGCTGTTTAAATTTTACATTGTATTTATATACCTTGTCAAATGTTAGTTGTTAATAGATATATTATCAACACGTAGATCAGGATCTTTCGGGGCATATGAAATCACCCCCGTTATTGACGGGCTCATTCTTTATTTTTGTCCATGTTGTGTTTTGTGTTCTGTTGTTTTTCTTTTGGTCTTTTTTTATTTATTGCTAAAATTTTGTAAGTTTTGTGATTTTGTCAATTCCCTGTTGAATTAGTGTTATATTATCAATTGATTAGTCTATGTGCCAAGTAACTCTTCAATTTATATGCCAGACGCACGTGTCAACTATATTAAGACTCATATATGGCATTCACATCAAACAGTTGGAAGGCCAAATCAGTGATACGAATTTTAAGTTCACATATTGGAATTTTCGAAAAGGTTTTGCTAAATATGGTTTTGTCTGCATGCAAGATTTATTTTCAGACCAAGTGCTTCCAAGTAATAGTAACTTTACGTCCTCCTTCTCTTTTAAATATAATATAGCCAGTGATGTCTGTAAAAAATATTTTGAAGAAAAATATATTTGACTTTACAAAATTCCTAGCAATGTTATCAGTGATTCAGCAAAATTCTATAAAAAAATATTTTAAAATTCACTTTAGGAGATCTCGAGGATACAAAAAATTAAGCAAAAATTTAATCATATTTTTCCCCATTACAACTATTATTTATTATACTTTTAGTTGTTCTATG
Source organism: Mytilus edulis (assembly GCF_963676685.1). Taxonomy (NCBI): domain Eukaryota; kingdom Metazoa; phylum Mollusca; class Bivalvia; order Mytilida; family Mytilidae; genus Mytilus; species Mytilus edulis. The sequence continues at coordinate 78,775,412 of NC_092345.1, read as the reverse complement.
ATAGGGTACAAATTTTAGTTATTCTATGATAGGGTACAAAAATCAACCCAAAAAATCAACTTGTTTTGGCCGCAGATGACTTTTAAAATGTTTATATCATTGAAAAAAGCAAATAGTAAGCTTAAATGAACGGCGATCCCATTTTTTCATTTTATTTTTCTATTAAGCATATGATAAAAAGTGAAATCACAAAAATACTGAACTCCGAGGAAAATTCAAAAAGGAAAGTCCCCAATCAAATATCAAAATCAAAAGTTCAAACACATCAAGCGAATGGATAACAACTGTCATATTCCTGACTTGGTACAGGCATTTTCTTATGGAGAAAATGGTGGATTGAACCTGGTTGTATAGCTAGCTAAACCTCTCACTTGTATGACAGTTGCATCAAATTCCATTATATTGTTAACGATGCGTGAACAAAACAAACAGACACAATAGGTAAAAATGTCAAAAAAGGGGTACAGCAGTCAACATTGTGTTATCATCTTAATCACTATAAAAACAAAAAATGTAACGAAGAAGCACAAAAACATGAAAAAGGCATTTACATCAAATGTAACATCCTCATCTTGCTTATATTGTACGATTTTATTTATCTATGTAAAATCCACCCATAAAGGATGGAAGGTTTTAAGTACTGTTATAAAATTGCGCGTTTGAAATTCGCACAGGTAGACATAAAATAATTTTGTCGTTCAAAGTATGACGGGATACATAAATACAGAGTCACGTAAAACAGTTCATTGATAGAAAAAAATAGCGAAAACCTATATTTGAAAAAGTAATGGATTTATACCCTCGTGCCCCCTTAAACTGCAAGCTTATGATTATAAAAAAATCTGTATTATTAATAGGCTTTCTATAGTTCAATTCGCTGTAACATAATATTTTGTAATGTAAATACACCCAAAAAATAATGTCCCATATACTTCATCATCGAATACGTTTAAAACAAAAAATAAAAAAATAAAAAAAACATCTGATGTCATGTTTTGAATATTTTTTGTCATATTTTATTAAAAAGTGGTATTTTGGGCGTAATTCACATAAACCAAGTGTTTATTTTTAAAGTTTGTGTATTTATTCGATTATACGAGTTATGATAATGGTCTGGTCAATTATATTAACAATCAAAGTTGTGCATGTTGGGATTGAAAGTTATTGTGAAACTACCTTCTATAGGGGCGCGGGAATAAGACGTGCATATTTCAAGTTACTTAAAGATCTGTTCGTGTTCAAACAATCTAAGCATCTTCTCGCTTGCAATAGAATTAGAACATAAGAATTGTGTACCTTTTACAAAAGTATTCCCCATTTATAACTAACAGACACATTGGCAAGGTTACAAGAGCGCAATTATTTGTTTACATTTTACCGGCAAGTTTTTTACCCCAAGATGGTACTCAGAATAGAATCCTATATGGTTGATACAGGATTGGAATTACATTTAATCGAAAGCTTATCCAAGGTTTAAAAATTGCCGAAAATCATATTCACATTTTACGAAATATAGAAAATTAGAAAATATCTTCCATTTCTTCACGTCGGAGCCATTAAAAATATGCCTTTTTCATTAAGCGAAAAAAGTAGACGATCTTTTTTTTTTACCCTTAGTTTGTGTAGTCTTCGAAAAAAAAAATACGGAACACTAGTGGTACTCTATGGAAAATGCATTACGAATAATTGCGCTCTTGTAACCACAAGATTCGTCCTATTTTGTTTCATTAAAAACATGGCCAACGTAGATACAAGAATATTGTCGCATGTAGAGACAAATCCTTCTTTGTTAAAAATCACTCTGATTCAAACAACAAATTCTCTGAAACTGACATTATCAAGATGCTACATTTCTTGAATGACGCACTATTCATGACAATCTACTTTATACAAATGTGTTATAAAGTGTCTTGTTATAAATCTATAATACACAGTTTTAGGAAAATTGATGTTTAACCGACATATGCAACACGACAGATGCTACATGTGGAGCAGGATCTGTTTACCCTTCTTGAGCATCTGAGATCACCTCGCTTTTTATTGTGGTTGGTGTTGTAACTTGTGTTTTGTGTACTGTTTTATGGTTTGTGTACTTGAGGGTCTCAGGAAAGATTTGTCTGTTGTAACTAGCCTTTTTGAATAAATAATTTACTCGGCTTATTTTATTATAATTAATTGTTTCCATTGGAAGACATGTGTTTTCCCCTTCCTTTTCAAAGATTTGAGGAAAGTTGTGTACTTTTAATGTGACGTCATCAGGCATGGTCGCCTTTTTTCATGACGTCATAATAAGAAAATTTAGAAGAAAACAAGAAAATTCAACGTCACAATTAAATTCCAACCAATTATTTTCCGAGAACAGATTTTTCACTAGTGAGGAGAAATATACACCGGTCAGGAAATGAGAAAATAGCACAAAAATTAGAGAACATTTCATCTCTGTATAGTAACAACCAAGCAAAACCTGCTAACGGAGTAAAATTATTGAAATGATAATCTAGATCTGGCATTTCCTATCATGATTTCCTTGATAGAGCATTACTGCTTACTAAAAAGCAATTGAACCAAAAATTCCAAGTGGGAAAGTTAAAATTATCCCTTCTCAAATAGGAGTAAATTGACACTTATTGAACATCTGTTTCAAAGATGACTACGAATATGTTTGGTCGATGCCACTACTGGTTGACGTTTTCCCCAGTTGGTATCACAAGCCCGGTAGTCAGCACGTTTGTGTTGGCAAGAATTATCATTGATGTGTTAAAAACTTGGAATAAACTGTTAATAAACTTCTTTTGAAAGGCTGATTACTTTTATAGCTTATTTGGCAAAGCCTTGGCAAAAAAAACCAAGTTCTTCGTACTTTCTTTTACTTTTTTAACGTTTTTGAGTCGAGCGTCACTTTTCAGTTTTGTTTTAATAATTCAGTTGCATGAAATTTCAAGTTAATGTAAATGATACGAAATTACTAGTATTTATTCACATTTTTTTGTATCTCTAAGTTATAAAACAACTTATGTAATTAGTATTTTCCTGTTTATATACAGTGTATATAACAGATTTCGAACAAGACTCTTTGTAAAAATAACACATTTAACAGGTTGTAATAGAATTCATATTATTCGTCATTATCAGAAGCATAATTCTTACCACACAATGTATTTGACGCCATTGTCAATTGCTTGTTTTAGAGATAAGCTTTAAAATTATGTGACACAAAGGTTATACAGATCTCCCAGATAACGAAATACATAGGACAAATGTAGTAATTATCTGTAACATATATCAAGAAGTTAATGGTTTTCTAGCTTGAACAGAAGGACCAATAGATAATGCATATAATAGTCCCAGTACGAATGTACTTTGTTTGTTTGAGAAAGTAATACTGTAACACTAGATACAACACGTAGGAGTTTTTATAACCAAAAAGGAGTATTTCTTTGTGACTAAACAACTGTTTCATTTGTTTTGTTTCATTTTGTTTATGAACTACCATCAATCATATAATTAAGAGTCACCCTTATTAAGCATAGTTTTTATTACCTCTTATCAATAAAAAATTAATTAAACTGACAATTAAATTTTCCTATTTTCTAATATCTTTTCAATGCACTTTTGAAGCAAGTCGGCTTCTGTTTTATAAGAATACGTAGTTAAGTTGCCGTGAGCACACCATGTGTTTCTTGAATAACTTTCGTTGGGTACGCTTGATACCATTCCCGCATAAAGTATATACTGTACGTGGATACTTAACTTTACATGCAGGTTTGTTTGAAAAACTCAAATCATCTAAAAAATATCATGCACTTCAGCATCGAGATATATTTGGCCTTTTTAACATTTGTTGATTCGAACGTCACTGATTAGTCTTTTGTAGACGAAAGACGCCTCTGATGCAAATATAAAATTTTATCCTGGTATCTATGATGAGTTATTTTACAACCACTAGTACTGGGTCGATGCCACTGCTGGTGGAGCTATTATTCCCCGAGAGTACCACCAGCTCAGTAGTCAGCACTTGTGTGGACATAATTTTTTTTAAATACTCAGGCTTTTCTGCCTCATGAATAGATAATCTTCTCCGTGTTTTGCAACACTTTGGGGAATTTTGGTTATCAATGCACTTCAACTTCGAGCGTCATTTGGCCTTTTTAACATTTGTTGATTCGAGCGTCACTGATGAGCCTTTGTAGACGAAACGCGCGTCTGGTACAAATATAAAATTATATCCTGATATCTTTGATGAGTTTATTTACAATCACTGGGTCGATGACACTGCTGGTGGAGTGTTTATGCCTTGAGGGTATCACCAGCCTAGTAGTCAGCACTTGTGTTGACATGAATTGTCATTGATAGGATCTTAATTATAAATTTACTGTTATATAACTTGAATTTTTAAAATACTAAGGCTTTTCTACCTCAGGAATAGATAATCTTAGCCGTGTTTGACAACACTTTGGGGAATTTTGGTCCTCAATGAACTTCAGCTTCGAGCTTATTTTGCCTTTTAATCATTTGTTGATTCGAGTGTCACTGATGAGTCTTTTGTAGACGAAACGCGCGTCTGGCGCAAATATAAAGTTGTATCCTTGTATTTATAATGAGTTTATTTATCATACATTCTTACTGAGTTTACCTTCAAATGATACGTACAACCACCTACACTCGAATCCTACAACAATGAAAGACCTTGGGTAAAAAAAACCTTTCTTTATAGTTTTCTCTTTTGGCCTCTATGAAAGGAATGCTTTTGTATTTGGTCTACATATTAATAATGTGTAAGCAGTGTTTAGATCTGTTGTGCAGTTACTTGTTTCTTGGAATTTCATCCTCAATATTAGTCTTGTTTACATAAAGTAACAGGACCATATAAAATCTCCTTAATACATTAAACTTTATTGTGTACAATAAAACTACAATGTATTCTTAAGAACAAAATTAATACAAAAACTCACAAAACCAATTTAATACAAAAACCATTTGATGAACGCGCAATGTAAGTAAGTCTCGGTTCTATTACACTCCTTAATTTGATAAATTATAAGAAGCAATGTCTTATTTTCGAACGAAAGTAATTGAATTGTATGGGGATTTCTTCTTCAATAATTCTTTTCTTATTTTTTTCTTCTTTTGATTTTGTAATGATTGATTTGCTATTGAAGATTTTTTCACTTCTTGTGTTTGGTCCAAAGAGATAGTTGACTTGATAAAATGTGGTTTTGTTTCGATATTCCATATGTAATCTCCAGTTTTTCTCATTGTTTCTGTCCGAAATGACAGAACACCGTTCGATTCAGCTTTTTGGTTTCTTCTGTCTTTTACATCGTTTCCATACGCAGTGGCTGTCTGGTCAGAATTAGAATCTACTGTAGGCTGCTGCGAAAGTTCTTTAGGTATTTTACTTACATTTTGGTGAATTGTTGTAAAATCATCGTTTTTATGGTTATTTGTATCCTTTACCAATGTTAAAGTTGGCTGGTTTGACGATGCAATCCCGCCGCAATCGTTTGAATCAGAATAATCCCTATTCATATCTATAGTTTTAGAGTCAATATGTTGAGGTTGTTTTTTATTGATAGAAGTTTCTTTCACATATACTTCTATGTTAGCTTTTTCTGCACTGTTTGTTAACCGTTGATCAAATTGCATACCATTATTTTCAATATCCCGTAATCTTTCATTGCCATTATTCGAATCTCGAGGATTCAACTTTTCAGTAACAAATGGATTTTGTGGTTCATTTGTCATTAACTCTGTATATCTTTTCGTTACAACTTCTTCAACTATATTTTTGGATTGATTGTTTTCAGCATCTATAGATTTACAAAAAGGTATATTTATGGTACCATCAGAACTTTTCACAGGTTTTATTTGGTCGTGCGTAGGTGCTTGTAATGTGTTTTCAAACGTCAGATCTTTTGATGATATTTCTATTATATTTTGGAAATTGTCGTCACCCTCTTTATTTCTTTGCTTTGTAAATGGTACAAGTTGCTCTACCATTGTAGTATGCAAATTATTACTATGTTCGTTGGAATGTTTCGTGTTTTGTATTTGATCTGGTGTTCGTATTCCTTGAAGTCCAGGTGATGTCAATGTGTTTTCAAATGTCTCAACTACAGATGTTGTATTGTTTTCTGAAATATTGTTTCCTTTTTCGCCTCCTTGTTGTGAAAAAGGCACAGTTTGTTCTACCACTGTAGTAGGCAAAGTATCGCTATAGTCGTTGGAACTTTTCACATTTTCTTTTTGATTTTGTGTTGGTAATTTTTTAAGTTCAGGTATTGGTGATATGTTTTCAAATGTCATTTCTTCAGATATGCTGATATTTTTAGACTTTTCGCTTCCCCTGTCATCGTGTCCTTGTTGTGAAAAATATATAATCGGTTCTACCACTGTAGTATGCAAAGTATCAGAATTGTCGTTTGAATTTTTCACATTTCCTTTTTGATTTTGTGTTGGTAATTTGTTTAGTTCTGGCGTTGGTGATATGTTTTCAAATGTCATTTCTACAGATTCGCTAGCATTTTTAAAATTGTCGCTTCCCTTTTCATCGTGTTCTTGTTGTGAAAAATGTAAAATCGGCTCTACCACTGTAGTAGGCAAAGTATCGTTATTTTCGTTAGAACTTTTTGCATTTATCATTTGATCTTGTGTTGGTAATCTTTGAAGTTCAGGTGCTGGTAATGTCTTTTCAGATGTCTTTTCTACAGTTGTGCTTATATTTTTGAAATTTTCGCTTCCTTTGTTATCGTGTTCTTGTGAAAACGGTAAAATTTGTTCTACCATCGTAGTAGGCAAAGTATCGTCTTTGTCGATGGAACTGTTCACATTTTTTATTTGATCTTGTGTAGATAATCTTTGAAGTTCAGGTGTTGGTGATATGTTTTCAGATGTCTTCACTTCAGATGTATTAGTATTTTGGGAATTTTTGCCTCCTTCTTCTGTGTCTTTTTGTTGTGCAAGAGATATAATTGGCTCTACCATCGTAGTTTGCAAGTTATTTTCGTTAGAACTCTTCATATTTTCTATCAGCTCGGGTGATGAGTTTTCAGATATTTGAACAACAGATATGCTAGTAATTTCGGAATTATCGCTTCTCTCTTTTTCGCTTCCTTGTAATAAAGATGAACCTTTCTCTATTGTAGAAAGCAAAGTACCATTACTGCCATGGTTTTTCTCGTCACAGTGACTGCCACGACTTGCAGACACAGGACTCTTTTCGGAATTATACATTTCAGTTTCACCAGTCATCAATTTGTCTTCAACACTTTTGTGGACAATTAATATATCCCTTCCATTCTGCTGAACAAAGGACTTTTCTCGTTTTCGTGAACTACCCATACCAACAGTTAGAGCTGTCCGTATGTCAAACACAAAACGTCTTTTACGTGGTAGTGCTGTAAAATTACAAAATATAGCTATATTATAATTTTTTGTATTAAATCTCTGGATTTTTTAACGAGTAAAAAATTGATGTCAGAATTGGGACAAATTTTACATTGCCCTCCTAGGTAATGCTCAAATAATCATTACTTTTCATAAGATTCTACTAAATAGTCATCCTACCAAAATTGAAATGGTATATATTCAGATAACCAAAGTGTAAAACATCATTTAAATATTATGTTTGCATTAAGTTAGGATTTAATTTCTCTATAATCTGATCATTAAAAATAATGATAACATACATGTAAAGATATTTTAAAAGACTTTAAAAATTTCGAATGATTTATATAAAAATAAGAAGATGTGGTATAATTGCCACCGAAACAACTTTTCATCCGAGATCAAAAGAGTAAAGATCACCGCACAGACTTCAATCATGAGCAAAACACATACCACATAGTAAGCTTTTACATGTTTACCTTGATTTTTCACGCGTACTCTGCCTTTAATTTTCTTCCACCAATATATAAATGCAACAATACCAACAATAACTAATAACAGGATCACTACCACCACAATAGCTATCACCACTGTATTACTTGACGATTCTGGTTTAGAAAATAATGTGCATTTATTTAACACAGATTCATGATTGTTGCCTTTTAGTTAAATAACGAATAATGTACATTGTTACAAATGAAATACCTTCATGAGTAACCAAACATTATTTATTCTTAAAACTACACTAAGGTGTAACATATAAAGTGTATAGGGAAGATGTCTAGAATGATAAGCTGCGTTAAATAACAGTTCGTCTGAAGGTAAATATGAATGAGTGTGCTAAATACATACAAAAACAAAACTTTTAAAACTTTATTTGGTTTTTCTTCCATATCATCTTTTTATCAAAGAATTAAGAGAAAGATTTTTAAAACCTCTCATAATAGGTCCTAATTGTCCATCCGAATAACATAAACATAAAACATCTTATTGCTATTACTGTTTGATTTATGTGTTTTAAAAGTGTGATTCTCTTATTGTTTATCTTATAATGAATAACGAAATATTAAGCTCATATACTACAAAAATAGTCATTGCAAAGGTATCCGGTACCAAACCCAAGATGTTCGTTCGTTAAAAATAAAGGCGCAGCACTAAATTCAAATGTCAGTTGCAACTATGTAACACAAAAATGCTATTAAAACATTTTTTTCACAAGAAAATGTAAAGAGTCTCCTATCGTGTTGGTGTAGACCTTTTTATTTTTGTGTGAATTAAGTTCATGGAGATTTTACTTGTATACTTGTATCCTTTTCGTAGGATATGGTTTATCTGGATAAAGAAAACCAGCATACATATCTTTAAGAAAGTTGTATCTTATCTGTTTGTAAAAGGTAGTCTTACCAGGACTAGAACTTGTGCTTTCTGGTTTTGGAAAACAGTTGGCTTCTTTTGTAATAGCATTACCTAGTTAAATAAAGTATGAAACATGAGATTTATAAATACAAAGTTATTTGTGTATATTTCTGAATTTTAGATGTTAGATTTTAGATATTCTTGATAGCAGATTGCTGCTTAATTGGAAGCTTTCATTACACAGATTGTTTTAATATAATGAAAATATGAAGAAAAGAGTAAGGGCCGATTTTGGCCTCAAATTTCAGGTTCATCTGACGAAAGATATGGGACACTTTTTAAACACTTAACTGATTTACTCATTAAAAACGCTCAGATGCAAGCTTAAATATGAAAAATCTATCAAATATGCCAAAAATTGTCACTTTTCAGATGATTTTTGTCAAAAATGAAAGTGGCCGCATCCTTGTTAATACTCAATCTTTATAAATGTTATGTACTATCATCAAATACAACTTACATTTCAATATTTAGAATGAACACAAATGCAGCCACTTTCATTTAAGACGGAAACCGTCTAAAATTTATCTAAAATGCTAGAATTGTGAAAATTTCAGTAATTTAGCATGGCTTAATGATGCTAGTACCCGATATATGTGCATTGTATTGTGAAAAAAACAGCCAATATTTATGTAGCAGAAGCATTCTTCTTTCCAATAAATAACTAAAAGTTTACATTTTAATAATTTTGTAAAACTGCTATATTTTGTGGCCAAAAAGGGGTCTCACTGAACCTACTCCTTTATTCGAAAGATTTACGAACGTATCATAATTTGGTTGATATTGATGGACTATCTGTGTCACAGATAACTACAAATATGTTCCAATTGTTCCAGCAACAATTGCATCATCTTAATAACACTCTTATACGATTGTGAAATCACCAAGATGTTAACATGTAGGAAGAATATGGCGGGTACCACTAGTGAAGTAGGAATGCGCTAATGTTCTCTTTTATTTATATTTTGCCCTTTATTCTATGTTCTTTGTTTCTCTAATCTATATCTTTTGCTAATTTGTCTCTATTTCTTATTTTATGCTCTTTTCCCTTTTATTCCTTTTTTTAATATTTTGTTTTCTATAAAGCCAATCCAAAATCTATATAGTTATATTCTTATCATTTTGTTTATTTTTGATAGATGTCGTCTGCGATCATTATAAAGTTAATTGAACATGCCTTTAATTCAGTACGCAAGACGCACAAAATTTAGTTTTAGTTTTAAATTGTCATAAATATGAAATACATCATAATAAGCTAACCGTTAGGAACGAGATACAGTACAGCACCTATGACATCGAAAGCTTTAGGATATAATTTAGTTGTATCTGGCATCTTATCTGCTGTTTGTTCTTTATGACACACCCGTGCACGTTGAGAAATAGTAACATTATCACCATCAGTCCTTGTAATCTGCAATGTAAACAAATCAGTGAAAACCATCTTAAGGACTAATCATTATGATAGATAAACTCATCATAGATACCAGGATTGAAATTTTGTATTTGCGCCAGACGCGCGTTTCGTATTCAAAAGACTCATCAGTGACGCTCGAATAAAAAATAAAGTTAAAAAGGCCAATAAAAGTACGAAGTTGAAAAGCATTGAGGACCAAAAAATTCTTACAGTTTTTCCAAATACAGCTAAGGAAATTCATAATTCCTGTGTTAGAAAAGCCTAAGTATTTCAAAAATTTTAAGTTTTGTAAATAGTTAATTTATAATTATGACCATATAAATGATAAGTGCTAACTTCTTGGTTGGCGATACCCTAGGGGAATAAAATTTCAACCAGCAGTGTCATCGACCCAGTGATAGTAGCTTAAAATCATGGAAATCAATGTAAGCATATCCTTTTATACTGTTCCTTGTACTTAGATATCACTTTGTTTTTATAATTGATGTAAACAGTTTGGCTAGATAGGGGTGTTCTACCCCTGATATAGATTACATTACCTGTATTTTCAAAAACCTCGCGGAATGTTAGGTCCTTTTTAACTTTTTACTTTGTTTGGCTTTTTTACATTTTCTTTATTTGTGCGTCATTGGTGAGTCATTTGTAACCTAAAACGCGCATCTGGTTTGCAAAATTAGAATCCAGTTAATAAAACATTCGAATTGCAACATTCATTTCTAAAACGTGATTGGTAACCTTATCATGCGGGTAAAATTGTATTTTCCAGCATATACACACAAAGAATACAATCATCGCCAAGTATCACAAAAACGACAAAATAATATAATCAGTATTTGATAAGACTTATAGAGTTTTGTTCTTACCATACATGTAAACTTGTAGTATATTTGATCGTCAATATTAGAATCAAGATTTATGATGCTAGTTATGTAGGTATCATCTGTCTGTATACAAAGTAAACATCCAACATTGTTGTTCTCTATAAAATACAAAAATTAACAACATGAATGTATAACTAGTAATCGATAGTAACATTATGTTGTAGAAATTTCTAATTTTAAATTTGACATCCATTTCTCTTTTATTTTTCACTTCTAATTTGTTCTTACTAAATACCAACTTAAAATTTCTTACTTCCAACTTGACACTTCGCTGTTGCGAGTGGACATTTCGATGTTCTAACTTAACATTTTTCACTCTCAGCTTGAAAAAATCTTACATGAAACTTTACATTTCTTAATAGAAAAGCATTACCACAATTATGGGGAGTTCGTACAATGAGACTCATACTGAAAGGGAAAGACAAATGTCGCGCTATTTCTACCTATCTTCATTTCCAAGTGGCAGTGGGAGTCTACATATTCCGATTCTCAAAAGTGATTCACACACTTTTCAGACGTTGTTTTTATTTCATTTTGTTACAAATTGTAAATTTGTTCTTCACTTGACGCTTAGCGAACATATTTATTTTAAAATCATCGGCTGTCAAACAGTTTACTTTCTCATTGTTTAATTAAAACGCAAGTCAAATTATTATTATAAAATATCATACCGGAATGTCCGACTTTAACAGTACAACTTGTAGTACTATAAGTTATATTTAAAGATGAAAATGTTTCATCACCACTGTCATATGCCCAATTTCCAGAATTAGTTTCACTAGTACAGAAATCTGTAGAGGAGAGTTCAAACTGAAACGCCCCGAGCATCGGTGATGAACAAGTCTGTAAAGCTTCAAGTTCGTGGCCTAAAAACGAAAAAATCTTTCACGTTTTACCTTTTCTAAACAAAATTTAACCATACAATACTTTATAAAGCCATTTGTATCAGACGTTTGTTTCTTCTTATACTTTCTCGGTATCACTTAGTCTGTGAAGATTTTTTTATTTCCAACAATGTCAATAGAATATATATAGTTTTAAACAAAAAATCATAATCTACAATCACATTTAGTAAAGCTTAGCAACAATGACTTCTTATCCATACGAAATTTCAAAAAAAAAATAATGCTAAAATTGTATATGGGAGACAACTCTATTTGCCTAATGAACAAATTTATCCTTACATTTGGTGAATGATAACAATAACTTACACAAATTGTGTTCTATATTCTTGATGATTTTAAAAATCATGCAATTGATGATATACAATATATTTGTGAAATCACCTAAAGTCTGTATCGGACATTAAAAATCTTTGTTTTATACAAGTTGTTGGCATGAAATGAGTTATGTTTGTCTCGTATAATTTATGGTGGCATGATGATAACGCACTAACGGGAGGATTGTGATTGGTTTTTATATGATGAAGGCATAATCTTTCAATCAGTTTTATTAAAGTCTGAGGCTTAAAGTTTCTTCTGTTTATTTTTAAAAATCGAAATCGGACTTACTTAAACTCTGCATTTCTATGTGTGCTTTTTATTGGCCAGAGGTGTATTGTGTGTGTTTATGGACAAGGGAGGCTTAAATAGTTCAAACATTTTTTTAACTCGGCCGCATACTTTGTACATGTCCCAATTGTGGAATATCTAGCCGTGTGTGTGTGTGTGTGTGTGTGTGTGTGTTGTTTTTCTTAAATTTTGGGTTATTTGTATGCTTCGGTGTTTAAATGTGCGTCCATTTCGCTGAACGAGAATACCTTATTGTTTAGGGGCCAGCTGAAGCCGCATCCGGGTGCGGGATTGCATTTGCTGCGTTGAAGACCCATTGGTTGACTCGGGCTTTTTTCTGCACTTTAGTCGGGCTGTTTGTATTCTCTTTGAAAAATTCATTGTTTCCATCCTCTTTTAGAAAAACAAAACAAAACAAAATATAGAAAAAGAGGTCAATTCCCCAAGCGCCTGTGAAATTATCATTTACAAATTTCGCGATTTGGCTCATGTAACAGTGTTGCTCACATCTGATATGTCTGCATAACTATGTTAATTTGGCATTTAACGGTTTGTTATGTTTCTGGTGTTTCCATTTGTAAACACTGAAAATGTGACCTTTCAGACGGTGGACGATTAACGCATGTAGGGCAAGAGTATGCTACTGTTTCCAGTCATATTGTTGTCTGTTGAATACCATTCCTGTATTTATGCAAATTATTTGAACATTGTTTATTTTGATTTGATTTTAAAAGGATATCTCAGACTATAGGCACATGTTGCTGGCCTCGATGTCTTCTGTTTTGAATTTACTGGTATCCCTTCAAGCAATGGCAATATTTCTTATATATTCTTACCATTTTTTACCATAATATGAAACTGCTGTAGACTAATAGGCGTCTGACAAAACGCAGAAATACGTTTATCAGAAGTGTCAGCAATAACAGCTATTGTTCTCTCGTTGTTCGTGTCCTCGTCTGAAAAAAGTGTTTTTTGTGCTGACATGAATTATCATTGATATGGTTATATTTATGAATTAACTGTTTACAAAATTTAGAATTTTTGAAATACCAAGGCTTTTATATCTCAGGCATAGATTACCTTAGCTGGATTTGAGAAAACTTTTAGGAATTTTGGTCCTCAATGCTCTTCAACTTCGTACTTTTATTGGCCTTTTTAACTTTATTTTTGGATTCGAGCGTCACTGATGGGTCTTTTGTAGACAAAACGCGCGTCTGGCGTATATATAAAATTTAGTCCTGGTATCTATGATGAGTTTATTGTATATTTAGCCCACCATTTGTTTAATGAATTTACTATATGCTAGATTCTTTTATCAAATGACAAAATATAACAAGATGTATTCTTCTACTATCTTCATACCCCGGAAAGATAGGCTAACATGCATTTATTATTTGTTAAATCTCTTCTGTTTATTTTGTTTAAAATTATAATTAGACACGTTTCCTGTCGTCATTTTCTTCAAAACTCATGTTCTTCGATAATTATTATCAATTCACTGTTCTTTGAAACCTTCCTGTTCGAATCAATATTGAAAGACAGGGACATATTCCTTGCATTCAATTGACTTTGATTGTACCTTCAAACGTTTCTTTTCTATTTTCTTTTTTTAAGGAATTCAATGTTGAAGTCAGACCTCAGATTCTTGAATTGAGAATGAAAATGGTGAATATGTCCCTGAGACATCAACACGACCAGAGAGCAGAGTACCACCGAAGGTCATCGATGGCATATGGTAAAGTAACTTGGATTCTGGCACTAGATGTATTTTCTCGATTTTGTTGTGTTTTTAGGGTTCATGTATCATGTATTTCCTTTACTTCATAGTACTGTAATTATAAGGTCATCTAAATATACATGTTACTGCCAAGAAACCGTTTTTATGTATTATAAGTATAATTCAACAATACTCCGAACAAATATCGGACTATTATGTTTTGTTTTATTATGTAAATAATGGTTCCACATTATTTCTAAATGTGTAGCTTTTACTTACCAGACTGAAGATAATAATAAAAAGAATAATCAGTAATCTGTGTGACTTCCATACATAAATAGTAATAATACTGTCCTGATACACCACTTATATCGGCTGTGATGCTCTCTGTTGTTCTGAAAACAATTAGTACTCTGACTATCAAAATACAGTATGTATCAAATATTATGATAATGTGCATTCAAAATAATGCAACACCTTCAGTTTGAAATAGGAACGCAACACTGATTAATCAGTATAGTCGGGTAAGAATCACCACCCCGAAAACAAACAAAAACAAACTCCAACCCAAGATAAACAAAAAGCAAAATCAAATCAAGATGTGTATTAACATATGGCCTTTCCCTGCAAGATTGTTGCTATTGTTGGGGAAAGAGGTTCCTGTTTGACCGTGTTGAATGTCAAAATATGGAACCATGTCTGGTAGGAATGGGGCTCTATTTGCTAGAAAACCCTTACTGTATCTCTTTGATCGATTTGTAGGTGGCCTATTGAAGGGTTCCTTGTTAACTTATTTTTCGAATGTAAGTCCTTATTTCCTGCCCATCGTCTCAATACCTTCTTATTGTATGTTTACATTTCATATTGTGATTGTTATTATATAATTTCAATGTAAATATTGAATACATATAAGGGAACGTTCAGTTAAATATTCAAATCTTATGTGGAATTTCGTTTCATGTGTGTAATTCAGTTTTAAGGGTATGTTTTGTGTTCATATTATTCTCCATTTCTAGTCTTTGAAATATAACAAATTATGACTTCTGAGAAAACACCTGTCTATTGTGATAGTCAAATAAAATTGAGAATGGAAATGGGGAATGTGCCAAAGAGACAACAACCCGACCATAGAAAATAACAACAGCAGAAGGTCACCAACAGGTCTTCAATGTAGCGAGAAATTCCCGCACCCGGAGGCGTCCTTCAACTGGACACTAAAAAAATATATACTAGTTCAGTGATAATGAACGCCATACTAATTAAAGACTGAATTTACGCTGAAGATGTCTATTGGTTTCAGTTTTGTATTGGAAATGCTGTCTTAATGACGTACATTCGTTTGTATTCATATTCATATTACCTGACAACATATTTATTATCCTCTGTCATATAACAGGTAAGATTTGAAGTGCTTCCTTTTCGACTGATGGTGTAACCTGAAAGGTACATGTGTGTCCCTCCACTGAACTGTACATCATAAAACTTGCTATCAGACCAGGTTCCAGTCATATACGATGGAAAGGTACAAGGCGATACAGAAACTAGGGAAAACAAAGGTAAAGTGTATAGAACTATTTTTGATATATTCGGAAACACATAAAATTCAATGCTAATTGCTTTTTCGGTTAAACACGCAACAGCCATGCTTTCCTATTTCTGAATATTCTTTTGCAAGTTTGGTTTAAATTATAATTGTTTTCTTTTTTTTTTTGTGTGGAGACCATTTTTCTTACTCACTCAAACTGCCGATTTAAGCTGTATTTGTCATATTTATATAAGTACGTCTGAGTCAGTGACAACTCTACAACAGATGTATCCATCGGATCGCCATCAATGATGGTGATACATGGCTGTGTACATAATGTATATACAACTCGTCTAACATCAACCCAACAATGTTAGATCTGTAAATTTGCTTTCGCATATTTTTGGTTCTTCCCTCGCCGGGATTCGAACCCATGCTACTGTGATATCGTGACACCAAATCGCCTGCACTGCAGCCGTCCCGCTAGACCACACGACCACCTGGGCTCGGTTCGAATCCCGGCGAGGGAAGAACCAAAAATTTGCGAAAGCAAATTTACAGATCTAACATTGTTGGGTTGATGTTTAGACGAGTTGTATATACATTATGTACACAGCCATGTATCACCATCATTGATGGCGATCCGATGGATACATCTGTTGTAGGGTTGTCACTGACTCAGACGTACTTATAAATATAATTATTTTCTGTGACTGTATCTTACATTCATTTGTAGGATCCTTTACTATAGATAATTTAGCTGATCTGTAACAATAACATCTTCATGCCTTATATATCATGTACTGCAGTACGCCGCTAGATTAAAACTGACGTGGAAAGGTAACACACGGCCAGCGAAAGCTCTTTTTTTGAGAGCCCAGGTGGTCGTGTGGTCTAGCGGGACGGCTGCAGTGCAGGCGATTTGGTGTCACGATATCACAGTAGCATGGGTTCGAATCCCGGCGAGGGAAGAACCAAAAATTTGCGAAAGCAAATTTACAGATCTAACATTGTTGGGTTGATGTTTAGACGAGTTGTATATACAATATGTACACAGCCATGTATCACCATCATTGATGGCGATCCGATGGATACATCTGTTGTAGAGTTGTCACTGACTCAGACGTACTTATAAATATAATTATTTTCTGTGACTGTATATTACATTAATTTGTAGGATCCTTTACTATAGATAATTTAGCTGATCTGTAACAATAACATCTTCATGCCTTATATATCATGTACTGTAGTACGCCGCTAGATTAAAACTGACGAGGAAAGGTAACACACGGCCAGCGAAAGCTCTTTTTTAGCTCACCTGGCCCGAAGGGCCAAGTGAGCTTTTCCCATCACTTTGCGTCCGGCGTCCGTCGTCCTGCGTCCGTCGTCGTCCTGCGTCCGTCGTCGTTAACTTTTACAAAAATCTTCTCCTCTGAAACTACTGGGCCAAATCAAACCAAACTTGGCCACAATCATCATTGGGGTATCTAGTTTAAAAAATGTGTGGCGTGACCCGGTCAACCAACCAAGATGGCCGCCACGGCTAAAAATAGAACATAGGGGTAAAATGCAGTTTTTGGCTTATAACTCAAAAACCAAAGCATTTAGAGCAAATCTGACATGGGGTAAAAATGTTTATCAGGTCAAGATCTATCTGCCCTGAAATTTTCAGATGAATCGGTCAATCAGTTGTTGGGTTGCTGCCCCTGAATTGGTAATTTTGAAGAAATTTTGCTGTTTTTGGTTATTATCTTGAATATTATTATAGTTAGAGATAAACTGTAAACAGCAATAATGTTCAGCAAAGTAAGATCTACAAATAAGTCAACATGACCAAAATGGTCAGTTGACCCGTTTAGGAGTTATTGCCCTTTATAGTCAATTTTTAACCATTTTTCGTTAATTAAAGTAATCTTTTACAAAAATCTTCTCCTCTGAAACTACTTGGCCAAATTAATCCAAACTTGGCCACAATCATCTTTTGGGTATCTAATTTAAAAAATGTGTGGCGTGACCTGGTCAACCAACCAAGATGGCCGCCACGGCTAAAAATAGAACAAAGGGGTAAAATGCAGTTTTTGGCTTATAACTCAAAAACCAAAGCATTTTGAGGAAATCTGACATGGGATAAAAATGTTTATCAGGTCAAGATCTATCTGCCCTAAAATTTTCAGATGAATCGGTCAATCGGTTGTTGGGTTGCTGCCCCTGAATTGGTAATTTTGAGGAAATTTTGCTGTTTTTGGTTATTATCTTGAATATTATTATAGATAGAGATAAACTGTAAACAGCAATAATGTTCAGCAAAGTAAGATCTACAAATAAGTCAACATGACTAAAATGGTCAGTTGACCCGTTTAGGAGTTATTGCCCTTTATAGTCAATTTTTAACCATTTTTCGTAAATTAAAGTAATCTTTTACAAAAATCTTCTCCTCTGAAACGACTTGGCCAAATTAATCCAAACTTGGCCACAATCATCTTTGGGGTATCTAGTTTAAAAAATGTGTGGCGTGACCTGGTCAACCAACCAAGATGGCCGCCACCGCTAAAAATAGAACATAGGGGTAAAATGCAGTTTTTGGCTTATAACTCAAAAACCAAAGCATTTTGAGGAAATCTGACATGGGATAAAAATGTTTATCAGGTCAAGAACTATCTGCCCTGAAATTTTCAGATGAATCGGTCAATCGGTTGTTGGGTTGCTGCCCCTGAATTGGTAATTTTGAGGAAATTTTGCTGTTTTTGGTTATTATCTTGAATATTATTATAGATAGAGATAAATTGTAAACAGCAATAATGTTCAGCAAAGTAAGATCTACAAATAAGTCAACATGACTAAAATGGTCAGTTGACCCGTTTAGGAGTTATTGCCCTTTATAGTCAATTTTTAACCATTTTTCGTAAATTAAAGTAATCTTTTACAAAAATCTTCTCCTCTGAAACGACTTGGCCAAATTAATCCAAACTTGGCCACAATCATCTTTGGGGTATCTAGTTTAAAAAATGTGTGGCGTGACCTGGTCAACCAACCAAGATGGCCGCCACCGCTAAAAATAGAACATAGGGGTAAAATGCAGTTTTTGGCTTATAACTCAAAAACCAAAGCATTTTGAGGAAATCTGACATGGGATAAAAATGTTTATCAGGTCAAGAACTATCTGCCCTGAAATTTTCAGATGAATCGGTCAATCGGTTGTTGGGTTGCTGCCCCTGAATTGGTAATTTTGAGGAAATTTTGCTGTTTTTGGTTATTATCTTGAATATTATTATAGATAGAGATAAATTGTAAACAGCAATAATGTTCAGCAAAGTAAGATCTACAAATAAGTCAACATGACCAAAATGGTCAGTTGACCCGTTTAGGAGTTATTGCCCTTTATAGTCAATCTTTAACCATTTTTCATAAATCTAAGTAATCTTTTACAAAATCTCCACTGAAACTACTAGGCCACAATCATCTTTGAGGTATCTAGTTTGAAAAATGTGTCCGATGACCTGGCCATTCAACCAAGATGGCCGCCACGGCTAAAAATAGAACATAGGGGTAAAATGCAGTTTTTTGCTTATAACTATGAAACCAAAGCATCTAGAGCAAATCTGACAAGAAGTTAAATTGTTAATCAAGTCAATATCTATCTGCCCTGAATTTTTCAGATGAATTGGACAACTGGTTGTTGGGTTGCTGCCCTCCAATTGGTAATTTTTAAAGAAATTTTGCCGTTTTTGGTTATCTTGAATACTATTATAGATAGCGATAAACTGTAAACAGCAATAATGTTCAGCAAAGTTAGATCTACAAATAAGTCAACATGACCTAAATGGTCAATTGACCCCTTAAGGAGTTATTGCCCTTTATAGTCAATTTTTAACAATTTTCATTAATTTGGTAAATTTATGTAAATTTTTACCAAATATAGTTCTCTGTTACTAATGGGCAAAGTTCATGATAGATATAATTGTAAGAAGCAAAATCGTTCAGTAAAGTAAGAACTTCAAACACATCACCATCACCAAAATACAATTTTGTCATGAATCCATTTGTGTCCTTTGTTTAATATGCACATAGACCAAGGTGAGCGACACAGGCTCTTTAGAGCCTCTAGTTTGAGAGCCCAGGTGGTCGTGTGGTCTAGCGGGACGGCTGCAGTGCAGGCGATTTGGTGTCACGATATCACAGTAGCATGGGTTCGAATCCCGGCGAGGGAAGAACCAAAAATTTGCGAAAGCAAATTTACAGATCTAACATTGTTGGGTTGATGTTTAGACGAGTTATATATATATATATTACGGATTACAAATGTGTTGAGGTTTGTGATTGGATAACAACACAGAGATGTCAGTATATATTCAGGAAACTGCCAGGGTATATACGACGTTTTTATCCCCAATTGGAACCTCAAAAACGTCATCATATCACCGGTTACTATGTGACGTAGTCATAAGCTATCAGACTGTCAGAGGCTCACAGAGGGAAAATAATGACGTGCTTCAGTCAATAATACATTTCTGATACAAAATCACGCAATTTACACTGTTAATACTTTAATTTAATGTTAAAAGTGTTATTATAAATTATACACACACGATAAAATTATGTTCTCAGCAAATTAGAAAATCCTTCGCGTATGCCGAACATATCAAGTTGGTTTTTCAATATATATGTGTTGTCATCAAATACCTGCACTGGAAAATAACATTAAGTCAGGGTAATCCGTAATATATGTGTAATTCAGGTCACAGAAAGGGTATATACTGTGACATTCCCGGCTTAGGGCTTATATCCCCTTCGCCTTCGGCTCAGGGGATATAAACTCTAAGCCGGGAATGTCACAGTATATACCCTGTCTGAGACCTGAATAACATATAATATAACTCGTCTAAATATATATATATAACTCGTCTAAACATCAACCCAACAATGTTAGATCTGTAAATTTGCTTTCGCAAATTTTTGGTTCTTCCCTCGCCGGGATTCGAACCCATGCTACTGTGATATCGTGACACCAAATCGCCTGCACTGCAGCCGTCCCGCTAGACCACACGACCACCTGGGCTCTACATATATATATATATATATATATATATATTATATATATATATATATATATATATATATATATATATATACGTTTATGTGTTTTTAAAACTATGGCTTTCAAAATTTTCATATTTTTATGGCAAAGATGAATAAACTTAAACGTTTTAAACTCTCATTTCTTATGTAATATTTTCATTTCTATTTTTGATGAAATTTGAAAAAAAAAAAAACCAACAACATTGAAATATATTATTAAAAGTTGTTTATTTATCTATTAATGTAAATCTCTTATAGTATTTGAACATTGAGTTAATTGCAAATAAAATACTTTACCCAAAGAATTTAAGAGCACCACACAGTTTATAAATCTCATTCTGCTTCATAACACTAAAAACTACCGAATTATTTTGTTATAGACAACTGCTTTTTTTAATTATAATAATTCTTCATGAAATTTAACACCGGACTAATATCTGTAATGAGTTGGTCATGCGTACATATCGCTTTCTTTTTACTGAATGGAATATATTTGAATGGTTTATGTGGCGATCGATATAACATTAACTTAATCTAGATTGCACTTAAATAAAAGAATGCAAAGGACGTACGCGTATATTAAGTTCATATTAGCAAGTTCCTCTTCGTACTTGTGGCCTGTTATCTATTTTATTTTTATTTCAAATTTGTGTTTTTGTGTCCTTTATAAAACCTTGTCTAATACATAACCTAGTGCCAGTTATACCAATTTACAACCCTTGTATTGAGACTAAAAGAGAGTGGTGTAGATAAAAAAAAATATCCTTGTTTTTTGAAAAATTCCATTCAGACACAAGATTCAAGTTTCCGATTTGATATTTATTTTCACATGACAAAATATGTTCTGGAACACATCATTTACTTTTTGAGTGCGTTGAAGTTAAATCAAGATGCATATTGGAGTTTTTAACACCTTGACTGGCTTTACACGGTCGTCATTGTTCTAGTGCTCCCCATCTATACATATATTTTATATGTCAAAGTGAAATTACTCAAATATATACATTTTCTCCCACTACAGAGTTTCAAAATCAGTAGAAAATTAAAGTGATGGAAATCTTTCAAGAAAAGATTGGAAGAGTAGACTGAATAATTTCAAAATCATATTTAGGTACGGTGTGGACAAAAAAGAACACAAATAAAGCACTTTTGCTGACAATTGCATTACCTGCAGGTCTTTAGAAGGATAAGCATATAATCCACAGTTCAGTCATTACATTTTTGGAAAAACATAACATCTTGACAAACAGTCAGCATGGATTCAGAACTCGTAGATCCTGTGAGACACAACTAATTTCAACAATAGAAGGAATTGCCAAACAACTGAAATCAGGGAAAGATCAAGTGGACGTAATCTTAGTCGACTTTGCATAGGCTTTTGACAAAGTCCCACACTGCAGATTACTCAACAAACTGAACAACTATGGCATTAGAGACGAAAACGTGAAATGGATAAAATCTTTCTTAGAAAAACAGGAAACAACAAGTGGTAGTTGAGGGCTGTAAGTCAACACTGGGAGACGTACTTTCAGTGGTTCCACAAGGGACTGTGTTAGGACCCTTACTCTTCTAAGTATTTATTAACGACTTACCAGAAACAGTACAACATTCAACTGTCAAACTATTCGCTGACGACTGCCTCCTATTCCACCATATCAAGAAATCCCAGGACAAAGCCAAACTACAACAGGACCTTTCAGCACTAGAAGACTGGGAAACCAAATAGCAGATGAAATTACACCCAGAAAAATGCACCGTCATCCGCATTAGCACCAACAGTTAATCCAAAAAAGAGACATACTATAAATTTCATAGCCACACTCAAGAAACTGTACTAACCAGCAAATATTTAGGAGTAAATTTGAGTGAGGACCTACAATGGAAACATCATGTTGACGTCACTGCAAAAAAAGCATCCGAATCCGTCGGATTCCATAGGCGTAATGTTCGAGAATGCAGCAAGAATGTACGGAATGCAGCCTTTATCTCTCTGGTCAGACAAACACTCGAATATGCAAGTGCGGCATGAGACCCTCATACCACTGAGAACATAAACCAGGAAGACTTAAAAATATTAAAATATCATTAGGAAACCAGACTTTAGAATGTGTACAGAACTACACATACTAAGGTATAAATTTTTCATCATCTGGGAGTTTCCAAATAGCAAAGAAAGAACTTTATAACAAAGGAATGAAAGCATATTTCAAATTAAGGAAGACCTTTTCAGTGGAAAGCCCAAAACCTAGTACTTTATTACACATCTATAACCATACAATCCGACCAATCTTGTTGTATGGATCTGAAATTTGGGGTTATATACCACATAAGAAACAAATACATTTGGATAACTTTATATCAAAAGAAACTGATTATCTTGTACTAGAGAAAATTCATAGTAAGCTTTGTAAATTTTCACTTGGAGTTAATATAAAAACATCAAATACGGCATGTAGAGGAGAAAGGTTCACTCCCTACACTGTATTATGTAATAATGAATATGGTAAAATATTGGATCCATCTTATGAAAGATATTGAACCTTCAAATATTATTCTAAGGGAAGCCATAAATCTATCTCATTCTATGGACAAACATAACCAGGAATCTTGGATAGGAAGCATTAAACATATATTTAAATTTCTAGACTTAGAATATCTATTTGTTAACCAGTCAAACTTTAAACAAAACCATATTCTAAAAAAAGTAAAAACATCTTTAACTATTAAATTTAAAGAAAGCTGGTTAGCTAGTTTAGAAAGCAATTCTGGGAAGTGTACTAATTTACAATCTGGCAATAAATTAAGAACTTACAGAAAATTTAAAAATATTATTATGTTTGAACCATATTTAAAAATGAATTCAAAAAAAGACAGGCAAATAATCACAAGATTTAGAACTAGCTGTCATGATCTTGAAATCGAAAGAGGGAGGTATATTGGAAATAAAGCTGAAGACAGAAAGTGTAAGCTATGTAAGAACGCAGTTGAAGACGAACTACATTTTCTTTTAAAATGTCCTGTTCTAAAAGATACTCGATCTCAACATCTATCTAATCTAAACTCAAAATTTTTTCAAGATTATCTGATGAAATGAAATTTGTTTGGATTCTTTCATCTGAAGATTTGTTTGTTACTTCAAACTTATCTAATTTATTGCACTCCCTTTTTGAAGATCGAAAGAAAATTAAAGAAAATATTGTAGTTTGAAAAAAAAAATAGAAGAAAAATATATATACATGTATATAGATAAATATATATAGGAAATAAAATTGATCAGGAGTTGTCTCCCATAGACCTAGAACTATAAAGATTTATGTAATTTCTCCAGGTCACAGTGGCACCCATAACAACTATGTTTTGTCAATAACTTGGTTTATATCAGGTTAATTAGTGTAAATGTGTATTCATGTGGTTTTTTGTTCAAATGTACTTTAATCATTCTAATCATTTTCTGTGCTTTATTTTGTAATTCATTTGATTGTATAGCTCAAATTTTGGGCACCATGATTGGTTAATAAAATTATCTATCTAAACCGCTTAAAACAAGTGCAAAGGAGGGCAGCCAGGTTTGTAACTATTAACTACACTGATAAAACATCTGGATGTGTTAGAGCTATGGTAAAGACACTAGGATGGGACCAACTAGCTAACAGACGAAGTTACCATCGACTCGTCATGCTTTACAAGACCCAGCATGAGCTAGTGGACATTGATGCCAGTTCCATCTTACGTCTAAACGATCGGCAAACAACGCCTATATCAACCACCAGCAAACCAGAGAGTATATAAGTGTTCATACTTTCCACGGACTATACAAGAGTGGAACCACCTTCCAACAGCTACAACTGAAGCGCTGACAATAGAGGGGTTCTGGAGTACACTAGCCAACAATAGTGCACTTCAAAAACCAACACCATAGACAGCAGCCATAGTTTTAAATTGCTGTCTCATTCTCGGTCTAGTGGACTTCTTTTACATTTTTTTTGTAGAAACAAATGAAATAACAAAACAAAAGATTCTTCTTATAAAGTTTATCAGTTATCCTTGTAAGACATAGGACCAACAGATAGAACTGAAGCTATTAAAGAACTTTATTGTAAAAATATATACTTCTTTTATTCAAATGACTTAAATTGTTTAAAACAACCATTTACTAGGAATGAACTAAAACAAAATATTGGTTCAACTTTGTTCTAATTGATAAGTGAACTAATCTAAATTGACTTATTAGATTTATCACGAAATAATAGGCCTTACTTGAATACTTTTTATATTAGGATTGCATGTTTTGTCAATTTTTTTTAGAAAAAAAATATCTTGTTAATCCTTTAATATTAATCATTTATATTTGCACGGAATCACTTTATGTAGTGTATATCAAAAGTAACAGACATTTTCATTTCTATATATCAAATATCTATAATGTGAATTTGTGTATTTCATTTTGAGGTCAAATATTTGTGTATTGAGCCTGTTAATTGAGATAAATAATGAAGGAGCTGTATAATTATGTAAGACTGAGGTTTATTAGTAATGTGATCAAAAGGATGCCATTCAAGGAGATGGGGCTTTGTTGTCTCTGATTGCTTAGTGATTATGACAGTTGTCAATCATGTTGTTATTGTATAACTCTTTAAATATAAAATCAAAAAATAGCCTGCACGTCAATACCTTAAAAGACATAAAAGTTCAGCTATAAAAATATATCCAAATTTTTTCACAGTTTATATGTGCATATATATAAACAGACAAGAGAACTATAGGGAACTATATTTCAGTGTATACATTTGGTAGATTTAGCAGCTTACCTGTGCTACTTGTTTTCAGATATGTAAGTGCCTTATGAAAGATTTGGAACAAGTTCCAATCTTTCCAAAAACTTTAATATTTAAAAAAAGACCATTACTGAGAGTGATTGAGCCAAATAATCTCCAAAGAAATGAGCCAATTTAAATATAACTGCATACCAAATATCATTCATTGTCCTTATCCTATTGGTTCCCTATAAACTGACCTAAT
Source organism: Mytilus edulis (assembly GCF_963676685.1). Taxonomy (NCBI): domain Eukaryota; kingdom Metazoa; phylum Mollusca; class Bivalvia; order Mytilida; family Mytilidae; genus Mytilus; species Mytilus edulis. The sequence goes on along the minus strand of NC_092345.1, from coordinate 78,749,467 downwards.
CACAAACTAATACCCTGTTGGCCACAACAACACTGAAAACTTTGTCAAGGCAAATGAAAAAATCTTTTTCACAAAAATATTCAATTTCAACTTACTTTACTGACCAAAAAGAAGATATTTAAAAACAAGAATGTGTCCACAGTACACTGATGCCCCACTTGCACTATCATTTTCTATGTTCAGTGGACCGTGAAATTGGGGTAAAAAATATTATCATAGGGAACATGTGTACTAAGTTTCAAGTTGATTGGACTTCAACTTCATCAAAAGCTACCTTGACCAAAAACTTTAAACTGAAGATGGACAGACAGCCGGACAAACAAATCACAGACCAGAAAACATTATGTCCCTCTTCTATCGTAGGTGGGGCATAAAATAGTGTAAAAATTGTCATTCCAGGTAGTATATGTTTACTCATGTTTGTAGTCAACTGCTGATTTGTGCTTTATTGAACTATTTTTACATCTTGTATTTTCTCATCAGTTTGGCTGTTTCAAGTTTCTGCAACAATAAAAAAAGAAAAAAAGAAAACAAAATATGCAAAATATGCAAAAGTACTCATTCATTGGTTTAATACGGTGACAATTTCAACTTCTTCGTAGATAAAGGAAGATTTTTGTTATAGTTTTAACTGGTAAATAAAAGGTGAAGGACACTAAGTGATGAAAATATCTGGAAAGACCATAATGGAAAATAAACAGCTGCCCCATGAGCGCATGATACGCCCGACGTCTTGTGTGGAAGTTTTATGCAATAATTATAAATAGTTTCTAAGGAGTTTTAAGCAATAACCATTTATTGTTTTCGAGACACGGCGGGACATGTGAACCCCCCCCCCCCCCCCCCCCCCCCCTGTTTTTTATTTACAAATATCGCTAAAATAAAATTTTGAATCAAACCAAAAAGTATACAGATCTTTAAATTAGTATAACAAAGAAGTGTGTACAGTTTCAAGCAATAATCATAAATTGTTTTTGAGATACGGCGCGACATGTAAAAAAAACCCTCCCCTTTTTTACAAAATACTCAATAACTCAAAAATAAAATTTTGAGTCATCACCACAAAGTATACAGATCTTTAGATTAATATAACAAAGAAGTGTGTAAAGTTTTAAGCAATAATCATAAATCAATTTTGAGATACGGCACGACATGTAAAAAAACCCTCCCCCTTTTTTACAAAATACTCAAAAACTCAAAAATGAAATTTTGAATCATCACCAAAAAGTATACAGATCTTTAGATTAATATAACAAAGAAGTGTGTAAAGTTTTAAGCAATAATCATAAATCGTTTTTGAGATACGGCGCGACATGTAAAAAAAAACTCCCCCTTTTTTTACAAAATACTCAAAAACTCAAAAATGAAATTTTGAATCATCACCAAAAAGTATACAGATATTAAAATTAATATAACTAAGAAGTGTGTAAAGTTTTAAGCAATAATCAAGAAAAGTTTTTGAGATACGGTGCGACATGTGAAAAAAAAACACACCCCTGTTTTAGTTACAAAGTGCCGTAACTCAAAAAGTTTAAATCTTATTTTCACCAAAAAGTATACAGATCATTTGACCATCATAAGAAACACTATATTAAGTTTCATGAAATTTGGATAAGTCGTTCTCAAGTTACGGTGCGACATGTTTACGCCGGACAGACGGACAGACGGACACCGGACATTTGTATACCATAATACGTCCCGTCAAAATTTTGACGGGCGTATAAAAATGGCCCAGATGAGCATAAAAAATCAAACTGCATAGTAATATATCAATCAAATAGAATATGGAAAATTCGAAAAATCTTTTGAAAATCACATGCGATTAGCCATTATATACCATATGCATGACACACAAAACTTGTTATGAGACTAAATCTGTTACATTATATATATATCTAAAGTCTTTTTGTTATACATTTCTATTTTAGAATCCAAACAAGAGGAAATAAATACATGACAATATCAGCTCCCTGTCTTAGTCCTGAATATGGCAAAGATTCTAGTAAACACAAGTGTCAGTTAGCAAGTTTAATTAATGAAATGAAACAATTATGTTGAAATAATGACTTTTCAATATCACAGCAAAATAAGAATATAATATACAGACAATAAAATCTGTTCCCCATTTCATACCCTCCCTGAACCTGCAGAAACTCAAACCTTCTCCTCTTAGCAACCTCTGGCAAGTTTCCATCTTTCTATATAAAAATGCATTATGGCTACGACACCATAAAATGTAATGCATCTTAGATCTGTAGTTGCAAATAAAAATAAATAAAACATTTAATGAAAATGATTAACAATAACAACAGATTGTTTCCATTGACTTGATATATAATAATGCCATGTTTATGTAGCTTATATCAAGTTTTTCCAAGTAGTGTCCTAATCTCTTCTGAAGTCTCTAGCTCTGATGGTGAAAGTCCATCACTATCTTTCAGTGACTTGTCCGCACCATGTGATAACAATATCTGCACAACCTTTAGATGTTCACAACTAACAGCTGTAAGAAAGAACAATGATTCTCATGATTGCCAATACTTTTCACAAGAGACCAAATGACACAGAATGGAACATGGGGTTAAATCTTAAAATATCAAAGTCATAAAAATAAAATGAATCAGTATAAGATTGAAAGTAAAAATTAAAATCATGCAACATTCAAATTTTGACAAATATGAAATATGGAACTTTACATTGTTATTGAACCAAGAAATCAAGTTGAGGTGAAGTTTACCCTTCAAGACAGACATGTAGAAGTTGCAATGATTCTACATTCCAAATATGGTTTTCCTTAAACTCATTGAACCATAAAAAGTAGGTCAAATGATAGAAGAAACTTCCAACCATTAGGCATCTGTATAATAGAATTTGATTATGCAGTTCTTCTACCTACTGTAATATAAAGTTTCAAACAAGGAGCTAATTTAATTTTTCTGCAGCAATCCTTTGCTTCTCATTCTGAAACGTTAGAATATAAAACTCACCATAATGAAGTGGAGTCTGTTTGTCTTCATCCTATCAATAATAAGATTTTCATGTTTAATAATCTTCAAGATCATCAAATATTTTACCATTTCATTTATAATAAGCAGTAGCTAATTGTGTATGCTGATTAGGCTATTCTTCAATCAATGATTGAAAACAGTATGCTCCTATTCCACGTCAGAATTTACTTATTTTACCCTATGAACTCACAAATTATTTTGTTTCTCAGTCACATGAATGTTGCTTTTGGGTGCTTGTTTAACTAAAGTATTTTAGTCTAACAAATTTGATGTGAATGCTTCTGTTTTCATAGCCGGGGATTTGGGGGTACTGCACAACAAAGATTTTGCAAGAACCCCAGGCTAATAAAATCAATCACAAAAAAAAATATCAAAAAAATTGTTTTAAAGTTATCTATCCATAAACTAAAAGCAGATTTATTGACATATTCACTTAACTAGATGTGTCAAAGCGACACAAATGGCCCAGTCTCAAAAAGTTGAAAAATCTGCAATTTCAATAACACATATATGCATGTGGACACAAACATGATGGTAGTCTCACATAACAAAAATCAGCTTGAAACCTGGAGGCGTATAGAAAAATGTCCTTATAACTGTGATTTTCAACATTTTTCAAAGTTGTAAACCCTTACTTTTCGCAAAAATAAGTGGAGCAGAACGAAACTTAAACTTGATCTGTAACTCATTACGGTTAGCTCACATACAAAAAATCAGCCAAATATCTGAAAGCATTTAGAAAAAAGGTGTGTATAACTTTATCAAAGTCCAAACCCTGTAATTTCAGAAAAAAATTAGCAGAGCGGAACAAAACTTAAACTTGAACTGAAACTCATATTGGTTAACTCACATGACAAAAATCATCCCAATATCTGAAAGCGTTTAGAAAAAAAGTCCATATAACTGAGATTTTCAACAATTTATCAAAGTCCAAAGCTCGTAATTTCGGCAAAAATTTGCAGAGTGGAACGAAACTTAAACTTGATCTGAACCTAATCATGGTTAACTCGCATAACCAAAAATCAGCCCAATATCTGAAGGTGTTTAGAAAAAAAATCTGTATAATGGTTTGTTGCGGAATGACGGAATAATGGAATGACAGAATTACGGAATGACGGAATTACAGACAAGGTAAAACTATATGGGGCCGAAAACTTTGTTGCAGGGCCATAAATTATTTAAAGATCAGTATATTACTAAGAATGAAAATGTTTTTGATATTACATTTCTTGAGCAATTTCAATAATTTCTAAAAAGACAATAAAACTTCTTGTCCTAAACAAATATTGGACACTGGGGGTTAAGCAAGAAAGAATTACACTTCTTACACATTCATTCCATACAGAGATTAGAGAAACTGAATATTTCTTAAAATGGACTAAAATTTCCTTACCTGGATATCAATATTTGCCTTTTTATTAAGTAGACATTCTACCATTTCACTTAAACCTCTGTCACAAGCCCAGTGCAGTAAGGTCATTCCCTGCAATTAATTTGTCAAACAAATACATATCAACATGAGACTTTAGTGAGCCAGGATTAAGATTAAACAATAGTTAACAGTTATGTTTAACTTCTATTGTACTGTTGTATTCTTAAAACCTTTAAACTTAAAATAATACATTTTCACATATATATCCAATAATATCTAAAAAAAACTGTGAAAGTCTTTTTGAACCTTTCGGTCTATAAATATTTTTATAATGATACTATTGATGATTATGCAACATGCAGTGGTCAACAGTCTAAGTCTAATAAAAATTGATTTTGCCATGCATTGTGATCAATATACTCGAAACAATGATATAACAGCACTGCTATATCATATCAAAATAACAAGTCATTTGACTACGATCAATCTTCATTTAATAAAATATGTATGAAACTGTCATGCTTTGTTGATATTAAAGTCTTAACAAAAAAATACTTTTTTTTTTTTTTTTTTTTTTTAAATGTTATAATATTTTATTTGAATTTTACATTTGTTAGAGATACAAGAAGTACCGGTACCTTATCCCGGCCTCGTTAACATTAGTATATAGCATTTTATTGATAAGTTAGTACTTGTTAGTGCACAATATGTATATATAGTAATAATGACATGTATGTAACTGAATAGAAATATGATAACATGGTGTATAATAAATTCTAATTTATGAAATTAATTTAATTTTTGCTGCAACCAGATTATGGAATTTTTCGTATTTGCCTTCTTTATTTATCAATATTTCATGATATTGAAGAAATTCTTTTTTGAAAATTTCAAACATATTAATTTGTTTTGTTTTTTGTTCGGATATATAGTATCCTTTGTATACAGTAAAAAGAATAATTGTAATTAAATCATTAATACTGTAGTAACTTGTATCGTTTATTTTGTATCCGTACAAAAGTGATTTAATTGATATGATGTGATGTCCTATTTTAAGTTTATCAAGTAAAAGTTTTATTTGATTCCAAAATGATTTCAGAAATTTGCATGTTAAAAAGTAGTGCTCATAATCTTCGATGACATCACAAATATTACATAGCGGAGTTTTAGTTATTTTCCAAGAGAAAAGTAATTGTTTGGTTGGTAAAATGTAGTGCAGAAATTTCCATCTTAACATTTTGAATTTATTATCTTGTATATAGTAAGAGATATAATTTAGCATTTGTTGTCTTTTGTTTGTGTTGTTTTCCAAGATAAATATGTTGTCCCATTTTTGAAATCCGATTGGTTTTTCATAATATCTATTTAAGAGGGAGATGTAGATGTCTTTGGAGGAAATGTTTTTAAGTGATACCATTTTCCCTTTTTTATCTTTAAATTTATATTCGGAGTCAATGGTGACTTTTGTTTTTAATGATTCTTCTTTAGTTAGCTCTTGTAACCACTGTTTTGGTATTGCTTTCATTAATTTAGAATATTCTGAAAACCAGTTAGCATGACAGGAAAGTTTATCTAAGATCATGTTTTGATTAAATTTTCCTTTATTATCAATAATGTCATTTAAAAAAAGAATTTTGCTGTTTATCCAGTTTTTGAAGATGAGACATTTACCGTTTAATTTGATATTTTTATTGCCCCATATAAGCTGCTGTCTTATTTGTTTATATGATAGATGATCCAATTCCTTTTCAGATTTTGTATTTATCCATGATTTGATTATTCTTAAGTAAAATTGTGGAATTAGTTCTTTCAGTTTATAGACCAAATTAATATTGGTAAAATTCATTTTAAATATAAGGAATTCTTGTCCAAATTTATCAAAATAAAATCTTGGTAATACATGTACTTTCCAATTGGGTGATAGATCTTCGTTGTCGATGAGTTTTTTTACCCAACTAATATTTATCGCTTCTAGATATTTATCTATGTTTATCATTTTAAGCCCGCCAGCATGGTAATTTTTACTTATTATATCCCTTTTAACCTTTTCAGATTTATTATTCCATGTAAAACTGTATATTAATTTTTTAAATTTTGCTAGGTATTCGTTATCAATTTCGCTTACAGATGCAACATAAGTTATATTCGGTAAGATTAATGATTTAACAAGAGTTATCTTACCTAACATAGTTAAATTTCTTTTATTCCAATCTTTAATTATTTTTTCAGATTTTTCGTATTGTCGTTGCAAGTTTAATTTTTTACACTCATTTTTATTAAGTCCAAAGTATATTCCCAAAACTTTTATAGGTTTTTGTGTAAAATTAATGTTTTCAACTTTATCTTTGCAGGACTTTAAATTGCCGAGCCATATTCCTTCTGTTTTATTTCGGTTAAGCTTTAGGCCTGAAAGTGATCCAAAAATTTCTATAATATTCAGAGTTAATGACACTTCTTGTTTTGAATTTAAAAATAAAGTGGTGTCGTCTGCAAGCTGGCTTAATTTTAATGTATGGGTTTTATTATCTAGTTTAATTTGAAAACCTTTAAAATTTTTATTTTGTCTTAATCTACTAGCTAAAATTTCAACAGCAATTACGAAAATTATAGAACTCGCGGGACACCCTTGACGGATTCCGCGCTCAATGTTGAAGGGTCTTGAAATCCAACCATTATTTAATATGCAACCCTTTATATCTGTGTATAACGTATTTATCCACCTCAAAAGAGATTCCTGGAAGCCAAATTTCTTTAAAGAACAATACATAAATTCCCATTCTAGCGAGTCAAATGCCTTTGTGAAGTCTAAAAATAGGATAGCTCCATCTACATTGAATTTTTCCGAATAATCTATAATATCTTGGATTTGTCTAATATTAAATCCTATATATCTGTTTTTTACATAACCGTTTTGATCACTATGAATGATTTTATGCAATATTGGTTTCAGTCTTTGTGCAAGAGAGTATGCTATAATTTTGGTATCTACATTTAGTAAGGTAATTGGTCTATAATTATCTAAATTTAATGGGTCGTTTTTCTTGTATATAAGGGTAATTAATCCAAGTTTCTGAGAATTTGTTAATTCTTTTTTTTCATAGCAATTATTAAAAACATCTACAGCAAAGTTTTGTAAGTTTGACCAGAAAGCTCTATAAAATTCAATTGAGAGACCATCGATACCTGGTGTTTTATTAAGTTTCATTTTAAAAACAGATTGTGTACATTCCTCTATTGTCAGGTTGCCGTCAATTTCATTGCCTTCTTTTGTACTTAATTTGTAATTTATTTTAGTTTTTTCAATATAATTTTCAATTTCTGTTAGATCAGGGTTAGTTGACTTATATAAATTGACATAATAATTTCTCCCCGTATCTAATATTTTGCCTTGATCTTCTGTTATTTCTCCTTTACTGTCCCTTATAGCAGTAATGTTTTTCCTTGTTTGTCTTGATTTTTCTAATCCCAAGAAATATTTTGTATTTTTTTCGCCCTCTTCTATCCATTTAACTCGTGATCTTATTTGTGCCCCTTTTATTTTATCTGAATATAGAGTTTGTAGCGTTTCTTCTGTTTTATTTATTGAATCTATTATATTTGGCAAATTATTTTTTCCATCCAGGTTGTTATCATGAATTTCATTCAAAAGTTTAAGTTCTTGTTCTAGTTTTGTAATTTCATCTCTTTTATGTTTAGCTTTTAATTTACAATGTTCTATAGTTTTCTCTCTTACTTCTATTTTAAAAAGATCCCACAAAAAAATACTTAAGAAAAATTCTTTAAAATTCAGTTTAAATTGGCTTAGTAGTTCAATTTCATCAAATGTATTCAAGATTTCAAAAATCATATCTTCAGAAACCTGTATTTTGTTCTCTTTTCTATATATGTGATTGAATTTGTGCTATGCATATTCAGTACTTTAAATAATACAATTATTGATTACTAACTGCATCATCTAAGCCATTGATGTCATTATTTTCACTTTGCAGTATTCTAGACATTTGGTTAATGTCTCCTTCTTTACACCAATCAAACACTGTCTTGTTCTGATTGTCTAACTCTGGGTCTGTGTTAGACATAGTGCTCACTGATACCCATGATGATCCACCACTAGGTTGCTTATCATCAATAGTGTCCATCTGTAATAAAAACTGTTTTTAAGATTTTTTTTATCGATATTCCTTTATAAAAAGAAACTTAATGGATTCAAATTTTGACTATATCTATCACTTCCAGCTAATTAAAACCATCAATGACACTTGATGATCAGAAAACATGGACCACTGTTGAGAATTAAATGTTCTATCTTTGAAATTAATTTCACAATTTATAAAGAAATAGGATTCACATTATAATATTATTAATATTAATAAATAAATGAAACTAATTAATAACATGATCAAAATACAACTCCTGGAATCATTTACATGGTTGTTATTCATCTTTTATAATCGACTATCTATCAAGCTGGATAACCAAAGCATTGCTATATTGCTATAATGATATTCACCTCTGCTTCCCATCCTGGGTAAAGTGAAGTCATATGTGAAATATATTCCAACATGGCCATTTCTCTTGGCTTGTCTCCAAGTCTCTTCCAAGCTTCCCTATATTACAAAAAAAAGTTTTTTTATATTTTAATTATAACCCCATTAAACACAATGTGTATACTAGTACTCAATAAACAAGAATCTGTGTCCCCTCTCTCAATAAATTTAGATGTTTGGTGAACAGTTACATTTTGGTTAAAACAGATTTGGTACAGTGTACATGTATCTGATACAAATCATTAAGAAAATTTAAGTATAAAGACTAAAGTAAGAAGTTGTCTGCTGGTCTGGTAAGCAAGCAGTGGTGACATCTGTTATATATGTCAGATAATAGAAAGATAACTAATTTATGGTTTTGCAGTGTATGCAATATTAAAGATCTCAATCTAAACAAACATGATGTTCTTTTATGCTTGCAATTAAAAAGTTAGAATGACATTTCAAAAAATGTTTTGTTACTAGTAAAAAAATTGTATACAGGGGAAATTCTGAAAACAACTATTTGGAGGCCAATGCCTCGGACATATAGCAAGTTATTTGATCTCTTGATTTGCTAGCAGATCTAACAATTATACAGTTTACTTTTAAACAGTACAAAAAATCAGTCAAAATGTGTACATACATTGTATATCAGTAATTTTTTATTTGTTTCATCATGTTTGGCTCTTTTTTTCTATTTTGACCCTTTAATTAATAAGTTTTATACATTTGTTTAACATTTCTTAAAATTACCATTTCTGTTTGCCTTGAAAATCAAACATCCCTGGCTTTTTGGAATTACATTGTCCTTCTGTTGCCTACAAGGGAATTGGAAAACTATCACATTACTATCATGACTAAATATTTATTTTGAACGCAAAAAGTCAATTCAACAACATTGATGAAACCAGCAAATCCTTGGGCATGTTGGGCTGTCAATTTGCTTCTTAAAAATTACATGTACAGGCATTCACATATGGTTATCGATAACTTCTTTTGTGTAATCTTTATGTTGTTTATCTTGTCCAGTGACAATTCCATAGTCAGTCAGGGGTACTACTTGTACAAGTAATTTTTATTTACTTGAAGAAGTAAATTTAAATATATACATGTACAGTTATATTAAAATTCGTCATTTGCGAAAAAATTTTGCAAAGAAATATGTATAACGATTTATTTTCATCCATCTTCTTTATTTACTTTTTTCAGGTTTCTCAGACTTTACCTGATCAGACAATACTCGGAATTCTCCTTGAGCTTGTTAAGATTTTGACAGAAAATCAATATTCAGCTGATTGCATTTTATAGCTACATGTATAGACAACAAAGGACTAATTAATAAAGGTGTTGATTGTATTGTCTGACAAAATGATATAGTTAAATGGCCTCTGTCACATGTCACATAAAGGATGTATTAAAACTACTTTGCGACACAGGTGTTCGAAGCAAACTTTTGATGTAATAATGATAGTCCAGAAAAGAAAACTGTTGTTATGACGAAATATGTTTAAAAGCAAGAAAAATCTCCGATTTAAAACTTTATCCTTTGACTTTGATATAGATAATTGATTGGAGAGAGTACTTTAAAGTGGTTTGAGTGACATAACGTGTTTCAAGCATAGTTTTACGTCTCAACTTTTTCATTTATGATGGTCTTGAAAAGAAAACTGTTGTTATGAAGATATCTATTCAAAAGGTTGGGAACTGCTCCTCGAAGAGGAGTTACCCTTCAATGTATTGACTACACCTTAAATGAGGGATCAATTTCAAGTGATAAAAGCTTTTGTTTTGTTGTAAAATCCACTGCTTAGACCAAAAGGGCACCTATTTTTTCTTTTGAAGACACTTTCCCAAAGAACTGTACATCTTTCCGGTATTATATGGTCAAAACATGTCTAAGAATTTTGTTATATTCCGGGACTGATATCTTCTTTATTATCAAAAGTAAGTGGCCTCCTCTTTTAGAAAAGTTGTTCAAAATATAATGATATTTCCTGCTTTTAGGTTTAAAAAAAGTTCCTTCTTTTTAGAATTAAATGCTTAGTGTTTATTCATTACAATGTAGACTCTAAGATAAGTTTCAGAGAATAATTATAGACAACAATGGGGCAAACGCATCTTATTTAAGAGGGGCTAGAAAAAAAGGAAAATTTTAAACGAAAAATATATTTATGTTACATGGTTACTTGGTGAAAAAAAAATAAAGTGGCGAAAAGTATATTGATTTGGCGAAAGAGGTGGCGAAAAATATAATTGACCCAGGGGAAACCCTGGCTAAAATTAAAATTTCAGGTGTCATTCAGTCATTTCAAGTGTCATGGATAATGACAGTGACATTCAGTCATTCCAAGTCTCATCCAGATAATGATGGTGTCATTTGGACATTCGTGTTAACCATCACATAATTCAGTGGGATAGACAACTGTGGAATCATATAACATCTGATGATCATATGTAATACAAAAATTTGGGGCTGAGTCCCATTTCTCAGAAGATCATAGAGATGCGTCAACCTTACTGTCTATAAAGGGATAGCTAAAAACAACATTACAATACTGTTGTCAGGTCATTGAAGATTGCATATTTTGGCTTTAAACATGTTAAAGTTTAATATTGATTCACTTATAGGGTCTTTGCATTGGAACTAAACACATTTATTTAAAAAAAAAAACAGTTGTTGGCATGACACAGGTTATGTTCTTCTAATATATTTTATGATAGTATAATTCTTAACCCCTAACGGGAGGGATTGTGCCCGATAAGACATAATCTTTCAATCAGTTTAATTGAGGTCTGGAGCTGGCATGTCAGTTAACTGCTAGTAGTCTGTTGTTATTTATGTATTATTGTCATTTTATTTATTTTCTTTTGTTACGTCTTCTGACATCAGACTCTGACTTCTCTTGAACTGAATTTTAATGTGCTTATTGTTATGCTTTTACTTTTCTACATTGGCTAGAGGTATAAGGGGAGGGTTGAAATCTCATAAACATGTTTAACCCCGCCGCAATTTTGCGCATGTCCCAAGTCAGGAGCCTCTGGCCTTTGTTAGTCTTGTATGATTTTAATTTTAGTTTCTTGTGTATATTTCAAAGTTAAGTATGACATCCATTATCACTGTACTAGTATACATATTTTTTAAGGCTTAAAGGAGCCAGCTGAAGGACGCCTACGGGTGCGGGAGTTTCTTGCTACATTGAAGACCCATTGGTGGCCTTCAGCTGTTGTCTGCTCTATGGTCAGTTGTTGTAGCTTTGACACATTCCCCATTTCCTTTATACATTTTATTGTAAGACAAGTGATGAAAACTGTCACTTTATGTTTCATGGAATATAAATCAGTTTTCAGCTTTTGTTTTGAACCATTTTTTCCGAATGTTTTGTACGTTTTTTGATTAACCATATAATTTAGCACCTGTTTGTATCGGGCATAAAAATATAATAGATTATCGCCATTCTGAGATCCAGCAACGTGTCGAAGATACTTCGATGCACCCTCGAATAAATCTTTTATATCTTCTTGCGAACAATCGCCGAATTCGTCTGCCATGATGGCGATTGTAAATTTGATCCGTTAACGGGTTTCATTTCCGAAAATACTAAAACAAATACTACAGTATCCGTAAGGAACCCGGATTTAAAAAAAGTCAACTTAAACATCCATATCATATTTGTATATTTTTTTCAATGACATTGTTTTCATGCTACTTTGTTTTAGCGTGTTTACGTATTTTTTTGTTAAAATGAACTTCAATTACCCTAATCATTTTTTTTTAATTTGTGTGTGTCACGTACAGTACTAATTCATTTTATAGTATTGCTTACATTTTGGACACCTATTAAAAGTCCTTTTTTGTTAAAAAGAAATATATCGCCTATCTTATCATATTGTTCACTTTAAAAAAATTCAAATTTTGGTATTGCAAGATTGATTTAAAGTTACCTTTTCAAACAACCCTCATCACTAGCAAATAAAAACAAACAATACTTATACATGTAATAGAACAACATAATTATACAAAGATGCAATCTTGAATATGTCATACAAGAATGTTTCGAAACATTTTTTTGATAGGGGGTGCAATATATTGTCTCTCCTGTTACCATGTTCAGAATAAATTTTGGGGTTATTTGGAAAAGGTTTCGTTAAAAATTGAAGTTTGTTTTTCTTAGCCAATAAGATGGTTTTCAAGAGTAAAAACTTCTATATATATATTCATTCTGTGAAATAATAGATTGTTTGCCAATTTTCCATGTTGTACTTAAAAATGCCTTTAAAAATTGGTTTAGGGTTGAGATCTCAGAAACATGTTTAACCCCGCCGCAATTTTGCGCCTGTCCCAAGTCAGGCCGAGCCTCTGGCCTTTGTGTGTGTTAGTCTTGTATGATTTTTGATTTTAGTTTCTTGTGTATAATTCGGAGTTTAGTATGACGTCCATTATCACTATACATATTTTTAGGGGCCAGCTGAAGGACACCTACGGGTGCGGGAATTCTCGCTACATTGAAGACCCCTTCGGCTGTTGTCTGCTCTATGGTCAGGTTTTTGTCGCTTTGACACATTCCCCTTTTCCTTTCTCAATTTTATTTCAAAGGTTATAAAAATAACAACCAGAAATGCAAGTCTATGACAGCAATATATAATGTTCCGCATTTTCTCTTTCTTTCAAATAAACCCAACATCAAGTAAATCGGATCCCTCACATGTTGGTTTATTTTTTGTCTTTATTTTGTTGGAAACAGGAACGTACGTTAATGATATATCACTATATTAAGTTCTTTCCTGTTACCCTTTTTGTCTAACCTGTTACCGTTAGTTTAAACATATTTATTTATAGTGGATTGGGAAACAAGTTTTGCAACTTATATTAATCCTTTCCACTTTGCGGGTGCGAGTGCTGCCTTGTAGCGGCATTAGCCTACTCTTTTTCGAAATCTACAAGGGTGTCTTTAACGTGCAAGAGATATGGCTCTCTCTTAACACGGTTCAGCCATTTATCGTCCCCTTCCGACGGACTATCATCGTTTCCTCAAGACCATACTCGCAAATGGTGTCAAGGGAGAGCCGAAAATTGAGTTCCTGAAATTTTCATCCCAAACGGGAATTGAACCAGGAACCTTTGTGTTAGTAGTCCGATGCACTAACCACTACACCACGGCTCTGTTAGCAGTATTGCACCTGTAAATGCTAAATTGTAAAGATTAAGACCTTTTTTATATGTTGTTCTATAACATGGTTATGAAATAACTACTCCCTTTGATGAAGTGATGTTTTTCTGCTGTGATTTTGGTTTACAACACGTTAAATTGCTTTATTTTTAGTATAACATTGATGCAATTAATCAATATGTTGGTAACAGCATAGACATGACAAAAAAGTACCCCCAATTTTTGTTTACTAAATGTTTTGAAATTTCTGTTATCTTCACTGTTAAGCAATAACCGTGCTGTGTTTACTGACTAGTTCAATAGGAGAACAATTGAACGGTTGATTTAAGTAGCGGTAACAGGATGGACATGAACTTCATGTACGCTTATTGAATTTAGTTTGTAGAAAAAATGGTAATAAAGAAGCTACGATTTTTCGTTAGAGTTATTATTATCGTTCTAAGAAAGTCCCTTATGTCGATATCAAGGCGATCAGAAAATAGCAAAAAAATCATCTGAAATGTGTTACTCTGACACTGTATGCACATGAAATACGCAAAAATCGGCCTTAAATATATTTTAATCTCATCAAAATAGATATAAATCGTGCTTATTATTAATGTCCTGACTCGTAAATCCTATAAAACTTTCATATTAACCCTTACAGCTGCAATTTCCATGAGAAATAAAAAAAAATTAATAATATCATTAACATTGACTTTTATGCAGGAAAATAACAAAATATTTGTGATTTTATGATGTGTTATCCATGTAATCATTCGTTCCATGTTTTGTCCAACTTAATTCTGTGGTTTTAAATCAACGTTGTAGGCAGTTTTAAAATGTTTACAATATTTTACTTGTGTTTCTGATGTTTTATATGTGTAACACCATGTTGATGATTATATCGAATGACTGCATTTATCCATACATTATATTTAAAAAATACCAACAAAACCCACTAAATATTATTTATTTCTGTGATTCAAAGAGTAGTCAAGCGATAAAATACGGAACTCGGTAAAATTACATACATTCTTATCTTTAAAGTCATAAGAAACGAGTGACCGGTGAACAATAATGTTTATCCAAAAGTCTTGAACCAATGCATGCATATAACATAAACTTAGTCTTCTGTGCACGATTTTATAATATTTTGCGCAACCGTATCTTTTGATCGTCATATTTTTTCTCTCTGTGTCTGTCATGATGTGATAATATGGCAGCTACTTAAATATCGTGTTTAGAAGCCGAAGTTTACCAATTGACACCTTATAGTAAACAATCAACAATTAAACTTGGATATTGAGCACTTGTTTAACATGTACAATCAGATAATAGCTTATTTTAAGGACAGATCCATGCGTATTGCGATTACCGGATTTTTACGTGTGGGTCACGCTGATGTCACTTTGCATACGGAAAATATATCGGAGAATTGCTTCCTGGGAAGCAATTCAAATAAAGTAAACTTCTTCTAAATATGAACAAATTAAAGAATTTTCTTCAGAAAAAAGTATATGTACATAAACTACAACGTCTGACTACAACTATCCAAAAATTCACCCCCCCCCCCCAAAAAAAAAACCCAAACAAAACCAACCACAAACAAAAATAAACCCCAAAAAACCCCATGCAAGTACATTAAAAGAAGTTAACAAAAGTTACATGTGGTCTTCGAAGATTTACAGAATGTGATGTATAGTATGACCATTGTTAACACTGAAAGCCTGGCTCTTAATAAAGTACAACTAAGTTGTTTCCTTGGTTGTTTCTGTTGATGATTTTTTAACTAAACAAATAATACCGTTATCAATGTGCCAGTAGTATACGAGACTTCATTGTTAAAACATTTTTGTTGCATTCCGATTTGAGCTCTATTAAATTCTTGCCATTACAACCCTTATAAAGTTTTAATTCTTTGCACTTCACAAGATCTTTCATTTTTCTTTTAAGAAATTAATACTGATTGATATGACTAAACACCATGGTAATCATTTGAGGGATAATTCAATTCAACGCCTTTATATTTTTAATTTGAGTTAATTTGATCAACTGCCTTTTGATTTTAGTAAAGTACTTGTTAACATCACAAGAAACAAGTTTTATTTAAATCTGTATAAACGGAAATTTCTATACATTCCTTACATATATCATTACAATTGAAACTTCAATTTTTCAATTCGATTTAAAAACCATTCACCGTTGCTATTTACCTTATCAACAAACTTTAAAATTAATAGAATTCAAATATTCAATAAATACAAGCATCACTCACTATTCACTTCATTGTATGCCTGTGAAATGATTAAGTTATTCATTTGGATATTTAAATTTTTCACATTAACCGAGCCAACCGTCAAAAAGAAATCATTTCCATTTCAAATTTCGTTTATTTCTTTTTGCTTCGAAAGAATAGCTTTGTACCATTGAGAAGTGAATTCGATCTATCTACTTCAAATTTCAAAAACTTATGTGTAAAACAACCTATTAAATTCAGCGGAAAATTCTCATTATGTCAAATACGAAAGGGAGAGACAGTCCATCGAAATCTACAGTCCGATCCAAAACTGTGATTATGGAAAAATCAAATTTGATCCATCGAAAATTTGACGAAACTATCTTGATTTGTGGAATTTGTTCAAAATGGCTAAACACACCAAGAACTTTGCCGTGCTTGCATTCGTACTGCGAAAATTGTTTGGCAACAAACATTAACGAATTCATTTCACGAAAAAATGAAAAGAAAGACGACAGCAGAAAATCCAGAGAGTATGAATGTCATCAGTGTAAAAAGAACATACAACTAAAGAGTACACATACTCCAAACAAATGGATAGAGGGATTTCCGGTCAATCATTTTCTAATGGATTTATTGGATATAGAATTATTAAGAAGAGGTGAGAAAACCTGCGGTCCGTGTTCTAGAAATGGCGATACAACGGCGATATTGTCTTGGTGTAAAGAATGTCGCGATGGCCTCTGTCAGAATTGTGCCAAAGTCCATAAAGGAATGCGCATATCTATGGACCATACAGTACTTCTAAAGGAGGAGTTTATGAAAGAAATGGAATTATTGAAAGATCTTCAGGAAGAATGCAACAAACATTCCGGAAAAACACTTGATTTATTCTGTGTGTTAGATAAAGAACTTTGTTGTCCAAATTGTATTGCAGAGGAGCACCGAAGATGTGACAGAGTTATTTCGATTTCTGATGCGGTTAAGAAAAGTAAATTAGAGAAAGAGCCAGATTTTCTCAACAAAACTTTAGAGCAATACGAAAACAACATAGACGGAATGATTGGTGATCGATCAAACCACCTGATGTACTTGGAAGAAGAAAAAACCCGACTTCTTGAAAATTTTGCATCGATACGTATCAACATCATCAATATTCTGGATAAACTTGAAAAGAATCTGAAACGAGATATCAGTCAAATCCACAACGCAGAAGTTAAGAAATTACAGATAGAGATGGACATAAGTAAACGAATGCTTTCAGCTGTATCTAACGCTCACAAGTTAATGAATGTGGCTGAAGTACATGCTTCCGATTCTAGACTTCTACATATGATGGAATCCATTAGAACGCAATGTATTTGGTATGAGGACGCCATGGGAAAACTGAGGTCTCAAGTCCAGGATTGTCAATATTTGTTTGAAGTGGGTCATGCTATAGAAATTATGCAAACAAAAGTAAAAGAAATGGGTAAAATATCCGTGCGGTACTCCCCGTCAAAATTACCACCATTTCCAAATGTGATTTCCGTTGAACAGAATAATACCCATTCGAATCTTAATAAGTCTACTCTTTCCTTGCGTGGAAAACGTTCAGAGATGGTAAAAACCTTCAGTGCGCATGAACATGATGAGGTAAATGATAGTTGGTTTACTGGCGCTGCGTTTCTTTCAGATGGTCGGCTAGTTTTAGTTGATAGACAGAACAGAAAAGTTAAACTATTTGCAAAGAATTATCGACAACTCAACAGTATAAAATTCAACTCTAAACCATGGGATGTGACAACCATTAGCCCTTCCGAAATTGCAGTGACACTTCCGGAAGAGCGAGCAATCCAAATTCTAAATGTCAGCGACGTCGGGTTTTCTCTTGGAGATTATTTCATCACAAGCGAAGCATGTTATGGATTGACATATGTCCGTGGTAAATTTTTCACTTTAGCCTACGATGGATTACCGCCATCACTGAAAATCCTGGATACTGATGGAAAAGAACTAGCATCAGTTGCATATGATGACGACGGGTCACAGCTATTTTCCCGGCCTATTTATATAACTGCTAACGGGAAAGGTACTATGATTTACGTTGCTGACGAAAGACGTGGGTCTGTAACAACACTGATCGAAACAGCAGAGCATTGTTATTCTTACTCAAGTGTAGACTTAGGTCACGCCGCTGGTCTTGCTCTCGATAATGAAGAAAATTTGTATGTTTGTAGAAATCACGCAAAGAGTGTACAAGTAGTTTCGCCTGAAGGTGACAGAGTAAAGACACTTATATCTCATGACATGATATCATATCCTCGCGCAATCGCATTTGATGTAAATGATGAGCGCTTGCTTATAACGCAAGGAGATAAGAGTGAGGTGAAAGTGTTCCAGTTAGTATTATAACTAATGAAATCATAAACTTTTATACTTCATGTAGTAAATGACTTTTAGATTATACTTAAAAAATAAACTTGGTTGTGACTTTTTTAAACGCTAAAAAAAGTGTTCATTCATTAACTACACACAATAATGATATAATAATTACCATTTAGTTTACTCCCTTCCCTTTCCAACGCACTTTCCCACATAGAACAGATTCTCAAAATCTGGACACGCGAAACACTCATCAAAACAATATAGAACGAGTTCTGACATTCATCTAGTCTTTTTTGGGTGCATTTGACAAACTATTGAGATTAAATGTCGTGGAGTTGGATACTACATTAGTACCTTAAAATTAGCTGTGTCGGAAGATATCTTAATGTTAAAATTAGCTGTGTCGGAAGATATCTTAATGTTAAAATGTGTGCTTAAATAACTTGAATAATAGTTATAACAGAAACAACAATATATCATTGCTAAAAATTATAAGAAGGGGATGACAATTATCATCACAGTTTGCAAAATAGAATATCAGCTATTTGAAAAAACAAAAAAGAAATAACAAAAATGAAAATAGCTGGCAAAAATTATCAAAGGTACCAGGCTTCTGATTTAATACGTCAGACGCGCGTTTCATCCACATAAGTCTCATCAGTGACGCTCAGATCAAAATAGTTATAAAGCCAAACAAGTAAAAAGTTGAAGAGCATTGAAGACCCACAATTCCAAAAAGTTGTGCCAAATACGGCTAAGGTAATATATTCCTGGGATAAGAAAAACCTTATTTTTTGAAATTTTTTGTAACAAAAAATTTATAAAAATGAACTTATAATTGATATTCATGTCAACACCGAAGTGCTGACTACTGGGTTGGTGATACCCTCGGGAACGAAACGTCCACCAGCACTGGCATAGACCCAGTGATGTTAATAATTATCAAAGGTACCAGGCTTCTAATTTAATACGCCAGACGCGAAACCAATCAAAAATGAGATACTAGTATAAAGTAATGACAATTTGTCACATTTTGACAGGAAAAGATAACATAAGCTTATCAGAAGTAAACAGGAATTTTTAAATAAAAGACTGTGTTGCAGAGAAAAAATATATGGAACTCTATAGGATAATAAATGTACTACATCTAAACATGTTTACAATTAATCACATTCGCGTCTCTTACACTGAAAACCTAAGGTCGGACAATAGAAGTATTTCTATAATACTTTGTAAGGTAACATGAATGTATTTAAATTTTAAAACTGATATGGAAAGGGAAATAAGTCATTTTTAAATGAAACTTTGCCATCTGATATACGGTCTTTAACATTTAAAACAAATGAATGAATTTAAAGTCATTGTATTAATGATTTTGAAAACAAAGAGTGCAGTTTACCATTGAAAGTAATAGTTATTATAGAATATTTAACATGGGAAACCACATTAACAAACTTGTAAGTAGTATTAATTACTAGTATCATAAATGTTTTAGATACATAAAACATCGTCAGTTTGCATTAAAATGACTAAATTCATAAAAAAAAACGCGTGGTTTAACATTGATTATTTATGTAACGTAACGTTACAATGCAAAAGGTTGCTTACCGTTGTTAATGGTACATACGTTGTCATAGAAAGCGACTGTAGGACATACTGTTTATGTAATCCGAAATTCAACTTGTTCGTATTTGCCTCAACTTCTTTATTTCTTTAACATGTTTAATAGTCATTAGTTATGAAGACATCCCTTTTTGTTGCAAAAGAAAGGAGTTTAATGTACTTATTTATTTAACCAAATTTATACTTCTAAAGTAAAACAAACCAGTTCTATTATTTTTGCTCTTCATCTGAGAGTAACAGTGGTGTCTTCAACGCCGAACAACAATATTCATCTTAAGTGGCTGTTCAAAAAGGCCCCTGGTTCTGGCGCGGAATTGTTTTCTAGATATTCATAGACAAAATAAAAATATCAGCGAGGTTAAGAATATTCAGAAGAATGCTTGTGACAATACTCACCTCATAATAATCTACAAATTAAGTAAATATTTAGAAAAAATAAGATGTGGTATTATTGCTTATGAAAAAAAAACTATCCGTCAGTCACAAGCAGGCTTGGATATAAGCAATTTTACGTCACTGTCCGCCCTTCTACAAGGAGAAAAATCAACACAATCAAACAAAACATAATGAGTAATGCTTTTTTGAAACAAAAACAACCAAATATGATAGACGGCAACCAAGACAACTACTGACTAAGGACAGACGCGTAGAGAAGTGAAAATGTTGATACCTGGTGACAACACACCATGATAGTAAACTGTAAACAAATATATATTAGTAATTAATAAAAATTAGTTCAAAGCCAATTACAATTGGTTTATTTATACAATTATAAAAGGTATGTTCCCTATTGGAATTTTGAAAACAAGGATGTAAACAAATAATTAGAAGGAAAATGTATTATAAAAAACACTTCAAGACCATAGTGTATAATTTGTGAAGTTGATACGGAATATTTATCAACAAGGTCTTGTTACCTTCCGATGAACATTTTATTAGAAAAAGGACGAGGCGTTCTTTGACATACCCCTGGTACATCAACTGTCTTCTCAGACACTGGTGACTTTTAGAAATGGCTTAACTCAATAGTTTGATTGATTCTTAGCACAACACAACTTAAATAAAAGGCACAACGTACCTAACTTAGAATACTTGAATTAATAAAAATTAGTTCAAAGCCAATTACAACCAATTTATAAATCATGTTCTCCCAAGCAAAAGTATCAAACAGAAGACATCATAAACAATCTGAAAAAACTATGACCTTGTGCTGTAAAAAGTTTATTAAAAGAATTTATAAGTGTACGTTGGTCGTATCTAAATTTACGGGCACTTTAAACAACACCTTTGTTGTAAATGAGAAGTGATATCCCGTTTATACAGATACAGCCAACTTCAAAACCAAGTATTTTAATCTATGAAAGAATTAAGCGAAATGTTTGATCTATTGAAATTGGTTGTGATGTGTGATTAATGTACTGGCTGTGTGTAGATATGAAAGACAAATATATCAAAAGTAAAAATTACGAAGGAGCATGAAGGTAGATCCTATGATCTCAGTACCAGAGGGACATTCAAACCCATTTGTCAAAAATAAACTGATAAAGCCATGACCAAAACTAAAAGACATACAAACAACAGCATGCAAAACACAACAAAGAAAACAAAATATCGAGAGACACGAACCCCATCAAAAACTGGAGGTGCTCCGAAAGGGTAAGCAAATCTAGCAAAGCTAACCTATCATGCATTTGGTTGTACTATGTAAGTCCTTTTAAGTCGTATAGCTCCTAACATGTCCTTTTGAGTTCCCTATATTTAAAATGTTATATACAAACAAATAATGAAAACAACACGTTACAAATCTCATACATCCGAAGATTAACTTTGCTTCAGAGATTTGTAACATTAGTTTCTTATGATCTAAAAAGAATATAAACGAACAGTTTTAGAAAGGTTTGTCATATCAGAACAGAAGTATAGACTATTGAGCCAGACTGATAGTCCACCTTCAGAGGAATCGACCCAGTGCTGTAAGACAATGAAAACAACACGTTATAGTCATTCGTCCAAAGCACTGCGGTAATTTACAATGATATACCTATTCACAAAAAGACAGATTATGTAACCAATTGCAGGTCAGCATTTATCCTTTAAGAAATAGTAGAATCCTTATCGTATATTTTGACATTTTTATTTCTTGTCTGTTTGTTTTGTTCACGCATCGTTGTCTATGTAATGGAATTTGATGCAACTGTCATACAAGTGGGAGGTTTAGCTAGCTATAAAACCAGGTTCAATCCACGATTTTAATTTCTACATAAGAAAATGCCTGTACCAAGTCAGGAATGTCACATCGTTTGATGTGTTTGAGCTTTTGATTTTGACATTTGATTAGGGACTTTCTTATTTGAATTTTCCTCGGAGTTCAGTACTTTTGTGAATTTACTTTTTATAGTAAGAGCAATTTATGTTAATGACAGTTACAGAAAGTTGATTTAGACTAACGAAAAGCAACAACAAACATAACACAAAATTCATGTAAATTTGTAAAGGGTGTGCCTACATTATATATTTGTCAGTACACATGCCTGATTTTAGCATGTGATAATAGTGTTACAGCACAGCATACGAACTAATTAAAACGACTTAAATAATGTGTGCTATTTATTTCTTTGAATATAAAAAAGAAGATGTAGTATGATTGCCAATGAGACAACTATCCACAAGAGACCAAAATGACACAGACATTTACAACTATAGGTCAACGTACGGCTTCTACAATGAGCAAAGCCTATACCACATAGTCAGCTATAAAAGGCCCCGATATGACAATGTAAAACAATTCAAACGAGAAAACTAAGAATATTTGTACAGGAGCATTATATTATGACAGACATATAAAAATGTTTGAAATAAACAAACACTGTTTTTGATTGTTTTTGTAGTTCTGATCATGAGAAATGGGGAACAAGAACAGTGTATATGTGGATGTAAATCTTAAAGATGAATTCTTGTCAGATGCGTTAAATACCCATAACAAATATAGATTAGTCCATAACTGTCAACCTCTAACACACGCAGAAGATCTCAGTGAACTAGCCCATAAAATAGCATTTTATATTTCTACAAGAAACAAAGACCTAAGGGGTCGACTTACTAAGGACAGACTCGAGAATGCACTTGGAGAAAATACGGCTGTAAAGATATTAACACGAGACCAAGATTACTCAGGTAAACCCCAGAATTCAGACAAAATTTGAATACCTTTTTGGAATTTAAATGTATAGCAACTTTTATCATTGAAGATAAACAAAAACAATGGTAAAATATATACCTTGTATATTCCAAGGAAATTCGCAGTCGAGGTCTTATAGACATTTGAAATACAGTTTTCAGGTTTTGTATACCTTTTTCAAATGCACGACGTTTGTAGTTTATATTAAGTTACAGACGAAAATTCGGAAACGAAATTCCAATTGTAAAATAACAAAGTAGTTATAAGATCATCGGGTTTAGATTAATTGAATTTAACAAAATATCAATTAATTAAACTTAATTCAGCACATTTTATTTATTGTATGTAAAATATAAACGTTTTGTGAAGTTTGTATATTAGACAAACGAAGATGGTTTGAATACTGTCTCTGTAGTTGAAAATGATTTTGTTTATTCTTCATTTGTATATTTCACCCAATGGGAAGTTGTTACTTTACTAAGTATACTGATCTGAAATCCTCAAAATTTAACATCATACATACAGAGCATCGTTGGGCTAAACATTGTTAGACTTGGTTATGCAATTTAAACATTAAACACATTTAATACCAACGGAAGGTTGAGGGAAAATATTTACCACATTAGGGGGAAAATCAATATATATATATATGTCCTACCTACAGACATAATTTTGTATGACATACCCGGAGATATGAAACACATGCCCAAAGATGCTGCTATATTATGAAAATATATAGTTGTATTTCTATTGTATATCTAAAAATATTACCAATGTTTTACTTACCTCTCAATTGTGTACTTATACATCTCTCATACATAACACATGCCAAATGCACATGTCCATCGCACATTAAGACATTCAAAATTTACTTCTATATTCTGTAGTTTGAACTACGCATACTAGCGAAATATAGTAACATCTTCTCATCGATTCCATCTTATGCGAATAATTCTAAAGATAGGCGGAAGATACAAAAGTGGAATTCAAAAAAATGAAATCCAAATTCTTCCAAATGCAGGAAACGGAGTTTTTAGTTAACTTCATATTTGATTTGTTTTTCAAACTATTTTTATTCGATTGCCCTTACGTAAGACTTTCGTAAATAAACTCATCATAGATACCAGAATTGAAATTTTGTATACGAAGCAAGCGTATGGCATATCAAATTTTAAGCCTGTGGTTTTTTTTTTAACTTTGTGATGCCGATGAGGTCACTGGTGGACCCTGAGGGTATTACCAGCCAATTTGTCAGCGCTTCTGTGTAGATATGAAATGTCATTGATACATTAATTATCTGTGCATTAACTGTTGATAAGATGTAGAACTATTCGAAACACAAAATATTTTTTCTACTCCATTCACATAAACATTTGTCGATTAGCACAAACTTTTGAATTCATTGGTCTTTAATGGTTTTTAGCTTCGTACATTGAATTGGTCTTCCAACTGTTTCGAGTCCAGTACCACTGATTACTCACAAGTAGACGAAACGCGTCTAGTGAACTAAATTATAACCCAGGTATCTTTGATGAGTTTTTATTTGTATTTGGTTTGTGATTTCTAGTAATTACTCAGCTCAGAGATTCTTTTCCATTGATAACTCATTTGTTTTATACTATAGGAGAAGAAGTTACTACAGACTGGTATGATGAAATTGAGTACTATAGAAATTATTTTGATAAAGAACCACCATCAGAGCTGAAAAATCCGGATGTAAAAAGTAAGAAAATACAACATTGAGTGAAATGAATGTATATATGAATATTACCATAAATAAGATAAATCTTTATTGGTGTATTTCAAGCAACCAATAGCCCCTGATTATCATTCGATGTAATCCGCGGGTCGAATTCTGTATGAAAAGGGGAACGTTAACCATCATTAAAGTAGAATCGTGATTCGTTATTTCTAAAAGCAGGCATTAATTACCAAAGGGTCATTAAAAACTCATACGACAAGTAGAAGGAATATGTCAAGTTGCTATCTAATTGTTCGTTTCTATGTATGTTGCATTGTCGTTTGTTTTTTGTTGCACTTCAGTGTTCTGTTGTTTCGTTGTTTTCCTCTTATAATTGATGTGTTTCCCTCGGTTGTAGTTAGAAACCCAGTTTTGTTGTCTCTCAATCGATTTATGACTTTTGAACAGCGATATACGTCTGTTGCCTTTATTAACCAATACTTTTAAAGTTAAAGAGAAGTGAAAATTACAACAACTCTAGTTGAAAATATAACTTTTGATCAAACTATGTTTCTATCAACTAATAAACTAAACACAAATAAAAGCTCGCAATACAGTGTTATAAAATATAAACGAATTACTTTGAGCATTTTACAAAAATATATATTTGTTGTTCATTAATTCAACTGAATTCTCAATACATTCGAATTCATTACTGATATACTTGTTAGTGTGATTTTGTCGTCTATTTTACTTGTATTTATTGAGTTACGTGCTATTTGAGGTGGCTGTTAATCTATCGTGTAGTTACCTTTTGTGGTTCTGCTATAAGAAAAGAAAAGGGAGAAGGTTGAACAAAAACAAGTTTACTCTTACATTTGGCATGTGTTGCACCTATTTATGAATCTAATTAATGGTTACCTTCTTTTATATTAAAGTGATTTTGACGACCACATATATTAGTCTCCGCTAAATTTTAAAAACGAAGTAAGCTTAAAGAGGCAGGATCTAAGATTTTCTCACAAATATACATTTATAGTGTACTGTTATACCACTGTCCCAGGTTAGGGGGAGGGTTGGGATCCCGCTAACATGTTTAACCCCACCACATTATTTATGTATGTGCCTGTTAGGAGCCTGTAATTCAGTGGTTGTCGTTTGTTTATGTGTTAGATATTTGTTTTTCGTTCATTTTTGTACATAAATAAGGCCGTTAGTTTTCTCGTTTGAATTGTTTTACATGGTCTTATCGTGGCCTATTATAGCTGACTATGCGGTATGGGTTTTGCTCATTGTTGAAAGCCATACGGTGACCTATAGTTGTTAATGTCTGTGTAATTTTGGTCTTTTGTGGATAGTTGTCTCATTGGCAATCATACCACATCTTCTTTTTTATATTTAACATATAAATTACGAACAAACTATATTTTGGTACACATCTTAACAATCTTTTCGCGCTAGTTTTTTGTTTAATCGGGAAGATAACTTTTGTTGTTATAATAACAAATAATTCCAAATCCGCAACATATTCACAAATTTGACTTAATTAGGTAAAAGTGAACACAATTCTGTAAAATTAAATAAGAATAATAAACTCGGCACGAAAAGTAAATTATATATTAGCATGCCATATAAGATTGGACCACGATACTTATTTTTAAATTATTCAATATATGGTAAAGCTAATATGTTGTTTGTTGCTCAAAACAGTGTTTGATTGATCTTTAAGTTATTGGTCTTTTTTATGTTACTAGGTCGTGGCTTTTTGACGTTTTCAATATCACCTGTAATTCACAAAAATCTTTTTTGGCTAAAAGTATGAAAAAGTACGAATGAAATTAACACAAAGGTGTGATCGGTCATTGACCACACACTTCCAGTGTTCAGTAGTGTATTACATCGTTAGAAATTGCGTAATTCACATACTTACCCTTTTGAGTGATATATATAAATATATATCAAATGCTTTATACAAAGGCTAACAAATCACCTATTCAGCAAGTGTCAATGACAGCAATATGTTAAATGATTGATTAGTAAAATATAGTATCATCTGTCTGATTGAACTATAAGTAGACCCAATAAGAGTGCAATTTTCCTTCTTGTTTTCTCCGTTCAGATATATAACTTTTCTTGTAGTGTTGTGTTCCATAAAAATAATATGTGCCGAACGTACATATTTTAGTGAATGAAATTATAGATCTGTATTGATGATAAAAAAAAATTCTATCTTAAATCATACTCTTTCCTTCTATCATTATCTTCCTTTTTTCTTTAAATCACAGGTGATATTAAAAACTTTGAATTTTTGAAATACAATGACTTTTCTACCGCAGTAATAAATTATTTTAGCTGTATTTGGCAAAACGTTTAGGAATGTTTGGTCATTTATGCTCTTCAACTGCGTACTTATTTGGCCTTTTTAAATTTTTTATTCGACCGTCACTGATGACTCTTTTGTAGACGAAACACACGTCTGGTGCAAATTCCAAATTTTAATCTGGTATCTATGATGAGTTTATTTTCTACAAATATAAAACGATATTCAAAACTTTCGACGCGTATGCGTAAGTTGCGTTTGTATTTATTAGTCTACCGATCATGGCGGTCCTTTGTTTTTGTAAGACTGTGCACTCTAAGAAGCTGAATGGATATATAGTGTGTGTGAGGAATTTCACCAATTTGTTCGTTCGTTTGTTTGATATTAAATCGTTTGTTGTTCATTAGTTTATTGGTTCCACTATTCTTCTTTCTCATTTCTGCATCCACTTCTCATCCTTAATCATTAGATATAATGATGTGAAATTGTCAGATAATTGCGGAACGGTCGACTATTTTTGCATGAGGACAAATTTTACATTGGAAGTCAAGGAATGAACATAATTCGAAACTTCAGTAAATATTTGGGGTTTACTTCCACAGATGTTTCTTTCATATCTATTATTCAAAATGATGAAATGACGATATGTACAAATCACTTTTTTCTTATTGATTTACTCAAGTACTTGCATCTCACAAAGCCTTTATGGGAAACTTGAAAAATGTTGAGCTCTATGTACGATTCTCTTTCCTTTCGAAGAATTTTAATCCAATAAAGATGCCCAATTTTCAATTCAGTCTCATTCTAGCTAGGTTCAAGGTTCACAGTAACAAGGATCACAAAAAAAAACGAGCTGTAAAACTGGTGTACATGGAAAAATCACACAATTTAAAGAAAAAATCTTGTCCCCAAACATTAGTTTCTCAAAACTCAAACCTTGTTAACACTACAGCCATTGCTATAATGTTTCGTTTTTGTCAGGCAACACATGCTTGTGTTCTGTTGTTAAAACATACACACGCACAGACTTTATTAAAACAGGAAGATGCAATTTGCTACTCGAATTCGTACAAGTTAGAACCGGAACAGTTTACGTTAATTGTTCCACTCAATGAATATTTTTAGTAGAGTTATTAACCCACCTTTGGAAGAATACGTGTTGTCATTCGTTTTTGTCTCCCCATCGTTAAGCGATCAGAATTTATATGCTTATAAATAGACCTGACAAGATTGAAATCCTATTGTTTCACGAACTGGACGGTTTATTGTGACATTTAGTATGTAATCTCTGGATTTTTCCCGTATGGGAGTAAATGATTAGCTAAAGTGGGCATATTTTTGGTTGTGTAGGATGTATATATATTCAGCCACATCTGTTTGATTTAGGAACTTTATTTCGGAAACTTTTGTCGGGTGAACACTATTTAATCTGCATGGTAAGGAACCATTGAAACAACTATCTGAGTAGTCAGGAGGTGACTTTTTGCAAGGCAAAATTTCTGTCCCATTCCAACATTCCATTTTTTTCCAGTGGCAGTCTAAATTGTGGTATGGTAAAATTTTGATTTCTTGCTTTTAATTTTTGCTTATGTTCTTTGTCTGAATGCCTTTTTGTGTTTCTTCATTAAATATGACGTATCTTTACTAATACATCCTGTCATTGTGTTACTGTGCTATGGTAGATTCTTGTATTCTTGTCTTTCATTTTTACTAATTTCCTTTGTTTATATGCCTTTTTGTGTTTCTTTTATACATATTTGTTTGTTATTATAGACAGTTGTTTTTCATTCGTTTAATGTGTACGAGATTATGTTTTTGACATTTGATTAGGACTTTCAGTTTTCATTTTTCCTCGGTATTCGGTATTTTTGTGATTTTACTTTCCATCCCTTTTGTGATTTTACTTTTTTCTTTTCGGGACAGTTTTATTTTAAGTCGGCAATTTAAATTTTGTTGGAACAACAACAAGTCATTCGCAAATTGGCACATATACTAGTATTCATTTAACTTTTAATTCACTTGATAATGCAGAAGAGCATAAAAATCTGTAAAATGAAGAGATAACAGACTTGGGGTCAATTACATTGGAATGTAATTAATTAAATTACACATTACATTGCAAAAATGGTCAATTACACTAATTACACATTACACAGTTTTTGAAATGTAATTAATTAAATTACAATTACTTTACTAAAGTAATTAATTAAATTACACATTACATTTCATCATAATATTTGTTAACCAATATTATACATGTATGTATAATGTATGTGTAAAATATTCATGTAAGCATAGTTTAAGCGTTGCATTTTATAATCATGAGTAATTTTAATGTTTAGTCATTTAGTCTACATCTCTCCGGTCTGTACACTTTGACAGCCATTCTCAAAAGTATTTCTATAGGAGCTAATGTGTCATATATCGCTTGATTAGAACATAGAGGTATTATACTTCCATAATCAGTAGATGTGTTGATAAAAGAGGAAATTATTTCCCATTAACTTGCCAATACATTAAGGGGTATTTTGACATCTCAGAAATGAAGTTATTTAAATAAAACATAGCATGAATAAAAAAATATAAATAAATTAAAAAAATCGAATAATAATTATTAAAAGGTATGCTTGTCACAACATTGAAAATAATTTTTAGTACAAACAATGTATATAATGTCTATATCTAAGCAATATTTAGCTAATTAGATAAAATACAAGTAATAGTGGCATTGCCCCTGGACATTTTAATCTGATTAATTGCTGTTTGTTTTTACAGCTGTATAATCCTTTTGTGTATACTAATTTGACAATATGATTGTGTGCAGTAAATTTGAATTCTAAATGAACTCTCATAAAGATATTCCACACAGTTTTTTGCTTTTGTTTAACATGGTGATTTATTACTTTTCAATCTATTTAGTTAAAGATCTTTCTTAAAAACATATGTATTTTTTCAAATCATAAGACTATTCAGAAAAAAATTCTGTTGGTCAAATAAGTAATATAAGAACTTAAGAACAAATTACAGAGAGTATGTGATATCACTATTTGAAAAATAAATATAATTTTACAATTTATATTATTAAACATAAATCCTTATCATAAACACCATAAAAGTACATGTAATTGAAATGTAATTCAAAAGTAATTGAGCATTACATGCTTTTTTCATTGTAATTAATTAAATTACCATTACAAGTAATTAAAAAAATGCTCAATTACACATTACATTCAATTACATGGAAAATTGTAATGCATTACACTTAATTACCTTTACATTTTCAATTACCCCATCCCTGATTTAGATAAGGAAGCTTTGTAGACAATAAATTCTGTTGAACCTGGCTCGAAAAGGAAATCATATGTTAATTATAGATTTTTTTGCCCGGATCACGATACATGTTTGAAAATCAACTCTTCATATGGTATAGCCAATATGTTGTCTGTTGCTGAAACCGGGTTTGGTTGACCTTTAAATTAGGTGTCTTTATTATATTATCATTTCGTGGCTTATTGACGTATTCAATACCACCTGTAATTCACAAAAATCATTCTTTGTAATTAATCTCACACTTTTTTGGGGCTTAAAGAACGAAAAACTGAAAATTAAATTAACACTAGGGAGTGATAAGCCATTGACACAATACTGCATAATAAATTACATTGCAAAATGTTGTATAGGTTAATGACTTGCCCTTATAAATACTTTATAAACGGCAAACTATTCACCTACGCAACAATAAGTTATAATTACCAATGACCTTCATGTGTTAAGTGATTGCCGCATATAATCTCATCTGTCTAAATGAGCTCTGAGAATACCAAAGAATTGTACCATTTCTATATTATTGTCTCAGTTCAGATATATTACTGTTCTGGTAGGGTTATGTTCATAAAAATTACACATGCCGACAATTCTTTTAATCTTTGAAAAAGTGATTGAAAATATAGATCTGATTTTTTTTTACAAGAAATTGCACTTTTTCCCTCTCTCATGATTTTCACCTGTTTTGAATTATATAGAATGATATTGTTCGCCTTTTATTTACGCGTATATATATATGCATCGGGGGTGTTTGTATTAATCATTTATCTAATTGTAAGTATTATTTAATCTTTCATAGTTGTTCTATTTTTTTGTTGGTATCGTTTATGCTGCGCACTCAGAAACTCACGGTATATATAGTGTGTGCGAGTGATTTCGTCCATTTTTTTGTTCTTTCGTTTTTTCGTTCATTTGTTCATTCGTGTTATCTTCCACTTATTAATTTTTTCTGACATTCTTCTTTCTCATTACTGCATCAACTTCTGCTCCTTATCACATGATTTCGTGAAACTGTCAGATAATTGTGTAACGGTCGACCATGTTGACATGTGCCTTACATATCTTTCAGGAGAGTTCTTGGAATGAAGATAACAACATTTGGGGTTTAATTCTTTAGATGTTTCTTTCATATCTAGTTGATTTGTGTATAGATTGTGTAAAGTGCAAATATACCTTACCGACATTCATTACAATCCGGATCAGTTCTGAAATCAAACCTTTTCATGAAGCCACAAATCAGTTGTAGCTTACTGGGCACTGTATGAAACATGTATTTTGCTTTCACCAAAAAGTAGGCTTGTTTAAATCCTAATCTATTGAATCAAAGCATTATTATGACTTTTTGTCTTTAACAAATTGGATTTATAAACAAATCATAGATTCAAAATGTTCCTTTTCTTAACAGTTTCCCTCCGTAAGCTCATTACTCGTGAGCTTTGTTTTGATACCAGCAAGGCATTTTCTAATTTATTGTTTCTCTCTGGATTGGACTCTGAGGGATTGGAATTAAATGCAATATGGTACTAGTATATGATATTGTTCAAAATGTGTGATTACAAAACATACGGAAAAGTGTTTCAAATGAAACGCTTACGATAGCATTTGTATTAGTCATTCTTGAAAAAATACCTCATCTGAGATTTGCCCTAATTTTTGTAAAATTTCATTAATTATCACAAAATATTTTAATATTTGATACCGTGATATTTCATACGGTATTTAAGATAATAATTATAGTTGACATATAAACAGTTACCATACCTATGTATCGCCTTTTTCTTAATTTTACCGCCTTGACCTTTCTGCGCGATAATTTTCCGTCTCAAGCTGCTAGATTGAAAATAATTGTTTTTTTCACAGTCGATGAGAGTGGGAAATCAATGATGTTATAGTATAATACAATGTCTTTGACGATGACTACTGAGTCAAATAACAATTCCAGAATATATATGGTCTTTCAACTATATTTTCTCTGATTTATGTCAAATAAGTTATTTAATATCGTCTTTAAATAGAATGAAGTCGAGAAACTCCCTCTCGATTTCAGAACCGTGCGTTTCTTAAACTATCATAACCAGATCATCCACTTTAAAAACAATGAAACTGTTAAATTTCACGAAAACAAATCCATGAAGTTAGGCCAATCTTTAATTTTATCCTCCAAGAGAAAAAATATGCTTCAGTGCACAGATTGATTGATTTTTTAATCATAAAAAATCAGCGTCTTATATAATATTTATTCATTTCCCTCCTCGTCTTTTAAATTAGTAGTTGAACTACTTAGAAAAAAACATAAG
The DNA here is from genome assembly GCF_963676685.1 of Mytilus edulis. NCBI lineage: Eukaryota > Metazoa > Mollusca > Bivalvia > Mytilida > Mytilidae > Mytilus > Mytilus edulis. The sequence goes on along the minus strand of NC_092345.1, from coordinate 78,716,382 downwards.
AAAAACTCACTCTAAACGAAACTGATATTATCCAAGCACAATATTTCGCTTTTTGGTAAGTGTCACTAGTATCTAGTTTGAAGGCTTTTAAATGTATTTTTTTTTACAAATCTTCAGTATATGTGATGTAGTATATTATGAAATTATGTAATAATAACTAATTATTAAGTAATTCATATTTTTTTTTATTGAAATAGATTTCACACACTTCACACAACTTTTATGGAAGAATAGCAGAGAAGTCGGATTCGGTAAAGTTAAAGCTAAAAACCGTGTAATAGTTGTAGGCTGTTACAGACCAGCAGGAAACATAAAAGGACAATATCAACAAAATGTTTTACCACCACTTCAAAAATCGGGTTGTTGTTCTTGTTGTTAACTGTGAGGAACTCTAGAACTATTTATAAAATTTCATTTCTTGAAAGGTTCTTATCAGCATTTTGAAGTTTTGAACTACATTTGTTGTTCTAGAATAGTATACTAACATGTATCGAAATGGTTCCCGAACTTTTCGTCAAATGCTTCCACAGCAGTATCTAACTTACATAAACCCCTGTCGAGATTTGTTAAAGATTGCCATATGAAAAGTCTGAAATTGAACCAGATCTATATACATGTAAGTTGTTAAAATAAATGAATGAAGAAATTCAACTATTGATCGAATACTTAAAGACGACGAACACAACTATGCAACGTGCACAAGTCGTACGATGTTGGATTGTGATAAATTACTAGTAGGTGTATTCACACATTGATTTTCATTTATTGAGAATCACCAACGGTGCGTTCACTTTTCAGATTATATAAGGTTAAATGAAATGTAATATATATATTATATTAATTATAGGCTTGGTGATTGTTTTTTTGGAAATGCTTTCATATGCTGCTAATTGACTGCTAAATAAAATAATGAATTTATGTGTCATTGTTTTTAAATTCAAAAATTTGATTAAAGAAGGAAAGAAAACCCAGCCTATCTTGTAGCAGCAAAAAGAAAAGAATGTCCATCGAATGCTCCTAAATCACAACATAGTTCCAACCCGACTATACTATATATAATTGAAAATTCGGCACAAAATGAGTTATCAATTCTTATGTGCACAAAAAAAGCGTTGGGCGAAAAAAGAGAGGGTATGAGAGACGTGTTTAACATACAGAATAATAAAAACCTTAAAAGAGCTTTATTTACGTCATAGACAAAACGTAATGACTTTTTTGTTTCAAAATTATTAAGAACGAAATATTGTAATAATAATTCGTTGTAAACATGTAGTTTTTGTTCAATTTGGTCACAATAACCTTTATGAATGCATTCCTATTGTATTATTTTCAAGAAATGTATTACAAGTCAATAATTCAATACATTTGAATCCGTATCCATGTGACGTTTAACTTAACCCTTAACTTGATATTATTGATGCATGGGTTAAGCATGCTCTGTAATTAGAAAGAAAAGAATGTCAACATTGAAAAGTAAACCAAGGTAGCCAAAAGGAAGAATAATTTCTTTGTCTGATTTAGCCCACAAAAATTATTGTAGTATATGTTATACGATGATTTCCATATCATTGATCTTTGAGATAGAATTAAACGGACCTAGACAAACCATCATCATACGATTGCACGTCCGTCTGTCTGTCTATTCGTGTTTATCCTGCAATTAGCTAACTGTTGTTGCTTTATTTTTACATTTACCTGCTCCCATGCGAGAAACATGTTGATCAAGTGGTTATATTGATATTTCTCTCTGGGGAACTGTTCATTCTGGGGTCCTCTTCGTGGTCCGCGTTTCAAATATGTCGAATTTTTTTTCTCGAAAATTCAAAGGCAAAGATTTGGATTCAAACAATTAATGCATAAGTACCGGGGGTAAATTGCACGTTAAAAACAATTTCGGATAATACAAAATTTATTTGAACTCACTACGAAAGATGGGAAAAGCTCGGCGAGCCTCTTTTTTCGTCCTCTATCTAAATCTCATACAAATACATTTTTAAATTTTCCGACAATGTACATATATTCCCAATGCTGTGATTAGTTCTATTAACGACATTAAAAAAAGGTTGGATAGGAAGTAACCGATAGTCTAATACTTTTACAAGAAACCTTATATTTGCAGATAAGATGGTGATGCAAACTGTAAAATGTTGTGGTTTTAGTACCAACTATGCCAACAATATAGCAAGGACACAAAACATAGTTCATTGGTTTTTTTTAACTTGCAACGATACAATATATTGTATATTCAGATATTCAGGAATACTATATTAGATGATATGACCATCGGCAGTTTTCGATGGACCTCTGGAGTTTTAATCAGATGGCCTCAAATCTGAAATTTGCAAGAAAAACTAGTCTAGATTGTAAATTGTTTCTTTTGTACTTTTGTAAACTATACGTTAATATCAAATATGGGAAATTGAGTCAAACCTCTACTTGCCGACTTGTTTCTTTATTATTATGAGGCTGACTTCATGCAGAAACTTCTTAGGAAGAAAGATAAGAAGTTAGCAATATCCTTTAACGCTACTTTCCGCTATATAGATGATGTTCTTTCACTAAACAATTCAAAATTTTGTGACTATGTGGAATGCATCTATCCCATCGAACTAGAGATAAAGGATACTACAGATACAGTTAAGTCGGCTTCATATCTTGACTTACATCTAGAAATTGACAATGAGGGTCGGTTGAAAACAAAACTTTACGACAAAAGAGATGATTTCAGCTTTCCAATTGTGAACTTTCCATTTCTAAGTAGCAACATTCCAGCAGCACCTGCATACGGGGTATATATCTCCCAATTGATACGATATTCCCGTGCTTGTATTTCCTATCATGATTTTCTTGATAGAGTGTTATTGCTCACAAGAAAGCTTTTAAACCAAGAGTTCCAAATGGTGAAGTTGAAATCATCCCTTCGTAAATTTTACGGACGCCATCACGAGTTGGTTGACCGTTATGGAATAACCGTTTCACAAATGATATCGGATATGTTCCTTACGTCGTAACTACAATTCCCTTCCTTTTCATGAATGTGACCTACCGAATTAGACTATTTACCGGATTAAAATTTTGTAATCACATAAGCAACACGACGGGTGCCACATGTGGAGCAGGATCTGCTTACCCTTCCGGAGCACCTGAGATCACCCCTAGTTTTTGGTGGGGTTCGTGTTGTTTATTCTTTAGTTTTCTATGTTGTGTCATGTTCACTATTGTTTTTCTGTCTTTTTCATTTTTAGCCATGGCGTTGTCAGTTTGATTTAGATTTATGAGTTTGACTGTCCCTTTGGTATCTTTCGTCCCTCTTTTACACAACAGACAAAAGTCAAGTTGGAGAATTTAATCTTTAAATAAACTTGCAATTATCTTTCAGATGTATCATAATGCTCGACTCTCATTGGCGACATGAAGAAGGAACGTATCTTATATCATGACACTAAAGCTTACACTAGTGGATATTGTTGAAACAATACACCTTAAAAATAATTGAAATGAACTTAGCTTGAACATTGCTTGAAAACTACCTATTCTTTTATCTGCTTGCTTTGGTTTTCCTATTTAACAACTTTTCTGAAAACCTTCAGACAGCTGTAGCATTCAAATAGACCAAGCCAACACTTTCATCGACTGCGACTTTAATGCAAAATATTTGCGATCCTTGATCTAGCATGTATCATGATCACAGCAAAGCACACACTCATCAACATTTAACGATGGACTAGAACTTCCCAGTTACAAACACTTGAGTCAGGATTCATTCACACATATCAGTTATATTGCAATTCGCTGCCAGTATGGTAGACCATATAACTACAATTCACAATCGTCTTAGTTCTGATGAAAAATCGTTCGTTCGGAATATGATAGTAAACAAACGGGATAACAGGAATCTTCAATTCTAGACAATACAATACACCAATTCAACCACACATACCCGACTTTATATTTACAATAGTACAGTAAGTGTTTGGCTCTCATCATGACTCATGTATCCGATTGATTAATAAAACTACCAAAACTAAAAGGTCCCCAATATAAACAATGTTAGACCACTTCAAACGTTTATTTGAGAAACGAAATAAACTCACCACAGATACCAGACTTGAAATTGTATAAGCCAGAACCGATTTTCGTCTTCAAAGGTATCTTCAATGACGCTTGTATCAAAAGAAGTTAAAAGGATAAAAGAAAGTAAGCAGTTGAAGATCACTGAAGATAACAAATTCCGATAGTTTTAGTTGAATACAGCTTTTCCTGGAATTGAAAATCCCTATTATTTCGAAAAACTTTAAATTGTGTAAACAGTTAATTTTTAATTATGACCATATCAAAAGTGCTTACAAACATACCCTATGCACCTTCCTATGGCGTTTACATATCTTAATTGATAGGGTACGATCGTGTGTGTTCATTCTATACGGATTTTATTAGCGGGAGGTTGTTTTTGCTTCAAAAACCTGTTCCAACGGAGTTATGAGGAAGAGAGGCTTAAATTGACGATACATAAGTTTAACAGTCACCGCCACGTATAAGTTGACCGAGACGTCATATCGGCGTCTTAACTCACTGGGACATGTTTTACAAGTTTTGGATATTTTAAACCCAAGAAAAGTGGTCAAGTCTCTATTTGTTTTCCCACTGGCAGTCTATTTCCAATGGTGTGTTAAGTTCTTTTAACAACATTACAAAAACAGTTGGATAAGACATAACCGCTAGTATTATGTTTATACGAGAAACATTATATTTACAAATATATATAAAATGATGGTGCCTACTGTAAAATATTGCGGTTTTAGTGATGACAATGCAAACAATGTAGCAAGGATTGAAAACATAGTGCATTGGGTCTTTTTATCTTGAATCAATGCTCTACCCATTTCTGTGTCTGTTTAATCGAAAGTAGATTGAAATAACAAGAAATACTTATTTAATTTCCATAATCAACCGGTCATATGTATCTATTCAATTATTCTTAAAACGTAGGAAAATTGATATTGAAATAAGCGGACTTTATTTACTAAACAAATATATTGATGTTATTTTATTATTAATATTTTCCAAGATTAGGTTTGACTAAACGTAAATAACTCTTGTGTAAATGATAAGTATAAAGTGCTCATGTAGTTGGATTTATTATATGATTTATGTAACAATATGTATGAAAGTGAATCATATAAAAAATGTCTTGTTTTTATGATCTTGACATTAGATTGATTCAGGCGCTTTTGTCGGCTAATGTTTACTATAATGGTAATTAAGCATGAAATTTGATATATAGCTGAATTATGAATATACTTTTGAATGGCTTTAGTATTTAATGCAGCAGAGTTAAATTGACTGAGAAAGTTGCAGTCATTTTATGTTAATACCGCTGTGTACAAACAATCCATATCCCTTTATATATTTATTTCTGAAATTATCTACGCAACCTTGGTTTTCAAATATGATTTTGAAGGTGTTAAAAGCTTCTAATGAACATTTCAAAGAACACAGCTCGGGCGCACTACATGAATGAACTGTCATTGTTTATTTACAGCAGAATATCTGTGGCCTGGTTTTCGAAAGTATCATAAGATATGTCATAAGATATATCTTAGGACATATTTTATGATCATCTTATGACTATCATATGATATGTCATAGGATGTAAATCAAAGCTGTCTTAAGAGAGTCATAGCTATGATGCTCTTATGTCTGTCATAAGTGAACATTATGTTCTATTATTTTAAATAATGATTAAAAAGTGATAAACATTAAAATGAAAATGAAACAATACACAAATGTATGAACATATTAATTATTACCATTCTTAATATTTACGAATATTTTATTTATTTCATTATAATAAACATGAAATTTTATACAAAAAGGAATTGAAATATGAGTTGATAATTTGTTTAAATTTAGTTTGTGATATATAATAAATCTTGAACTTCGCTTTCGTGTATTATCATACACGTTTTCGTGTATTATCATACATGCATTGTTATTTAACTGTGAATAACTTTTAGATTCGGTACCTCGAGTACCCGCTTAACGAAATTTTAATTAACGTAGTTGAGAAAAAAACAACTTTACTATTTAGCTAACTGAGAAACACAACTAATATTTTTATTGCAATGAACATGAAATTATACATAAAAAGTAACTAAAATTTTAGTTGACAATCATATGACCATCATAAGTCATGTCGCGAGGGGTCTCAAGTTTACGACAAAAGTTATGACAAATCGTAACTTGGGACACTTTCGAAAACATATCGTACGACTATGACATGTCCTAAGACCATCATAAGACATGTCTTAGTCATAAGATGTTTTCGAAAACCAGGCCCCAGGAGTACAAATATAAGTACACATGTATTAACACATTCGATATAATAAATGTGCATAGTTTCATTGCTATCTCTCAACGATTCCTGTTTATATATATACATCTGTTGTAGAGTTGTCACTGACTCAGACGTACTTATGAGTATAATTATTTTCTGTGACTGTATCTTACATTAATTTGTGGGTCCTTTACTATAGATAATTTAGCTGATCTGTAACAATAACATCTTCATGCTTTATATATTATGTACTGTAGTACGCCGCTAGATTAAAACTGACGAGGAAAGGTAACACACGACCACTGAAAGCTTTATTATTGTAGAGCCCAGGTGGTCGTGTGGTCTAGCGGGACGGTTGCAGTGCAGGCGATTTGGTGTCACGATATCACAGTAGCATGGGTTCGAATCCCGGCGAGGAAAGAACCAAAAATTTACGAAAGCAAATTTACAGTTGTAACATTGTTGGGTTGATGTTAGAGATGAGTTCTTCAAAGTTTGTACATTATGTCCTGGATATAGTACGTACTAATACATATGTAAATAATTTGTTCAAATTTAAAGAACGAATGTCATAAGATCACAAGCGTTGTTTAAAATATAAATTTTACATACTGCACTTTAAATCAACTCTAATATAACTTCATACAAAATTGTTCTATAAGAATTATTTGAAGACTGAAAATCAAGTAAAGTACGATCAAAAACGGTTTGTTTTGGTAAATTTTATCAAATAAATACAACCAAATTGTATACTGACCAAACATATTTCAAACACACACGTCATTTGTACATCTACGTTAATCTAATTAAACCTTTCTAACATTGATTACTCTACATATATTGTTCTTTAAATGATATTTGATCTATATAGGAAGATTAGGTAACAAGCGAAATAGTTTCACTTGGACTGTTTTTGACAAAACATAAACCTTGACCAAATCTTCATTAGAAACGACTAAATGTTTACCTTACATAGTTATAGTTTACATTGTTGCTTCACCGGTAATGTGTAAGGTACGTTTATTCCTGTTTTCTATCATTTTTCAGTATACTCGTGAAACATTTAAATGTAATATTTTTTTTAATGTGTATGACGCACAAATTATTCTTCATAGAATATACAGATTTACAGTTGAACTTTCAATTTATAAATTTATAAAGACTTTCCATTATGTTAACGTTGAATATCAAACATGAATGCAAGCTTTCAAAATGTTTTCGATATTCACTGTATAAATTCATTCAAAAATAAGAACTATAATAAATTATGATTTCAAATTTCAATCTCTGAACTTATATATGAATTTGTTCATTTTTTTAAAATCTTACCTACATTTCATTTTTTCGGTTTTGATAGATAAAAAAATATCTTTTTGATAATATCACGCAATTACTTTTAAAAAACGGTTGTAAAAAGACATGTTATCAACTTTCTTATACAGACTACACAAAAGCCACAATGGTAATGACTAATAGTCCATCTTCGAGATATGGGAGGAAAACCAAGTGTTCCGGAAATCAAGAAGGATGACTGGAAAGATATCGCTCTGCGTGCGCATAACAAAGTCAGAAAGCTACACAATGCACCACCTTTGAAATATTCTAAAGATCTCAGCATGTACGCCCAAAATCATGCACTTTATTTAAAGACTAAAACAAAAGTACATAGAAGTGGTATGTACTGTTCAGGAGAGCATATTGGTGAAAATATAGCAGAACGTAATTTACCAGCATCCGTCAAAGAATATGGAGGTATGATATAAAGAACTGTACTCTTCTTTGGAGTTTCAACCAAAAATGGAGAATTGAATCTTCATTCATTGTACTGGGTACCAAAATTAAAACAACATAGAGTTATTAGGTCTGCCAAATGCTCCACCGACCTCTTTCCTAATTATTTTAAACGTCTACATTTTATCTAAATAATAAATTAGTTATATGAAAAGATTGTACTCACTCGTCGCCGTCGATGATTAACATGGCTAGGAGGGCAGAAATTTAAAGAAATTTTAGTTCAGTCTTGAAGGTACATATATTTATCATCTAAATATAGACATTACAGACACAAGGACTTCAGTAAAGAAATAACAATGATGTTGAATAAACAATCAATTTTCTATTGTAATCTTTGTTGCGAAATTTTAGTTGGTACATTTCTAAAATTAAATATAGCTACGTTGTTCGGTTGATTTACATCTAATTCCTAACTTTTACTATCAACATGTGTCTTTATTTTTTGCTTGGGTAATCTTGTCTACACAACTGTAAACCAAATGTTTTTTAGTTATCGAAATAGAATAGATGTCGTTGAACTTTCATTGATACTGAACGAAAAAGACATTGCTGCTCACCTGATCAAAATTTAAAGAGCCAACGACAGCTTTTTGCATGTTTTCTAGTATCGTATTATGTCTCAACGCCGTGCCATATATAAAAATTGGGGTATGATTGCAAATGACACAACTCACCCCAAGAGACAACATGATGTTAAAGTTAACGATACAATTCACCATACGGCCTTTAACAATGAGCTAAACCCATCGCATGTTCTCTTACTCTTTATATTATCACAAACAGTCATTCTTCCTCTAGGCTAGTTTGAACTATGTTTTGTTAATTACTTGGTGGCTGCGTTTCTTATTACACACTGGAAAAAATCATTTGTTTATCCGCTCCTCTGGGACTTTTCGACAATTTTAAAAAGAAATTTTTTCTAGAAAAAAATTTGGATTTGTTGTTGTTGACTACTTTGTGTACTTAATACGTTCAACATTGCGAAAGGATTCAAGTCAAAGGTTCGTTCAAATAATGATGTAAATAAGTGTGATGAATGTGATTATAACGGTACAAATAAGGTAACAATGAATAAACCAGGTGAGCCACCATATAGACCTGTACTTTTTATTCTTGTAAATAATAATCACATAATAAATAACACCATAATCATACGTAACATGTTTGTTGTGGGTGAAATTACCTTTTTTGATCAATACGATATACTCTTAGTAGGAAATGTCAAACAGGAAGTTATACGATGAATAAAGACTAATTTCATTGGATGATTGGAAGGCTACTCTAAATCTGGTACAAACTCTAAGCAGAAAAATGCAAACGCTATTTTAGACAAAACAGTTTTTAGGATATTTGCTACCCTGTTTTAAAATAACAAGCTTTTTAAAAGACTGCTATGAATTGATAGTATATAAATGAAAACCACCACCAATATCAAAAAGTCAGCTTGAGTTTGCTTTGCGGGACAAGTGGAATAACATTCCTCGAGATCACATTAAACGTCCGGGATGATCAATTCCACGGCGCTGTCGAGATTGCGCTGCACAACAGGGTTGTACGTTTTTTGTTAGGACTGTGATTTGATGATTCGACATTGGATGTTTCGTTTATCTATTGCGCCCGAAAGATGACAATGAAACATTTATGTTTGATATCGATCTATTGTTAGAATTGTTAATTTTCAAGAACAATTCATTTTGAAAGATCATGATTTCTAATATAAATTTTATTTTTGAAAAACCAAGTGTTGCGTTTTCATTGGAACTCAGTATATATAAATAGAACCATACAAATAGTTAGCAAATACATATAAAAAAAGATGTGATATGATTGCCAATGAGACAATTCTCCACAACAAACCAAAATGACATAGAAATTAACAATTACAGGTCGCCACACAACCTTCAACAATGAGCAAAGCTAATGCAGCATAGTCGGCTATAAAAGGTCTCAAAATGACAATGTGAAACAATTCAAAGGAGAAAAATAACAGGCTTATTTATGTACAAAAAATTAAGAAAAAACGAATATGTAACGCATAAACAAACGACAACCACATAATTACAGGCTCCTTATATCATGTTCTCAGATATCATCTCCCAATTTAAAAAAAATCACGAAAAATTGAACCTATTATGTGTTGCTGTCCTAGCTATAAAATGTATCCAAAATCAAAGATGTGGAACATATTCTATCATAATCATTTGGTAACTAATGCAATTAGTGTCTCTTCCATGCCTGTCTTGAACATAAAAACTAAACTAAATATAAAATAAACAATATTCCTAATGCTCCGGTTGGTTGTCATCGTGCAACACAGTTAATAACACATATAGGAAAATCATAGAACTACATTTATCATAAAACACTGTCAAACATTCAAACATAATATCCACACTCATCTGTGTCCACACTTGTATATAAATAAAGAAATTAAATTTGGCTGGAAATAAATTTTCTCGATTTTTCGTACATTTTTCATTGGCACCTCTTTTCTTTTTTTTCAAAACCCTGAAAAATAACAAGAATTTAACAAAATTTTCAAAGTGAAATGTTCAACTAAATGTAATCAAATCATGGAAAGAAAAGTAGGGGGTAATTAGCAATGTTTTTTAATGGCACTACCTGGATAAAACCAGAGGACTTCCGAATATCTGGCAAAAAAAAAAGAGGTAAAAACTAGAGCAGCGAACGTCCATAACTGTTATTCAACATTATGACATCCTAAGTATATTACAACTGTTTTTGCTTTTATTTTCAACTTTCATAGGTGACAGTGTATATCGAATGTAATGCATGTAACGTTATATCTTTTTAAACAGGGAAGGAGGTGACAAAAGATTGGTATGATGAAATAGAGCAATATAGTTATTACGACAACGATCCTCCAAATCGAACCAAGACAAGTAAGAAAATACATTGAATTGTAAAGTGTATCTTCAAAGATTTGCCAGCAATGTATGTTAAGTGTTTCGCTAAATTCAACGATTTACATTTTTATACCCTAATAAAATTGCAAATAGAAGCATTCAATTCTTATACTTTGCTACGATCATGAACTTGCGATTCATAGCATTTTTTTTCCATTAAGTTTCCCATGCATTTTTGAAAAGTTGTATTAGAAGCCCCATGCCTCGAAATTTCGAGGCTTTCAATCACTCAAAATTACGAATTATTATGAAACATACATCTATTGTAATATTAAACATAACATCAAAATAATGATTTTATAAACTTTCAGAGTGCCGAAATTTTACACAGCTGATCTGGAAGGACACAAAGGAAGTAGGATTTGGTATGACAGTGAAAGGAAAGCGCGTGATTGTAGTGGCATGTTATAAACCTGTTGGTAACGTAAAAGGAAAATATCACGAACAAGTTTTGCCACGTCTGGTTCAGGAACCATCTGAAAGAAGATTTTCCAAGTGTTTATCTCCACGTGATAACGAATCAGATGATGATGATAATATTTGACATTTGTATCAATAATAATATTTACGGTACCAATTTAAATGTACCAGATGCGCATTTCGACAATTAATGTCCCTTCAGTGATCCTCAAGCAAACGAGAAGCTTTAAATTTGTGTATCCCTTATTAATTACAAAATCATGGATATCTTAAATGTAAAACATCTCTTAAGTATGTGTTTTAGCTTTTCATTTAATATGCTGTTCCTATGTTTATGGAGCTACCATTTGATTTTATTGGGGTGGGTACTAGGATGAAAATGTTTGTCCAGCATTTTTTTTTTAAAGTTTTTATCTCTGTCCTGCCTTTTTATCTTTCACTCTATAAGGTCCGATCTTTTTTGTCAGTTTATCCTAACTTTTTTTTACATAAATTGTCCTCCTCCCACTTTTTTATTACTAAAAATGCCTGTCATGCATTTAATTTTTTTTTTTATCCTAACCCCCCCCCCCCCCCCCCCCCCCCTCATAAAAATCAAATGGTAGCTCCCTTAACGACATTATTTTCGATGGTATTTTTTAATTTGTTTTATGCATTTAGTATTAATAAATGATATGTGTAGCATTTATATTATGAATTCAATAATTGTGACACAAATCTATAATAATATTAAATAAACGTAAGAAGCGGTAAAACATGCAGTTTAAAGCACCAAAAAGCGTTTAATAAAATTTCTTCCACAACATGTGATGTCAACCTATTCTAGTCATTAAGATTCAGATTTAATATTTTAAACACTAAACGCAATTTCTTGTCCATCAACCAACTTTTCTTAAATCGATTATTGTATTAGTGTCACCAATTATATTCAATTGTTTGCTTTGACTTACAAACATATTCGTTCTCATTGATTTTTTTAATGAACCGAATGCTTATTTATTGAATCTTAAACGTAGAATTTCTGATGCATACTGTCCATCATAAGAATAGTCACAATAAGATAATTTATGCTTAAATTAAAACTAAAATGCTTGTCTTGATTTATTCAAACATTACGATCAACTAAGTTCATATTGATAAAAATAAAGACCCCAAAAAAAATGCAAACATACAAAACAAACTAACAAACCAACAATCAATAAATGACAACAAACAAACAAAAACAAAACAAAACAAAGGAAGAAGGAAATATATAACATAGACAAACCCAAATGTGCAAAATACCAACTGACTTTGATTTAATGAATATTATGCATATGATTTTGCAATAAGTTAAATTTAAGTATTTTTCCATTGGTGGGTTATAAGTCAAAAAAGTTGTTGCAGTTGCAGTAGTATCCCTTATCATGCTTATATAGTATGGTTATTTAGCGAGGATCTTATAGTGCTAAAAAGTCAAAACTGTTGTTATGTTAAAAGTAAATAACACTTTTTAAATTTGATGCGTTCAAAGCACGTATCTGGGTGCAGCTTCACGAGGAACGCACAACCCCGAAATTTCCCAATTTAATACATTGAGAACCTTATGGGCGAATATGATTTGTTAAAATTAACAGTCAAATCCACCTAACGTCACACGAGAAAGATGTTATCCTAGTTTCCCAATCATTTCTTTATTTATCTTCGTAGAATTGAGGAGGAGTATTTTCTAAACTCGTATTAATAAGAATGAGGAACTATATGATGATCTGATGACTACTCTTGGAGATATTTCACCAGTAGAGAAATATGAGGTTGTTTTCCTTAATATTTTTGCTTATAGTACATGTATGTTGGAGAAGTGAACCAACTAGAAACCATTAATTCACACCATTTAATGAGACAAAGACGTTTAAAAAAACAACTACAAAGCTGAACCCCCATATGAATTAACGAAAATGAAATACGTCTTTATCTTCACAAAACAAAACCTTCTCTAAATCTACAAACATATCCTTCACTGACCATATATTTCTTCAATAAAACAGAAATTCCTGAAGTTTTGAGTGTGATTGTTTGAAAGTTGTTGAAAATTGTCCAACTGTCAGAATTTCAAATATAAATTATGTTTACCCTTTGTAAGTCTGATGATAACTTGCACATATTTCAAATTTTAGATTTTCGATCTTCAACGATCGAAGCAGCTTTGAACTAATGATGGATATCTAAGACTTTGTTTTTTCACATAAAAGTGTACATTAATCTTAGAAGACTGATTAAAGTCTGACAGATTGATATTTATTGCGGTTGGGTTCAGCAATTTTATAATGCATAATAGACATAATATTTATGAACTAGTTTTTTGCCAAGCTGTTGATTTAACTGTTTTATCTTACATGTCTATAATGTATGATTTCTTTATTTAATGCATAAACGATAATAAATTTTCCAGTCATATTTCTTTCTTTATTTTATTATTTATAACTCAGGAAAAGACGATTCTGTTGATTCTGTTCGCATAATTGATGACATTGAAAATCGTGTATTTTCATTTCAATTATACGTCTACTTACATATTTATTATTTCAATATATATTTGTCAATGGAAATGATATTCCCCTTCTTCCTCCGTCCATCTGTTCTGAAAACAAATAACCGATTGAAAAAAATGCATGCATAGAAAATTTTGATTTCCATAGCATACATCTGTTCCGAAATCGCATTATGAACATCCCCGTGACGTTTACATAAATGTAACTTTCTGTTTATGAAATCTTCCTTCGATTATAATTCACCCAAGAGGTCTTAATGTTCTGTGTTGCGCTGTTATTAACCGTCTTACAGGATGTGGTATTGAGTAAGCCCAATATTATCTTTATTCTGGTAGATGATTATGGATTTAATGACATTGGATATCACGGATCAGAGATCCGTACCCCTAACTTAGATAGGTTGGCAAACGAAGGAGTTAAATTAGAAAACTATTATGTACAACCAATATGTACACCTACTAGATCATGTCTTTTGTCTGGAAGATACCAGGTAAGAGTAGTATAGACTATGATATACATAATTTCATTTTACAGCTTCAAAAGATCATGTCCTGTTTTAATAGTTGATAATAAATAAACTCATCATAGATACCAAAATTGAAATTATGTATTTTCGCCAAAACGCGCGTTTCGTCTACAAAAGACTCATCAGTAATGTCGCCCGAATAAACAGTTAAAAAGCACAAATAAAGTAAGAAGTTGAAGAACATTGAGGATCAAAAACATCTATAATATTTGCCAAATACAGCTAAAGTAATCTATTCCTGGTGTAGAAAAGCCTTAGAATTTCAAAATTTTAAGTTTTGTAAACATTTAATTCATAATTATGACCATATAATTCATGATTTGCGACAATTAAATAATGCCACACTTACAACAGAGGAAGAAAGTAAAGTAAGTAAATAGTTTATTAAGATCTCACATATTTTAAATTGACAAGAAAATAAGCAAAATTATATAGATACATACACATAAAACAACCACAAAAACGACTTATGAGACACTAATAAAAGGGCAATCAATGCAGTGTTGGTCATTTGTTTTGTAAGCCAGATTTGTTTTTTATGTTTGGTTTTATTATAAACCAGGCCGATGCTTTTCTGTTTGAAATGTATCTTACCAGAGACTTTTATACCTTGTTAAATGGTATAGTTTTGGTTATTATTGCATCTGCTGAACGGAAACATATAAAGCTGCTAAAATTCCTGCCATTCAGTGATCTCTGTGGACAGTCGTCTCATCGGAAATCATTGTACATGTCTTGATTTTATATGTACTATGTTTATTATATTATATCGTGTCTGTTCTATCGACTTATGCTGAACCTTTCCTATTATTCCGATCACAATTATTTTATGGACACAGAGATATGTCTAAGTCGCAGACCTTCCAATCTTTCAATGAGACAACTCTCCACCAGAGACCAAAGGACGGGGAAGTTAAAGACTAAAAAGTGGTTACCAGTAGAAATATTACATCAGATGTCACTAATTAGTTGGAGACATTTATGACTTTAAGCACAGGCGCTACAGGGTACAGGAATTCATTTTGTTTCAATGTTGCATTGAGCATTGATTTTTTTTAATTTATATACTACTTACATTAACACGATATAGCTTGCCTTACCTTTTTTTGATGAATTCATCCTTTTTTTTTTAATCTTTTATTGTAATGTCCATCCTTAAAAACAATGTGTTTAAGAGTGGAAAGTAAAATAACAGAAAAATAATAACTTTATTTTGAAACACTCAGACACATATATACATGTGTAACAGGCAAACTACATAACAGATAATATAGATCTGCAGTCTTTCCTTTTCCAATAGTGTCGTCATTTATTAATAGATACAGTGAAGTTTAAATCGTAGTGATGTATAATTACGAATCTGAATATTCAACTATAGTACTAACCAAAATGTATTTCAAGTCCTTTATACTAATTTTTTTACCAATGCCATCTACAAGTACTTTTTGCATAATTAGTTATCAAAGGTACCAGGGTTATGATTTAGTACGCCAGACGCGCGTTTCGTCTACATAAGACTCATCAGTGACGCTCATATCAAAATATTTATAAAGCCAACCAAGTACAAAGTTGAAGAGCATTGAGGATCCAAAAGTCCAAAAAGTTGTGCCAAATAAAACTTATCAATGCAGTATGCTAAATAAAATAGAGTTCCAATGTTGCCCGCGTTGCACATATTTCATCTATCCATTATCTTTCCAAGGGCAATAACGAAAACTTTTTTTTTCAACTATCTTAGAGAAGTGAAGGGTTCAGAGCAAATGCGATGCAATTTCCAATATAATCAATATTCCCGAGAGGCATAATTATAACCCTTTTAAGAAGAAATGATCAGCACTGATTTTCGAACTTGTCTGAGACATTGCTTGCATAAAGCTATGCTATAAGTTTTATAAAAACTAAACAAGTAATATACACGCGAGAGCGTCAACAAAACCGAACGGACAGACGGATGGACGAACGCATCACGCTGGGGACAAACTAGGAATATAAACATTTGAATGTTCTATCGTGTCATATAATTGGGCATGATTAGTACAATTCTAGGCCTGTATAGATCGTGGTATACGATGATTTTTTATTTCATCTGGAACTGATTTAATGTCAATTTGTGCCACAAACAAATGTAATATCTCACTGGTACAAAACTTCATTTAATTTTATGGTTTCCACATGTATTTACAGATTCGTACTGGAATGCAACATGGTAATATACAGCCATCTAAACCGACTGCCTTGCCAACCGATAGTCTGACTATAGCAGATAAAATTCAACAGGCTGGATATAGCACACACTGTATTGGGAAATGGCATCTTGGTTTCTACAAAAATGAATTTCTTCCAACACGACGAGGATTTGATACATTTTATGGTGAATCAAATTATATAATTTACATATTAAGTTAAGCGATATCAAAAAAGCAAAGACAAAGGTACATCATAAAGAACAAATTAAAGGTTTAAAAATTAAAACTATGAATATAAAAAAAACATGCATCTAACCAATAGACGAACTTTTTTTTTTTTTTTTTTATATGTGATGGATATTTGTATCATTGGAAATCATACGTCATCTCTATAATGCATATTTAAAAGACCAACCACTTTGAAAAAAACCACACGGAAATATTAGAAATGAGTAATGATATCGTCAATTTTTTTCCAAGTGTAACAAGAAATCATAAATATGAAATTCACCCCCTTAAAGTCTCAGTCATTTAATGTTCATGCATAAAGATGAAATCATTTGTTTGCCTGGTAATGATTATGAAATTTAAATCTGCTTGTAATTCGTTCTTTGAATAAGTTAATAAACACTGAAGAATTGACTTGCAATATACGAATTTATAGAAAAAAGAAAAAAAGAAAAAAAAAACAATAATATAATTTTGTCGATTCATGTTCGTTATTTTTCAGGTTTTCTGGTCGGTTCTAAATCCCACTATCATCACAGACGTTGTGACCGAGGAATGTGCGGGGATGATTTTAGGGAAAATGAACGTCAAATACGAACCAATCGTGAATATTCGACAACTCTGTTTTCACGACGAGCTGTGGATATCATCGATAGTCACCAATCGTCTAAGGTATATTTCTTGATGCAACAATAAGTTAATACTTATTTCTCGAAATCTTAAACTATTCTGTAAATCGACGTTGCTTTTGCTTTCAGCAGGGGGATTTCTGTCTTGAATTAAACACCATATCGCTTTAATTTTCTTCAAAACGGAGCAATTATCCGCTACAAAAAGTTATTTGATATACTTATACACTAATTAGAACAAATAAAACCCAAGACATTAATAATTAAAAGAAAAATAAAGGTTATTTGTTACATGGAAAAATATAACATATTTGTCAATTTTAAGGTAACCGTGAGTACAGAAAAAGGATAGTGTTTATCTGTTTTATGAACATATACATTTCAGTCCTTTAATAGCTATTTATTTGTTATTGAAGATTAATACAGTATTGCATTATTTTTTTGGTGTCATCCGCAGCCTTTGTTCATGTATGTACCATATCAAGCTCCTCATTCCCCTCTACAAGCACCAAAGAGATATATTCATCCATACAAAAATACTATTCCGGATATACATAGACGACAGTATGCAGGTAAGAGACAATCTCATGAAATATCCACTTAGATTAAGACAGCTACCAAAAACACATGTTTGCTCGTGATATCTAGAAGTTACTCACTTAGATATGACAGTTACCCAAACACATGTTTTCTCATATCCACTTAGATATAAGACAGCTACCCAAACATAATTATCTTCTCATATCGACTTGGATATAAGTAAGCTACCCAAACATAATTATCTTCTCATATCGACTTAGATATAAGACAGCTACCCAAACATAATTATCTTCTCATATCGACTTAGATACGAGACAGCTACCCAAACATAATTATCTTCTCATATCGACTTGGATATAAGACAGCTACTCAAACATAATTATCTTCTCATATCGACTTGGATATAAGACCGCTACCCAAACATAATTATCTTCTCATATCGACTTAGATATAAGACAGCTACCCAAACATAATTATCTTCTCATATCGACTTGGATATAAGAAAGCTACCCAAACATAATTAGCTTCTCATATCGACTTGGATATAAGACAGCTACCCAAACATAATTATCTTCTCATATCGACTTAAATATAAGACAGCTACCCAAACATAATTATCTTCTAATATCGACTTAGATATAAGACAGCTACCCAAACATAGTTATCTTCTCATATCGACTTGGATATAAGACAGTTACCTTGGCAGTTTAAGTTTTAAAGTTAAATGACATAATATATTGGCAATGGTGTTGTACGATGAATTTAAATTCGATTCCATAATAATAAAAAAATAAAGCTAGCCAATAGTCGATAAAGAGTTCTTTCGTTATGTATGCGTGAACGTATGAGTGATACGTCATTTCGTCATGGATGAGTGAACGTATGATACCTTCAGTGAAACGGGCGAATTGCATTTCCGCTAATTTTTCAAAGTCTCAATGCTACGTTTCCGCAAATTTAAAGTAAACGTTTCAGCAATTTGCATTTATTACTTTTCCGGAAATTTACCTGGTAAATTATAAATATTTGAAAATATATTGACTTGAAAAATGTTGCTATGCCCTTATACAGAGACAGGCGAAAGCAGTTTCCAAAATTACCTAAATGTAGATTAGAAATTCACGAGACATTAAGACATATAGATTTGAACACTAACAAAACTGAGACTTATTTTCACTTTTAATTCGTCAATGAATTTGATTCGGGAATCGTTATACTTTCATGTTTCACCAACTTGGTATGTCTATGTAATGAAATGACTGATATTTTCATAGATGGCACATTTAAATCCTGTCCGAAATTTTTCTACCAACTAAGTTTATTCGATACATGGATGTAAAAATGGTAACTACATTCGTCTTGTATTTGCGTTACTTCCACTTAAATCCGAGGAATGTTACACGAAACTGTTGGATCGGCTTATTGATGTGTGCACTACCCGAAGAATAACTTACCAGCCCGAGGTAGTTCATAATGACTTTGAATGTGTAATGCATACTGCTGTTACGAAAACACGAATAGGGATGAGTCTTTTCATGCCCACTTGAACGAGCAGTTTTACGCTAGCCATCCTAACATTTTTGTTTTTATCGATGTGTTATTGAAACTGCAAACAACATCTTACATAAAGATGAGAACTCTAACTGTAAAAGCACTCGTTTGGAAATGTGAAAAGGAGAAGATGGACTTCCTTCTTGAACAAAATACAAAACTTGTAAACGGTGAATGTACTACTGTGGACTTTGTGCGGCGTATTGGCTACAAATATTCTGCCAGAACTGACTTATGAACTCATATCAAGATATTTCTGATTAGTGCTGACTTTTGAACATACGTTTTCATAGATTTAAATGATGAATTTTACTTGCATGTTATGATGACCTTTGACTTACTTAATATTTATTTTATATTATGGCTTTGCTTTCGATCAACAAGTATTCCTCAATTATTTGCGGAAAAGCAATAATTTATTTTTTCCGGAATAGTTCCTTTTTTCCGGAAAGGTAAGATATTTCTTTGCGGAAACGTAAACTTTTTTTTCCGGAAACGCCGAGTGAAACACAATATAGGCATCTCAAACTTACTGTATGACAAGATTCAGTATCCAAATATTTAAATTGAGCAACAGTTTAAACAGTCATGTCTTGCGTTCGAAGTTTGTTCAAATAAACATTGTTTGCTCCACATGATGTAGATGCTTCAGATCTTTGTCTATCTACATGTTATTGATACTATATGAAAGGAATGAAATATGATTAAAATAAACAGTCTGTAACCTTGTGTAAAGCATTTGCACACACGTTTGCGTCATTGTCCAATATAAACATAATCACCGAATGCATAACTATTAATCAAAATACACAACAAAGGTTAATTTGTAAACAATTTCAGGACCTTTTTTATTATAACCTCGTAGCGAAAAAGGACACGAGTAACGAATGAATTCAGAGCTCTGAAATGAATTAATGACATAATTGATTGTTCGACATGAAACACAAAGATGTTGATTATTACAATTATGTACAATTGATATTTTTGTTCTTTTGAAAGGAATGGTTTCTGCGTTAGACGAAGGTGTTGGAAATATAACGAGAGCCCTAAAACGAAAGGGACTCTGGGAGAATACTATCTTTATCTTTTCAACAGGTAAGGCCATTCTGTTAAAGTTAAAAGCTCTCAACAGATTTTGGCACATAATTACAATGATTTTCCAGCTTCTCACAGCAAAATGACAGATTAACCCCCGTTTTTTTTTACAATTGCAACTGACAAAAACAACACTTATTGTAGACTTCTATTTTAAAATGAATTTTACAGCACATCTTAATTGCTAAATTTATTGCAAAAGTACATGCATGTCCGAATATTTTCAATAAAATAATCCAAGCAAAATTTGGCTTTAAGCCTTTTGGCCTTTATCTAAAATATTATTCTAATGAGACTAAACTTTCAATTTCATTGTTTCTCATTTTGAAAATTTACCCTTTTGGGATTCATAGTTTTCAAAATGTTATAGGGACAGTAGTAGTAAAATTAATTTTGCTAAAACAAAACAAAATTGTGATTATATTTCATATTTTAAAACTTTGGTAACAAAATATATAACACTTTCCACAAAATTGGTTTAATCAATAATTAAATAAAGTTGGCAATATACATGTAAGCTACGTAGTCGTTTTCACGAATAAATAATTCATTATGATGATACTATTTCTTTTTTGGTTAGGATTACACATATCAGCATTTTTGCAATATAAGTAAATTTGACACTTGATATTACGTCTACATTATTTGTGTAAGGTTTCTTTCTGTCCTTAGCTTGAAAATCTAGGTTCTTACGAAAAATATTATAGGGAAATACCTACATAAGATATGTAACATTACTATATTTTCTATACCATTTCAAGCATAACACCTTCAATCTTTGATTTTTTTGTCTTGTAGTTGGCTTGTACTGACAGACCACACTTTATTAAATAATTATTCTTTCAAGATAATGGTGGTCAAATCAGTAGAGGTGGCAATAATTATCCATTGCGAGGAAACAAGGGAGGTAATTTTGAAGGAGGAATTCGTGGAGTAGGATTTGTGTGTGGCGGACAAGTAAGAAATAAAGGGACAGTGTCTCGAGAACTAATGCATGTTACTGACTGGTTTCCAACACTTGTAAATCAGGCTCAAGGGAACTTTGAAGGGGTAAAACCTCTCGACGGATTTGATCAGTGGGATGCGATAAGGTATGTCAGTATTCTGCGTTTAAATTATGATGGAAATATAACGATTGGAATCATGCATATTACTTTCTTACATTTATATAAACCAAAAAATCAAGTAAAACCAAGGCTTTGTAAAGTACTGAACAAATCCTTGAAGAAACCAAATTTAATTCTAGAAATGTTTGGCTCCTCAGAGGTGTACATCATTAACTTCGTTAATTTCCAAAATAATTAATTGAATGTCAGATGTTTTTGGTAATTAAACTCCAATGTTTAGGCGAGAAGAGTAATTTGTTCATATCCTTATGTCTTCTTTGGGAGTCCTATTGCGTTTAACTTATTTTTATTTGATGATATTTTATTAAAGTTTCACCACTTCTAATACATCATGTATACATATAAAACAATCATCATGATATACAAATGATATATACTTTTGATTTATGTAAATGAAACAGACATTTTATAAACTAAAATACAAGTACCATTCTATTAAGAATGATGAGAGACTACAGAAATCAAAATAAATTACAACTATTAGTATATATCTTATACATGTTTTTTTTTATATATAGAGTTGAAAAATATTAGTAAGCTTGTATGAGAAATTAGCAAGAACGGCAACACGAGTCTCAAGATATTTTCACTATTTTTCTACTTCTTTATTTTTGTATTTGTGTTATGTTTTCTTTCAATAATGATTTTAAGTGTTCGGTATTAAACAATTGTTATGTTACTGCATTTTTTAAATATTATTATATTGTTGTAAGTTGAGCATAATACATACATGTATTTATTTATTTTCAATTTTGATTGAATATATCAGTGGGAGAGAGAAGAGCCCCAGAGAAGTCATTCTTCATGGTATTGATCCTTTAGCGCGTCGGTTTGGCAGACCATTATTTAACAGTAGTTTTGATACTACGAAACATGCTGCTATTCGATATAAAGACTACAAACTTCTGACTGGAAAACCAGGTAAATATTTAAAAGAACTATGTAATTACATTAATAAAGAAACTTCGTGTTATTTACCGGAAAAGATTAAGAAAAAAATATTTTCCTGTATTTTTGTATTTTTTTCGTATGCAAGGCACTCCTTTTCTGTCTCTTTCTCAACCTCTAGATGCAGAAAAAAAATTGTAAGCACGAGGCTGTCACCAATACACATGGGATCAACACATTGAAGATTCATTTGGATGTTGTTGTCGAATTAATGTAAACGGTGTATTTTCGTAAATATTAGATACATGTTTTTGGGTAAGTATAAAGGTTTATCACGAATAAGTAGAAACAAATTTATTACAAAGTTGCTGCATTCAATATCACAATCTATTTTTATTTAAGGGTACAAAAATTATAACCCAAACCCGAGAACGGGTTTGGCAAGATCAACACCACAAGATTCAAGAAAGAAAAACGTTTGGTTGTTTAATATAAGAGACGATCCTTTAGAGACAACAGATTTATCAGCAAGCCGTCCACAAATAGTTAAGGAGATGTTAGATATGCTGGCGGAGTATGACAAATCTTCAGTACCAGTAAGATTTCCTGGGAGTGATCCACAGGCAAATCCTGAACTACGTGGTGGCTTCTGGGGACCATGGCGTTAAAATTATTGTTCTCCATTACGCATGTGTCTTCAAAACTCGCCGATAGTGCTAAGGGAATTAAATTTGAATTAAAATAACATTTATATTACCACATAAGAATTATTTAGTAGCGACGTTTTATTTTGGGATATATAAAATCTTATGCATGCACTGAATCTTGTATTAACGTTTACAAGTACACAATCACAATTTCATTAACATATCCACTGACACTTGTGGAGTTGTTATTTCGCAGCCCTTCTTGTTGTTTTTGTTGGTAACGGGGTTTTTGTTTCTAACAATTGACTAGCAAAAAATGTTTCAGTTTTGGATTTTAAAATCGAATCATGTTTAAGGGTTAACTTAAACAATTTAGATTATGTATAAATTTAAAGATGTCTTACTCTAATAGGATAAGACGGGAAATATCAATAGTCCTGTGTGATTTTAAAAAATAGTCAAAAATTGCGAAGGGACATTCCAAATTCATAAGTCGAAGAAAAAAGGCAGTGCCATGACAAAAAACAAAATGACGAAAAGGCTTGTCTATCCTCCATAGAACACACAGTCATGACTGATCGAACAACACAAACCCACACCAAACATCAGGTGCCTCTGAAAGCGTAAGCAGTTCCTGCTCCGTATTTGGCACCTATCGTTTTTGCCGAAAAGTCTTGTTCTAAAGCAAGTCGGACCTCTTGTCAATTTCTATTTATAAGTCAAGATATGAGAAAGACTAGATTTTTCTAGTATTCCGTATTTGAAGTTTGATGGGATAGATGTACAGTCATCAAACCTTGAATAAATTAGTGAGAGGACATCATCTTTGAACCAGAACATCAAGTTAATGCATTGTGCTAGCTTCTTTCATAGGTTTTCTGAAATGCACTTGAATGAAATTTGCCTCATACAAATAAAGGAACAATTCGACAAAAAGAGAAACACTGTTGGTTCTTATAGGAATGCTGATAGTTTTTTGGAAAATATGATGGCATTAGTGAAAGTGAAGGTGCTGACTCTTCCGGAGTAGCATTTCGACACGTTTTTCTGTAGGCTTCTGGCGTATATACAGAATTTAGTCCTGGTATATATGAGTTTATTGATAAATGTTTTAATTTGTTTTCTACATAAGAATGTTAGGTATGTTTGATGTTTTCTACAATTATTTTCATTAGTCAATTTGCTGTCTGAATTTTTTTTATTGATGGATGTGTGCTGTTATTTATTTAAGTTTTATCTTTATGTCTTTGTTCAATTGCTGATGCAATTATAATTCTTATCTTACTTTTATTTTACGATCCCCTGTTACCTTCTTATTTCTATATGAATGAATAAGATACATGTTAGAGCTGAAGAAAATTATTAGATTTTCTTTATATTTTACCACCTAGCGATTATTTTCTATATCGGCTAGCTACCGACCATTTCCATTAAACTTTATTTTCTGTAATTTCAATTAAAAAGAATTAAGTATGTCACGTGCACGCAGAGGAACATTGAAATGTTATCATAATTAACCATTAACTTCCGTAAAATTTGTGTACAACTTCTATTTCAAGAAATCCAATGACAAAATGCTAGTACTGGTAATTAAGACTGAAACACGCAAGTTACAAAATGGATAAAAGGCTTTTAATCAACACATCTTTGCAAATAAAGTGTATGCAACTAAATATCATTTAGCATTCATCAAAATAATAAACTCGATCAAAAGTTATTGCTGTATGTAATGTTTATCCTAAGCTGTGAAATTTTATCTAAGCTGAATTGCTCTGGAGCATGATTCCCATATCGATTTTTAGAAACATCCGGGTTCAGTACACAAATATGTTATAAACTCAAACTTTATGTGCCTGTCATACGCCCGAACCCTGAAATGGTTGTCGTTAGTTGCTGCTTGTCAAAATGATTTTTTGTTCATTTTTGTAGTATGTTATTTTTTCTATTCTTAATTGGTTTATATTTGTCATACCGAGCCGTTATATTGCTTACTACATGTTATGTGGTTTTCTTTTGCAAATCATCAAATTCCATCTGGTGACCTGTAATTATTTATGCTTTGTCCTTCGGTGTTCTTGGTCTTTACGAGTGTTTGTCTTATTGTCACTAATACTATATCTTCTCATTTTTTACAGCGTTGAAATAAAATGGCAAACATAATGATCAAAACCATGACTCAAAGTTGGTTTAATTAACATGAACTGAAAATACTGTGTTTTACAATCAAGTCAACTACGTGTGGCATTTGATACTTTAAAATTGGGGTATTTCAATTCAGGTACATGAAATACATATAACAATGAAGACTCGGAGACAAAGTTGATTAGGCTATTTGCCAATTCCCGTAATTGACCCTGTAATAAGAGATCCCTCTTTCAGTTGTCTCCCTTATGAGGGACATTAATTTTCATTTATAATGGAGAGCTAGCAGAACGAGCAAATTTACCTGTGCGTAATGCGAGTAATATTTAAGGCTTTCAAATCTTTGTATTACATTAATTTGTTGTTAATCTAAATACTTTTGACATCAGAAATTATTTTTTAAGAAAAAATAGTTAAACTGCCGATACATCACTTTCAAATCACCATACTTTGCATTGGCAAAAGCCAAATTTGTCCGGTATGGAACCAGTCTACGATTGACAAAGGGAAGTAATTTGTTTAAAAAGTGTGTATTAACAGAATAAAATTGGTAATTGGCAAATGGACTATTGAATGACGTATGAATAATTTGGTGCATTGATCCAAGGGGTACACATATAAAGCTATAAACTTAGTAAATTGATACAGAAAACGTTCAATAAGGAATTTGGTACGTAAAAATCGCCCCGAAGTGACAGATATGATAAACAAACCAAACGAGAAAACTAACGGCATTGTGTATGTATAAAACTATATACGAAAACGTCCATTATCACCGAACTAGTACAATTTTGTTTAAGGCCCAACTGATTGAACTGAAGCCCAACTCTGGGTGTGGGATTTTTCTTTCTGTGTTGAAGACCCATTGGTGACCTTGGGCTGTTTTATGTTCTTTGGTCGGGTTGATGCCTTTTTAACACATTCCAAATTTTCATTCTCGCTAAGTTGTATCTAAGACTAAAACATATCTCCGTACACATCCAACATCTAAAGGATTTATTGTCAAGACCTCATTAACAGTCAGAAGAAAAATATGACTTTGTGCAATGCCAAAATAAAGGAATGTGTAATGCCAAAGTATAGGTATCGACATATATTCATTTCAATTGTTTTCATGATTCAAACCACAAGAAACAGTAGGGCTGTAAAGTCAATATAGAGGATTAGTGTATATGGATATGCTATTTTTTAACTTTTTTTTAGTCTTACACTTGTAAGTACTTCTTTTAAACTGAGTTTTACTGTGTGTATTGCTGTGTGTTTGTTTTTCTTCATTGGTTAGAGGTATGACAGGTATAGGAGAGGGTTAAGATCTCACAAAACATGTTTAACCCCGCTGCATTTTTGCAAAAGCACTTCTATATCTATGCGATAAATGTTTAAGTACATATAATTCTCTTCCATAACTGTCTTTAAGCAATTTATAAGCCCGGAATTTTTTACAAGCATTTTGTGACAAAATTCTATTTTGCAAGTTTTCTATATAATTATCAAATAAAACTTATTATATCTGTGTAATATTTTGTTTATGCAATCCATTATTTAAATTAACATACAAATCTAAACTACATTCTTTAAACTTAGACATAATCCTAAAACACCAATTTCGTGTCTTATTAAGACCATTACTGTAACACCATTTAAATATTCTGTAACTCATCTATCTGTTCACATTATTTTACATCTAAACCAGTGTCGAAAAACACAGGTCTACTGCTTAACACTGGGAGGTCTCCAGCCCATATCCCCTTGAATTGAATCGTTCGGGGTATATTTATCCACACCCATAAAAGACCTGAAAGCCATGTTCTGGACACCATCATTACACGAAAAATATCTGGTTCCCCAAATGGCTGCACCATAACTTATAACTGACCAAACCTGGATAGTTTATTAAATGTACTGTACAGGAAATCGCCATGGGCCTTACTATATATCATAATCAAACTTAATTCCCTGTTAGCTGATTTGGCTTCAACTTAAGTCATTACATCATAATTTAAAAAACCTGTTATTAGAAAACCCAGATATTGATAGCTTTGTTCAAAACATATTCTAATAAGATTTACACATATATATACTTATTAGACATATTTACGGAAGATCATTTGGTACAAAATGTACCTTAAAAAAATAAGATTTAAATTCAAATCATGATTTGAAATCAACAGGGAGCCGATTTAGTACCTCCAAAAAATATAATTTGAATTCGAAATCACGAATTCAAATCGTTATCACGAAATGTATAATTCGTTGTAACAGATTTAAATTCGTGATTCGAATGGGCCTCCGTAGAAATCGTTATCAATAACATTAACGGTACCAATTATCCTGCAGCAGATGCGCATTTCAACAATCCATATCTCTTCAGCGATGCTCGTGGCCAAAATATTTGAAGTCCAAAGCTTAAATAAAAGATGAAGAGCAATAATCAAAAAGGTCCAAAAAGTATAACCAAATCCGTGAAAGGAATCAGAGCTTTGCATGAGGGAGATACATTCCTTAATGTATAATAATTTCTAACATTTTGTAACAGCAAATTTTAATAACACAAAAAATCCGTATTTTCATGCCAGTACCGAAGTACTGGCTACTGGGCTGGTGATACCATCGGGGACTAACAGTCCACTAGCAGAGGCATCGATCCAGTGGTAGTAATAACATTAACGGTACCAAATTTATCAAATGTAGATTTGTTATGACAGATTAAATTCGTGATAATCTCGTTATCTTGAATTTATGGAATTAGTCCACCTTCGGAACGATATGATCGCATATTTTGAAAACCACTTTAGATAGAGAATTGTTTAGAAGATTTACCTTCTGTCTATTTACGTCAAAATTGTTAAATAACTATTTACAGGTATTTGTATATTTTCCTTTATTTAGGCTTTTTTATATTTTGTGTCTTGTCTATATTTTGAAAATTATATATAAATTATTATAAAATGATCATAAAACAAAGATCTACAAAATAATTCCACATGATTGAAAGAGGCAATAGACCTTATTGCTTATTGCTCCTAATCACTTTTTGATTAATTAGTTTGCGGTTTTTCTTATTTTCAACTATATCAGATAGAGGGAAACTTTACAAAGCAAAATAATCAGTAAGACGAGATTCACATTTTTTTCAGACGGCCGAAATCGTCAGTTTGACTGATAACGAATAGCACAAATTCGTTATCACAAATTTAATCTATGACAACGAATTATACAATTCGCGATTTCGAATTAAAATTATGTTTTCGGATGTCCTACATGGGCTTCCTGAAACGAGACATTCGATGCTCTGATCTAATCTGTTTCGAAATTTATCATTTTAAGGGTTTAACAACACTACTTTACTTATTTTAAAGTAAAAGACATATTCAGTATAATGATTGCAAACTTGTTTGCATTGATATTGATAACTAATTTGGTAAGTTTGTTTTAGGTACAATAATATGTATATGGTATATATCATCATTGCTAGCCAAGGTTCAGTTAATATTCTAAAATCTTAACATGTTGTTACAAATGGTAAACCATGAAAAAAATCAAATATTTAAATTTGTTATCGAACGAAACAAAGTCAGTAAATTAATTTAAAACAGGAACAGAAACATTTTTTATATTTATGTTAAGCGAGTAGAATTGATCAAATATTTTCATTTGTTGATTATGACTTTGGTACACCTGTGTATTTGTTTCCTGCCTTTTGTAGTGCAGAAAATTCATTGCCATCCTGTCTTTTCATTTTACTCCCTCCCTTTAAACCCCGATGTATTTTTCTTTAAGGACTGGAAGTAAATATTTGTATAAAAATGTCAACTAATTAATAAAATAAAGTTAAATGATCAATGTTAGGTATGTTTCATGGTTTTTTCCCTTTTTTTGATTAGTCAAGATGCTGTGTGACTTTCTTTAATTTACAATTGTGTGCTGTTGTTATTTAAATTTTTATCATTTCGTCTTTGTTTTACTGGAGATGCAGTTGTCTTTTTATCTTAGTAATGCTTTTAGTTTGTGATCCACCGTTAACTTCTTATTTTATATAAATGAATAAGTTACATGTAAGAGCTGAGAAATTATTAGATTTTCCTTATAAATTACCACCTAGCGATATTTTTTATATATCATCTAGCTTCAAACCATTTCCATTAATCTTTATTTTCTGTAATTTCAATTAAAAAGAATTAAGTATGTCACATGCAGAGGAACTTTAAAATGTTATCATAATTAACCATTAACTTCTGTAAAAATTGTGTACAACTTCTATTTCAAGAAACCCAATGACAAAAAGCTTGTACTGTTAATTAAGACTGAAACACGCAAGTTACAATATTGATAAAAGGCTTTTAATCAACACATCTTTGCAAATAAAGTGTATGCAACTAAATATCATTTACCATTACACAAGAATAAATATCAAACTCGATAAAAAGTTATTGCTGTATGTTATATTTACCATGAGTTGTGCAATATAATCTATGTTGAACTGCTCTCGAGCATAATTTCTATATCTATTTTTAGAAATAGCAGGATTGAGCACACAAAGATATTCAACTCACATTTTATGTCAAAAGTCAAACCCTGCACTGGTAGTCGTTGATTGCTGCTTGATATCATAGCCTTTAAATTTGTTTATTGTTATAGTATGTACCAGGCTGGGATTTTTTCTATTCTGAATAGGTTCACATTTGTCATACCGAGCCGTTTTATTGCTTAATACTACATGGTATGGGGTTTTCTTTTGCGAATTATCAAATTCCATATGGTGACCTGTAATTATTTATGCTTTGTCCTTCGATGTTCTTGGTCTTTACGAGTGTTTGTCTCATTGGAAGTTATACTATATCTTGTCATATACAGCGTTGAAATAACTGAAATGAACTAAATATATCTTCTGCCGGATAAAAGAGTAAAATAATATAAAAGGGAGTGAAGGGAATCAGAACCATTAACTCAAAGTTAGTTAAAATGACATTAGCTGAAAATACTGTAATTTACAATCAAGTCAACTACGCGTTGCATATGGTACTTTAAAATTGAGGTATTTAAATTGAGGTACATGAAATAACATTGATGTTGCGAAGACAAGTTTGAATTGAACGACGTAAGAACGATTTGGTAAATTAATCCAAGGGAAACACATATAAAGCTGAAAATTGTTACAGAAAACTTACAATAAGGAATTTGGTACGTAAAAAATAAAGGTCCCAAAATGACAGATGTGCTAAAAACCAAACAAATTAAATACTAACTGCATTGTGTATGTATAAATTAAAACTATAAGCAAAAACGTCCATTTTCACCGAATTAGTACACTTTTGTTTAAGGCCCATCTGAAGCTCAACTCTGGGTGCGGGATTTTTCGTGTTGAAGACCCATTGCTGGCTTTGAGTTGTTTTATGTTCTTAAGTAGTTGACTTTTTTACAACATTCCCTATTGTCATTCTCGCTTATTTTATCTTAATATAAAAATAAAAGAAGATGCGGTATTATTGCCAATGAGACAACTCCTCACAAAAGACCCAATAAAATAAAAATGGTTATGACAGATTGAATTCGTGATAATCTCGTTATCATGAATTGATGGAATTAGTTAAAATAGTTTTTGTAATTCGTTAAAACGGATTAAATTCCTTACCACAAACTTTTGTAATTCGTAATAATGAATTATTTACAGTTAATTCATCATAACGATTTATACAATTCGTAATCAAGATTAACAAAATACGTAATTCCGATAACAGTCCGTTATCACGAATTTTAATACCTAATCACAAATTACAAAAAAACATCTAATCGGTATTAACAAATCACAAAAACTGTAAAAACTTAATCCAGAAATTCGTATCACGAATTCAATCTGTTATACTAGAGGATGTTTGAATTACGACGAACACAAAAAAAAATTTATTTAACAATAGAATAAAATAATCACAAAGAAATGTAAAAAGGTTAGATAGACGGATAAACAAATTGTCACTATATAACTTAAAATATATTGTCTGGAATTAATTATTGATAACTTCTATCCTACTTGTCTAATAGTTCGCGTTATACAAACTTGGCAACAATCACTTTATATTATTTGCAAATTTAATAAAATGAATTTGACACAAACAGATATAACATTAGAGACGTCCTATCCCTGTACAAATATAAGCACAAAATCATTATACTTAGAAGGTATTGTCGTGTAAACCGGCTGAGTTAACTCACCAACTAATATGTATTTCAAAAGTTTTTTAGCCAGCGATCGAATTAAACGCCAATAATCTCTAAAAAAAAATATGATAACTAGGATAGCTAGTTTAAAGAAAGTGCGCGCTGAGCCAGCCTGTGGAACGACATGACCGACATGGCCTAGAATATAACATTAGGACAACATACAAGTTTTTCCTTTTTTATCTTGAAAACCAAGATGGAGAATTGTTTACAACGACGATATTTGCCTACTGTCTATTTACATCAAAAGAGGCAATTTGACCTTATTGCTCCTAATCCTTATTTTACCAATTAGTTTGCGGTTTATCTCATTTTAATAATCATATATAATAGATAGAGGGAATTTCAAACTTAAAAACTTACCCCGATGTATTTTTTAGGGACTGAAAATAAGTATTTTTATAAAAATATCGACTTATAAATAACATAACTTTAAATACAACTAACACTTGATCAATTCATGTTTTACAAAATATCAACCTTGTTGTGTTGACGCTTGTGTTGTTTGTCCTCCGCTCAAATGTCCTGACACTGTTGGTACTACACTATTGTTCTGATTCGGTTTAACAAATCGTAAGGATTCCAAGTAGCCTCTTCTCATATTTTTGTTCAAAACGCCATACAATATGCTATTGATACAACTATTCAGATAACACATATAAATAGACAATGTATGCAGAACATCGGGATAATCAGATCTCTGTCCACCTACGGCCGTTATTCCGAACGGAAAGTACATCACCATGTAAACAATAAACACTACAAATTGTGTCTTTGTTAAGATTTGTTCATATTTAAATTTTCTTTGTGCAAGACCGTTGTTCCAGTTTTTATGAAGTTGTGTTCTAGCCTTGTTCACATGACGATATATTCGTATGTACGAAAAAGCTGTAACTCCAGCAGGAAAAGCAATAACAACTGCCATAAAGATCACGGAAAAGGTCACTGATCCGTATCTGTCAAAAATACAGGAATGCATTGGAAATTCAAATGTCCACAATGATTCAAAAAACCACAGCGAGGACGCGAAACAAGCCCCTACCGCACACGCCCCTATTGTTGCTATTATAACGTTCCTCGCGGTAACTATTCTGTTAAACTTCTGGCTATGACAAATTTTAAAGTAACGCGATAAGGCAATGAACATAATGAATTGAATGCTACATGAAAATAAAAATGCCGTGATGATTGCCTGAAAACGACATGCACCAAATCCTGGTTTTTCATTTGTTATGAGTACGTGCATACCAAAAGGCATTAAATATCCTATAATAAGAAGGTCAATAACAGCCAACAATGCTAGAAGCATATTCTGAATACTTCTCATTCGTTTTACTGTGGTAATAGTCCATATAATCAGTAAATTACCAACGGTTCCAATGATGTACATCAAGATAGAAAACACCAAACAAGTAACTCTAAAACCAGTACCATAAAGTTCCATTATGTTATAGTTATTGTTATACAATATATATATTTGATGATGAAAATTCCTTTCTCTGCCGTTCCGGAAAACTTAATTGTTCATTTAAGAAAAAGAATAAAGCACTCAAATACAGCCGTTTCTGTAAAGCTAAGTAATACTTGGTAGAATAAGAAGCATTTTCAAATGAATCAGTTCCTAATTTATATTTATAGAAATATAAAATTCACCAGAATACTATTACATCTTTCCATGAGTTATGTTGAACCATTTGATACTATATATCAATACCTAGTGATTCATGATATTTTTTTCTTTTGTAGCTTAATCTAATTGTATAAACTCGCACACTTTTTTCTACCAAAACTCCTTATACTTAAATTCACTTCGCTGTCAGCATCCTTTAATTGAATATTTCTTCGTGTTAAAATATTTTTGACCCGTTATAATTCATGAAAACTCCATATGATTGTAAATTTCCTGACGATATAATTAGCTATGTCATGAAGGCATCCTATTAAGCCTTTTAACTTTCTTGGTCTTCTAATGAGAATAATTACATTAACTTCTGATAAATAAATGATTTTACTGCTATTTCTTTTTGCTGTTCATTATGGTAACATTCATGTAAATTTATTCTATAGAACTTTATATAGTGCTCGTAGTCATGGAAATTATTAGTAAATGGCAACAGATTTACCCGGGATTATAGAGGAAACTGAAGAATTAAATTCCTAGGAACTTCACATTTTTAGTAACTATTGTATAATTTAAACTAAATGATATATTTGATGATTTTTAATATTAAAGAGTTGTGAAAACCTTTGATTTCACATGACTTCGTATGTATGTACCAAAATAGCTAAGTGCTAAAACAATAAACGTAAGCAAATAAATCAGACAGAAGCCAACGATAACAGGGACAGGGAAAAAACAAAAATATAAAAGGTTTAGATATGTTTGGGATCACTTTAAACTAACTTTATATGGGAGAATGGAGTTCTACGAAAGCATTTTTAAAATAAACAAAACTGTTTAAATCAGCTAAACATGGCCTGGATCACCAGGAAACTAAGTTACAAATACCAGTTTCAATACAGGGACACAACACCTTGTGTAAAACAATCAATAAACATGAACAAAGTTACAATGCAGAAATACAAATTAAAAAGTTTTTATTTCTGCTACAAACTTTCAATAAGCGAATTGATGATCATAAAAGTCATCATTACGAGACGTAAGATTGAAAAACAGTTTAGTTATCACCTTTATCAAAAAATTTTCAATAGTATTAAGGCAAACAGAATTGTTTAAAGGACAATTCATATTGAAACTGTTTAGCTTTATGATTTACATTTTCATAACAAGATAGTTGTGATGCACAATTTTGTTCTGTGGATAGAACAATGCTTTCCACAAAAAAATCATGATATATTTATAAGTGAAATCTAGCTATAGTTTGACCAATTTATAGTTTTTTTTTCCTGCTTAAAATATGTTACATCATCACTAAGAAAAGGTCTTAATCAAGAGGACTTTGTGTTGGCAACAAAAAATCTAATGCTAAGATGTTTGGTTTTTTTGGTGATGCTATAACTAAATTTGATTTATAATTAAATGATTTATGTCATGAGGATGACTTCACAAATTTCGTTTCTACACTGATATATCGGAAAGACAGAACATATTGGACATTTTTATATTTATTTGATTTTTTAAAAGCATTGGACATATACATATGATAACGGTTACCCAAATAATATTTCCAATGAGTATGATAATGACCATATTCGTGAAGATTCACCACAATTCCGTATTTAGTTTTATAGTATGTAAAACACCCACTGAGAGTAAATAGCAAGATTTCTTATCCAGTTTAAAACATAACCAGATGTATGAAAGTCAATGAAACAACTATCCACAATACTATACTTCTAAATGATAGAAACGCAAAGACAGTCAGTGTTTTCCGAATTACTATTATTGATTCATATTGAAATAATAAATTTTGTTTGCCAATAGCATAGATCTATTACATAAATAATGAATATTCAAATGACTTCACTTTACCATACTACCCAACTTTGTTTTCCAATATGTGAGAGAGAAAAAATAAGCGGAGAGCTTATAAACTTGCTTTACCACACTTATACTTCAGTTTATCATATAAAGGTAGTAAACTGCTGAATAGTTGATGTTGTTTCAAACTGAATAAAACTGAGAATAGAAATGGGGTGTGTGTCAAAGAGACAACAACCCGACCAAAGAGCAGAGAACACCCGGGTCTTCAATGCTACCGGAGGGGTGCTTCAGTTGGACCCTAAACAAAAATGTATACTAAAAATCACACAAGATTAACAAAGGACAGAGGCCCCTCTGACTTGCGACAGGCTAAAAAATGCGGCGGGGTTAAACATGTTTTTGAGATTTCAACCCTCAACCCATTAACCTCCAGCCAATATAGAAAAAACAAACACACAACAATACGCACAGTAAATTTCAGTTCAAAAGAAGTCCGAGTCCGATGTCAGAATAGGTAACGAAAGAAACTAAACAAAATGACAATGATAAATAAATTAACAAAGGACTACTAGCAGCTACTGACATGTCAGCTCCAGACCTCAGTTAAACTGCTTGAAAGATTATGTCTTCATCATATGAACATGAAGTACAATCCCACCCGAACTCTACATATTAATGAAAGGAAATATCCAACAAAGTATACGTCAGTGTCAATAATGTAGGAATGAAGGAAAACTGATCAAATCGGAAAAAACATTAGCGGATGTATACATTTAACTTTTTCTTTCTTAATGGGTTTTTAAAAAAATCTTTTACGTGTTTTCATATTATTATGAATACTTAAATAAATAGTTAAAAGGAATGAAATATGTGTATTTCTAAAGAGACACAGCCCAACATTATAAAACATAAATCAATATCTGAAGGTATTTGCTCTCTTAAATGGGATTTGAATTTACAGCAGCAATACAATCAATTCTAAAATATCCCGTGAAGTAAAAATATTGTGTAGCATCGTGGCTTAAAATGTTAATGCTCATTCGTATAATTTGTTTTTTCTTTATTTTTAAGCTTTTCCTGTTTTCTAATTTCCGAATGTCTATCTCATATAACTATATAGCATTTCATGTAAAGATTCTGCGTGTTTTTACTTAGTGCTATTCTTTAAAAGTTAACTATACTTTTAAAATATTGGTTTCATATTTTATTGAAAAAAAAACAAGTGTTGTTCACGATGTTTACATGCTTCTGTATAAAGATGTTATTAATGGTAAAACAAATTGGGATTCTTATGTACGAGATTTATTGTCTAATCTTGGCCTGAACTTTTTGTGGATTTCACAGGATGTAACTATAAACTAATGTAGTTTTTGATATTGTTAAAAAACGTATTACTGATCAATATTTTCAAGAGTGGTCCACATCTTTATGTGATTGTGAAAAACTTTGCATGTATAAAAGAATCAAGACAGATTTTTGTCTTGAAAATTACTTAAATTTATTTTGTGATGATCGATTACTTACGAAACTACGTAGTGGGACACTTCAATTAAATATCAAAGTTGGTAGATATACCAATACGCCAAGAGAATTACGATTGTGTCTTTGTTGTAATATGAACGTTGTTGAAGACGAATATCATTTTGTTTTAGTTTGTCCTGTATAAAGACCTGCAAGGTCACATTATTTACCAAAATACTTTTGTTCTTGGCCAAATATTTATAAACTGGATCAATTGTTAAAAGCTGTCAATAAAACAGCAACTATAAAATTATGTAATTATATTAAGGCAGTATGGAAAATGAGATGTCAAATTCTTACTTCACTTTGTATGATGTGTTGTTTTCTGCTGTTTATTATTGTGTCATATATGTAATATATGTTTTGATTGCCATAGCATGTAAATGCTTTTTGCAAATAAATAAATTCATTCATTCAACTCTTAAGACATCCTTGTTTGATTTAATGCAATTATCTTGTTATGGTGCAGAAATAGTTTTTCTAACTTTAATCAATCCCATGCAAGTCGGAAATATTAAGTTCAATCAAACTACACTGCGATACAGGTCTACAATAAGAAAATGGAAGCATATTTGCATTTGATCGAAGTACATTAATGAAAGATCAAAAGGAAAGTACCAACTCTTTTTTTTTCTTTTTCTTCAAATGATACATAGATCAATGCCTCGTTCTGCAATATTATTGATTTAAAATGAACGATATGAGAAAGAAGAGAAAGGGCATATAAAAAACAAAGACAGCTACATTTATGTACTAAAGAAACGCATTACGATTCTAGTGCTAACAAGTTACTTCCAACAAGTTTGTAAGGGGTACAGGGTGGCCATTTGCAAGGCAAAGTTCCTGCTCCTATCTAACATTTTATACCCCTTTTTTTCATTTGTTCGTCCAAATTTCCCTCCAAGGAGCCTGTTTTTCAGTGGTTGTTGTTTGTTGGTCGTGTTCATACGTGTTTATCGTTTCTCGTTTTTGTTATGGATTAGACCGTTGGGTTTCCTGTTTGAATTGTTTTAAGCATGTCACTTTGGGGTCCTTAATAGCTTGTTTTTAAGTGTGAGCCAAGGCTTCGTGTTGAAGGCTGTACTTTGACCTATAATTGATAACTTTTTACACATTGTGACTTGGATGCAGAGTTGTTTCATTGGTACTCATACCACATCTTATTTATAAAGAACAGTAGATTGATTTGAATAATTAAAAAATCTAATTCTCATACATTTAATGTGAATTAATACAAATATTTTTTGTAACCTTTACTGTGATATTTTCGGGATTTCCGGTAGTATTTACTATTTCCTGTCCTTTTATATTTTTTGTAGTACTTCCTAGCTTTTCCGTAATACTTTCCTTTATGACGGTACCCATGATGGCCATGATGGTGACCGAAATGTCCGTGATGGTGACCAAAATGTCCGTGATGGTGACCAAAATGTCCATAATGGTGACCAAAATGTCCGTGATGGTGACCAACATGTCCGTGATGGTGATGATGATGTCCATGATGGTGACCAAATAGGCCGAAACTTCCATGATGGTGACTAACGCGTCCTAGACGATGTCCAAAGTGTCCATGACGGTGACCAAATATACCAGAGTGTCCATGACGGTGGACCGATCTACCATAGTGTCCGTAACGATGTCCAGAGTGTCCGTGACGGTTACCAAATCGTCCATGACGATGACCATATAGACCGGATCGTCCATGTTTGTTACCAAATAAACCAAAACTTCCATGATGGTGTCCATAGCGTCCGTGACGGTGACCAAAGTGACCATGACGGTGACCATATAGACCATATTTTCCATGACGATGTCCAGAGTGTCGGCGACCAAAGCGACTATGACGGTGACCATGGAGACCGTATGTTCCATGACGATGTCTAGAGTGCCCGTGACGTTTACCGAAGCGTCCATGACGGTGACCAAATATACCAAAGCGTCCATGACGGTTGCCATATCTACCATAGCTTCTGTGACGATGCCCAGAGTGTCCAAGACGGCGACCAAAGCGTCCACGACGATGACCATATAGACCGGAGCGTCCATGTTTTTTACCAAATAAACCAAAACTTCCATGACGGTGACCTAAGTCTCCCAGATGATTTCCAAAGCGTCCATGACGGTGACCATATATACCAGAGCGCCCATGACGATGGCCAAGGTGTCCCAGATGGTGACCAACTGATCCGAAGCTTCCGTGAAGGCGACCATTATGATGACTAGCATGTCCATGTTGATGAACCTTATGACTAATTGAAAGTACCCCACCGTTTTTGTCTCCAAATACACTATGGCTCACATGAGTGTTATGCCTGTGTCCAAATACACTATGGCTCACGTGAATGTTACTTCTATGTCCAAATAGGGTGTTTCCTTGGTCATGTGATACATGTGACACAACTGCTGGAGAGGTATAGCTATCATCGTCCAACTGTAAAATATTCAAAGAAATTTAATTGACAAAAAAAAGAAAGTATGAAATGTAAGTATGACATGCCATCTACTAGAAATCAATGTTGAGTTGGCACAAGAATAAAATACATACATTGACATATAGTATTAGATGTATTATTGTCTGTATTGACCGAAACTCAGTAATATAAGATTGCTTTTCCATTAGAATTTTGAGGTGATTTATTAGTAATCTCACGTAAAAAAAGTTAATACAAAAATGTTTGAACATACTTTTATTCCTTTTTAAGAACTATTTCTAATAGTAATTGTTAAGGTAAACTATTATATATCCGTTCTTTCAGAAACGTTTATCATAAGGCTCAATCATATTGATACTTTGATATAATTTTTAACGTCATAATGTTTAGTTTGGTTCATATTTCGATAAGACTTTTGGCCCAATTGTACAACTGCCAATGTATATTTTCATATCTTTATTATGAAGACAACAGGCCAGTGTAATTTAAAAGTTTGTGATCTAATAAACTTTTTTTTTATTACACTTCCCATAATTATTCCTCATATTGTAAAGCCGGACAGTAAACAACTGTTAGAGTGTTGTACCTGCAGTTATACTTTGTTGTTAATTATTTCAATTTCTCCACTTTAGAGCAAAGTTCTTTGACAATTATGACGGGCATGATACTGTATGATCAAGCGGAGAAGGGTATGTTCAATTCAAAACGGAAATTCCTTAATCAAATTGCAAAATTTAAAGCTCAAACACTTCAAACGAATGGACAACAACTGTCATATTTCAGACATGGTACAGGCATGTTTTTTATGTAGAAAATGGTGGATTAAACCTGCTTTTATAGCTAGCTAAACCTCTCACTTGTATGACAGTCACATACAATTCCATTATATTGACAGTCGAACTTTCAGTGTTTTTGTGTTTATTCATTGATTCAAAATGTTATAAAGTCGATTAGCCGTAATATAAAATAAGTTATTCATATTTTCTTTTCTTTAAATTATTATTTTTTTCGAAAAGTAAACATAAGAACAAATAAAAAGAAACGTGATAATTCATAGGGGTTAGGTATCAGCTGCTGTTGTGCGAGTTTATGATTGTCTTGAATATGGTGCCTATTTATTAATGTTTATACACGACAATCCTGTTTTCAAAATTTTCCCATAGGGAGATTTAGTCAAACAAATGATGATGAATTAACAAGAGATCATCTACAAGCTATAAGTGGAAGTAAAAAAAAACATAATGAAAACTATTGTCGTCAAACAAGGATATCTTAGGTAATATACATACATAAAAGTCAGACCCTGCATCTGTAAAGTAAAAATATAAATATGATAATATATAATTTACTAAAATTTTACTCCTATATAATTCTAATAGGATAGCATAGTGTTTATAAAAGTTGTAATCACCAGGTCCTTTACTGTTTAGTGTATGTATCAATGATAAATTTATATTCTATTTTGATTGATTGATTGGTGTTTAACTCCCTTTTCAGCACCATTGTGCTATTTTGTGTCGGTGAAGGAAAAATGCCTGTCATTTGCAACCTCTGTGTTGACATTCAAGTGATAAAATAGTTCTACTACTTGGATCAATTGGCCAC
Organism: Mytilus edulis; assembly: GCF_963676685.1. Lineage (NCBI taxonomy): Eukaryota > Metazoa > Mollusca > Bivalvia > Mytilida > Mytilidae > Mytilus > Mytilus edulis. Next base: position 78,675,595 of record NC_092345.1, on the reverse strand, counting down.
CGAGACCCCTTTTTCTATCTATAAGACGACCATATATTTTCTTATTTGTCGTTATTAAGACTATCATATAAAAAAAAATGATGATTTTGTATGATTGCCAATGAGACAACTCTCCACAAGAGATCAATATGACACAGAAATTAACAACTATAGGTCACCATACGTACGGCCTCCAACAATGAACAAAGCCCATACCACATTATCAGCTATAAAAAGCCCAGAAATGACAATGAAAAACAATTCAAACGAGAAAACTAACAGCCTAATTTATGTACAAAAATGAACGAAAATCAAATATGTAACACATAAACAACCGACAACCACTAAATTGCAGGCTCCTGACTTCGGACAGGCATCATACATACAGAATGTGGCGGGATCCCAACCCTACCCTAACCTGGGACAGTGGTATAACAGTACAACATAAGAAAGAACTATAAAAATCAGTTGAAAAGGTTAAACTCATAAGACGGATAAACATACAAGTGGACGTGAACTGGGTACTTGTATATCCCAACAACAAAAAGACACTAGGTACAGCTCTGAGAGTACTCGCAGTTAACTGATAGTTAGTTCAAAGCCTCTAACAACTTATAAAAAAATCATGCATCTAAGACTTAATAATCAATCCGTACACATCCAACATCCAATGGATTTCATGTACGACGCCATAATCCGTCAAAAACTTGACCTTGTGCAATGCCAAGATACAGGTATCGACAGATTGTAGATCCATGAATGTGTATATGTATATTACATACAAGTATTATTTAGTTTGGTTTTAATATTTACTGATAACAAAATCAATATTTATACCATAAAAAAACAATATTCAACGATCTTATTACAGTGTTAAATTGGTAACCTTTTAGAATAAGTTTATCCAAAGGACCGATAAGTTTACCAGGATCGTTTCTAAATTTTCGGGCACGGTTAACAACATTTCCGAAAATACGAGGATGTGCTATCAAGTTAGAAATAAGTTTTCTACAGTTACAACTAGACTTCAAAACCAAATCTTTATATCTTTGTACCAATAAAAACAATATTTAATGATCTTATTATATTGTTAAATTGGTAACCTTTTAGAATAAGTTTATTTAAAGGATCGACAAGTTTACCAGGATCGTTTCTAAATTTTCGGGCACGGTTAACATGTATATTTCTACTGTAGAATTAAGTCATTATAGATACCAGGATTAAATTTTGTATTAACGCCAGACGCGCGTTTTGTCTAAAAAAAAGACTCATCAGTGACGCTCGAATCGCCAATAGTTAAAAAGGCTAAATAATGTAAGAAGTTGAAGAGCATTGAGGACCAAAATTCCTAAAAGTTTTGCCAAATACAGTTAAGGTAATCTACTCCAGAGGTAGAACGCCTTAGTATTTCAAAATTTAAAAGTTTTGTTAATTTATATTTATCACCATATCAATGATAATTCATGTCAGCGCAGAATAAACTTACCATAGATACCAGGATTACTTTGGTATTTACGCCGGACGCGCGTTTCGTCTGATAATCAGGAAAACTTATTGATTAGTTAAAAAATCAAATACACGCAAATCGTGAGTAAATTCCAGTTCTGGAAGTTGGGGAATAAACTTGTTACAACAGTCTATATATTCATATTCAAAATGTGAACCAACCGTAAAATCTCTTTGCATGAATTTAACAAACTTACTTTGAAACTCATATCAGTTAAATATGCAGGAATGCATCTTAACAACTCTACTTTTAGAGGGTGCTTAAAATCATTTACTAACCATGAGGGTTTGGCACGGTCAGTATTTACCAACTATTGTATAAAATTTGAAATAGCAATTTTGTACAACTAGAAAAGGACTAGTAAAGATTTGTTTAATGTAAAAAATGTAAATATGCAGATACAATGATATCATAAAAAGGTAAAACAAACACAGTTTTGTACGAACAGTGTTTAACTACAGTTTTCCACCTCTAAAATCTTTTAAATAAGACATGGAATGAATAGGAATTTCTTTGTTCTGAATACAAATGAGCTTTTCGTGTTATTCTTATTTTTAATTGAAGTGTTATTTTACTTCTATGTGTTCTTTGCGTGTTATTTCATTATTGTTGTGCCGATATGATGTATTTGATGCTTTTTAGTATGTACAGCTTAAAGGGGCACCAGCTTCGAGAATGAAAAAAAAATAGAATATGATTTCGTTTGGTTCAATCATTAATAAAAGTGAAATAATGAAATAACAATTCGTTTTTTGCAGCCAATTTGGGATAATTTTGTCAAAATTAGCATACAAATATCGCTGATGAATAATTCGACCTCATTAAATCCGTATTCATGTGACTATCAATATAAAACATTAGCTAGAGATTGGTTATGCATGGATTAGTCGTTTACAGCCATTTTAAGGAAACAAATATCATCATTAAAAATGAAACAAAGATGAACCATTTCGTGAACTAATTTGAAAGATCATTTCGTGAACTAATTTGAAAGATCATTTCGTGAACTAATTTGAAAGATCATTTCGTGAACTAATTTGAAAGATCATTTCGTGAACTAATTTGAAAGATGATCAGACTTTTTTACTAGTTTTTACACTTTTTGGACATTTTTTTAATTTACCGTCAAATTTAACCCGATGATATTCGATTTGCTTCGACCGCAGTATACTATCAATTTATATACTTTATCAGATCTTTGCATTTTTTCCAATTTTCATACGCACCACATATAGAGTCGCGCCCTATGCGACACATGACGCTAACGGGAAGTGTAAGTTTTAAGTACATCTAGGGTAAGTAGTTTTTATGGTATTACTATGGCACCTGTTTTATAGTAGACTAGATATCAGTAACATGGCAAGCAATGGTTTTTATATAAAGAGAATATTTTATGTAGATTTGTATACACTTACCAGTATATGATACTAAGATGACAACTAACAACACTGCACACTTCATGTTGGCAACGACTTGTTGATTGGACCTCTGGTCTTTTATATTTCTTATAAATCCGATAAGAAACAGATGCGACAGAATGTAAGTCAAGCATTAAAATATGACATTGGTCTTGCAGTGTAAACCAAGTGCCTCGTTTGATGAAATTGATTTAACATTTTTTATCAGTTGTTAGTCCTATATTTACAGCAGGATTAAAATGTTATTTTTATATGTTAAATTCATATACTTTTCAGAGGTCACTAAAAATAATGTTATTAACCTTGATTTAATCCACAAATAGCGAAAGCTACCACATTTTTAGCCGTTTTCAGTATACAAGAATCCTTAAGTTAAGTTAGATCAGCAGGATTATTTTTTTCTGTACATGTTATACCGCAAAAATCATATCAACCGACTGTCGTTTGCGTTGATACTCACTAAATACGTTTATTTCATTTTGAATCGTCAGTTATAAACTTTCATCCTAATGTCTGTACCAAGTCATGACAGTTGTTTTCCATTCGTTTGATGTGCTTGATGTGTTTGAGTTTTTGATTTTGCCCTTTTATAAAGGACTCTCCGTTTAGGATTTTTGCAATTTTACTTCTCAAGAGTTTTAAATACAAAACAATTTCCGACGTATGACAGGTTAACATTTTCAATCGTTTTGAGAGATGATAGTCTCAAGATATGTCGTCTAAAAGTTCTGATACATTTTATATAATGTGCTTTGTCTATAGGCCTTGGATTTTTTTGGTTACATATGACGTGGCTCTGTACACCCCAGTCATTGTGTTATTGTGCTATGATGAACTTTTGTATCCTTGTCTTTCATTTTTCAAATGAGCTTTGTACATATGCCTTTTGTGTGTTTCTTTATTACATAATTTATTGTGATAAATTGTAAGATTATAACACAATGATGACTGTTGTACCCCTATTTTTGAAGTTTTTTACTATTAGGTATGTTTGTTTTGTTCACTCATCGTTGTCAATATAATGGAATTTTATGCGACTGTCATACAAGTTAGAGGTTTAGCAAGCTATAAAACCAGGTTAAAGCCACCATTTTCTATATAAGAAAATGCCTGTAACAAGTCAGGCATATGACAGTTGCTATTCATTCGTTTGATGTATTTGAGATTTTGAATTTGCCTTTATGTTACGGACTCTACGTTTTGAATTTTTTCGGAGTTCGGTATACTAGTCTTTGTTATTTTAATTTTTACTTTTAGAAAGAAGTCACGATAGTTACAACTCGTATTGTTGGAGAAAGACAGATTTGTATTCTTAATTTTCAAAGATTTTTTGTATATGTGACGTGATCAAACTTGGTCGCCTTTTTCATGACGTGACAATAGAAAATTCAGAATAAATCAAGAAAATTTAACTTAATAATTAAATATCGACCAATCATTTGCTGAGAACTGATATTTCACTAGTGAGGAGTACAATTTTTCTCATAGCGCTCAAGAAATGTGAAAACAGCACAACCATTAGAGAATATAGGTTATGAAACAGAAACACAAAAATCAATATTAAGAATCTATAGGCCGTGTTAACTCAAATATATATTATACGCTAATGAACTATTTAAAGAAAACGCGTGTCAATGATGAAATTTATAAATTCAATATCAGTAATTTACTATAATTATATTACAATTGTGCTTGTCTCGTTCAAATGCAATGATTCAAGACAATATTGGTTTCCTTGGGTGACAACATACTAGTTAAATATTATTTAATATTCAATCTTTCTCTGAGTTTATTTTTCGAGAATTTGCATTTCTAAAAAAAACAAAATCTTCAGTTGTTGATATAAAAAAAATAAGTAGACTACTATTATTTCGCCCAATATAAAATATCAGCTCTCTCAATAGAAGTATTTTACTTTAATGATCGAAATGAATTATTTTTTAGATAATAATAACTAATTTCAAATCATACAAGCATAACCTCTCATCAACACAATTTTCGAATTCCGAATTGATTTTCCTCTGCGTTCAGTATTTTTGTGATTTTACTTTTTGGCATGTAAACGAATTTAACCAACATCAGTGACAAATGTTTAGAAAGAAGTTCATATAATATATTATGTAGTATTTTGATTATTCCAAATTATGTGTTTACATAAGTAAATATTCTTTCTTTACTACATATAATCAAAACAAAATGTTAAACAATGCCTATAACAAACAGAAATGCAAATCTGTATCAAGAATCTAAATGTCAAGTCCATTCAGTTCGTGCAAGGTCTCTTTGCTTCATGCACTTGGGCACTTACTCAATAACTATTACTAGTATAAAGAATCATAAACAAAGTGTTCTAGAACTTTAACAATCGCTATCTTTGATTGTACATATATCCGGCAAAATCAAAACGATGTTCAGCTGATCTAAGTCCAGAAAAACAGAAAACAAGTTATTTTCACGAAATAAAAACAGATTTTAACGAATTGATATGAATAGTGGTAAGATGTGTCCCCATCCATATAGTCCCACTCCAGATTTCCTGACACATGGTTTCAACTCCTGTAAAACATCTTATAGGGGTTAAATTCTACGATCAAGTATGTCAAATAAAGGCAACAGTAGTATATCGCTATTCAACAGTCAAAAATCGATTGAGAGAAAATAAATCCGGGTTACAAACTAAAACCGAGGAAAACACATAACCAATAAGAGGAAAACAAACGAACAACAGGAACACTGAAGTGAAACAAAAACAAACGCCAACATACATAGTTATCAACATCAACAACAATTTTTTGACATACCCTTGGTTTGTCAACTTTCTGTTCAGACACTGGTGACGTTTTATAAAGTCTGAGTAGCACAAAATCACAAAAATACTGAACTCTGAGCAAAATTCTAAAACAGAAAGTCCCTAATCAAATGGCAAAATTAAAGCTGAAACACATCAAACGAATGGAT